>NW_027526245.1:4069921-4703671 GCF_048455015.1 Haemaphysalis longicornis
AATTAAAAAGAAACATACTGGGAGAGATCATGTAAAAAACTTGAAATCCAATACACTAACGCCGAGTTATTAGTATAACTCAAAGTTTCTCATAAACTCAAAGTTTATTAATATAACTCAAAGATTCTGCCATTACCATAAGCACGCGCCATTGATCTTGTTTGTTACTTGGGCGTCAGGAAGTTACAGTAAAACATAGAATGCGGCTCTTCGAGGGCGAGAAGGAACCTTGACGAGGATATCAGTATTATCGTCCCAGTTGTGACAAACTTTATCAATAAACGCGAGGTCGAAACGTACGCGAACGATCGAGCCATTATCGGGGAAGGGCTTAGCTGCCTGCAATATTTTTTCCAGATTGAACGTATGTGTACAAAAAAGTCTTCTGAAATGCTGCTTGTATGGGCAAACACAGGTGCTAAACCGAATCTTGCAGCCGCTTTTCTGAAGAAGGCGAAAAGCAAAAATTCCCGTGTGTGCGAGGTTTCGGCGCACGTTAAAGATCCCTCGGTGGTCAAAATTATTCGGGAGTCCTCGACTACGGCGCGCCTTATCGCCTTGGTTGCGTCGGCGCGTTAAACCATACAATCAATCATCGAAACAGACTGTTATTTGTGGCATATAAAAAGTACTGCAGAGCACGTTCAGCGCCCTTATCGAGATCGCTTGAAGACGACTTCGATGCGTGAAAAAAGAGTATTTTATCGCCAGCGGAGAGGCCTATTGCCTTTTTGCACCAGATTAAGTTCATTTGAATTAACCCTAATTTAAAGGTTCCGCGCAAGTGTTTCTGTCACCCAAAAACAAAAATCTACAACCAGTGCATACTGCCGGTGATGACATACGTAGCTGACATACGGCGCCTTACGAAATAATTAGAAAGCAAAGTTATCACTGTTTAATCTGCCTAGGAACAAATAATGTCAGGAACAACACTCAGGGACAGGAAACGAGCTACCTGGATCAGAGAATAAGCTAGACTAGAAAGTATCATCGTTCAAATAATTAACAAGAAATTGATTTGGGAGCGTCACCTGAGACGAACGAAGTTTTTACAGTATTAATTATAACGTACTCATTCTGAGTGGAGGAAGATACATCCTTCTCAAAAGCACTTGAAGCTAGTTCACTATATGATTGTGGTTTTTTGGCCTTACAGGCGCGGGACGCGTGGAAATAAAACTGTCCAAATAGGGAAAAGATAATCTGTACTTACGACGTTACGATTGGGAACGTGAAAAGGAATGCTAAGCACAAAAGAAGAAACGCAAGCTTAAAAGTTGAAGCTTTCGAATGCCAGTTCTAGTGAAGGGGAAGACGAAAGCGTTCTCACCGACTAGAAGGTCGTCAGTCAGTGATGTGGTGGCGGGTAGTCGTTGGTCAAGGTTGTGTCAGTACTTTGGCCGCCGTTCACGAGTATTACTGGGGAGAAGCAGGAGAGGTAGCATAACACCTTGCGTGGAGGATACAGGGATGGTTTCGGCCTCCGCCGTTAGCACGAATCGCGGCTAGGTGCGGAACGCATCTCTGTGGGCCCAGGCGTGTTCGCGTGCCCATGTAGCATGCCGGGAACCACTAGTAGACTGGTAGACAACCACTGCGGGTGCGTCTCTAGTCCTCGCCAGCTTGTCATTTCGCGAGCTCGAGAGGTCCTCCGGTTCCGCAATCAGCCACCGCTCGAACCGCGTTCTACCCCGCCGCTTGAGCACCTTGAGTACCGCATCTGATATCTACCGCATCTTCAGTACCGCATCTTAAAGTAAATACTTTTTGCCTCTCCTGGAGTCAGTGCTAATCATAGGTCGGCAAGCTCACTCAAGAGCGCTCTCGCACCCACCCAATCAAGACTCACGAGTGAGTGGAGAGTGCGCCTCGCCATCGTTTCGCGTTGGCGAGTAATAATAGTTTTTGGGAGCGCCACTCGCTGTGAGCCGCGCTCACAATTCGTCAGTGCGAGTGCCACTGGAAGTGAGTCCCGCTCAGCACTCGCGAGTAGTCGCCACTCGCGGTGAGCCCCGTTCAGCACTCAGAAATTCCAGTATCATTCCACTAACCTCCGCTCCAACTTCGCGAGTGCTAGCGCCACTGACGGTGAATCGTATGTGCGAGCACCACTCGCCGTGAGCCCCGCTCATTACTCCCTGGTGCGAGCGCCACTGGAAGTGTGTTCCCCTAAGCACTCGCGAGTGTGTCGCCATTCGCAGTGAGCCCCGCTCAGCATTCGGAACTGCGAGTATCATTCCGCTGAGCTCCGCTCACACTTCGTGAGTGCGAGCGCCACTGACGGTGAATCGTAATAACCCCTCAAGAGCGCGAGGTCCACTCGCGTAGGGTCCCGCTGAACTCACGAAAGTGCGACTGCCACTGAAACTTAGTCCCTCTCATGACTCACGAGTGCGACCATCACTCGAGGTGAGCCACGAGGAGCACTCAAAAGTGCCAGTGCATTTAGGTTGAGGTTCGCTCACCCTTCGTGAGTGGGAGCGCCACTGGCGGTGAATCGCGGTCACCAATCTTGCGCCACTCGCAATGATCCCCGCTACTACTCACGAGCGCAAGTGCGCATCACCACTTGCGAGCCTCCTCATTCCTCACTCATGAGTGCCGAGTTCACTCACTCTACAGGCGAGATGCGCAGGTCCTATTGCGGTAAGCGGCACTATTGCGCTGGTACTCACAGTTGGAGATTCCCCGCAGGAGTCGCTCGCTGTAGTGGTTACCGCTGGCGCTATCCACTCGAACGCACATCTAATTATTATTGGCTGGATTGCAATAAGCGTCCGCAATAGGTCATCACTACATTCCTGCAATGGGGTGCCGTAGAATGTAATACCCTGTGGCGGGTTGGTACAGGAATGCCATTTGGGAATACGGCTTAGATGAACTTCTGACGCAGCAATGCACTTGAACGTTTTTTGCATAACTAATTGAGGGACTGCTGCGGCGAGACGCGCCGAATTTTGTTTTGGGCTTATCGAATTTAGTGCGTCAATTGGTGTCCGTAATATCGCTGAAAGAAAGCGGGTGCACTGAACTACTGCTTCCCCTACTGTAGAAAAATCAGGAAGCATCCGGTGTGTTGCTGCAGTTACTGGTGTACATTATTGGCTTGCTTGCTGCGGCTTTCAACATATGAGCATCTCGCGCTTACAAGCCAGGCAATAAGCGTTTGTCCTACTCCTCCTGTTTTAAAGCATAAATTGTGAGCTGCATACTCGATGTAGAACGCATTGTAAGTTTTGAGATTGAAACCGTTCAGGTGGCTGAAAGGAGGCTATTCAAAGAAGTAGCCGGTTCTCGTGGCCTACTCATCATAGACGTATCAGTATTGTAATTACTCGTTACGGGATTGCTCTTTTAACGATTACTCGCTGTGGTGGCTTAGCGGCTAAAGCTTTGTGCTCCAGATCCCAGGGATGTCAGTTCAACCCCGGCTGTGGTGGCGGCTTTTCAGATGGAAGCGAAGAAGAGCGAAAACCACCATAAGGTTAAATTTTGGGAGAGGTTAAGATCCCCATGTCGTCAACATTAATCTGGAGCCCTCAAGTACGGCGCCCCTCATAGCTAAGGCGTAAATTAGGCCCGGGACACCCTTTAATCTGACTTTGAGTCAATTTGCAATACTTCGCATTTACGCAGATGTGGCGTCACACTTTCTCATTCAACAATTACGGTGGTTGTCTTGATGCGTGTGATTTACTATCACCCCTCTTTGTTACACCACTCAATTCTGAGGTAATCTTTGCGAAATTCTCCAAAGGTTTTCTTTCCCACTGCCTTGTATTGCTAAGTAACTAGGGGGACGAATTACAAAGCATGCTTACCGCACTGTACAAGCTGAGTAGAACCGTGGGAAAAAAATATTATGCAGACAACTAAAGTAATACTCAATAACTTCGGGAGAGCACAGCGGTTTGAGATAGGTAGCGAGGCAGTGGAAGTGGCAAACGTATTTATCTTTTTAAGCCAAGTAGAGACCCCGGATCCCAACCATGAGGCAGATGTGATTAGGAGGATAAGATTGGGGTTGAGTGCATTTGGCAGGCATTCTCAGATAATGAATGGTAGGCTAAAATTGTCCCTGAAGAAGAAAGTGTATGACAGCCGCATTTTACCGGTACTAACCTATGGGACAGAAACTTAGAGGCTTACTAAAAGGGTTTAACTCAAATTGACAACTCAGCGAGGAATGCAACGGAAGATGATGGGTGTAACATTGAGGGTCAAGAACAGAACGAAGTGTGTCAGGGAGAAAACACGTATTCAGGACATATCAGTAGAAAGAAAGAAGAAATGGGCGTGGGAAGGGTACGCAATGCAAAGACAAGGTAACCGTTGGTCATTACGGGTAACAGTGGATCCATAGAGAAGGCGAGCGTGGAGGGGGCGGCAAAATGTTGCATGGCCAGATGGGATGAAGACGTTTCCGGGTATAAATTGGTCGCAGTTAGCACAGAACCGGCATAATTAGAGGTGCATGAAAGAGGCCTTTGCCCTGAAAACGGCGTAAATAAGCTGATGATAATGATGACGACGGTGATACATGGTAGATTGATTCTTTACGCGAATGTGCCTACTTTTTGTAACGTGCTACAATAGAAGACCCTCGCCTTCACAAAAAACTGACCTAGTATGTGTATTTAAAACTCGCAAACAGCGTCCCTTCGTTCTTTTCATTGGCTCCGGCGGAAGTTGCCGTATGCCTTCTCTCAGTTTGAAAAGGCTCGTACGCTAGTCTAACTCTGCATTTGCCTGCTCGAATCGGGGAGTACCCATGGCTACTGTTGCGTGCAAAGTCCGAAATATATACTGCATATATTCAGATCGCCATGCGTAAAGAATGCATTGCTCGCGCTGATGTTGTCATCAGCGCTGATTTGCCATTGCCGCTGTGAAATTGTATGCGCTATTTGAAATTTGTACCCGGACTCCCGAATTTTGATATTTCACTCGGTCCGTGCAGGGTCGCCGATAAGTTATGAAGGCGATATAGCTCGCGATGTTTTATTTTCCTATTTTGCTTTGTTGTTAGCCCACAATCTGTAGCAGTCATCATGCTTAATACGCTAACTTAGTGGATAAAACTTGCACGTCTAGTTTTTCTTGCCTTTTTTCATACAGTTTCATACAATAACAAGAGACGAATCTGGCGCTGCAATCGTCCACCGCCGTGAGCCTGATGGGTAGTTCTGGATTTGGATTGGCGCGCTACGGCTTGCCGAAGTTGTTTTGGATTCAATTGTGCAGGAAGTTTTGTTTTAGTTTTCGACTTACATGAACGCATTTGCTTGCCTACGCAGGGTGTTGGAAGAAGCGTTCAAAAACGTTTCTTCTTGAACTGCGTGCCGCGCGTGCTCCGACGCCACCCTGGGTGGAATCTTTTAAACCAGAGTAGCGAATTCGGTGTGTTATCAATTCGTTGCCGGTACAGCGAGCACAAAAACCGAAATTATGGCGCTGTGTGCGGTGAAGTTGTCTTCGAATTACGAGTGACGGCGCTGATCGTTCGGCAGAAAAAAACGTATTTTCGAAGCTGATGACGGTTTCGAATTTCTTGGAACACCCACACGTCACCGCCATACCGCCCTCATGTCGTGCGAACGCCGCTTCTACGTCGTATACCAGCAGTAGCAGCGGCTGATAGGAACCAGGGTTACCAGACCGTTCGAACCGCCAAATCAGCCTCTTCAGTAGCCTAAAAGTATTCCAGTGCGAACATTTTATGTAACCAAAAAGTAGCCAAAATATTTTTCTTAAAGTGGTTTTTTGCGCATATGCACTTATTTTCCCGCATGAATGATTTTCCCTTGACTGGAATATTTCCCCACGTGAACAAGATATAGGAGATGAGCGAGGTTTCTGTTTAGTTGAAATTCACCCTCATTCATCTCATTCGCAAACCAAACAAAGACCCAAATGTTATCACAAACAAGCTGACAATTTCACTTACTCTTACTGTATTTCAACTAATAGGACGCCTCATCCATGCCCGACTACAATACTACCTCGAGTACGCTCAACCTTGATTTCATCTATCCCAAACCGGCTTTCGCCCTCATCTCGGTACACACGACTGCCTGTGGTTTCTTAGTCGTGCTATCGATCACTCGGCAAGGAGTCGTGGCCTACCATACTATGTTTTAGCCGACTGCATCCGGAAGGCATTCGACTGAGTCAGTCAAACCGCCATTCCAGAGGAATTACCCCAAGTGTATCCCAGCCAAATTACTCGAGACTGGGTGCGTCACTTTCTCCAGACGAGACCCATAAATATGAACGGTTTCCATCCGGGCTCGAGACAGGTTGCATGTTCCCGGCAACGAGACCGCTTGCACAGGAAACCAGGGCGCCCATTATGCTGCACAGGAGAGCAGTATCATTACACCAATGCTGGTTTCCTGCACGCTGACTCCGCCACCTCTACCTCCATCCCTGTAGTTAATTTCGACATAAATGCAACAAGAGGGATTGCTGCCACCCCTCAAGCATACGTTCCCGTCATTCCTCCCCTGCCACGAGCCGGTGAGGTATTTCTCAACGAGCTTCTAGCAAATGCCGCCTACACCACGCACATTATCCGAAAATGGCTCTCACGCAATCTACCTCTCAAATGTACGTCATGCAACAACCTCACATATGCCGACCTCAACCATATCTTTCGGGACTGCTCCTTCTTCTCGCGACATCACTCAGACATCATCACATCTTTCCACGTGCCAACAAGCACTCGAGAACACTATCATACTATGGAGAAACTTGTACTACACAAAATGGCAGCATCGCCACTCTGTCGATGATGGGGAGGGTGCGGAGTACGGCACTCGAAATGACATCCAAATAGCGCCCCGAGTCACATCCGATTTGCGCCCCGACCGTCATTCGATTTCAGCCGTGAGTTGCACCTTGATTATTCCATAACTGAAACTGAAACTCACGCCTCAAATCGAATTTTGCTTGATTTTATCTTGATGGTGGAGTGCGCGCGAATTGACGCCGACGGACATTGGGAGGTCATCAGGTACTCCGCACCGTTACAGGCGAGGGAGTAAGCCGTTTGACTCGGGTACTAACTCTCGCTGGTAGCTCAATGGGGAAGACGGCTGACACTAACTCTGTCTGGTCTACCAGGCACAGGCTCGAATCCTGCCTGTGCCTTGCCTGTGCGATTTTTTGCGATTGTAAATGCCATGAGCACGGACGCGGACGGACAACGTACGGCCGTAAGGTACTCCGCACGTAAAACTAGGGCTTTTTGCCATCAAAAGTGACCTAGCATGGGCAGTGTAGCTGGGGTCGACTCTGGTCCCTGCTAGCTGCCACGTCCCTGTAAAAGATACTGCATTCCCCTCGTCTTCCTCTTCCCTAAACCGGCTTTTGGCCCTCCTTACCAATAAAGATGCTACTACTACTAATCCGCAAGGAAATTTTCTTTTCGTTCAGCACATTTGAGGTGCGAACAGCGTGATTATCTCACCGCGCGCACCATTTGTTTATTATAGACAAATTACCACCACGGAGGCGATGCGATATAAGTACATCAGCTGGGTTAGACTTCATGGCACGTAAGTGGCCGCCCAACAATACGATTTCTCGACATTTTTCTGTACGCATGCAGAAAGTGTCACAAAAATGATCGAGCGATGACTGCATGCTATTTAGAAAACTGTTTATTGTCACTTGACGCAACACAAACAAAACTTTAGGAGAAAGGCACCACAAAGAACACTTATTTACGATATGCACAGATACGTAAACCGGCAAGACTTCGTAGACTCACATAACTGGAGGCAACACAAACAAAAACCTCGAGAGAAAAACAGCGCACAAAAAATCTATTTGCGATCTACACAGATGCACTGAGAAACTGAAGAGCCTTCGTCTAATCACATAATTTGATGCAACAAGGCCAATACCTTAAGAGGCAAGAAGCATGCCGAACATCTATTTACATTCCGTACAGCAGCATACAGACATGCTAACGCATAGACAGACCATAAAAGATATAGCACACCGTACGACCTATCTACGATCTATACATACAGAAACTGACAAGGTTTCGTAGAATCACATAAGGGTAAGGGTACTATAGGGTAAGAGCGTATTTAGAAAAACACATTCGTATCTACAAAAACTCATTGAAATAAACATCTTATCCAAGAACTTACACTAGGCTGGAGAGTATGCTTAGAGTACAGTAGGGTAGAGAGTCATCTTAGCCATCATGAACTTATGTGGGAGTTGAACTGCTTCCCTCATACATAATGTTTGAAGTAAAACATGCCAAAATGTCTTGGCCCGGTTTGAAGCTCTAGCAGCAGCCTTCGTTCCTCACCCGACCAAACTTCACGTGAAGGAGAGCTTCTTATGTCTCGCTAGATATTCCATTTAGAAGGTCGGTTTTAATAAGCGAGACTTGACGGAACACTCGTTGCACGGCAGCGTTTGACACGGGTAGTGATAGCAAAGAGAACAACTATCTCAGACATCAGAGGGAAGGTCGGATTCTGGCAACTTCTTTTTTGTTTTGCGTTTTTCACGCTCACCCAGAATTCGTTCATGGTCTGGGTACCCTCTGCCAGATGGTGGGATTTCGTTTGGAGCAAGCAGTATTCAGATTCTAGAGGCGGAATTGAAGTTTTTTTTAAAGCACCGAACGAGCGGTCAAAAAATATCCAATGATACTTTTTTTATATTTGTCGGTTCAAGAAGCTGCGGGTCACTGAGAAGCTTTAGGTTCACAGGAAGTTGCTTAAGCACAGTTTTGATACAAGCTATAATAAACTCGCGGCCCATTTCCAACAGAAATACTTTGTAGGAATCAGTGAGCTAAAAAGTGCTGCTGCCATTCCGTGTTGTCAGGCTCTGCATAGCCAGACATCACAACTCTTGCCATTAGCGTTTTCACAAATGAAATATATTCCTCATTTAGCTTCACAGGGTCAAAGTCCTCGTAAAGAAAGAGCTTGTTAATTTACTCGAATTCTTCAATGGTTAGGATTAGAAATGCCGAATTAGAACTCTGTGGAGTCTAAAACCAGAAGCCGTGCGCCGCTACCAAATTTGATTGCGTTGCTTCGGCATATATATATATGTTTCAGTTCAGTTCAGTTTATTGTTTCAGTTGAACTGGTACAGCGTATAAATAACTCTAGGAGGTCCCATAGTCATAGAGTGCGGAGGGATCTCCTACCCGCAATTACAAACTAAAAGTACACCTAATGCGGTTAACAGCAACAGCGATCCTAAAACACACAAAGAACATAATTACACAATCAAGCCAAATATTGTTACTAAAAATCAAAATCGATATACAAAACGGTAATTAAAGGGGGATAGTTGATTGATTGTAGGGTTTAACGCGCCGACGCAACGCAGGCGATGAGGCGCGCCGTAGTGGAGGGCTCCGGATTAATTTTGACCACCTGGGGATCTTTAACGTGCGCCGAAATCTCGTACACACGGGCGTTTTTGCTTTTCGCCTCCATCAGAAAAGCGGCCGCCGCGGCCGGGAATCGAACCCGCGACCTCGTGCTCAGCAGCGCAACACCATAGCCACTGAGCCACCGCGGCGGGTAAAAGGGAGATAGTCATCCACATACCACATATACAAGTACATAATAGCAATCGTTATGCCAAAATGCTCCGCAGAAGCTGCCTCTTAAAACAATGAATTGAAGGAGATGATTTATTGGTTATGGGTATTGAATTCCAGAATGAAGTCGCCAAAAAGTTCCCAGTTAGTTGGTCGTAGTTAGTCCTAGATTTTGGCAAAAGATATTTGTTGTAGTGTGAGAATCGAGTGCCATCAAAATACCTGTTTTCATCTTCAGATAATAACGAAATGGGTATATCTCCTTGACAAAATTTATAAGATAGGACGAAAGGAGAATATTTTTTATTTCACAAATTGACAAAATAATAAATAAGCGGAGTAATGTTGACGCATTACATGAAAATGCTGTAAGTGATTATTCTTAAAGCTTGGTTTTGACTGTCCTGTAAGATGCCAAGGAAGTTTGATATGTGTTGCCCCAAGAAGAAATGCAATACGAGATGTGGCTGTGAAGGAATGCCTTGTAAAGTGGGACTAATACGCGGTCATTAAACTAGGGACGGACTCTAATTAGTATTCCAAGTTATAGGCCGTTTTATGGGTTAATAAAGATATGTGACTGGTAAATTTCAAATGCCTGTCGAGTTCAACGCCGGGAAATGTGGCATGCTAGGTAGCATGAAGCAAATTTGGTCCAAGGCTTATGAAAGGCTTTTCCGGAACAGTTTTAAGTGGGGATGAAAAAATCATGAAGTGCGATTTAGGGCCATTAATATTCAGCATATTATCACTGCACCATTTACCGACTTTAGCGGCATTAGCATTGAGGTGAGATATTATGGAATCCAAACACGTGTGTGTTAGACGAATAAATTGTCGTGTCATCAGCCTACAAATGTACAACTAGAATGTTTCATTTCGCCTGGAAGGTTTTTAGTGTATACAAGAAATAGAATGGGTCCCAAAATTGAACCCTGTGGTTCTCCAATGTTGGTTTGTCTAGTACAAGAATGAGTATCAGAAATAGAGTCCACGTGCTTTTGATCATGTAAGTAATTGTGTATTAGGGAAAGCGCTGGTCCACATACACCCAACGCATTTATTTGAGGAAAAAGTATGTCGTGATTGAAAGATCCAAACGCTTTAGAAAAATCAATAAACAGGGCAATAGCAAATTTACCTTCGTCAATGGCTGTTTTAAGATGATCAGTTATAGTAATGAGAGCTAATTGAGTAAACGGGTGGAAAGCCAAATTGATTAGATGACAGAATACTACATTTTGAGAAATAACAAGGTAAATGATTACCACAGAGCTTTTCAATTAATTTACTGAAGAACTACACAATAACAATCGGGTGATTGTTTAATAAGGAAGTCTTGCTACCGTTTTTGAAAATAGGAATAATTTTTGCTATTTTTACGTGACTGGGAAAGACGCCAGTTTTGAAAACTAGGTTTATTATGTGAGAAAGTGCGTTACTGATAAGATATCCTATAAGCTTTATAAGAGAAGAATTAAAGTTGTGTAAGCGCGCAGCTGCGTTTTTTAGACGACTGAAAGTGGTCATGCGCACTTCATCTGGCGAAACAGGTCTTACAAAGAAACTGTGTGGCAGACGATGATATGCGTTGGCGGTTGGATGCAAAAAATATGGCTGATCAGGATGAAAGGAAGCTAAAAGGAAGCCACAAAGGCATTGGCAATGGCTGACGGATTATTTAACATTTGCTCACCAACCCGCCTTGCAGATATAGGCGGGTTTGACGGAGCCTTATTTAAATATTCGTTAATAATTTTCCACTGTTTTCTTTAATCGTTACCAGCACGGTCGATTTCTTTTTTCACAATACTTCTTAGTGTTTTTAAGTAGCCTACCAAAAATATTCGAATGGCACTTGTAACGCGCTAGCAGGGTCAAATTAAATGGCTTCTTTTTTTGTTTTTTATAAAGATTATCTTTCCTGCTCACGCATTTTAGAAGACTATCGGTCATCCATGGACATTGAGGTGAAGCAAACCTTTTCTTGCTTCTAGTTATTGTGGTAGACTCAGAAATATTATTAGAAATTGTTACAAAATGTTTCAAAAGCGAGTTCATGATCTTTTTGTGCCGTAACAGTTCACCAGTCAGAATCAGCAATTTCGTTAGGAAATGAAGCCTTGTCTATAATATTTCTTTTAACATGCATTTCCGGATTTATGACGTTGCACTCTATTTGCACAAATATTGGTTAATGATCCGTTAATGAAACTTCAATGACACCAGATCCAGGAGTAACCAAAAGGTGGGACAAGGTGTGATCAACTAATGCGTCCTGTCCTGTCCTGTAATATTCCGTCGAGTCGGTATACATATAGGTGATTCGAGGCCATATTCATTCAAAGTATCTGTATAAGCAGTATGCAAGGAATTCGCAATGGCTAATAGATTAATGTTGACGCCACCCATAATAACGATGTTTTTTTTCGTTCCAGTGAGAGCGTGTGCAAAACCTTGTTTAATTCTAACAGAAATCGGAAATTGACAATGAAGGAGAGCGATAAATACACCCGATAACTATGGTTTTGGAATCTATACTGAGAAATGACGCATCAATGACGCATCAAGCCACACAGACTGGCAATTCACTTATTTGAATGATAAACCTCGACGCCTGGAGTATGGTAACTCAGTGGAAATGAAAACCGCTGCGCCACCATGACAGCTGCCGCTGCGGTGCCAATATTCTTCTGTATAAGATGAAAAAGAGCATAGGTTGTCATCAGCTAAATTGAGCCTTGTTTCACTGACACATATGATCGAGAAATGGTGATTTAGCGATGCTAGGAAGGTAGTTCTGTCGTATGAATGCTTTCGTAAGCTACGTGCATTAAAATGCACGAGAGACCGACAAGGTATTTCAAAATATGCATCAAGGTTGGATGGTGTGAAGTATGAAGCCGTGATGAGACTGCTTATTAAAATCGAACATTAAAAAAGATTAGATTCAAGTGAAAATAGAGAGGTCAGCTACAGAGTTAATGCGATGAACCCGGCTGTCGTCAGATTTCCGAGCGTTGATTAGACAGTTGTTTTCCCACAGGAAGCCCCATCCCTTTATTTGAGCGCTGAGGCTGGAGCAAACAGCTTCTTGTTGTCGGGTGTTAGGTGCTTGTTGTCGGGTGTTAGACTGCCGACGTCCAACCAAGCCTTGCGAACCTTCGCCAGAAATTTATTTATTTTTTGGCGCGTGAGCAGAACCTTGCAATGATGTTTTGATGACCATACTTAGTGGGAACACGATGCGCAATTTCGACTTCCACCCGGGAAAGAGGGAATGTTGCATTTTCAGCGATGGCAGTCACACGGGCGACACAGTCTTCATGCTGTGAAACCGGCACTCCTTTGATTTCAACATTGTTGATTCTGGAATATTGTTCCATCTCGGAAGTCTGTTCTCTAAGAGCGTCATTTTCAGCAGCAAAACCTTGTTTGAGGCTACAAACTCGGCTTGCTGGGTACGCGTATTCTCGACCATGTTGTTAAGCTTGCTGAAGCCACCATCCATGTCCATATCTTTGTAACTTAGGGTACTGTATCCAGTCCAGCTTTTTGTAACTTTCCTTTCACGTCGTCAACATGTTTCTCAAGAACTTTTTTCAAGCGTTCTTCAAACTGCGCCTCGATGTCATCGAGTCGGTTGACCAATTCGGCATTAGTCGGCATAATCAAAGACAACAGAAAACTTGCAAAACTACAAAGCAAAGACAATGATGATGATGATTGTTGGGTTTTATTGGCGCAAGGCCGACTATGGGCAAAGAGCGCCAGAAAAGAAGTTACTGAATTGTGATGAGACCGTGCATACTAAAACATGTGACTAAAAGTAAAAGTGATGCAAAACAAAAGACAATGGAGATGGCTGGTGTATAGGGCCAGGATGATTACACGTGATATGACAAGAGCTGCAGAAAGTTCACCTCAGCTAAAAACTAAAAGCACGCTGGCTATAAAACATTGGTTCGTCAGATAAAAAATATGATGGGTGCAAAGGAATGTGTCGTCTGTATAATTCAGGGAAATGTTTGTGTCGTGTTGTGTCAAGTGCTTTGCATGTGATTAGTATGTGGACTACGGATAGGCCCTTTCCCCACCTGCTACACGTGGGTCCCGACGTTCCAGTGAGCAGGTGGGAGTGCGTCGCATGTGTGTGGCCTATCCGCAGCCTAGCCAGGGCGACTTCAGGGTATCTGTTGTGTGAGTCAGTTATGTAGCGTCCCAGGTGTGGTTTTATTACGTGTAGTTTGTTGTCTGTTTGTTGACTCCAGTGTAATTGCCATGTATTAAGAAGCTGTCGTCTGATGTGTGTCTTTAGGTCGGTGTAAGGTACTGTTGTAATGTCAACTGTAGTCATGAGAGCAGCATCACCAGCCATTTGGTCGGCGGCCTCATTGCCAGGGATTCCACACTGCTCTGGTACCCAGCATATAGTTATTTCAAGATTCGAGGCATATGCAGACATTAGTACCTTGAAAAGAGCATTTTTCACATAGTTTTTAGATGACCTTCCTAATGACAGTGCCTGTACAACGCTTTGAGAGTCTGTGTACACAATGGACTTGGGAATTTTATGTTTGATGATGTGGTTTGAAACGAGTAAAATGCCATATGCTGCTGCCGTGTAAATACTGTTATGAAAATTCATTGTTTTGCTTACTCTAAAACTTGGTCCCTGCGCTGCACAAGATACTGTAGAACCAGTTTTCGACGCGCCACTATAAAATTCTGCGCACCTGTACTTGTTCTGCAGGAACGGGAAGTGCTGCAGAATTGCATTCCTGGGTACCCTATTTTTTTCTACAAGAGTGAATGACAGGTCGCATGATACAGAACGAAGATGCCATGGTGCGATGAAATTATGAATGGGTGTCTTGTGCGTGTCTGAAAGGGGGACATTGAGTGCAGAAGCCTCCTTCCTAACTCTGAGAGAGAACGGTAAAGGAATAGATGGCCTGTTTAAAAAGAGTTGTAAATTTGATGTGTCGTTCATGGTGGGATTAAAAGGATGGTTGGTCAGAGACACGATCTTGGATGCATACAACAGGTCAACGTACTCCCGCTGGTGCCCTAGGCACCATTTGGCGCACTCGATATAAAGACTTTCAACAGGGCTAGTTCGCAATACGCCACATGAGAGGCGAAGGCCAAGATGCAGCACTGGGTCGAGCATTTTCAGTGCTGTTTTTGTAGCAGACCCATACACGACACTGCCATAGTCGAGCCGGGACCCCACCAAGGCCGTGTAAAGGCGCAGCAGGAGTTGTTTGTCGGCCCCATGAGATTGATGTGAGAGTACCTTAAGAATATTCATTGTTTTTAAGCATTTGCATTTGAGCTGTCTGATATGCGGGATGAATGTAAGCTTTTCTTCAAATAAAATGCTTAACAACTTGTGTTCCTTGTTCACAGGAATCGACGCGCTAATAAGAGTGATGTCTGGGTCTGGGTAGACCCCACGCTTCCTGGAGAATACAACACAAGAGCTTTTTCCGGGATTAATTTTGAAACCATTTTTGTCTGCCCAGCCGGCGAGCTTCTTGACGCCGAGCTGGACTTGACGTTCGCAGATGAACATGTTACATGATTTTAAGGATATCTGGAAGTCGTCTACATACATGGAATAAGAGATTGTGGGTGGCAATGCCTTTCCAAGAGAGTTCGTCTTAACTATGAAGAGCGTGCAGCTCAACACTCCACCTTGAGGCACGCCATTTTCTTGCACATGTACCTTTGACAGTGCAGATCCAACTCCGACGCGAAAGGTTCTCTCCGACAGATAACTAGCAATCGTGTTAAACATATTAACAGAAACACCGACTGACTTGAGGTCAGTAAGGATCCCATAACGCCAAGCGGTGTCATAGGCCTTTTCGAGGTCTAAAAACACAGTTAAACAAAACTGTTTGTGAACGAAGGCATCATTAATGTATGAGTCTAGTGCCACGAGTTGATCATTTATGGATCTCCCTGCCCTGAAGCCTGCCTGGCAGCTCTCGAGAAGGCCGTTATACTCCAAAAAGTACACGAGCCACCAGTTTACCATCTTCTCGAGAAGCTTGCACAGGCAGCTGGTCAGGGCAATGGGTCAAGAGCTAGCGGGAGAAGAAGGGTCCTTCCCTTCTTTCAAGAATGCTACAACTATGCCATCCCTCCAAGACTTTGGAATGTGCCCCGAAAGCGATATCTTGTTGAAAAGGTGAAGGAGTGTTACAAGAGTGTCTGTGTGTAAGTTAAGTATCATTGTATGTGTAATGTTGTCTGGGCCTGGAGCTGAGGGTTTACACGTGCTCAGAGCACCCCTCAGCTCATGAAGCGTGAACTCCGAGTTATAAGAAGTGGCTGACCTGTCACTGTCATGTAAAGGGTTCTTTTCGGTAACGAGTTTTTGTTTCATGAAAGTGTTTGTGTAGTGTGCTTAACTGGAAACGTGTTGAAAGTGTTGTGTGAGTGTGTCAGCCTGGTCTTCCAGAGTGTCCCCTGTTGTACTGACCAGAAGCAGGCTGTGTGTTTGATGTCCCTTGAGTTTGCGTATTCGGGTCCATACTTTCCGTGTGTGTGTGTAGGAGTCAATTTATGTTATGAAAGTACGCCAACTATCGCGTTTTGCCTCACGGCGCACACGTTTTCCGAACGCCTTGGCCCGTTTGAACAGAAGGAGGTTACTCGACGTGGAGCACCGACGAAGGACACCCCACACCTTGTTCTGGGCCTCTCGCACCCACCTACAGTCCTCATTCCACCACGGCCTCCGCTGGTTGCGCGGGACACCAGAGGCGTGGGGAATGGACTTTTCGGCGGCATCGAGGATGTGCGCCGTGAGGAGTTGTGCGGCTTCATCTACGTGTAGGTGTCTTATAGTTGTGGAGTTTAGTTTCGATGTCTCTGTAAATGTGTTCCAGTTAGCTCGTGCTTCATTGAACCATATGGGTCAGTTCCCACACCTCACTCGAGAAGAGGAAAGAGAACTGCGGAGCCAATAGCCAAGTCAAGACATGAGTATGTGTTCTGTCCTATGTTATGATATGTAGGCTGTTTATTGTTGAAAAGGCATGCTCCAGAGGTTGTAAGAAACCTCTCTATCAGGCGACCCCGGGCATCGGTACGGGAAGAGCCCCAAAGAGAATTGTGAGCATTGAAGTCGCCTGTTAGAATGTATGGTTCGGGCAGCTGGTCAACCAGCGCGTCGATGTCAGAGCTCGAAAGTGTAACATCAGGAGGAATGTATATGTAGCATACTGTTATCAACCTATTATTATTAAGCGTATTGCTACAGCCTCAAGGATAGTGTTTAAAGTGACAGGGTGGCATGCTAAGGATTTCCGGATGATTATGGCCACACCGCCAGTAGAGTGTGTGCAGCCATCCCTGTCCTTTCTGAAGACCATGTAACTATTCAAGAAATTTGTGTGCTTGGAACTCAAATGTGTTTCCTGAACACACATTACACTTGGCTGATTAGCATGCAGTATTTTATATACATCGTCAAGATTTTTAAGAAGGCCTCTGCAGTTCCATTGTACTATGTTCTCTCTTCCCATTATGAAGTGTTCGGAGCTACTGGACTGAGTTGTTTATGTGTCGTCTTTCGGGGCTGTGACTCTCGTCTTTTTTGGCTTGTGGGGATGCTTTGGCGTCGGGACGCGTTCCTTGCGGTGCACCGCAGACAAGAACGGACCGACGTCCATTTCATCCTCGGATGTCCTCAGAGCGCCTGAGGGATCAGGCTCCTTGGACCGCGAACCCTTTAGGGCGCGCTTTTCCTTGCCCGCAACCTCCGAGGGATTCAGGAACGCCTCGGATGGCGCAGGCGGTGCGGTGGGGGTGGGAGCTGCCGCTGGCTCCCCCATGTCCATCTCCTCTGCGCCCTTACCTGTGGTTTGGGACGCTGGAGTGGAAGTGGAGGATGCAGCATCGCTTCCACCAGACGTGGTTGCTCCCACAGCCGCTGCTGGCTCAGTGAGCGGTGCGGA
This sequence comes from Haemaphysalis longicornis, assembly GCF_048455015.1. Classification (NCBI taxonomy): domain Eukaryota; kingdom Metazoa; phylum Arthropoda; class Arachnida; order Ixodida; family Ixodidae; genus Haemaphysalis; species Haemaphysalis longicornis. The sequence continues at coordinate 4,087,487 of NW_027526245.1, forward strand.
GGCGGGTTGGGCTGCCTCAGGCAACCCAGGGGGTGGGGCGGGGGCGGAACCAAGTCCGACTCGCGGTACTGGGTCCCCGCCGAAACCAGACGCCGCTCCGCCCCCCGGCGAGCTGCGTCGGCGTACCTCCCCAGAGGGAAAGAGGCAAACCACTTCCGCGCCTCTGGGAAGGTGATGTTTTCAGTGACTTTGATGTTGATGATTTTCTTTCTAGTTGAATCTTTTCACATTTTCGAGAGTAGGCGGCATGGGGACCCTGGCAGTTGGCGGATGTGAGGGTTGATGAAGGACCGTCCGATGGGTGATCATGCGGGGCGCACTTTGCGCAGGTCAGACGGCCACGGCAGGAGTTGGTTCCATGCCCGAACCGCTGGCACTTAAAGCAGCGGCGCGGGTTCGCAATGTAAGGACGTTTGGAGCATCGAATGAAGCCTGCGTTGATATGTTCAGGAAGTGAGGAGCGGTTGAAGGTCAGGATAATATGTTTGGTTGGGATTATCTTATCATTCCTGCGCATCATGATGCGGCGCACGGCGGTGACGCCCTGATCCTTTAAACCTTCGAGAAGGTCGTCATCTGTCTCGTTTAGGAGGTCTGGCTCAGCGATCACACCCTGCGAGCTATTCAGGCTGCGGTGGTGTGTGACCCTGATGTCCAGATCGACCATTTTCGTCTGACCAAGGAGTGTGGTTGCCTGCTGCTTGTTTTTTACTTCAACAAGGACTTCACCTGTGCGTTGTTTTTTTGGCATTGTAGGTTTTCCCAATTATTCCGTCAAGGTATTTTGTAATCAAAAATACCGATTGTGAAGCAAGTGGGTGGGCTGCGTCAAGAGGTTCGATAACAATAAAACGAGAATAGTTGTCTGGCTTGGGGAAGCTCATGCTTGGAAGTGAAGGAAACAAGACTTCGGTGCGGCCTCTTTTCAGGGACCGATCACGTTGAGGAGGGGGGTTTAATTTTTTCATACGGCATAGAAAAAAGCAGGGAGACGAGGGTACTTTCTTCTTTGACCTTACCTAGTAGTCAAAGAGGTCCCGGAGCTCCCTGCCTGGTAGACAGACAGGGAGCCCATCCGCCGGAGCTTGACCTGGGCTCCGACGGCCACCGTTTGAGGTTTCTACCCTTTACCTTATAGACACATCACCACGGTAGGTCACAGCTTATGTTGGGGGGCTCGGGGTTCGCGGTATCGCCAGTACCGTCACCAAGATTACTCAAGGTGCTCCCTGCGGGGCAAAGCAAAGACAAAACAACAGCAGCAGCAGCAGCAGTAGCGGTCCCAAATATTCTTACGCTATTTCAATGAAAAATAGCCACCAACTTGTGGAACGTAGAATAACGGCTTAGAAAAGCGCCCACCTCGACCGTAACCGCTGCCGCTGTGATGATGCCACCCTGATGAGTTAGAGTTAAGGGTTCCCTTCCTCAGCACTACGAAACGAAGCCCTGGACAGCAGTCTCCCGGTTCGGGAACAAAGCAAGGTCAGGCGATCTACGCTGCAACGCTCAAATCTTGGCGTCGGGCTTGCTTCGGCCAAAGGATGCCAATGTCCCCATCCCACGTCTGGCCCCAAAAGAAATGCACCCGTTTCGCAAGAAGGAGGTGCAGGCCCGACCTTTAGTTTTGCGCTTGTTGTTAGTACGGGGAAAGCCTGCATGTGGAAAGTCTGCAAACCCGCCTTCAAATCGTTGTGGCAGGGGCCCCATCATTAGCGTCACCAGATTGGGGTAGTGGCATTGTGGTGGAAGGGGGAATGGGGTAGTCCTCGCTGCCATATCGCCCAAAAATAGCCACAAAGCCAAAAGAAAACTTCGACGCCATCTCAAACAAAAATGAGGGTAATTTGGCTATTAATATCCCAATCTGATAGCCCTGGTTAGGAACGCTGCTTGATGACTGTCACTAATAGCATATTTCATAAACCGCACCGGTGCACACTGGGGCGCACAGGGCATAGGTCGGCGTACTCACTCGTGAGTACACTCAATTGTACTCACTTGTACTCAAACTCACGAGTGAGTACGATGATGAGTGAGTACACACCGAGAAAAAAAGTGAGTATGATGACGAGTGAGTACATTGATTGATTGATTGTAGGGTTTAACGCGCCGACGCAACGCAGGCGATGAGGCGCGCCGTAGTGGAGGGCTCTGGATTAATTTTGACCACCTGGGGATCTTTAACGTGCGCCGAAATCTCGTACACACGGTCGTTTTTGCTTTTTGCCTCCATAAGAAAAGTGGTCGCCGCGGCCGGCAGTACAGAGTACAGGGGTAAGTCCACTACTCGTGAGTACAGTACTCATGAGTACAATATTCATGAGTACGAGTACTCATGAGTTTCAGTACTAATGCGTATGAGTACTCAAGAGTACACAGTACTCGTGAGTACGCAAGACTCGTGAGTACAGAGTACTCGTGAGTACACAGTACTAGGGAGTACAATACTCATGAATACTGGTTTGCCGAGCGCTTGCACTCTTGAGTATTGCACTCGTGAGTACATTAGTGCAAACAAGTTTTATCATGAGCTCGAGTCGGGACGCGCGTCCTCCAGTAGCAAACATTTAGCGGTGCCGCTGTGCAGCTTAACTGTCAAGAATGGAAAAATTAAACAACGAAAACTGCACCTCCCTCCTTTTCCTTTTTTTGTATGGCGCTGTAAGCGTTTCTCGGCGGTCGCTCGCAAAGGGGTCACGGTGAAGAGGGAAAAACGAAGGGGTGAGGGCCCGGCGGGAAACGCGGCCGCAGTTGCTCTTCCGCTATGGCACTTGTTCACGGCCGCAGTTATTTTTGTTTACGCGGGCTGCGAACGCAAGGCGGCTTCATTGCGCTTGCTCCCTTCCAGTCATTTTAGGGGAGAGGCGGTGGAGGCTTCTAACAATGCACGCACTAGGCGTACTGAAGTCCCTCTTTTTCGGTCTTCAGAAGTTTCCGTAAACGCATGTCACGCTGTGTAGTCGTTTCGTGAGCCGAACCCCTCATTTCAACAGTCGCCGTTAATTTACGTAACTCGCGTCAAACCGACTGCGTGGTTTGTAACATTTGTCTCACCTAAATTGTCCGCACCATTCCGCGGTGCGTATTCAAGCGACCATTTGGCTGATGTACGTGCGCTCATATGGTTTTATTAGGTTCCCGTTTTGAAACATTTTGCTCAGGTTCGCTAGTAATACGGTCCCGTGTAGCGCCATTTACAAGTGAGAATATAGCCCCACCGTGCAAGTGCGGTGGTGGAATTTGCCCCAGCACTGGAAATAAAATATCAGGGTACACCTAAGCACGTTTGTGAATTGTGAATAGGACATCATAATATCCAGTTGAACGCGTGCGACGGTTTGCTTATCCTCGTATATTTTGTCGACGAGCTCTGGCATCTTGCCGCTGGAGGAACGTTTTGCTTTCGAATGGCTTCATTTTCGAGTGGCAACCCCATTCTCCGCTTCTCGTTTCTGCCACCGCGTAATGAGGGCGCTGACGATGACGGTGAATTTCGGTGGTTGTTATTCCCCTACTTTCACTACTGTTTACAGGCGGGGCGACCCCCCTCGGTCGCAACTACTGCCAAGTTTAAGCTCGCACTGTGGGAGCCCTCGTGAAGGAATCGTTTTGAAATGATGGACGGCAATGCCAGACGCCGGGATTGTCGCTTAAGCTCGCGTTTTGGAACGTCTCGTAAAACATGTGGATTAAAACATGTGGATTGCACATAACGACGCCACCGCACTTTTTGATCGATCGCTGTCAGCTTCATCCGTGCTGCTCGAGATAAGAGCTGCAAATTTCCACTGTGCAACCAACCCACCATAACGGCAACACAGTGACGTCAGTGCAAGCTATCACAGCTCCGAAAAACGCGTTGCCGACTTTGTTTTCGAGTACACGAAGCACGCCAGAGCAGCCGCGTGCAGTTCAAAACTTTCCAATCAGGACTATCACTGGCCGCAGTTTGAAGGCGATGTGATTGCGTCAGCCGAGCCACGACAGGAAAGGGAAGGCGAATCAGGGACGCCGTCTCCAGGGTCTACTCGCTGCGTGTCTTTTTCGGGCCGGTGATCCCAGGAATGATTTGGTGCAGACGCATCTGAGATGGGAAAAGGAGAGTAGACTTGCCGGCGCCGTGTGCCGCCAAGTTGCGGCACGCCTGCCGCGGACTGTTTTACCGAGGCGCGAATCGGGCACACCGTCGGTGCTTCGCCAGATGCAGCAAATTTGTGTCTGGTGATCTGGTTAACCGCACATCCACGCATCACAAAATTAGTGATTAAGTTCAGACCCGTGTGGGTTTCAACGCGCTGTTAACGGAAATAGACACAACGACGCGTAGCGCCCTTGTACTGTCCCTTTCTCGCGGCGGGAGCTCCCTCTTTGGCTTTTCGCGCGGTAGCCGGTTTTCGTCTTTGTGTTTATCGCTTACTTTGCGGGCTGGCGGCGGTTGCGAGGGGTACGGTTGCGTAATGTTTGCAGAATGCGGAACAGTGGCGACAGCGTCCCTTTCCAGCTGGTTTTTAAACCGATAGCCTTTCTTTGGCGACTTGAGCGCGACAATGTTGGCCTGTCAGTCTGTCTGTGTCTGTCATAAAGATAATTTATTACTGCAACTTAATATCACGCCCCGCAGTGTACATGGGAGCTTCTGGGGTCGCCGTTAGGTAGCTTTAGGTACATAATGTGCCCTCCCTACAACTGGCCAACTGCCCCGTGATTCAGCCGCTCGGCCAAAAGTTAAAATATTCCTTGATCGAGAGCTTCATATTGGCAAAATATTCCCTCGTTATAAAGCTGGTACTATGCTTCCTCTTTATAAGCATTGTTCAACAAAAATAAAACATTAGGGATATTTGAACCCAAACATAAATACGATAGTCATATGAAAGTGAAAGTGAAAGTCTCAGGCTATAGAAACCTGCTTATTTACAGAAATGAATTATAGGCCTTCTGCACTGGAGTTTTGGCGACATGCAGCGCCCCTAGTGGCCGACGCCTCTGGGTAGTACAAAAGCAGACGACCCTCTCTGCCCTCCATGGGTTTTCAATTACTAGGCAGAGTGAAACTTGGTTGTACTCAGTTTAATCGTTTGTGGCGCGTTTAAATGACTGCATACTGTATGAAATAGCTCTTGAAGTAGTTGTAGAGGCTAAACGAAATAATATCCGCTCAAAAAAGCCGATTTATCGGCTTTTTTTTCAGCGAGCTGTCGTGGTCGTCGCGGCGTGCGACAGTATCGCTAAGTCAGGTTGTCTAACTTCCTGACGACGATTACTGATCTTTCTTCTGGCGTGTGGTCGGCAAAGGAAAGTTCACGAGTAGCATAAACACGAAACGCTGCTCATCCTATAGCCTGAGGTAACTGCAAAATGTTCCTTCAGCGGGAGCATGCAAGCAAACCCAAGAATTGCGCCGCCAACTCAGCTGACACTGCTGGCCTGGCACCGCCATGAAAACGAGTGGAAATTTTGTTTTGTATTTTGGCAAAATAAATGATCTTTCCGTAAAGTTTTACACCGCACGATTTACGAACGGCAGGGAACATGGATACTAGCTTGAAGGGGAGGCATTGCGTCAAAAAACAAATTAAGCGCTATTAAAGGAAGCAAAACAATCACGAAATCGCACGCCCGCTTCCAAATGTGTACTTCTATATTTGCATAACCTAACATAACACAGCCGCATGCATGGCGCGCGGCCCCGAATATTTACATGCGATCATCACTGACTGTTGGTTATCTTCGTCGCTAACAATCTGAACGCCGACACGCCAGTTTTGTCCTCAAATGGAGTTAGACTGCGAGAGAAGAACAGAGAATTGGTCGTTTCCTGTTGAATTGTCCCCCATCTTCACACTTCGCCAGATTATTGTAAAATATTACTGGCAATTCCCTATTTTTTTGCGTTTAAAGCCCCCCTTCTCCTCCCACCCGATTTGCCGTCGTGCCCTCCGCCTTGTCGGCTGCATGCAACTTGGTACACTTCAAAAGGTTGCTGACCCTCATTCTAGCCTCTTAAGTGCGAGCTGGGAATATATGATGGAAGAGCGTAATTAAGTAAAGTGAGCGCAAATAAAAAAGCGAGCGGCATCTCGGTTCGCCCGATGACTGTTTTACGGCCACTATAATTTCGGAATCGCAAAACAGACTTCACGCTCCTTACGCTTGCTGAATTTTGTCACTGAGACACGCAACAAAACGGCAAGCTAACGCTGTACCATGTATTCGTAACGGCGACGCAAACGAGCACCATTTAATGAAAGCGCACTCATAGTGCGTAGGTACGCAAAAGAGCGGCGCACAGCAGCAGGCGAGCCAGCGGTCCGCCGGACTCACTGTCTTTTACAGCGCCATCATCGCTGATTGCGTCACTGTTTTTTTTTTTGATCGGCTGTTGTTGAAAAGTCCTTGTCGACTAGAGTATTAAGTAGTTTAAACAAGACGTTTCCATTCAAATTCACTTCATACGACCATCGATCGGTGAACCAGCGAGTGGCAGAGCCCCGTCACCGTCCGGGCCCTTTCGTTGGCGCTGTAAACGTATTTAGCGCTGCAAACCTTTTTCCCCTAATGCCAAGTTCATCGCGAGAAGAGATCGGACTCATCGGGGATGGGGTGGTGACCATGGCGCAAAACAATCGCGAGCATCGAGCTCATTTTGGTTCTGTCAACACGGGATGTTACGGGACCCGCGCAGCTTTGTACTACACGGAAATACTGCCCGGAAGCCGCTTCCGCAGCGCCCCCTGGGCAGCGCAGGAGGCCTATACACGGAACCGTAGCCATACAAGCTTGGCTAACAGCTGTGCGCTTTCTAACGCTACCGGCGTCGACAATGCATTATTTATATGTACACTGGGAACACAACGATTAAAACGTTGCCGGGCTTTCGAGCTATTACGGAAACCGTACGTCGGGAAAGTAAAAAACAAAACAAAAAACACCAGAGCACGGCGTCAGAAATGCATCAGAAGGGCGATTTTTTTTCCATCTTCGCTGAGCCGCCTCGCTGGCGCGGCGGCACCGGGAGCGTGAGCGCGAAAGTAAAAAGAAAAGGTGTGCAACCGACGGCACAAGGTGGCGAAAATCCGCTTTTTTGTTTGTTTCTTTTGCTGACCTTGGTTAACCCACGCCATCGACCAATGAGAGGCATCCCATTGCCTGTCGCCATCAGCTCCTTTCCTAGCACCGTGATAGCATCCCTGGAGAGAAAGAAAGAAGCAGTGCGCCACCCTGACAACTTTCCCTGCGCCCCGATAGGAACACGCAAGCCTTACCCAAGAGGCAAAGACCACCGCACACCAATTATAGGGGAGTTTCCTTGATAAAATAAGACGCACAGCGCACGAAACGCACAAGAGGTGACGAACGACATCCAACTTGAACCAGTGGAGCTGACCACAGCGAATGAAATGTACAGCGCACGGAACGCCACCAAGCCAGCGCACACGGAGGAAACTGCTATTCGCGACATCCTCCGCTCCTATTGCTGCAATCCGGACTTGGCCACCGAATGTTACAACCGCAGAAATCACCTGACCACAAGCAACAAAACCCAACGCACGCGGTTGAACCCTACCGGAACGTACGAGCTCTGCGACACCCGCTGCTCCAGGCCGAGTCCAGCGGACGAACGACATAACACTCGGGGAGGTAGGTCCGTCAACGAGCAACGACACGGCCAGGGCATGCGGCATGTCTGAGACAAAACGAACAAGATCCGGCACCGGCGCTCCGACCGAGACTCACACGACCAACGCCATTTCGTACAGGAGAACGCAACCGCGAGCAAGCGGACTCGGGACGAACTGAGCCTGCTTGTATGGGAGAGGTACCGATTTTAGCACGCTCGAAACAACGGGCAAAAGACGAGAGCTGAGCGATGACATGGACGCGGCATGAACGGCAACGAATGAACGCGATCCAGACGAACGCATCGAATGCCCTAACGATGAAGTCACGCTTGCGACGCCAAGGAATGTGGGACCGAACGGACGGCACGAACTACGCTCGCTTCCCCACCACAACGGTTTCACTTTCGAAACAACCACGGCGACTGCGAGCATGGAGCCGCAATGGCTTTGACCGATCAGCCATGCCACCCTACGAAAACGCCATGCTACCGCTCACTAAACGAAAGCCAAACGGCTCCCGCACCATACGCAATGCACACGTCAATTCAAGCAACGTCCTCAACGTGCCGAACTATGCCATCCCTGCACAGCGCAGCTCGCCACCGGACAAACCGGATGTCTACGCCCCCACATGCATCAAGAGCGCGACGAGCTATACGAACACAATCGCCGACGTAAGCGGCGCGATTAATGCAACGCCGTAAACAATGTAAAGTTCACGTCTGAAGAAGTGAATCCCACGGCACACACGCAATAGAATCAAGCAGATTTGAAATTCACCGAAACTCAACGAGACGAACACCCTCTTATGAAGTCTCTAGTATCCGGAACTACAAAAAATCAACGCCACCATCGAGCACCTGTGAATAAGCGGACAGTGATCTGGATACGAACGCACGTCAATTTACGCGAACGCTTCATTGTGCCTGGGGGCAGGCACAATTCGGATTCGTAGCATGATTACGAGAGTATCAGATCGCCCGGAAACGAAAACAGAATACAAAAGCTTCCACCCGAAGACACGCAGAAAACCGCAGTTTATGGCCACGGCTGCACCGACAAGCCCCGAGCTTCCCTGAGCCCGACCCGGCCCAGACATCGTTGTTTTATTCCTGAGAACAAGAGACGCCAGACGCGACGGGAGTGCTTACGTTCCGTTTCGCTCTCTCACATGTACGTACGTGACTTCGCGCAGTAAGTCGGCCTACGACAGTGCACCGCGTCAGACGTTTTCTTCCTCTGTCCTGATCTATATGTAACCTGTGTTTTTCTAATCAATAAAACATTTTATTTTTTCTATTTAGTCTTCCATTCGAGATACGACCTAGCTAACAGTGCAGATACGTTGATTATTCGTGAGTAATATAAAGTGAGTACTCATGAGTGCAGAATGAGTAGTACTCATGAGTGCAGAATTAGTAGTACTCATGAGTGCAGAATGAGTATCACTCATGAGTACAGAAGATTGACTACTCATGAGTACAAATTGAGTACTTATGACTACAGAGTGAGTACTCATGAGTATAGATTCAGTACTCATGCGTACAGATTGAGTACGGATACTCGTGAGGACAAATGAGTTTGAGTACAAGTGAGTATGATTACAAATGAGTATTTGATGAGTGAGTACGAGTGATTTTTTGAACAGACGAGATTTTGAGTATGAGTTTGATTGAGTACAGAGTAAATGAAAAAAATTGTGATTGAGTTTGAGGGAGTTTTTTCTGTTTTGCCGACCTAGGGCACAGGGTCGCCTTTTCATCTTCGACAAACCGCACCGGTGCGCACCACCTGTCTTCGATAAACCAGTGCGCCCCGAAGCACACCGAGAGAGTCGACGGTGGGCCGGGGTGCAAACCCGATATGCATCACGGACGACGCCAGCGAAGCGGCTTCCTCCTCCGTGTGCTGCAGGGACGGCGATCGACGCATTCGTGTGAACTTAGAACCGGATGTATATTGCTGCTCACAAGGATGAGTTGCTTGCGGATTCATCGTACAATGACGCAACGGGCTCCGAACGGGCAGTAGCAACGGCCAGAGATTTTAAATGACAACTCGAAATTTGTGTGCGGCAAATAAGGCTGAATGCATTGCCAGCCAGTTGGACATTTTCTTTCGTTTCTTTCAATTGAATTATCACGAACAGACACTGAAGTGCCTAGACTGAAGACCTACATGCCTTGCTGTAGCGGAAGGGCGGAAAAAAACAGGTACTCCCATTATATGGCGGTAAGGACGAGGAGAAGCAGCTTGCATGTAGCTGTTTTGTGGAAGCGGTGGAAGTATACGTTGTCGTGCATGTACGTGTGACGGATATGGGTTGTGTGTACATATAATTATTGCCTTCAAGAAACATCCCTTTCTAGTAGCGCTGTGGCACGTTACGCTGCTGTATTGCGACTTGTGAACGTTTTAATCAGTTGCTTTCACAGCTTAAGAGATAGCGCTAGAGTAGAACCGACCAGTTTGTCTTCGATCAACGCTCCGGGCCGGTGCGTACCGTCGTGGGGCACTGTGCACCACGCCGGTTTTGGGGCAACCCCTGTGCATGTTTATCGAGGACGATATGATTCAGGCTAGAATAACTTCTCGAAAAAAGTAATCGATTTCCTTTTTAAATGTAAACTTTTCCTAATATTACAAACTACAACCGTTGTTCGAGAAGTCAGCGTCCCACTCTAATTGGCGGCAAATTGCAAACGTACTCCGCATACCTCCTCGGCATTTGCTTTTTTTTTAAACGCGGCGTTTTATTTTGACAAAACCTATTTTTTGCTATTAACTTTTTTGTTTGCCGTGTCATTTCTAAACAGCGAACGGCGCAATGAGACTTTCGTTGCACGGTTCAGTCGCAACTGTGGCAAACTTAGGCCCATTTTGATCCTATGTAATCCGGTTCCAAAACTACCCATTATTCCCATTGAAGCGTAAGCGTTGTCTCGGGGTTCGCGTTGACACTTGAGGTAGTTTCCCCTCTAGTTATTATTGTATGAAACTCTATGATATGCGCCTTTCGGGCTGAAATCGCGGAAAATTCAAAACAAACGATTTTCAGGCCCTTAAATGTAATTAATTACCGCGCGCTTACGTATTTAAAGTGTTGTCAGGTTCCCCAGGCCATTAGGCATCGAAAAAAGCAATAAAACTGGAACATAAAAATTTCGTGTCAGTACTCCTTAAAGGGACACTAAAGTGATTTTTAAACATTTCGGAATTACCAGCGCAACTTATAGCCCGGAGTCCACAGGCCATGTTTCGACCACTCTGAGTGCGCTTACACGAATTTATTTAGTAGAAAAATCTATTCGGATATGCTGTCCTCCTCTCTGCATTCTCGCCCATTTTCTGTGGCGTTTTTGTGTGACGTCGGGAGGAGATGACTTTGTCTGCTTTATTGCACAGCTCGCCGACCTTCCGACAGAGTTCGTTAGCCCACCGTTTATGGTACAGCGTTTAGTCTGCCGGCCGCCGACGGATCATCGCAATTCGTTCGCTCAGTTGAAACTAAGCCACGAAACGTTTGTGCGTGGAAGAATGTGCGTCTATTTAGTTTGTTAGTTTGTACACTGTATCAAGTTCCAAGTCCAGGTCGCTCCACAAAAGCGCTGCACAAGCGCACATGCGACGCTTCGCTGACTGGTACGTTAGTAGAACAATCGAGGGCCACTTGAAGGCGGGAGAAGTCCGTGAAGCCAATATAGGTACTAACGAAATAAAATCAACTGAAACTCTTACCGTACAGTGTAAAACTAGGGAGTAGGAAGCATCTGTTTGCGCGGGGTGAACAAGCACAGCGGTCAGCAGCACGACTACGCATCTGCGAACGCTTTTCTGTCTAATAAATGCAATTGCTAGACGTGAGATATTTTGGAAATTTGGGGGGCGCTTATTACGAGAGCAAAACAACAAATAGTCACCTAAGCTGCTTGAAATGCTAAGAATAAATAAAAGGGCATACTGGTTATACACTATATACCTCATATTTCCAACGCTAGCAGCGCTGGCCCGTGGCCGAGTGGTCTGGAGCACAAGGCATGTTATTTTGCAAGTTGCAAGCTCGCATCTTTGAGGATACTTTTTTTGTACGTTGATTTTTGCATTTCCGACCAATGTTTTTAAACTACGTTCACCATTTTTGGGCCGTAACGTTCACTGCTCCACGAAGAAGTTCGCAGAACGCGCGCAGACTGAGAGTGACGAGCTAGCGAGTTCTAGTTGGCGTCTGTTGCCATTAGCACTGACTGCTTGCGGGTGGTGGGCACAGGACAGAATCAGCACACTCTTGGCCTGGTGCGGACACGCTTTTTACGATACAGGCATGAGTGAGGCAAGCTCCAAATATGGGGGAATAGCGCATGGTATTTGAGCGTCTACGGTGACGCGGATGGCGTTCATCCACTGTATAGGCCTCGGCTAGTTATTGCTACGATTCCAAGCCATCCTGGGAGGCTTATCTTAGGCATTTTACAGCCGACAACATGGCAGAAGCGCGGTATGACGATTACTGAGATATGGAGAATGCCCACCCAAGAATGCCGTCGGATATCAAGCATGTTGTTTTACAGAACCGAAACCTAAACTTGTTTGAATGGTAATCGTGGGCATTGTCCAATCATGATGCACCTCCTCCCGTCGCCACAGCGTTTAGTTGGTGCGGACGCCGCAGACCGCGCATGGTAGTTTTTCTTCTTTCGGGCTTTATAAAATAATTACCGACTTGTCAACCGGATAAACGATTAAAAGTGTGTTAATTTTAGCCAGTCTACGCAGTGCAAGCAAAAACGGGAGCTTGAAAATTCATTCCAGTGTCCCTTGATGTCCCGCGGACAGGCGGAGTGAGCACGATCGCGCAACTCCGTCGCGTCCGGGACACATGTGCGAAAATGGGCAACGGGGGACTACTTCAACTGCAGGATGGTGACACCACCTGTGCTTGTCTTGGGGCTTAGTGGCCTCTTAGTACACGGACTTTCGCTCAGGCAGACTACTTGTCGAATTCCCTAGCAAGAATGCGCGAACAGTGGCGCAGACACACTAAAAAATGCGGAGGACATGCGCGCTTGTATCTGGCGAGCGTAGACATGGGCGTTGCCTGCGGGTCAGTTCTCGTCACCATGCATTTTGGCGACACACACTGATGCGCGTCAACAAGGGCGACGTCGACGCTTCAAAACACGAAAAATACACTAAAAGCGATTACAGCATGTAAGCGCAAAGCTTACCTACGTGGCTGCAGGGCGTTGCTATGGTGGCTTAGTGTGAGGGCCGTCGGCGGGAAGGGAGGGTGGGTGAGATGTTGAGCGACTATCCAGGACGCCATGAGGCGGTCGATTTTTCCATGGAATATTCTTCCAATAAAACAGCAGCCCGACCAATTCCAAGAACGCTATCTGCAGGAGCTCTAATCGCGGGAAATTCGTAAAGTAACTGGCAAAAGACGCTATTTGCTGGGTTCAATTTATAAATAAGGCCATTTTATTTCGTTTCCGCTATTTTCCCAAGGTTAACTTTTCGCGACTTTCATGGTTAGATGAGTCAGTTCTGGCAAAAGATGCACTCGCTACAATAAACTTTCTACAAACTTACCCCCGAGCAAGAGTTCTCCTAAACTATTTTATTTTCTTTTTGTAATAATAAAATCAATCTTTGATTATAACATTGAGAAGAGCTGCGAATATTTCTCGCAAAAAGATTGTGTGAACGCCATAAATAGCTGGTGAAGTGATTTAATTAGAATGAGTGTTAGTTAATCACCGGCGTACCCATCTGGGCTCCATGTGGTGGCGTCAGAAAGGCAGGCTGCTCGATGCATAGTTACCTGGTGTCGGAGTTCGGCTGATCAGGACGGTGCATGTTTCCAATGCTTCGAAAAATGCCCTCGCTTCTATTCGATCACCTGGAGGCTGAGCTCGCCGCGCTGGGGGAAGAGCAGTTCCTTCAGCGGTGGTCCACTCGGTTTATCCGGGTGGTAAACAAACAAATAGAAGGGTCTATTCTACCCTATTAAATGTTGTATTGATCTTGACGTATTGTCGGGAAATTTCGAGGATGTGATCTAGAGTGATAATTCCGAGTAATTGTGCTTCTATTAGTGTGTGTACTAGTGAACTATGGAGAACTGTGGAGTGAACTGTGTGTGTTGTGAGTGGTGTAGTGAGTGGAGTGATACATGCAGTGTGTATGGTTTAGGCGACCCGTGTAGTATTTAGCACAGCGGGTCTTTGTATCGGCTATTAATAAATTTTCTTGAGAGGGCAGGCTCCCAGGGCGAGGCACGAGCATTGCACTCCTTCCACGTCCCCAAACTGGGGTAGATGGGCATGGAATTTTTGATAGTGGGGGGACTGCGTGCGCGCTCTCCGCCCTTTCCTATACAAGTCCAAAGTCAGATATAATGAAAGCGTAGTGCGGCACGACGCACGTCACTTTGCGCTGTTAACTGTAGCATGCGTGCAGCGCTGTGGAGGCTACTGCAGCGCTGGCATCGACTAAGGCGGTCTGTAGCAGTGGAACGCGGTAAATTAAAATCGCCTTGAGCAAATCTTTGGTGTGTTTTCCTTGGGATGAGTGCGACGGTACAGCAACAGCATGATAGGTGAGCGGGAAAGCAAAGGGGGGCATTTCATTGGCAAATGTCTACAAAGAGTATCGTCTTTTGACGACATTTGCAACGAAGTGAGCAGATACGCGGCCACTGTTTTCACATAGGTTTAAATGGCCTTTCTGCACCACTTCACGAACCGGTCTAGGCTTGCGAATTGGGTCGCGAACCGGTTTAGTGTGTAATTTAGCCGAACCAAGACAGAACCAGAACGAAATTGTTCCACCCGAACCGTAACCGAACCGCTACCCAGGCGGAACAGAAAGTGTGCCCCAAGACCGGCCCGTCTATGGCCGCTTTCTGGCATGTCCGGCCAGCATCCAGGTTCTGGAAGCCACTGATCATGCGTTGAACGGCCAACATTCGGCAACCAGCGCTTCGGTATTTTTCCGTCCGGCCGTGTCCGGTCGCACAACGGCAGCTAACCGGCTGCCAGATATTCAGTTCTCTAACGCCTGCCGATCTTGAAAAAGAAAACAGCCGAAGTACGGCCTTAGGGCATGCGTTTTTTCTTCGGGAAGCGGTAATCGGCCGAAGCACGGCAAGCGACCGGCCACAGAATATGCGTATTCTTGCGGCAGTTGGTGTTCGAAAGGAGACCGGCCGGAGCGCGGCTGCCGTGCATTCGTTGTTTCAATGGTGAACCGCGCGTCTGGCGGTAGAATATTCGTTTTCTTCGGGCAACCAGTGTTATGAAGGATACCGGCCGACGTACGGCCGCAGAATATACGTTTTTCATTCGGTTAGCTGTCCTCGGCCGAATTACGGCAAGCGAATGGCCACAGAATATTTGGCAACCGGTGTCCAAGAGGAGACCGGCCTACGTAAGGTATCTGGTTATACGTCATTTTTTCGGCAAACGGCATACAGCCGAACAACGGCACCCACCTGGGCGCCGAGAATTCATGCACAGACGTGTTTCGAAGGAGACTGACCGTTTTTTTCCTGGGGGGAGAAAAAGCCGTTAGGGAGCCGAACGACGGGGACGCGTTTTTCATCCGCTCCGTGTTTCTACGTTTTAAATGTATGAACATCGTTTGTCAAACAGTAATGAGTGTTCTCGGTGAACGGGCAAGGTGCAAGGACTCACTGGACATTAGCAGGGAACCTTTTAGGCCATCGAAATGTCATTTATTGCCACAAGAAGACTGTGCCACACCGATGGGTGAGCTAAGCCTCGCCAGTCATCGCCGCTACCACGCCTCTGCCACCGGCTTCGTCGACGTATCAGCTCGAGGCTATTCGCCCCCTCAAGAAATGGAGAGCATTGGAGACATTGACCCGGTAGAGATGTCCGATCCGAGATGTAGATGGTTCACCAAAACAACTGGCCTTGAAGGGCGTCGAACAAGCGACCACCACGCAGGAGCTAAACTGCCACAATGTCAAGGACTCCCCACCAAAGAAAGGCAAGTACGAGCAAAAGCGCAAGTTATTCTGCTTACAATTAAACTGGGACAAGCAATGTTGCACTATGTTGTTGGTGATAAACGTAGAAGAGACTCGCTCGGGCATTGGTAGGATCAACTTCATGCCCTGCACTATGTTACTTCATGGGATTTTACGACTGCCTATTTAGAAAATTTCATTTTAAATTTGCGTAAACAACAGAGCCTTGTCACTTGCGAAGCCTAGGTGTTAATTTAGTTCCGATGTTTGAAGGTGAGCTTAGCTACTCCTGGGATATAGCTCATTTGGTTAAACATAATCGCCAGCATCCTAGCAAACACGGATTTTGTCAGGATTTTCTTGCTCAACGCAGACTGTTTAGTTCACGCACGATTTGGCTCTTGCAACAGATAAGCTTAAAG
The DNA here is from genome assembly GCF_048455015.1 of Haemaphysalis longicornis. Lineage (NCBI taxonomy): Eukaryota > Metazoa > Arthropoda > Arachnida > Ixodida > Ixodidae > Haemaphysalis > Haemaphysalis longicornis. The sequence goes on from NW_027526245.1 coordinate 4,103,527, forward strand.
TGGTTGACTGTATATTCTCGGACTGCAAAAAAGCAAATGATGGTGTGCCATATCACCTTCTGCGTAGTACATTTCATCCTACGAACTGAATGAATCGTTTTTCGCATTGTTATTACTATTGGCCCTATAGCTTTGTTGAAAAGTACTGTGTAGTTTACAGGACTATAGCGAATAAACGTGATTCCGTATACCTGCAGCTTTATTCGAATTTAATAACATCCTGGTGTGCTGATGCAGAAACGTTTTTGGATGTTAAACAGTGTGTTAACGGCACCTTTACAAGAAAACCTTCATTCCAATTGAATACGTATAGCGTAAATTATGCTGCTGTGACAACGGCCGAGGAATATAAATACCTAGGAGTTTATTTAGGGAGTGGTTAGAGGTTAAATAGGCTGGTTCACACCATAAAAGTTACGGCTGCATATGTTTGTGGCTTTCTGAGACAAAATTTCAGTGAACCTCCATCTAACTGAAAAGAACAACCGTATTTGACTCATCTGCGCTCAATCTTGGAGTACGCATGTGTTTTCGTGGATCTCTACACCAAAGAGCTGGTTGATACGCACGAAAACATACAGAATATGTCAGTGCGATTCGTATTAGGTAATTGGCACGCTCAACTTATCATGAGAGGAAGTAAAAGTAAACTGAAATGGCAGGACGTGAAAGCTCACAGACGAAACCACAGGTTGAAATTTTTTCGTTATATCTATCATTCGAAAACTGGAGTAGAAGGGGAGAAGTATGTCCAAGCGCCATTCTACATATCGCAAAGTGGGACCGTCTGCTTAAAGCAAATTATTAACTTTCCTTTAAAGGTGACGCCTTTTGCGATTCATTTTATTTTACATCAATACTGCAGTGTAATTATCTTCCACGTATGATTGCATTAACTGTTTATATTGACGATTTTCAGCGCGCTTTGTAGAATTGTTTTGTTATTTTGTCTCGTACTTAATGCTTAGTGTTATGTATCTCCCTTCTGTAATGAATGCAAAGGCAAGCAGGCATGAAATAAATAAATAAATAAATAAATAAATAAATAAATAAATAAATAAATAAACTTCCAGAGGCGCAAGTTTGCCTCCGACGGGTTGAGAGCCCTACGCATTCAACCTTGACCAATAAAATATTTATTGCCCTATATATATATTCGTTGCAGTATGCAAGGTTTCCTGTATGCATGCTACCATTGCTATGTTATTGGTTTGAAACAAATTATGTAACTCTAGTTTTACGTCTTTCCTTGCGTGAACACAAAGGGATACAACTGCAGCCACCTGAAGCAGGGCGTCATTCGCGACGCGTGTAGAATTTTTTGAACGTAGTATGACAATAGAAGAAAATTAAGTTCTTTTGGACTACTAAGTGGTGTGGACGTATACTCATGAAAACAACATTAAAATAGATTGAAAATGAAAGTGCCTGTTCGCTCCTTCTTAGGATCAGCCCTGCGCAAGATCATCAGAAAAGTTGATCGAGTAGAAAATGTCTTTGCAAGAAAAATGGGCAAAAACTGGACATACTTTTTTGAGAAGGAGTTATATTAAATTTATATTATTATATTAAGTTATATTTTGTTGAGAATCAAAACGCTTCGTAAAGGCATTCACGCCGGTTTTATATACATCAAAATTGGTCAAGCAACTGTTATAAAAATAGTTTATGTAGTCATAGCATAAAAGTGTTCCGGAATATTGCCCTAAAAGAAATTGGCTAAAAGCGGCGCAATTTATCTGTCTGAAATTCAACCCACTAAAGTATGCGCCCTCCGCCGCCCCCCCCCCCTTCCCCTTCCTCTTTCCCAGTTTATTACAGGTAAGCCGCCCGACAGAGGATATCAGGACCTGGACAATACATCTATTCAAGCTCTGCAAAGAACTGAATATTCTCTGTGTTCGGCAGTAAAAGAGGCACAGCAATTATAGGAACGACAATTTGTGAGCACTGTTTAATAAATGTATTTTGCTGTCAACTGAGGCTGGTAATTAAGCAAAGCTGCGCTGAAAGCTTGACGGCTGGTGGTTGCGCGCGAGCCCACTTTGATGTGGCTGCATTGAACCCAAAATGCTGGGTTTGTGCTGCTTCTGCACTGCGCGAATGAATCATCTGCTTGCGCGACATGCAGTGTCCGGCCTCAGTAGAGTTAACGTACTGTGGCTGAACTCCAATGCCTGTAGCACGGCCGTATTTCCGGTAGCTTTAGTCCGGCTGGAGTCTGACGACCGCATCTCGGCTGTCCTCCGGTGGCCGTACTTCGGCCGTACACGGGTGGCTTTAGAATGGCCGGAGCCCTACGGCTGGAATCTGGCCGTATGACCGTAAGCCGGTCGACTGGCCGACGGACACTGGCCTTTGGACAGCCATTGGAGTACGGCCGTATACGGCCAAAAGGCCCACATTTGGACATGGGCCGAACATGGCTGCCGGAAAACGGCCGGACAGAAAATCACCGGCCAAAGTACACCGGCCTGTTTTAGGCCGAACAGTCCTGTGCTGCCTTTGTATATCGTTGTTCGACACAGTCATGGAGGTAGAATGTTTCATGAGTAAGCGGAAACTAAACGTTACAGCAGAAATTGACGACGTCGGGCCATCCGTGGGAAAGTCACTTTCCCTGTTATTCTCAGGTGTTCTGCATATCCAGGGTGATCAAAGTGAAGTCGACATGTTTTTGTAAAGTTAACGCTTAGATTTAAGCGAAAACCACCTCTACAGTGATGTTATGCGCCTAGGGGGACACATAAATAGGAGGTAATTATTGATGTAGGTGGCTTAATTAACTAGCATTGAATTATTACATTTTTAGCAGATGCAGTAATCAGACATGTTTATATAAGAAAGTTAGACGCAATCGTGTTTCTACGTAGTTTTAGTTGGCAGAATTCTTCTAGATCATCTGTAGTCCGAGATATCAAACGGCGAAGTTTAATTTCCGTTCGCATTATTACGCATGCTAGAAGTCAAGACCAGAGCATAGCTCCTCCCTTTTGTTCTGTGCTTCGATAGCGGTTGCGACTACTGCAGATCGCGATAACGCCAGCCAAAAAGTAATGGGTGTAAGTTATTACTTTTGCCTGTGCCTCCACCCCTCTGCCGGACTAAACACCGCGCACAGCAGACGCGTCACAGAAAGGGGGAGCTTTGTCCCCCGGTGCAGACTGTCTTTCATGTGTAATCATTCGCACGGCAATTACACTTCGCCGTTTGATATCTCGGACTACGGGTGCGCTAGAAGAATTCTGCCATTTAAAACTGTGTAGAAACATGATTGCGTCTAACTTTCTAATACAGGCATGCCTGGTTACTGTAGCCAAAAAAAAGTTATTAATCAATTTTAGTTACTTAAGCCTCCGAAATAAATAATTACCTCCTATTTATATGTCCCCCTGGGCACATATTCTCAATGTAGAGGTCGTCTTCGCGTAAATCTAAGGGCCTAATTTTTATGAGACCTGTCGACTTCACTTTGATCATCCTGTGTAATAAACCTTACCTTAAGCAATTGTGTTGTCCTAAAAAAGTTTCAAAATTCCCTCTTAAAGGAGCCATGAAGAGAAAATGCAAGTTGGTTTTATTCGAAAGATTTCGTGTTTTATAGTGCCCCCCGCGCTTGTCCGGATACAAACGATGCTTTATTCACTGAGAAATTAAAAAAATTAAGTTAAAATTTTGATTTTCCTGCTAAATCGTTTGTTTTCGGGGTCTGCAATGACATCACAGGGAGCGACCGCTCTGCAGCCTAAAATACCTTCATTCACGCATCCCCCGTACAGGGTAGAGACACGTATACGCTGGCGCCGCCATTTTGGGTCGCTCGCTCGCCGCCGAAGCAAGTCATTGTGTCAAAACCGCGCTAACATTATCGCCGCAACGCGGTTTACTGAAGAAGCTTGAATCATATTGTCTATTTCGCATTGCTACGTCTCGTGGGAAACGAAAAGAACAACGCGTTGAGCACGTTGGCCCAATTGCGGCGGCACGGGACCGTTCAAAGGTTGTCTCCACCCTGTGCAGCGGTGTTGGTTTGTTCCTGCGTTTCTTTACGTTACCCGAACCTAGATGGCGCCACCATACCGTGGCAAGCGTTTGGTTTGTTTTTGCCCGTATTTAAACCTGGCTTGTTTTTGTTCTGGGAGAAAATATTCGTTCCCTGAAACACTGCTGGCTCGACAAATGTGGTCACGTAAGACACCGTTGCTTGCGTCAATCGGCCAGTGTCATCTGAGACAACCCCAAGCCCCGTAGTCCTGTGAAGCTAAACCAAGCATGCTGTGCACAGTACGAACAGCAGTACGCATCAGTACTTCTATGCTTACATGTGCTTTCGTAACTTCCACTGTTTGTCCCATCATTCTTATTGCTTTGTAAAGAATGTGCCCTAAATTTAAGCGCAAATCGCTCGTACGTCTAGTTTGTAAGCTCTACCTAATTTGCGTCTGCTTCTGCCAGCCCCCGCCAATCGCAGAGCATTCTCGTGTGACATCATAGGTTCTGTTGCGGGAAATGAGCTGGTGGGTCGCCCCAGGCGGCACAGAAAGTGTGCCCCAAGACCGGCCCGTCTATGGCCGCTTTCTGGCTTGTCCGGCCAGCATCCAGGTTCTGGCAGCCACTGATCATGCGTTGAACGGCCAACATTCGGCAACCAGAGCTTCGGCATTTTTCCGTCCGCCCGTGTCCGGCCGCACAACGGCAGCTAACCGGCTGCCAGATATTCAGTTCTCTTACGGCTGCCGATGTTCAGAAAGAGAACGGCCGAAGTACGGCCTCAGGGCATCCGTTTTTTCTTCGGGAAGCGGTAATCGGCCGAAGCACGGCAAGCGACCGGCCACAGAATATGCGTATTCTTGCGGCAGTTGGTGTTCGAAAAGAAACCGGCCGGAGCACGGCTGCCGTGCATTCGTTATTTCAAAGGTGAACTGCGCGTCCGGCGGACGTACGGCCCCAGAATATACGTTTTTCATTCGGTTAGCTGTCCTCGGCCGAATTACGGCAAGCGAATGGCCACAGAATATTTGGCAACCGATGTTCAAGAGGAGACCGGCCTACGTAAGGTATCTGGTTATACGTCATTTTTTCGGAAAACGGCATAAAGCCGAACAACGGCACGCGCCTGGGCGCCGAGAATTCATGCACAGACGTGTTTGGAAGGAGGCCGAACGGTTTTTTCTTCTGGGGAGAAAAAGCCGTTAGGGAGACGAACGACGGGGACGCGTTTTTCATCCGCTCCGTGTTTCTACGTTTTAAATGAACGAACATCGTTTGTCAAACAGTAATGAGTGTTCTCCGTGAACGGGCAAGGTGCAAAGAATCACTGGACATTAGCAGGGAACCTTTGAGGCCATCGAAATGTCATTTTTTGCCACAAGAAGACTGTGCCACACCGACGGGTGAGCTAAGCCTCGCGAGTCATCGCCGCTACCACGCCTCTGCCGCCGGCTTCGTCGACGCATCGGCTCTAGGCTATTCGCCCGCTCAAGAAATGGAGAGCGTTGGAGACATCGACCCGCCAGAGATGTCCGATCCGAGATAGAGATGGTTCACCAAAATAACTGGCCTTCAAGGGCGTTGAGCAAGCGGCCACAACGCAGGAGCTAAACAAGCCACCATGTCATGGACTCCCCACCAAAAAAAGGCAAGTGCGAGCAAAAGCGCAAGTTATTCTGCTTACAATTAAACTGCGACAAGCAATGTTGCACTATGTTGTTGGTGATAAACGTAGAAGAGACTCGCTTGTGCATTGGTAGGACCAAAAAAAGGCAAGTGCGAGCAAAAGCGCAAGTTATTCTGCTTACAATTAAACTGCGACAAGCAATGTTGCACTATGTTGTTGGTGATAAACGTAGAAGAGACTCGCTCGTGCATTGGTAGGATCAACTTCATGCCCTACACTATGTTACTTCATGGGATTTTACGACTGCCCATTTAGAAAAAAAAAATTATTTTAAATTTGCGATAACAACAGAGCCTTGTAACTGACGAAGCCTAGCTCTTTTAGTTCCGATGTTTGAAGGTGAGCTTAGCTACTCTTGGGATATGACTCATTTGGGTAAACATAATCGCCAGCACCCTAGCAAACACGGATTTTGTCAGGATTTTCTTGCTCAACGCAGATTGTTGAGTTCACCCACGCTTTGGCTCTTGCAATAGATACGCTTAAAGTGGTTGACTGTATATTCTTGGACTGCAAAAAAGCAAATGATGGTGTTGAATATCACCTTCTCCGTAGTACATTTCATCCTAATAACTGAATGAATCGGTTTTTGCATTGTTATTACTATTGGCCTATAGCTTTGTTCAAAAGTACTGTGTAGTTAACCGGACTATAGGGAATGAACGTGATTCCGTATACCTGCAGCTTTATTCGAATTTAATAACATCCTGGTGTGCTGATTCAAAAACGTTTTCGGGTGTTAAACAGTGTGTTAACGGCACCTTTACAAGAAAACCTTCATTCCAATTGGATACGTATACCGTAAATTATGCTGCTGTGACAACGGCCGAGGAATATAAATCCCTAGGAGTTTATTTAGGGAGTGGTTAGAGGTTAAATAGGCAGGTTCACACCATAAAAGTTGCGGCTGCATATGTTTTTGGCTTTCTGAGATGAAATTTCAGTGAACCTCCATCTAACTGAAAAGAACAACCGTATTTCACTCATGTGCGCTAAATCTTGGAGTACGCATGTGTTTTCGTGGATCCCTACACAAAAGAGCTCGTTGATACGCTGGAAAACATACAGAATTTGTCAGTGCGATTCGTATTAGGTAATTGGAACGCTCAACTTGCATGAGAGAAAGTAAAAGTAAACTGAAATGGCAGGACGTGAAACATCACAGACGACTCCACAGGTTGAACTTTTTTCGTAATATCTATCACTCGAAAACTGTTGTAGAAGGGGAGAAGTATGTCCAAGCGCCATTCTACATATCGCAAAGTGGGACCGCTAGCTTAAAGCAAATTATTAACTTTCTTTTAAAGGTGACGCCTTGCGCGATTCATTTTATTTTACATCAATACTGCAGTGTAATTATCTTCGACGTATAATTGTATTAACTGTTTATATTGACGATTTTCAGCGCGCTTTGTAGAATTATTTTGTTATTTTGTCTCATATTTAATGCTTAGTGTTATGTATCTCCCTTCTGTAATGCATGCAAAGGCAAGCAGGCATCAAATAAATAAAAAAATAAATAAATAAATAAATAAATAAATAAATAAATAAATAAATAAAAAACTAATAAATAAATAAATAAATAAATAAATAAATAAATAAATAAATAAACTTCCAGAGGCGCAAGTTTGCCTCCGACGGGTTGAGAGCCCTACGCATTCAACCTTGACCAATAAAATATTTATTGCCCTATTCGTAGCAGTATGCAAGGTTTCCTGTATGCATGCTACCATTGCTATGTTATTGGTTTGAAACAAATTATGTAACTCTAATTTTACGCCTTTCCTTGCGTGAACACAAAGGGATACAACTGCAGCCACCTGAAGCAGGGCGTCATTCGCGACGCGTCTAGAATTTTTTGAACGTAGTATGACATTAGAAGAAAATTAAGCTCTTTTGTACTATTAAGTGGTGTGGACGAATACTCATGAAAACAACATTAAAACAGATTGAAAATGAAAGTACCTGTTCGCTCCTTCTTAGGATCAGCCCTGCGCAAGATCATCAGAAAAGTTGACCGAGTAGAAAATGTCTTTGCAAGAAAAATGGGCAAAAACTGGACATACTTTTTTGTGAAGGAGTTATATTAAATGCTCCTGAGTGTTTTGTTGAGAACCAAAACGCTTCGTAAAGGCATTCACGCCGGTTTTATATACATCAAAATTTGTCAAGCAACTGTTATAAAAATAGTTTATGTAGTCATAGCATGAAAGTGTTCCGGAATATTGCCCTAAAAGAAATTGGCTATAAGCGGCGCAATTTATCGCTCTGAAATTCAACCCACTAAAGTATGCGCCCTTCGTCGCCCCGCCCCCCCCCCCCCTTCCTCTTTCCCCGTTTATTACAGGTAAGCCGCCCCACAGAGGATATCCGGACCTGGACAATACATCTATTCAAGCTCTACAAAGAACTGAATATTCTCTGTGTTCGGCAGTAAAAGAGGCACAGCAAATAAAGGAACGACAATTTGTGAGCACTGTTTAATAAATGTATTTTGCTGTCAACTGAGGCTGGTAATTAAGCAAAGCTGCGCTGAAAGCTTGGCGGCTGGTGGTTGCGCGCGAGCCTCCTTTGATGTGGCTGCATTGGACCCAAAATGCTGGGTTTGTGCTACTTCTGCACTGCGGGAATGAGTCATCTGCTTGCGCGACATGCAGTGACCGGCCTCAGTACAGCTAACGTACTGTGGCTGAACTGCAATGCCCGTAGCACGGCCGTATTTCCGGTAGCTGTAGTCCGGCTGGAGTCCGACGACCGCATCTCGGCTGTCTTCCGGCGGACGTACTTCGGCCGTACACGGGTGGCTTTGGAATGGCCGGAGCCCTACGGCTGGAATCTGGCCGTATGACCGTAAGCCGGTCGACTGGCCGACGGAGACTGGCCGTTGGACAGCCATGGGAGTACGGCCGTATACGGCCAAAAGGCCCACATTTGGACATGGGCCGAACATGGCTGCCGGAAAACGGCCGGACAGAAACTCACCGGCCAAAGTACACCGGCCTGTTTAAGGCCGAACAGTCCTGTGCTACCTGGGGCATGGCCATTCCCGTTTTTCCTAATTATTTAGCTCATTTGAGCGAAGTTTACGTTAAAAGTGGTGTCAGTATGATTCTAACAAGGAAATCTTTTGAATGAACCAAACTTGTGTTTTCTGTTCATGGCTCCTTTAAATTTAAATGTGCTTATCTAGAAAACCCGCCAAATTTCTCCCGAATATTCGTGCGAAAAACGCTGTCTAACATTTTTTGTTTTGTTATTTTCGTGAGGCGCGTTTCTTTCTTTGATATACATGTTATAATAGCCAAGAGGAAATACAGCTTTCGAAAGGATTGTTCAACTAAGCAGGCGTTGCTTTTTATAGAGGGTAAAATAAAAGCTAACTTGGCGAATCGGAAATACACCCTTGGACTGTTTTACACACTATGAAAGCATTTGACTCCATATAATACAGCAATTTGCTGAAAGCGGTGTCCAGTTTTGGTTCACGTGGCATTGCCCTAGTGCTTATTAGGATAATCGTTACCAAAGCGAATTTCAATGGTACAAGTTATTAAAAAATAATGTGTATAGAGGGCATTTATTTTGAACGGTTCACCTTCCTTGCAAATAAAAATGATATGGCTTGAATACCACCTTCAGCACAACTCATAATACATTCAGATGACGGTGGGACAATCCGGGACTGACAATCGAGGAAGTCCACTCATACTTTTTTTGTCCAATAATCGTACGTAACCCAAAAAAGCGGTAACGATTACATGCAAATAGTGTCAAATTTTCTGAAAGATAGTAGGGAGATTTTGAATGCCAAATATCCAGACGCACAGGTGCCTTCACAGCTATTTGAAACATGGAAGCTGTGGCCGAACCGGATTGGCAGGACGGGTAGCTGCACCGCCGAGAAGCGAAAAGACTGAACACGCATGCGCACCTGCAAAGGGCGATAGCCCATATATACCTGTTAAACCATTTCTTTTTACGTGCCCTCGATAATTGCTTCCAGCATACTGGTCTAGTCGATGTGCTCGTAGCATACGTACTTAAAATTATTTGAAAAAATGGCAGCATCTCCCCTCCGTGGATGAAGGGGAGCGTGCGTAGTACGAAGACTTGCAATGACATCCCAGTTGCGCCAGAGTGACAACCGATTTGCGCCCCGACTTTCTTTCGATTTAAGGCGTGAGTTGAACCCTGATTATTCCTTAAATAAAAGTGCAACTCATGGCTCTAATCAAATTTTGCTTGATTTTCGCATGATAGTTGTGTGCGCACGGATGGAAGCGGACAGAAATTGGGAGGTCCTATGGTACTAAGCACTGTTACAGCCGAGGGAGTAAGCCATTTGACTCTCGGGTACTAACTCACGGTCGTAGCCAAATGGGTAAGACGACTGACACTAACACTGTCTGGTTTACCAGACAAAGGCTGGAATCCTGCCGGTGACTGTGTAATTTTTTTGCGATTGTAAATACGGTGCGCATGGACGTGAACGGACATTGTGCCGTCCTAACGTACTCCGCACCTAAAAATAACTGTCTCAACAGATTCCTCTGATAGCACACCACTTCTCCTGTAGCTCGCGTGCGCTGGAGGTGTACCAGAAATGCTTCCAGAGGTGTTCTCACAACAGCGAAACCGTCGAGAGCAGTTTGAGGCGACCAGTACGGGAAGCTAAAATGATTTGAGGGGTATAGATGCGCTATCGCCGTCGGCAAGCACGCATGCCTGTTCTCGTCCGTTCGATTTCCGCCCGTGTAGCTATACCGTACTCCTATGCGATTCACGCACAGATCTTTTGTCCAAAAGATTTCTAAACGTGCGTGTGCATCATGATTCGCCCTATAAATAAGTTGTTAAGCACAACTTTTACACTTTTCACTAACTAGCTTGATGAAACGCTTAGGGAAGAAAACTTCCTTGGAGTATGAATTCATGTGGAACTATCATGGAATGCGCACGGTGAACACACATGGATATAATTGGATCTAACAGTGCGTACCCTGTTCAAGTTGGCAACGTTAATGCCGCTTTGCCTAAAAGACTTTTGTACCGGTCTTTCTTCTTTTCGAAGTTCTGTTATGGAATATTGGTCTGGGAAAGCACAACGACAGGAATAGAAAATACAATAACTGTGCTGCAGAAGAAGTTACTTAGTTTTTTGTGAAAACTATCATAGAAACTACCAGAGTGTGCCAATATTTCCTGTTTTTGAAACGCGAAACATTAAAAGCCGACCAGCTTTACTATTTTAAACAGCTTCAGTAGATAGAACAAAATAAACTGTAAATGCCGGTCGTAGATCACGGTTCTCGTTATTTATTACGACAAAAAAAAGGCAAATGCCTAAAACCAGGACAAATTACGGGAAAGGAACTGCATACCAACCGCTCTTTATACTTATTGAGTTATATTTTAACATACACTTCACGCGTTCCGTGAGTGTGTTTAAAAATGTTTAAACAGCATATAAAATGTACTGAACGCACTAGGTCTTCAGTATATCCGTTGATCTTGCCTACAATTTTTTGTTCCGAGGAACAGGCTTTGATTTCTTTTTATTTATTTTTGTGAATATCATTACCGTGTACAGCGAAACGTTGTGCACATTTGTATAAGCATGCGCTGTATTATGACGAAATACATGCAGGTGAAACTTTTCGATCACTTGTAAAGGTTTCCTCGTATCGGTTGTATAAAGTGCTTTATATTATGTTTTCAACTTGCTCGTCTGTTTTTTTCATGTAGTTGTTTCGCTAGAAACGTCGCTCGATATGTTTTAGCAAACTTGCCCTGTACGGATACCGAGATTGTCCCCTCTTTTACGTTAAATTAACACGCACAGCTGTTGAACCAGACAGGGCCATAGTGCTCGTCAGGCGATTTACCTTTTACTCTGTCCCCATGCTGCACATTATGTATTTCAGTCTCATTTAAAAAGAATGATTGAACGAATGAATAAATGAATGAATGGGTATATATTAACGGTCGAAGCCAGTAGCCCTTTGGTGCCAGTTAATCGCGCTGATTTTTTAAACAAAATGAGGCGTGTGCGTGTTTTCTTCAGATAGTGATGGTTAGAACACGACGCTTTCTATTACGCAAACTGAGTCAAAGTGAAAGTCTAAGACTAAGCTGGCAGATCGCATATTCGTCGGCTTCATAACGGGACGGACCGAGGTTCGATTCCGACCACGGGAAGCGTTCTTTCACAGCGGAGCTGGTTAGGACGACACATCACCGTGCCTCGCACCAAAAAACACCGAAGTCTTACAAAATGTGGTTAGAAAGGTCCCGGAAATCGGACCCGGGGCCTGTACGTCGGTAAACCTGCCCACTAACCACTGGGCCACCCCAAAGGCTCGAGGGGTACGGGTAGGCAGCGATGGAGAACAATACCATGTGCAGCCAATAGGAAACAAACAAATCACTTCCCTTGGTCGGAATCGATCCCGGGTCCTTCGCAATAATGAACCACGGTCTATACGATTGGAATATAATCACATGCCGGGTACTAAGCATTTAATTTTGGTTCGTAGCGCGGGCGTTGGTTTTGGATTTTACTGCGGGTGCTAATACGGTCCACTTTCAATGAATAGTGACACCTGCAGGTAAAACGATCCGGGCCGCCAGTCATTGAGAATTTTGAAAACCAAGTTAGGAAATAAATATGCTGTTAAGGCATAAGGAACAGAAAACTGGCGCCCTACTGAACAACTTGACAGCAAACTTAGGTGAGCTCAACAGGTCATAGAATGGTTAATGATGGGAGTAGCGCCTATAAATCGAAAACTAGATTTCTATATTTCAGACCAAACTACAGTAAAAGATATCATAGTTCAAATAAGCAAAAAAGGGAATTAGTCTGGTCACGTAATCAGGAGAAATTTCAATCTGTGGACTATAAAGGTGACAGAGTGCACACTGAGAAACAGACGCAGAAAAAGAGGAGGGACAATTACTGGATGGATGGGCGAAATAAAATAATTCCGTTGTAAAGAACGGGCTAGAGCGCCACAGGACAGGAACGGTTGGATGTTGATGGGAGAGGTCTTCGCCCAGCAGTAATCCTAGTTGACGTTCGAGGATGTTGACGATGCAACAGCCGGGTGTCCAACGAAGAGAGAGTGCAGCAATGTCTACTGTTTTTCCATCCTTGCATCACCAGTGCAACATGCCCCGATGTTATTTAACATGCTTATTGCGCCTTTGCGGTACCCATTGTATAATCTTCAGTTTAAGGGTTTTCTGTCTGGTCAGAAAGCGTGCCTCGTCCCTTACCAAAGTCAAGGTGTACAACTGACATCTCGGGAGCGCTACGTCTTTTTTTCTTTACTTTTCGGGAGCGCTACCCCTCCCTTATTCACACTGAAGCAACCAGCTGGACGGTCCGTTTTATGTAGCACTAAGCAGCGTCTTCAGTGATTTTGCATAGATAGGATCCAAAGTTCATTGGTTCCTGTTTAGCTTGTTCGACGTTATCTAGGGGATTAGTGATTCAAAGTTTCAAGGGGTTGATACATCCTTTTCCGTTGTCTTTATACTTGTGTCGTTCCAGATAATCTGATGGCCGTTTTTTTTTTCTCCGCGTGGTAGGCGATTGCTTTTTTTTACACCTTGTCCTTCCGTACGTCATTCTTGCGTTCTTTTAGGGGTCTCATGAAGTCTTTTATTTCGCCTTTGTAAACTGATGAACAGTCGGCTTAAAGAATTTCGCGCACAACGCGAGGAACCTTTTCGCAAGGAAGCTGGTCTTCCACGTTTACAAGCTGAGTCCGTATCTTCTTTGTTGGGACACGCGCAATATTGGCGCCGCGGCTGTGGAAAACGCGCAGAAGCGCTTTGCTGATTCCAGGTGAATGCACGACAAATGCTCGCTATGTTTTCGTTTCTTCTGTATTTCAGTTTCCCACGGAAAAGGCTCCTTCACTGATGTCAATCTGTTATGCGCATTCCGTATAGACAAATCTCTATAGCCATTTCGTTGCAGGCCACTTTTAATTCTTTTCATCTCTTCATTTGGAACACTATCATCGCGGCATATTTCCCTGGCACGGTTGGTTATAGAAGCCACCACGAAGCACTTGTGACTGACTGGGTGCATTGAATTATAATCTAGGTATCTTCCAGAGTGCGTAGGTTTTCAGTAGGCGCTGAAAGATGCGAGTCCGAGCAGGGGTTACCATGATATTAAGGGATAGGAGGAAGACGTCAGTCTTTTCCTCAAGAGGAAAATTACTTTACGGGTCAATAGCGTTGAAGTGGTCCAAAAACGTGCGTGTGTGCTTCTGGTTTATGACACCGAAACAGTCGTCAGGTACCTCAGGGATATGTTTGGTCACGGTTGGGAAGGTGGCCAGAGCATTCCTCTTGATGGCTTTCATAGCGATGTTCGCTGTTGTGACCGAGATCGCTGCCGCCGTTGCCATGACAAATATGTGCTGGTAGAAATTAGCGGTGTACGTAAAATACGGCTTCGCGAGGCAGAAACGCAAAAGCCACCGCCAAAGTCTAACGGCGTCCAAAGCAGTGCATCTTAATATGAATCATCATTTTCAAAGCACTCTTTGGATGTCTCAACTGCAAGGTCAACGGGTACGCTTGTAAAAAATAGGCAGTCATCCAAGGATATAATTATGTCCGTTTCTTCGGCAACGAGATCTTTTGCTTTGTTGATGAAATCGACCGAGTTCTTGACGCTTGTTCCTGTCTTGCCAGCGAGTGGAACAATGACAGCGAGTACAAGGAAGAACTTCTGAAATCCACTGCTTGGTGCAGGGGAGTCTCCGGTTTGTCCACCTTTGGCGTCCGTATATGGCTGGCGATAATCCCTTCGTACATAATGGGCGCTAGTAAATCCTTTTCATAGAGGGGGTGTCGGGTGTTTCGACGAACTAACTGGCGCGGCCCCTGGGAACAGCAGCGTGGAAATGGAAGGAATGTGTCCCGCAGCGCGTTCAGACGCCGCGCATTCCGAGAAAAGCCACGCCAGCTCGCACCGGATGTCGTAACGGCCAGCATATGGGGATGGACCCGGACGAGGAGGACTCGCTTCTCTTTCTTCCTTGGCCCTCAGCGGCAGGATGAAGGGAAGATGAAGACAGACAGACGTGGTCCGGGCGCCGGAGCTCTCGGCCCGTCATCTTCGTGCTCTGCGCGAGCACTGTTTCTTAGCAGCCCGCTGGTGTGAAAATAAATGTACAGTTTTTGTATCGGAAGCTGAGTTTTTCGGTTGAGGATACTCGGCGTCGACCCTCACCGCGGCTGCGGCTTAGAGGATAAGCCCCGGGGAAAAGAACAAGGCGAAGTTAACTGTGTGGAAGCACTCTGAAGATCTATGAGGCATTTTCTGGAGAGACGTCTACAACGTAGATTGTTTGTATGATTTTTTGATTGATGGGTTCAACGCGACCACGCGACGCAAGTGATGAGACACGCCGTAGGGGATGTGTGAGATGTGGGTGCAATGTGGGAAATGTGGGAGATGTGGGTTCAATTCCCGCTTCCGGAATGAAACGGCGGATTTTTTCTCGACCTATATTTTCGTTTGTTTATCACGGGATCAAAGATACAGGCCAACACACGTTATTCGGCACTATTAAATATGTCGAAAAAGCCGAATAGCACAGGCAAAACCTACTGCAACCTTGACATGTGTACTTACTGAGTCCCTCGTCCTATATCTTTCTGTCCTGCTACATGCATTACGAGAGCTGTGGCTCCAGCAGTCCGGAAATGCCAATGGTGATCCCCGACCTCCGATCACGTCTTACCTGGCGGCCGCTGAGAAAACACGTTCTACGTCTCCCGCGCTGGTCCAGGGTCAGTGATAGTTGACCGGCCTCATAGTAGTATAGTAGTTCTAAATATAAACCCCTGCGGTAAAGTTGAGAGGGGAGCCGTCATGGTATATCAAAATGGTTAGTGAACTCCATGCGTTATGGGGAGATGTGGGCTCGATTCCCGCTTCCGGAAAGAAACAGCAGATTTTTTCTCGACTTCTATTTTCGTTTATTTATCACTGTATCAAAGAAACAAGACAAAAGACGTCATTCTGCACTATTTAATTTTTCGAAAAAGCTGAATAGCAGTGGCAAAACTGACTGCAACCTTGATATGTGTCCCTACCGAGTCGCTCGTCCCGTGTTTTTAGGTTCTGCTACATGCATTACGTGGGCTCTGGCTCCAGCAGTCCGGAAATGCCAATTGCGATCCCCGACCTCCGATCACGTCTTACGTCGCGGCCGCTAGGAAAACACGCTCTACGTCTCTGGCGGTGGTCGAGGGGCGCCGCTAGTTGACCGGCCTCAGAGCAGTTCTAAATATAAACCCCCGCGATAAAGTCGAGAGGAGACCCATCGCGGAATAGCACAGAGGTAAGTGCACCGCACCCGTTATGCGGAGATGTGCGTTCGATTTCCACTTCGGGAAAGAAACGGCGCCTTTGTTCTCGCCTTATATTTTCGTTTCTTTATCATTGTATCAAAGAAACATGACAACACACCTAATTCGGCACTATTAAATATTTCGAAAAAGCCGAATAGCCCTGGCAAAACCGACTGCAACCTTGATATGTTTCCTTACCGAGTCCCTTGTTCCGTACCTTTCTGTTCTGCTTCATGCATTAAAAGGGCTCTGGATCCAGCAGTCCGGAAACGCTAATAGTGAACCCCGACCTCCGACAACCTCTAATGTGGCGACCGATGGGAAAACACGCTCTACGTCTCGCGTGGTAGTCGAGGGGCGGCGCTAGGTGACCGGCCTCAGAGCAGTTTTAAATATACACCACCGCGGTAAAGTTGAGATGGTAACCGTCGCGGAATAGCACAAGCGTTAGTGCACCGCACGCTTTATGCGGAGATGTGGGCTCGATTCCCGCTTCCGGAAAGAAACAGCGGATTTTTCCAAGACTTCTATTTTCGTTTATTTATCACTGTATCGAATAAACTTTACAACACATGGCATTCGGCTATAATAAATATTTCGGAAAAGTCGAATGCAAAACCTACTGCAACCTTGATATGTTTCCTTACCGAGTCCTCGTACCTGATATTTCTGTTCTGCTACATGCATTAGGAGGGCTCTGGCTCCAGCATTCCGGAAATGCCAATAGTAAACCCCGACCTCCGATCACGTCTAACGTGAAGGCCGCTGGGAAAACACGTTCTATGTCTCCTGCGGTGGTCGAGGGTCAGTGGTAGGTGACCGGCCTCAGTGCAGTTCTAAATATAAACCCCTGCGGTAAAGTCGAGAGGGGAGCCGTCATAGTATAGCACAATGGTTAGTGCACTGCATGCGTTATGCGGAGATGTGGGCTCGATTCGCGATTCCGGAAAGAAACACCAGCGTTTTTCTTGACTTCTATTTTTATTTATTTATCACTGTATCAAAGAAACAATAAAACAGACGTCATTCTGCACTATTAAATATTTCGAAAAAGCTGAATAGCACTGGCAAAACCAACTGCAACCATGATATGTGTCTTACCTAGTCTCTCGTCGTGTATCTTTCTGCTCTACTACATGCATTACAAGGACTGTGGCTCCAGCAGCCCGGAAATGCCAATTGCGATCCCCGACATTCGATCAGGTCTTACGTGGTGGCCGCTGGAGAAGCACGCTCTTCGTTTCGCATGGTGGTCGAGGGGCGGTGCTAGTTGACCGTCTTTAGAGCAGTTCTAAATTTAAACCCCCGCGGTAAAGTCAATAGGGGAGCCGTCGCAGGATAGGACAATGGTTAGTGCACCGCATGCGTTATGCGGAGATTTGGGCTGGATTCCCGCTTCAGGAAAGAAACAGCCGATTTTTTCGCGACTTCTATTTTCGTTTATTTACCACTGTATTGAAGAAACTTGACAACACACGGCATTCGGCACTATTAAATGTTAAAAAAAACCGAATAGCACTGTCAAGACTGACTGCAAACCGTGTATGCGTCCTTACAGAGTCCCTCGTCCCGTACCTTTCTGTTCTGCTACATGCAATTAGAGGGCTCTTCCTCCAGCAGTCCAGAAATGCCTATAGCGAACCCCTACCTCAGATCACGTCTTACGTGGCGGCCGCTGAAAAAAGATATTCCACGTCCCCGTGGTGGTCGAGGGGCGGCGCTAGCTGACCGGCCTCAGCGCAGTTTTAATTATAAACCCTCGCGGTAAAGTCGAGAGGGGAGCCGTCGTAGTGCACCGCACGCGTTATGTGGAGATGTGGGCTCGATTATCGCGTCCGGAAAGAAACGGCGGATTTTTTCTCGACTTTTGTTTGCGTTATTTATCCCTATAATAATAAAATATGAGAACACACGTTATTGGGCACTATTAATTATTTCGAAAAATCCGAATAGCACTGGCAAAACGGACTGCAACCTTGATATGTGTCTTACCGAGTCCCTCGTCCCGTATTTTTATATATATATATATATATATATATATATATATATATATATATATATATATATATATATATATATATATATATATATATATGTATATATATATATATATATATATATATATGTATATATGTATGTATATATATATTTATATATATATATATATATATATATATATATATATATATATATATATATATATATATTATAGAAACTTTTGTAGAAGACGAAGAGGAAGCTCGCACCAAGCTCAACAGACACCTGGACGACGAAGAAGAAGACGACCAGGCGAGGCGACAAGATGGCTGAGCATTGAACGGTTCTCTGTAAATAGTGTGAATATATTTGCTTTCTACAGACGACGACCTCCTCCCTTACCTCCCTGGACGTTATTTCACATGGTGCCGAAACCCCGGACGTCAAGGGACACGACGAGGTGAGCCATGGAGCGGAAATCAACTCTTCGACCGCATTGCTCACCCCGAAGCGAGGATGAGGTGTCGAGGCAGAGGAACCGCCTAAAGAATGCCCAGAAAAGCCTTCTTGAATTCAATGAGAAGCTTATCGCCGAAGTTACGCCAACTCTGGAGGAAACGAAAGACGTCGAAGCCGCTGTTTCATTAGCCAGGCTCCAGTACAGCGCCGACCGACTTGAGAGAATCAATAAGGAGCTGGAAGCACTGGTTAGTGGAGCCAAACTTGACGGCCAACATGACGACGCTCTAGAGTCGGTAAAAGAAGCGAACAGGATTATGGCCTTACTGGAAATAAGACTTCGCGCACAAAATGCTTCCACGACATCGAAGGAAATTTGGGTAATCGATCATCGACCCCAAGAACAATCAAGCATGGCTCGATCATCAGCCGCGACGATGACATGTACCTCTATGAATAACCACTCGGCTGCGACGGCGCTTGGCATACGACAGACGAATGCACCTCCCTCAATCAAAACGGAAGACGACATGATGGTGGAAACACCACACCAGCAGCGGAAAGAAGCCCAGCAAGAGTCATCTCAATCCACGTCGGCTGCATCATCCCCAGAGGAGAACACCCTGGACGAGGGGCTAGCTTCGGAAGGTGTCATCGGCGAAGTCTACGCGACTAAAGAGCTTGAAAGCTCCTTTGCGTGCCGGTATGCAGCCATTAGATTTCCTACAGACTATATGCAGAACTTCCACAAAAGAGGAAATGTAAATCGAGATGACGAAGAACTCCGCGAAAACCCAAGCAAAACTGCCCCAGCCTGTATAACACCATCACTACGAGACAAGCCTGCCCATGCTTCGGAGATGTGTGACTGCAACAGGAGTGCGCACGGAATAAGACCGGCGACAAGGACACCTGATGTACACGAATGGCAAACTGACTGGACACCATCACCCCTCGTACGAACTCTTGTGGGGCGGGAAGTTCAGCTCCAGGACGTGTTTTTCAACGGTGGACTCGACGGGACCTTCGCCGCACCGCCTGGCCGAACAGTTGCTCCGGCTTCGACCCCGCTTTTCATCATCACCCCTCGTACGAACTCTTGTGGGGCGGGATGATATAGAAACTTTTGTAGAAGACGAAGAGGAAGCTCGCACCAAGCTCAACAGACACCTGGACGACGAAGAAGAAGACGACCAGGCGAGGCGACAAGATGGCTGAGCATTGAACGGTTCTCTGTAAATAGTGTGAATATATTTGCTTTCTACAGACGACGACCTCCTCCCTTACCTCCCTGTACGTTATTTCACATATATATATATATATATATATATATATATATATATATATATATATATATATATATATATATATGTTTCATATATGTTTCATGCCCACCATAAATGTGCACCAACGTCCATGGACACACACAACTGCGTCACTGCGTGTACTCGCAGAGCCACGAATATACGTGGGCCGAGCTTGGCTGGAATAATGTACACAAGCTCAGTTTTTCAGCTACCACTTACTTAAGAGAAATAGTAAAAGAATTCGATCAGTAATTAGAGCAAGACAAGTAGGCCACATTTACCGCAAACACACATAATCTCTATTTAAATCAAGCGATTCAAGGTTAGATAAAATAGCGTTGGCACAACTGCGGACAAACACATACTGCGGTTACAAATTCTGCTTAGAAATAAACTCGAAGCAAATGGGTTATATAAAGTGCTCAATTTAAGTGCAGCCTGTCGAAGCTTAATTTCGTAGTGTTGGTAAGTCTACAGTAGACTTTGCTAGCTGATTCATTTAGATTTCAGCCTTTGAAGACGTTTTTAACAAAAAAATACACCAACAGAAATATTGCTCGAGGTATAAAATTCTCGCAATAGTGAGTTTTATATGCAGCGGTTATGCCTTTTGGTCCCCCGGGCTAACTTTCAGGTGGTACAATCAAATAGAACTAGAGGCCCCACAACATTGTCATGAGCAATCCCCCCAAGAGACCAACTTCCCGAAGAAGCCTAGCAGAAGAAGAGGAGGAAAAAGAAGACATGGAGAATGTGATGGGCAACTCCCTCAAGGAGGGGACTGGAAGAAGGAAAAGAAGAGAGGCGCGTGGACAGAGGAGAGCGAGGAATGGCGACGCCTGCACGGAAGCTCTAGGCACCGAACCTGGAAAGCTAGGCGCCCAGCCGGCCTCCTGAGCGCGGCAACGATCCTGAGCGCAAGAACAAACCCTTGGCGGCTTCAGAGACGACTACCAGCGGGGCTACCTGGCTTGAACGCTCGGGCTGCGCACCCGAAACAAGGTCCCCACGGCACCCGCGGCTACGCACCCTGGTCTCTCGAAGCGTGTACGGCAAGCCTCTCAATTGGTCATCGACTACGGGACCTTAGTGACTACAGCTGCAACCAGCAACGGGCATCAAGTGGAAAGTGAGCTGAAGTTAACTGTGTATAGTTCTTGCGCCCCGAACGTCTTATGCTACTGCAGTGAGGAGCGCTGTGATGTCTGGAGTCATGCGCGTTATTTTCGTTGTATATTAAATGTCTTGTTTTTTCTGCGTCCAGTTTGCCCAGCTAATTGACGTGGCATACATGTTTCATTCAGGTTTTATGGTATTGGCTAAGGTATTGTTGTACTGTTGACATGTTTTCTTTATTATCTTGGTTGGTTGTTTGTAGCTAATAACACATTCTATGGCTGTTTTCGGGGCCAAGAGCCTTTTTATTGAACTGAACTTGTATGCTGTCGTAATGACCCGTTTAGGCATCTACGCAGTTTTTGTTTCCTCGTAAACAGCCGCTTTTGTGCCTCTTGACACCATCAGTGCCGCCAACCACTATGTCGCCCGTCTGCAAGCCACTGTTAGCATATTTCCCTATAGGGGTATTTATTGCCCTTGTGAGAAACGTGTTTGCTAAAATCGAAACTTTTCACTTCCTCTGTACCTCGTTTTTCGCTTCAGCGTTTGTTTTACTTTTCTGGTTTATTTGGGGGAGGCGAACGAATCAACATGTACCAGCTCCTACTGCGCTTCAACAGGCATTCTCTGGACCCTATGACTGCCTCAAGATCTTATCGGCATCACAATCTCAAATTATGAGGAATCGAGGAAGTTGTAAAACGTACAAACAATTGCCGAAGCTCGCACTTAACCCCGCAATGTTTGAACCTTAGTGAAGCAGCAGGATTTTTTTCTATGCAAGCACTCAGGGACACACCACCACGCTTTGCTTTAGGTTTGAAATTGCTTATTTACATGGTCGGTCATTGCTTTTCACTGTGCTTGTAGTAGTCACCGTCATACCTATCGATATATTCTTCTTCCTCATCTGTGTCTGGCTGGGCTATATTGCTTTGTCCGCAGGTTTTCACATTTCTCCCTGAGTGGAAAACGTCAGCACGCGCTAGAACCCGCGGAAACCAACTTCGTGAACTGGGCGTCTGTAGCCCGAGCTGTCTAGCGCTTCCCGTTTAACGCACTGACTTAAGTTACGTGTTTTAAATGCGGAGCATTTCTAAGGCTTGCCTTGTCCTGCGTCCTCGATGGCGGCGCCGTCCACACGCTCACTGCGCTTGCGCAATTCTCCTCCTTACACCCACAGCTCCGCGATACTACACTCTAAAAAAAAAGAAATAGTTGGCGGCGCCCGGTTCCGATCCCACGACTCTCTGGCCGGAACGGGAGGTGCGCGGTGCTCTTCCCACTACGCCACAAACCCGGGACAGGAGAAAGTTCTACGAACATGCCTTATGTCCTTGACTCATTCAAACTACGTCAAGAAGCTACTGATACAACGAAGGCACGCGAAGCTGAACGTCAACGGAAACGACGAACTGAAAACTTTAGAGCGGGATGCTGAATTTCCCGTGGAAAAGCTGTGGCGGGAAGCGCCACGCGCCTTGCAGCTCAACCAGCCCCGTCCGCAGCGCCTCTGATGCTGATTGTGGCAGGATGCACCTAGGAATTTGCCGACCAAAGAATCCATCTCGAGATAGGTTCGAGTTCAACCACCGTCGTCATCTTCCAGTAGGGGAACCGCCGAAGAAGAAGAAGAACGAGAAGACAGCTGCGAAGAGGAGGGCGTGTACATTGCTCTCAGCCGGTGCACCAATGTCAACCACCTTTACCTCACCAAAGCTGACGGAGACTACCGATTCTACCACAGAGACAACATCGACAAGAACATGATGGACGAGTTTCGGCGCCTCGAGAACCACCGCCTACTCACCGTAACACAACAGCACTTGCGTGCCTTTGCCACCGGTGTGGACCCGGACGCGGAATTCCCTCTGGCACTAGTAAAAACCAGATCACTCAACATAACGGCAACACAATAGAACCACACGGAACCCCCACGATGCTTCGCATCCTCATCAGGGTTCCCCACGCGAAGAGGGTGTAATTTTTTTTGCAGTACTTTTTCCGATTGCCATGCGCAATCCTGCAAGAAGCGGAGCACTTCTGGTAAAATGCCTCCTCATAGTAGTGGGAAACGGTGGAAGTAACTTCAACTTTGCGTTTCTCGTGACGCAGGGCACATTACGACCAGCAAAAACTACTCGGTAGTTGTTCGTAGAGGTACGAAAATGTACGTAAAGATGTTATCTTTACTGAGGGAGCTTACATCAGCCCTTCTGGGTAGACATGGCCACAAAGCATTGGTCTACAGGAAAACTAGATGAGTTTCTCAATGCTTTATTTACCATGCTTTCCCATGCTTTATTTTCAGTGTATTTTTGAATAACCGGCTGTTAAACGTTTCTTGCTTTATTTTAAAGGTATTTCTAAATAACCGGCTGGGAAACTTTTCTTATTTTAGTACACACTTGATAAAGTGGTCAACAAGATACAAGCACATTTTCAATTTAAAACCACTATATCGCAAAATGGAACCTATATTTTTGTCCGTTCTTGTCGAACTTCGTACACCCCAAAATCTGAACTTTATCAATAGTTTTGTGGCATGTGCACGAAACGATTTGTCAGTTCCGTATTAAAGGATATTGCCACTGCGTAGTAATCTATTCTCTTGCTGTAACTAACACAAAAAACTATAAAAAGCATATGGTTGTAGTGAAGCCAGACTAGTGGGGTGGTCAATCCGCCGAACTGGTGGTGTAGCACTTGCCGAACAGAAGGCGCCACCAGAAAAGAGGCCGATTGGAACACGAAGAGACAGAAAGAACTTGATAGCCTGGGATTGCATTAAAGGGACACTGAAGTGATATGTAAACATTGCGGGATTACTAGCGCAAATTGTAGTCCGGAGTCCCCAGGCCATGTTTCGACCACTCTAGGCGCGTTTACGCGATTTTATTTAGTAGAAAAACTAATTCGAAAACGCTGTCCTCCTCTCTTTACGCTCGCCCATTTTCTGAGGCGTTTTCG
Organism: Haemaphysalis longicornis; assembly: GCF_048455015.1. NCBI lineage: Eukaryota > Metazoa > Arthropoda > Arachnida > Ixodida > Ixodidae > Haemaphysalis > Haemaphysalis longicornis. Next base: position 4,127,419 of record NW_027526245.1, read on the forward strand.
TGTGACGTCAGGAGGGGATGAGCTGGCAATTGGCTGCGCCACGGCTGCGCTACTGCACGGCTCCCCGGCCGACAGAGTCAGTCGGCCCAGCGTTTCGTCCGCCGGCCGCCGGCGGGTCGTCGCAATCAAGGAGGTTAAAAAAAAATTGCTTGGTCGCAATTCGTTCGCTTAGTTGAAACGAAGCCAGGACACGTTTGTGAATGGAAGAATGTGCCTTTCTTTACTTGGTTTGTTTGTACACTGTATCTAGCTCCAAGTCAAGGTCGCTTCACACAAGCGCTGCACATGCGACGCTTCGCTGACTGGTACGCCAGTAGGAAAATATAAGGCCTCTTGAAGGCGGGAGAAGAGTCAGCGAAGTCAATATAGGTACTAAGCAAATAAAATCAACTGATATTTTTACCGTACAGCGTAAAACTAGGGCGCGGGAAGCACTTTTTTGCGCTGGGTGAACAAGCACAGCGGTCAGCAGCACGACTACGCATCTGCGAACGCTTTTCCGCCTACGAAATGCAATTGCTAGACGTGAGCTACTGTGGAAACTCGGGCGACGCTTACTGCACGATCGCAGTACAACAAATAGTCACCTAAGCGGCTTGAAATGCCAAAACTAAATAAAAGTGTAAACCGGTTGTACAATATATACCTTATATTAGCACTACCCCCGCGTCCCGCTCCGTAGCCTAGCAGTCTGAGGCGCTGGGAATTCAATGCAAATGTTTTGCGAGTCACGAGTTCGAATCCCCGCGAGTACGTGCTTTTTTTTTTTTTTTTGTAAGTTAACTTTTTGTTTTCCGCCGATGTTTTCTATATTGAGTTCACCTTTTTTGGGGCCGCAACGTTCGTGGCTACACGAACTAGTTCACAAAACACGCGCAGGCTGGCACTGGCGCGCTAGCGAGTTCTCGTTGGCGTGCTGTCGCCATAAGCACTGACTGCTTGCAGGCAGTGGGCACAGGCCAGAATGAACAGACCCTTGGCCTGGTGCGAACACGCTTTTTACGATACAGGCATGAGGGAGGCAAGCTCCAAATATGGGGGAAAAGCGCATGACATTTGGGCGTCTGCGGGTACGCGGAGGGCGTTCATGCACTGCGTAGGTCTCGGCTAGTGAATGCTACGACTACAAGCCGTCCTGGGAGGCTTATCTTGTGCATTTTACAGCCGACAACATGGCAGAAGCGCGGTACGATGATTACTGAGATATTGAGAATGCCCATCCAACAAAGCCATTGGTTATGTTTTACAGAACCGAAACTGAAACCGAAACTTGTGTGATTGCTAACCTTGGGCATCGTCCAATCACGGCGCCCCTCCTCTCAACGTCACAGCCTTAGTTGGTGCGGCCGCCGCAAACCGCGCATGGTAGTTTTTCTTCTTTCGCGCTTTGTAAAATAATTACCGATTTGTCAACCGGATAAACGATGAAAAGTGTGCTAATTTGAGCCAGTCTACGCAGTGCAAGCAAAAACGGGAGCTTGACAAATTCACTTCAGTGTCCCTTTAAAAGTGCCGGCTCATTTATCATTTCGGGCTTCAGAAACGGCATATTGTCGCCGGGATGTTTGTTCTGCTCTTCTGCGCGTCATAGAAAATGCCACAAGATCAACAACGTAATTGGATTCTTATTCTCGCACCTCACCGTAGCGGTCCGAAAGCATTCATTTCTGGCTATTCTTCTAATATTCTTCTCTCTTCTCCTCTAGCTCCTCCTCCTTCTTCTTCTTTTTCTTCTTCATTTTTTTACGTGTTTATTTCCCTTTTTTGTTAAATTTTAATATTGAATAATTTCAGAACCCGATTCCTCGAACACAAGAAGAAAATAAATTCGATTTTTTTCTAATTTTCCTCGAGCAATCCACCTAGGCAGTTATCTCTCTCGGTTTAACGACTGATGTTTGGCTAATCCCCTGCTTGGGTATGCGATAATAATATTAAGGAGCAACCAAAACAACAACAGCAGGTCGGTCAAGATAAATGTCAGTAAATGTGCCGTTGGAGTATTTTACTGCAATAAGTCGATATCCTTATGTCTGACATACCGGTTCTTTTCCATCCCTGAGGTCACGGAAATTGAATAGTTGGGTTTAATTTATTACGACCTACTGACATGGCACCCTCATATTTCACCATAGAGATAATATGCTGACTCTAGCGGGAAAGCGCGCCGCTGAGACAATGCGTTGGAGCCGAACGACACATAGTGCCAGACATGATACAACGATTTAAAGGTTTCCAGCTGAGCATATGCTTAGTAAAAATGGCGAAAACGATGCGTATTAATCTGGCAACGTGCTGCTGTGGTGTTTCCGTGACTGGCTAGCAAAGCATGCCGGGATTAATTGTAGCATGGCGACCCGCTGGCCAGGCGTTTTTCTGTAGGCGGCGTCGACAGCATTGCGTAGTTTATCTGCTGTGGGCAGGTAACCAACGTGTTTTTGGTTTAGCGTGCGACTTATATGTACTGCGACTATTAGAGCAAGACGTAGCAATGCCCACAGAACATTGCGCGCAAACTCGAATTCGACTGATCGCATGCGCGCGAGGACGCCAAGGAATCAGCTGGTCTGTACTGAGGCGCACAGCAAAAACCTCCGTTATAATCTCCGAGTATTTTTGCGCCGTGCCGCTTTATTTCCCGTTTTGTTACATTAGCTCCGAGGAGCTCAATGCTTTTCAAACAAGTGAAGTGATCTGTGGCTTTAGCTGAAGGTGAAACCTTTATTGACACAAAAAAAGTTATCGCATTGCCGGTGAGTCGCGGTTCCTTTGAAGCACAGGAACGAAAGAGCACAATCGGTCGCAGACCAACGGAGTGGCAGAATGCATGCCAAGGGAGTATGCGAAATGTAGTCATCGGTGTGTCCCGTTTTCCTTTCTGGCTGTATTTGACAAGTTATTGCTGCTTTCCACAACTTCAACGGAAAAGCTTGCGGAACTGAATGGGGGCGGTAATTTGCCGCTCAAGGCGAGGAGAGATTGTTTACTTATTGTGACTGATTAAAAAAGGAAACCCCATTTCGTTACATATTTTTTCGTTGTACCTTCACGAACGTTTGCGCGTAAGTTCGAAGCCCGGAGAGCTGTACGAAGTTCTATGAATAGCACAACCTAAACGGAACTATTATAAAAGCTGCTTTTATCTCTTTTCCAACGGGAACGATCGCTGGCTGCCACTCCATTGGCTGCAGTTAGCTTGGGGTAGCCAGGTTCAGATCGGAATCGCTGTTCCGGCGTCAGAATTCCCCTTTAAATTTTTATCTACACAAAGCAGGTCAGGTGTCAGGAGTGAAGGTGCGAAGACGGCGGAGACAACGGAGAAGAAGAAACTAAGAAGCGAGCAATAGATAAGGTGCTTGACGGGAAGCAAAATGACGGCCTCGAAAGCGCCCGGGAAGGCAGTTGTTCTGCGCGTGCACCCGAATTGTACACGTTTTGCACGCCCGCACATCCGAGCTGCAGACTGCACGCACACTGCGAAAGTCAGGCGCAACGGCCTCGCCAATGTTTAGCGCTTTCTAGAAAATCGACACCAAAACTGAACTACAAATGTACTCTTTGTTCTCTAATTACTGCTTTATACACTTAAATCTTTTAAAAGAGCTAGTATTACTTACGGAAGCAATTGTTTGTTGCTCTTTTGCTTCGCTTTTTTGTTTTAGGTAAATAACAACTCAACCACCTTTTAGCAGGCTGAATGCAGTTGCTCTGCCAACCATGGGAATTGTATCATGTCAGCGCCCACGATTAGTACGGTCTCAGCGCTCGTTTACCACCCTGTATTTCGCACATTGCTGCCAAAAGTGAAAACGCGGCTGGAGTGCTGCGTAGGCTATGCAATCATAAATTCGGTATGCGTAGAGACGCCCTGCTAATGATTCAACATTGCTATTTTCGCCTTGTACTGGAATTTGATTTCGTGTTATTTTCTGGCTGTGCGACGTACAAAATGCATTCTATATTTATGATAGAGAGATTGACTTTGCGTTTATGTTTAGGGTTGCCAAAGTATGTAGCTAACTCTGTATTGTACCTTGAAGCACGGTTGCCTTCACTTCTGCTCGATTTAAATTGCGAACTGTTGTAACATTTCTAAAACTGTTTGAATCTCCATTGTACGAGGCTCAACCCATTTTCCTCTTGAGGCCTGACCTTTTTCGAGGATTTACGTGGGCGCGATTTCAGCGTCCTCAAATTGATTGCGTACAGGTATGACTGCAGCCTCTTCATGAAGATCTTTTTTCTACTCCAGCCCTATTCTGATATTACCCCTTATGTAATACCCCCCAGTGGGGACCTTAAGGAAATAAAAATGAAATAAAAAATGAAATGAAATTTGTCACCTGTCGACATAAGCTTGGACAACAATTTTCCTCCCCATGCAAAATTACTGCCGGCCCGATTACTCAATAATTTACTTGAAGAGCAATTGGCTACTCTTCATACTGATGTCGTCATTGCCACGGATGCCTCGCAAAGCGATGAGAAGGCTGTGTAGGAATATATTCTGTTTCTAAATTGGTCCTTCTCAATCAGGATGCGAGACTATACCCCGATTTTTCAGGCAGAATTATTGGCGATAGTCTGAGCCCTTAATAAAGTACAGCAATAGATTTGCGCAGGTGGTTATCCTTTCGGATTCTCTGTCCGTGGGCACCGCTCTAACAATGCATAAAAATTCTTCTCTTCTCCGGTCATTCCGTTCATTCGTTCCTTACCAGCTTCGTGAGATCCGGTTCGTGTGGGTCCCTGGTCACGCTGGCATAATATTCAATGAACCGGCAGACCAATCAGGAAATTTGGCTATTGGGGTCAATTGACCAATTCACAGTTTTCCTTTAAGGGCGAGGTTCAAGCGCCTTCAAGATTTACAAAATGATCAGCAGGATTCCCTTCGTTTATGCTGTGCCTATATTCACCTCTCTCACTTATGGAAGCCTAAATTCTGCGAATTTCGTAAATTTGAGGTGGCAATCACAAAATGTTGCTGCAGAATTTCCCCTTTACATTTTTATCTACACAAAGCAGGTCAGGTGTCAGGAGTCAAGGTGCGAAGACGGCGGAGACAACGAAGAAGAAGTTACTAAGAAGCGAGCAATTTCTGGAAGCTGGTGGCGAAAAGAAGAGGAAGAAGAAGGAAGAGGAAGATCAGGTGGACGGAGAGATCGTGGTTTGAGGCGACCGAAGGAGGCGGGACCCGAGGTCTGGGAACCCGCAAGACACCAGTGGCACTGCCCCGTTGGCCACCTCAAGCATTTGACGCGGGTGCTCTTGGGCAACGCCGGCTCCGCTCCGCTGACTTCAGCACCGGCTTGCACGGGCACACACGCACCAGTACCTTCGCCCCACTGGCCCTGTCACCATCTTCACGGCGCTGCGATCAGAGAGCCACCTCAGCGACAACTGACACACGACTGCCTCAACGATCGGGTGCAACGCAACAACAAAACGTGCGGTAGGAAAATGTCCTTGAAGAACCTATAGGTACCAATTGCTAGAGCGTGAGGACAATATTGTAGTTTAAGGACTGAAAGCCATTTAGGGTCTGTTTTGTGTGTAATGTGTTTCAAACACTTTTATTGTCTATTTCTGCTAACTTCCCAATACCTTCACCAACCTTTAAGTATTGTCTCAAGTTGATTCCTTTGTGTCCGGGCTCCATTCTTCTACCGAGGTGACGCGTGCTATCAGGCTTCATTTCCTCAATGCCTTTTCTGCAAGGCCACCAAAACTGTAGAACACTTTCTTTTAAATTGCCGCAGCCTTTCCTCGATGCGACGCGCGCCCCTTGAATACACGTTTAATTGGCTGAATCTCCCGTTATCTTTAACCGTTATTCTTGCCCTGGGTGCTTCCGTCCTAGGATATTGCCACAGAGATGTTGTGATCGCCTTTCACTCATTGGTTGCGGCGACAGGCCGGATGCCCTTCTAAACAGCAGTCTTCATTCGCAATTTTTTCATGACAATCCTGTTCTGTCCAAACATTTGTTTTTCTTCTCTCAATATATTTCTCGTACTTCATTTTTTTGTCTCTCTCTCTAAAATAAACCGGGTGCAGCCTAATCAGTACAGGAAGCTTCTTGACCAATCCCCCGCATAGGTACGCGCCATGACTGAAGGATACCACCAACCAACCAACCAACCAACCAACCAAGACGACAGCAGGACGGTGCCATCTAGGTGTAGACCCGAGGTCCGTCGCTGGCGCTGCCTTCCAAGGTATACCACCCGGCGCGGTGTAGGCCCAACGATAGCCCTGGACGCCACCGGGAGAAGCCGGTGTCCGGCCCACGAGTGAGCGGCGCGCCGGTGACGCGGAGTGCGGGCAGCGAGGCCTCGTTTGGGGCCTAAGCTATCTCCTCCCGTTGGGAGTCATCGAAACCACCGCGTTCTTCTGCGTGGAACCATAACGCCGGTGTGAAGCTTCTCGGCGCACAGAGCACAGCAGCATCGCGACAGAGCCGCCTCGCATCGACTCGCCCAAGCCACCGCACCGTCTCTTCTTGACTATAATGCGCTGTGCCAGCTCCGGCGGACTGAAGTATGACAGTTTTTAAATGCGAATGCATTTATTAGCCGGGGGTTGTCTTCATCTGTTGGCCGGCGTGCGCCTGCATTCCTCCAGCGCGAGCGCACGTGAGCGCGCGCCTCGTAGTTCTGCCTTCGTCGTCGTCGTCGTCGTCGTCGTAAATGCGAATGCATTTCTTAGTCAGGGGTTGTCGTGCTCCGTCGGCGTGCGCCCGCAGGTGTTATCTCTCCGCGCTCCTCCTCGCCACTAGCAACAGCTGTGGCGCGCCTAGCAACCGGAGCAGGTGGTAGCTCGGGCGGGAGTAGCGGAGGGGAAGGGGAGGGGAGGAACGCGCTCGGGCGTGTGAGGGCGCTCGCATCGTGGAGCTCGGGTGGAGTAGCGGAGAGTGAGTGGAGAGGAGGAGCGCGCTCGGGCGTGTGAGGCCGCTCGCATCGCGGAGCTCGGCGGGAGTGAGAGCTCGCGCGCGGGGCGGGCGTGTTGCGCGCGTCTCTCTCTCCTCTCCGCGTACCCTCTCGCCGCTCGCTGCGCTTGGAAAATGTATATAAATGCAGTGGAGCGCACGCCTCTCTCCGTTACTGCTTGCCGCAGTGCACTCATCGGTGCACCCAATGCATTCGCATTTCCGCACGATCCCCTTCGGGGAGGTGGGGGGAGTTTTTTTTTTAGTCTCCTTAGAGTCTTGTAAATAGTTTTTCCCGCTTCCCGTTCGCGACCGTTGGTTTGTATTTTGAATAGAATGATTGTGTTTGTTTAGACAGCAGCCCGGCTCCTTGATTTCCGTGTTATCCTGCCCATTCACTCATAACATGAAGTGGCGAGCCTGCCAGCATTCGCGTGTTACCACAAGCGAGGAGTCCGGGTGCTGGTAGCCTCATAGAACCACGCAAATATTTGAATATGTATATCGCGGGTCTGGAATGAATAATGAAAGCTGGGCAAGACTTGAGACTGACGGGACGAGTGCTTCGCCAGTACTTCGATACAGAGAAGGTGAAGCTCAAAGAGGAACTAGCATTGACTATGGCGGCGAGGCGACTTGGTGTCGATGCTGTTCTATTACCACAAGTTGGTGACCGCAAAGAAGTGGTCCTGAGGCAATATTAGGAAAATAAAAATTAAGAGGAACGAGAGGCACTTAGGGGGTATTAAAAGAGGAAGGAGGAGGATGAACGAAGGATAGCCGCCCTCAAGAAGCAGATCACCTCTCTAGAATTGCGAACAAACCTCATTCGTCCTAACCAGCTATATGTTTCCCTTGTACTTGTACCAGGCTCCGAACCTAGCAACGCAGCTAATTGATCGGTGCCTGTTCAAAGAGAGCTTGATTTACAAGCCCCTGAGACCACTGACGGAAACGCAGAGGGACCTGAAGTAATCACAGGGTTCACTTGTTCACGAAGCAAAATTGAACAATGCCTTTGAAGTCAACAATGCCAGGCGACGCCCAACCGTCAGTGAGAGATTCCCCGTATTCCCAACGCTTTCGAGGAAACAAGAGAGCCGCAAAAATACTGCTATATATACGGCCACGAATACATCGAAAACATCCGTCTATAATCCGCATAGCCGCATATCCCAACAGCGAGGGTGTCATAGGTTTTTTTACGCATTGTGACAGTCGATTATTCCCCAAATTGAGCCGAAGAAAAAAAATCTTACGTAATGCGTCAAGCTGAAAATTTTTTAATGGGCTCATCACTGCATGGGAGTGTAAGGTTGTGCAACCTTTATACAGGACGAACCACCGCAATAGGGATACCCCCGTGAAGTCGCACGCAGTCTAAATGAACTCCGCACAAGCATATACGCAAACGAGTTGAACCTAGACGGAAACAGAGGAGAAAGTCACAAAGGCGTAAACAACGTCATGTGTTTACCAGACTTAAAGACAGACCGTCCTCTACCGGATTGTGTGAACATGAACACCCAAGTTAGAAACGCGGCAAAGGAAATCAGAATGCCTTTCAGAGCAGACGGTCATGCTGCCCGATGCGGAAGAGGCACCGAGTTTTAGAGGCAGCTATAGGCTCTTCTGGTGTAGCGGCATGCACGGACCTGGAAATGACTCTGAATAACGATTTCCGGCTGCATATAGCTCCGTGTGTTTTCTTTTGTTCTGGCACTTAATTATTGGAGCATTTTCAAGTTAACGCTAAAAGAACTTGTGCTTAAGTTAGAAAAACAATGTGAACTGCTTTTATGCTGTGAGAACTTTTTATAGTGACTTGCATGCTTTTTCTGTTGTGTGAACTGTTTTTATGTTCTTGAACTCGCACCTCGTGACGATTCTTTGAGAGTTTGGGAGATCGATTATCTTTAGACCCTCCCTTCGACACTGACTGGCGTTTTCCATCACCAACGTCTAGAGAATAGTTCTCCGGAGAACTTTCTGAACAAGGGGTAAGGTAGTGCAGCCAGAGCAGTGAGGTGGTCGATCGGCCGAACCAATGATGTATCGCTTGCCGAGAAGAAGGCGCCACCAGAAAAGAGGCCGTTTAAAATACAAATATACAAAAGATGCAGTTAAGAAGCGGTCGCCCCATACGACAGCAGGACGGTGGCCTCGGGGTGAAGGCCCGAGGTCCGTCGGCGGCGCTGCCTTCCAAAGGTATACCACCCGTCGCGGTGTAGGCCCGACGACAGCCCTGGACGCCACCGGGAGAAGCCGGTGTTCGGCCCGTGAGCGAGCGCTGTGCCGGTGACACGGAGCGCGGGCAGCGAGGCCTCATTTCGGGCCTCAGCTCTCTCCTCCCACCGCAAGTCATCGGCACCGCCACGTTCATCGCCGTAGGGCCATAACTCTGGTATGGATCTCCTCGGCGCAAAGAGCTCAGCAGCGTCGCGACAGGTCCCCTCGCATCGGCTCAACCAAGCCACTTCCCCGTCTCCCCTTGACAATAATGCGCTGTGCCAGCTCCAGCGGACTAAAGTATATTAGTTTTTTTAGTCCCCTTGGAGTATAGTGAGTAGTTTGTCCCGCTTCCAGGTCGCGACCGTTTGATTGTCTTTTGAATAGAATGCGTGCGTTTGTTAAACAGCAGCCCGACTGCTTGATTGGCGCGCGATCCAGCCCATTCCTTCGTAACAATGGTGCTCTATTGCTATTTATAAAAAGCTCTAGTAGAGAGACTATTAACCTTACTGCTGTGTTCTGGCAGTATAAACACCCCTCAAATGCCAATAAGGCCACCTTGATTTCACCCAAAAATATTAAAACAGGCGAATGAGTTCAGCAGTCCCAATTTACTCCGAAGAATTCCTCCAGTGCTTACTCAGCAAGGAGGGTTGAGGCAGCTTCTCCCACGTGCCCTGCCAGAATTTTTCTTGTACCCATTGTTTGTTAGCCTTGCCATACACACATGAAATAGTTTACTTAGCCATGTGTCCAATGTATGCATATGTACATTTGCAAAGGTTGTTTATAAGTGTTGTGAACATTTTTCTCGTGTAAGTGCTATATCAAGCGGTCATTGCAAAGCCGCTCACCCCGGAACTGAGCCCGCCTGCTGGCACGTCCTTGGTTGGTGCTACCCTAGTTTGGCAAGCATTAGAAATGAACGATAAGAGTCCGGTTGGCAACGTCAAATGGAACTGTAAACAGAAAAACGGCAGGCAAAAACACCGTGTGCAGTTTAGCATTCCAACGGCAGCCTGCGACCGTTCTTATTATGAACACAAGCCGCGAGTTTTAACAGTGCTTTCTCGGCATTTTTGCAAATAAACCACGTATTCCCAGGTTGTAAATAAGGCCTCGCAAGGAAGTATTTTTTCGGCAAAAGAAGCTTCGTCGTGTGAAATTTATTTTACAAGTGCGGATATGTTTAGACGACTTAGCTGGGACATGCGCTTTTTCCTTTTGGCATGGCACAGCAGTCCTTCCTGTAACGGCCATTTGAATATTTACCCTCGCTCAGTTTGATGCGGCGTTCCGTATTTGGTAGTGCACTCAACTAGGAGCCACTTCACGGCGTCCAACAGGCAACGGGTGCTACCCAGGCAGCGTTTCACGAAAGTGCGCTGTATTCGCCCGCTGGGTAGTAGACCCCACCGCGTTCCTCACACGTTCCTTATGTTCAATAACTCTCCAAAGCGTCACGTTTTGCAAAATATTTGCGCCAGGGGCTTCTGCCTATTGCATTGGTAATTGCCAAAGATGAGGACTCAATTTGGAAGAAAAAAAAACGCGTTCACGCACAGGCGAGTTTCGAACAGCAGGAGCAATGACGCCTACTCTCAAGTGTATCCTTGTCTTATGATGTGGAATTCCAAATTACCATTTTTCTCTAATATAATAAGGTTTCTTACAAAAAACCTCTCCGATATCGACCGGCTTTAAATAATCCACACCCATTAGGTGGTAATCGTAGTGTTCAAACCATCAGGCTGGCCCAGTGAAGCACGTTATGCATGAGACAATGACGTATTTGCAACTCCTGCGTGATACCGTCAATCCAGCGAAGTTTACTGCATACCCGTGACCAGACCGAGGACAGATGATAAGAACTTCTGCAGGATCAGTGCGGCAATGGTGCTTTTGTCCTCTTTGTTCTACCGGTTTGTGATTTTGCGCTATTAAATGGCCCGAATACTCGTTGAACAAACAAGATGTGTAGAAAGAACGGCAGCTGCATCGTAAAACGTTGTTACCCGTTACAGTGCACAGATACAAGATCAAATAGGAAGTTACAAAAGCGCACCGCTACCTATATATCCGTTTTTGTTGAACCAGATTGTCACTGCAATAGTAGTTCTGGCCACTCAAATAGAGCTGTGTATGAAAGCCACAGCGAACGAAGGAACCTACCTACCTAATATTACAATGTTGCAATTATCCTTCTGCTCCGCTTGTCGGAGCGTGAAGTAATTACAAAAGAACAAAGAAGGTTAAGATTGAACGTGATGTGGTGGAGGTACTGCACACCTACCAACCTAAAGATGAAGGCGTTATCGAACGCCTGGTTCACTATCTCCATAAAAATAATATAGGTATTTTACTTCATGTATGTAGTGAGAAAAAGACAGGCGAGGAGTCACTGCGTTCGGCTTTGCAAGCCTCTAATCAGGTGTAACAGTCCATATTTTAGGAACCATGACCCTTAAAGGCTGGGGCTGTTGGCCGCCTTTATCGCCGTCGCCGTCATCATCGTAATCGTCGTTCGTCACATGTAGTCACAGCACTAAAATGCCGGCAAACGTGCTTACGCCTCGCGCTGGGATGTATGGAGTACTAAAGAGCACCGAGACACTCGTTTACGCTTCGCGCCAAAGCGCTTCGGAACGCGTAATAAAAAAATACCGGGCACTTCTTTACGCCTCACGCTGGACATTTTTGTTCTTCAAAGACAAGAGACTTGTACAGCAAATCTGTATACCTCTTCCCCCAACGGGGTTTCATCTCCGTTAGCGAAAACGCCACGGAGCCAAGAATACACGCATAGAATGCACGCTTTGCCTGTCCCCCGAGTTCAGGTTATTTTAGATGGCCTGGGATTTATTTTTACATAGTATGCAAAAACTTAGCTTTAGAAAGCAGTGTCGTTAGTCGTTATGTACTTCACTGGCTTTGTCGCTGCTTTCTAACCACCTTTTAAAATGCATTGCTACCTTGCCCACCAAGTCAGTTTAAGCTATGCGGTAGATTGGTTGAATGGGGTGGTAAGAATTGGTCATCCAGGACTTTTAAAATACCAATCATTGTGTGAACAGCAATCAATCATATGCTTTGGTGAGAGAAAGAGATGATGTTGTGTTGTTACGTTACGAAAAGTGGTAAAAGAAGCGTTGAACATGCAAAATGTGTCTGTGAATGCACAAAAACCCTTTTCGCTCCGTGTGCTTTTCTTTGTTGTAACCTTGGTAGTTCTTATAATAGGTGAATTGTACTGGATGAGCAAGCACAACTTGTTTTGAACGACGTTATTTTAGACGAACCACTCCTTCGATATATCAAGTGAAGTGGCAGGGCGACAAAATTTAAATTACAAGCAACGCCTTTTACTAACTAAATAACTAAAGTTGCAAACAAAGTGTTTACCACGGGAGGTGAAGCTTTATAAACCTTACAAACTGCCTGTGCCTGCTGTCTCTCAATGCATGCATAGGTGTACAATCGGAGTTAATGCCTGTTTCTTCAGAGTACCATAAAATATCGACACGTAAAAATTTAGAAACACGCGGACGTGTAAACATATTTAGCAGGTTCACATCAATAGCGTGTGAACCTGCTAAAACAGGTTCACATCAATAAATGTACAGATGCTGAATAATGCATGCACGTGGCTTCAAGTCTTTACAGCGCTTTAAAGGGCCTCGTAAAATTTCTTCTTTCCTAGACTCTCTCGTAGAGCTTCCTTTTAGAACCGCTATAAATACGGTAGATGTAGTTTACCCACAACATTTGCCTAAGATATATAATCAGACAGTATTGAAGCGTCGACACATAAAAACGCCGTTAAATGTAGAATACATCTGGTCATGTTCAGTTTCTTTACAGCTCCTTTTAGTTTGAAGATATTATTACCACCTATTTGTGCAAAACAGCTGGTAATATTTTACCGATATATGGCACGTGGATTGACCCAGAAGATAGCCATACGCCTTTAGGTTTGCCTAGGCCCATATATTAAAGGTTTATGCGGCTGTCGTGTCGACAAGTATGCTATTGAGTCTGGTTTCCCTACCGCGTTCTTCAATCGACAGAAAACACTACCTACTGCAATAAATTTGCAGGCGATTTTGTTCACTTTCAAGCATTTTAGCGACCAGCTATCGCCCACCACCGCGCACGACATGCTTCGAATGCTTGGACAAAACAATTGTAGCAGTATATCGCGAATATAGGTGCCCCTGCACAAGGAGTCAAAGGAGTTTTTTTATTTGTATAGCATATGGCGAAAATTGGTTCACACGTACTTAACGAACTGAACGAATAAATGAACTGGACAGAACTGAACCCCTCTGAGTTTTTTTTTATTTTTTTTTATAGAAGGTACTTTTGCACGACCATGCAATACTTATAATCACATGGACTCTACAGCGCCTTTTTAAGTGGCTACAGCCACGCTGCCCTTGCTAAAGATTTTGGGGTACAGATTCCTTCGTAAGGTCCGTCGTAGTATGTGCAAGGGCATTTCTTTGGACACCACTGTATGCCTGCTATGTCGAGGGGGCACTGAAAGGTAGAAGCACGGGTAAATAAAAACACAAATTAGTATACTGAGCGTTCGGTATCTTGCTCTGCAAATAGCCTGAATATAACTAAAAAGAACACTTCCAAGGCAATTTTGAAGCACTCTCTTATGAAAAAGGATTATTTTGTTTAAACAATGAGGCCATTGCTCAACTTTGAATTTATAAGCAAATAATATATTTTCTGCTAAAAATCTTTTGACAGCTATATGTCGAGACGGCTTCAAATATACTTCTGTCGATATAAGATTGTGGTTAAGGGCTGGGACGGCAGCGCCCTGGAGATGTCATTTATGGCGGGGGTACACGCGTTCAAGCATATAAACCGGGTGCACAAAATCAAGGGACAAAAATACAAAAGGGCACTTCAGGCGCTGGGCCGAGAAATGAATGGGTGCTACAGAAAATATATTTTTCTTCAGTGCGCAGTGCCATGGTGATGCCAGCATACCCACTTGCTATGAAAGGCAAAAATCAAACCACAACAGAAAATGCTTGGAGTTTTTAGCTGTTACCGGACTATCAAAAGTACCAGTAAAGGAACAACCAGTACGCAAAGTACAAAGATTTCGAGCCCTACACTCAATTTGAACGGATTGCTATTTTAAATCATTTAAACGCCGCCAGTACAAGCTGTCTCATATAGCGTGGTGAGAAAACATTGACTTAAACATTTCAGCGACATTCCGTCTCAAGCCAAATTGAGGCGGGCTCACACATAATTTGTTTTGTAGACTTGGAGGCGCGTACAACATACTGAGTGATGTGGTCGTCATAGCGACATAGTATACCACTCTTGCTCAATGAACGCCCACGTAAAGGTCTTGCAACCATCAGGCAGTATACAACTGCCAGAGTTGTTTAGAGAACCAGGGGAAAGGCACATTTAGGCATATCTCAACACCACATACTACTAGTCAAAGATACATAGTTTTATGTACTATCTTGTTTATCATTAAAAATCACTAGAGGCCACACTCGGGCCGTCTCTTTTCGGCACAGGCGAGCCGCTGCTGCTGTAGCCGCCACTACATTTTTGACGTGGTGGAGGACGTTTTGCGAATGGAAGCAACATGAGAAATGCATCGCGCAGTGTTAAGCCTAATTTCAGGTGCGCAGGCCTTAGGTTCCCCATTCTGCTAGACAGCGCCGCTGTTTTTTATGTATTCCATAAAAAAGCCCATGCAGTAAAGAGCACATAAAAATCGTCTACGTCTGATTTCTTGCGGTTCGAATCCTTGTCTACACAGCAACAACTCAGCGCTCTCCCAAATGTGCTATCTCTTGACTTCCTTTTCTTGCTTGGTATTTATTTCAGATGTAGAGAATATATCTCTAGGAACTATTTGTAAATCATGGCGCTTAGTATACTGTGCAAAACAGGCAATCTGGAATTCGGCGAACATGAAATCCTCAACCATTACCGCTAATTAGCGGCCAATTACGCATACCGGTGCAAACCAGGATCTCAATCTCGTCGGAAATGACGTGGTTATAGCATTTGTGTAGAGTCAATTTTCCTTACACAAAGCGCAACTTAGAAAATAGAGCCGGCTAGGCGTTCCTGTCTACTATGCACCTTTTCTGAAAACTCCGCGGAGCATCAGAAAAACTAGATCAGACATCATCGCCGGGATTTCCAAGATATTTCACACAGTGGGGGGTAAATTCAAGTTCTTTTGTAGTGTCACTTGAAACACATCTCCTAACAATACAGCGTCATTGTGGTCAATAATACATGTTTAAATATTTATTCAGCATCACAAGCTTGAAAAAGAAACAACAGGTGCGTAGATGAAGAGGATACTTTACAAACTTGCCTAAAGAAATTAACGCCAGCTAAATCGTTTTAAAGATATAATTATAACTGTGCAGAAAATAGCATTGATAACAAATTTTTCAAACGGTTCTCCGCAACACCGTGTAGAGATAATCGGTTGAAAAGCGAGTAAATAAATTCTGACATCACATTGGAGGTAATGCTTGAATTCCCACATATATGGCCACCAGAAAAATTTAGAACAAAACAATATTACCAGCAAGAACATCGACACGATTCACCTGACAAAAAAACGTTGAATAAATGGGATGGGATTATTTACACAAAAGCCCAGAACGGTCTTCTGATTGCCTAAAACACAGCTGCGTCGCCCCGGGGTTTCCAGCACATTCGGGGTATAATAAATTTTCACATCTCATAGGCTCAATAGAAGGCGGCCACACAAATGTCTCAAAGGTCCTGTGAGAAGTCTGAATGTGGGGCCACACGCAGGGCAATATTTGTAACACATACAGTAAGTGTGTAGCGTGAAACACGTTACACGGCTTAGATCTACCGAAATTGTAAAGGTCATAAGCCACAGAACTCTCCGCGTGACGACTGAGTGTTTCCTCAGCTCTGCAAGTGTTGGCTGCTATTTTAGAGTGGTTCATTTCACGCTAACGTAATTTGGCGAATGACGTGGCCTTTCTATGTCTGTATTTCGCGATTAGATTGGCACTCAAGAATAAGCCAAAGTCCCAAACCATTGGTAGAGTTTGTTTTTGGGCTTCAAACAACACCGAATCCTTCCTTCAACGACAACACTTTCTTAGCACAAGAGAATTTGAGATCATCGGCCAGTACCTTTGGTTCATTGCCCAAAACATTAAAACAATGAACGTTTGGGCATTGAAGAACTGAGAAGCAAAGCAGCTCTAAATAAAGGGCAAAAAAAGTTTGTACAGAGGACATTATTTTCCAACAGACGATTCTGTCTCCACTGACCTAGGGAAGTGGCCTTTAACAATTAGTGAAATTGAGCGGTCGTCATTACAAAGGCATACATGTTCCGCCAGTGTAAACAAAAACAACAGGCCACTGCGATCGAATGCCTCAGAAAATGCCAATCTGAAGTAGATCCAGCTGCTTGTAAGTGCTAGAACACACTCCTGAGCGCTGTCAACAATGCTTAGATTGCTCTGTTTCGAACGTACACGCAAACCACATGGTTGGTGAGTTCCTATGACCATAGACATTAAAAATCGATCGCGGTTTTTAAAACCTTTAAATAACTTTGGTCTGTAACCATCAACGGGTAGCAGATTTATTTCTGTAGAAAGTTTGTTTTCTTGCTTGCTTTGACAGCCTCAAGAACCGTGGGCGGATTGCCCGGGAAATGGTACTTTTGATGGCCAGTGTGCAACATTTATAAAATTCCTAAACACATTAATCGCCACAATTACAGGAAAAACTTCCAAATATTACCAGAAAGCGAAAGAACGTGAACACAACAGCTGCACAAGAGCGGCACGCAACCGTTATTGTAAGGAATTATTGATGAATTCTTATATTTAACGCACCAACGCTACACACGCGAGAAGGTACGCCGAATGGGAGGGCTCCGGATTAGTTTTTACCACCTGGGGATCTGTGACGTGAGCGGAAATTTCGTGCACACCTGATTGTAAGGAAAGAAGGAAGGAAGCAAACTTTATTTTCCTAAGCACCCTTAGTGCAGGGCGCCGTCGCTGCGGCATGTACCATAGGTTCATGTGGCATGTACCTTAGGTCTGCTTGCTGATGTAATTTGCACGTAAAAGAGCTGAAACAAAAGCCACTAAAGCGGCGCATACCGGGTGTAGCAGAAAAAAGGGGCTTGTTGTGCTTTGTGAAACTAAACAAAGCCACTAAAGCGATGAAAACCAAATAAATGTGATATCGTAGAAAACAGGTTGTTAATAAGTATTTCCAGGCTTTAACCGCTCCAGTACGTAAGCACACTTGAATGTATTTATTAATTTCTTACATCCAGATTAATTAAACGGAGCATTCGTAGCATTAGACTGACGTAGCATCTGCGTAAAACAGTTTTGTGCGATACTTTTGCACAGTTACAGTAGAGCTATTTTTAGTTTCGATGTCCAGATGCGTGTAAAAGAGAGTCTAAACAGTCAAGCCGATGGCTTGTTGCTCTGCTGTTAACAGAAGTCTATGCGAGTTACGGATTTTAAAGATATCATGCGTTGAAGATCAGGTGGCTGTTTTCTTGGTGCTTGTACGAGTGTCGTGAGTTGAGAAAGTTTTAGTTCTGGTTCGTCAGAAGAAAACTAACTGGTTTATAGAACTCTTCCCCATCCGAGGAGAGTAGTTGCGCAAGCTATTCAGACAGTCAAAGGGACAGCTCAGCTCCTGAGCGTAGTATGGGGCCAGCATCGCACCGCCATATAACGGAATTATAACCTAGTCAGACGGCTGTGTAATACGAGCAGTGAGACCAAAGCCACAAAAAAGGTATTACACACAAATGCGATGCCGGAGATGTTGTAATCGTCAAAATTGCTTTGAGTTCATACAGTACACAATATCGGGGGCATAAATGCGAACGAAAGCATGATGCCGTAGGACGCGTGCAAGCCGAGCAACAAAAACAGATTGGTCGTGCTGGGACACGCGAGCGTAATAGCAAGATAATGGGCAGGATAACAGAAACGTTTTGACAATCAACTTGCTAAGTAAGATTTTCGCGCCGACAGCGAGTCGGCATGCAAATAGTAGTGATAGGAAATTGTTTACGCACCTGTGAGGCCAGAAAAACGACCCACAAGGTGCGCGCATTTTCCACAGTACCCGAATTATCAAGCTGCTGGTTGCCCACCGACAGTGCAATTTAACAGAACGTAGTGCGGCCTGCAATTCCGATAGCGGTTTACAAACCAACTTTGTACTTCTTTCGAGGTAATGAGTTGCCCAAAATCCCAGAAGCAGCAATCCGCACAGCAGAAGTGACGATAAAATAAAATAATGCCTTCCTTCGCAGGCTTAAGTTTTTTTGCCGCTGAAAATATTGAGATTTCGATGGCTTAAGACGCCTCTCCCCAATGTCGCCACCAAGCGGCTAAAAAGACAAGAGCGAAGAGTAAGACCGAATGCCCGTAATCATACAGCATTGCCCCTACCTAACAAAAATTTCGATAAGCGTGAACTGCACCGCATGGAAAATAAAGCTGGGCTGTGTCTTGCCTTGTTCCATTTCCAGGAATGTTTTGGTGAGAGTGGAAGGTGCCATACTTCAAGAGAAATCCGAATCCATCATCATCATCTGTCTAATCACGTACACTGCATGACGAAGGCCTCTCCTATTGCATTCCCACAACAGGTGGTACCTGCTCCGTTCCAGTCCGCTGTTTTCCCCCGAATTTTTATTTTCATCTCTCCATGGGGTAATGGCCTTCCCCATCTTCTAAACCCTTCCTTTGGTATCGACTCTGTTACCCTAATTGTCTACCGCTTGTTGGTTCGTCTGATTGGATGGTCAGCCCAAGTCTGTTGCTTTTCCATTATCTTAACTATGATATTGTCCCTTAGAAAGAGACAACGCAGCTGCCTTGAAGGAAAACCAAGTTTATTGGTGTTAACTAGTGCTCCCCTAACAACTCCAATAATACACAGGTGGCGAAGCAGTAGTCAACAATAAACTGACGTGCGCAGGCCAGTGTCGGTGCTTCTAATACCGCGGCGACTACCCTGGAAGTATTCATATTTCGGCGCGATTGCTTTTTGAAACACCGCATTGCAACTAGAACGCTGGAGATCATAGAAGACTAATTGATTGAGTTGGTTAACGCGCCGACGCAACGAGGGCGATGAGGTGCGCCGTAGTGGAGGGTTCCGGATTAATTTTGACCACCTGGGGATTTTTAATGTGGGCCGAAATCTCGAACACACGGTCGTTTTTTTGCTTTTCGCCTCCATCAGAAAATCGGCCGCTGCGGCCGGGAATCGAACCCGACCGCGACCTCGTGCTGAGATCATAGAAGAGTACTCGAGGCTAGTGACTTCAGGGCCAAACAATTTCCCTATCGAAATAGTATACCATTTGCGGCATTCAAAATAAAAGGAAGAATACACACTACTCCAAGAACTATGCCCTGTTCATCGGAGTCATGTGGTGGTGGGTCGACGCGGGCGCGAGACTGGTAGTAGGCATCTGTGTGTTTCTTGCGGATTTATACACTATTCTTGCAGGCGCAAGCTATACCTACCGGGACTGCCAGATGGGTCCTTCTGATTTGCGAGAAAAGACAGCGCATGATGGTGTGTCACGACCTTGAACGGCCTTCCATACACATATAGGCGAAATGTTGAAAAGGCCCGTTCATTAGCGAGGCACTCTTTATCGGAGTCTTAGTTTTTTTCTTCACAAGACAGACCACGGCTGGCATAAGCGAATATTTTTCGCAGCGGCGTTGCCTTAGGACGATGACGGCATGCAAGCCTATATCACTGGCACCAGTGTGCATTTCTGCTTCGGCATTTTCGTCGGAATGAGTGAGCACAGGTGGGCTTTGCAGGCGTTGTTGCAGGTCGCAGAATGCCTTTGCCGGCTAAAGGGGTGGTTTCTTTTGTGAGCCATGTGAGTGGCTCTACAATCCGTGCGAAGTTTGCGACGAAGCACCCACAGTAGGCGCATATTCCGAGGAATCTTCGCATGCCCTCCTCATTTTTCGTTCTTGGGATTTCCGATATGGCTGACGGTTTTGCCGCGCCAGGCATGACTCCCGTGGCGTTGGCGACGTAGTCCAAGAACTTGAAATCCTCGTACGCAAAGCCGCAGTTTTCAGTCTTCAACATTAACCGTACGTACCAGTGACCTACAGTACACACTTTATCCTTGCAAGGTGTTTGACGAAATTACGCAGGATCACCACAACGTTGTCTTGGTATACGAGGCAGATGTGCCACTTCGGGCCAGCTAGCCCAGTGACCATGATGCTTTGAAACGTCGCGCTGGTGCCGAGCACAGCCCAAACGGCATGACGTTGAACTTGCGTAGGCCGTCCTGGAGTATGAATGCCGCCTTCTGTCACTCGTTCTCGTCCCCTAAACTCGCGACTCGCCTGTGTTGAGATCCGTCAAAGTCGCGTGGAAGACGTGGTAAAGGGCGTCGTCGATTCGTGGCATGGGGCAGCCACCCTTTCCGGTGGTTGTGTTCCGTCGCCGGTAGTCAACGCAAAACCTGAAGTTCCCGTCTTCGTTCTTCGCGAGTACGACTGGCGCAGCCCTTCGGCCTTTTTATGCCTGTAGAATGGAATCGCTGAGCAGCTGTCCGACTTGTGCCCAGATGATTGCTGGGTAGGTCGGGCTTCATCTTCGGTTATTATCCGGTGCTTCGCTAGAGTTTCCTGACGTAATTTTGCGTTCGCGGAAATACGCATTCTGTAGCGACGCAGCAAAGCCAATAATTTGTTCCCTTTTCTTGCGGTATCGCCGGGTTCACGTGGATAGGATGCGGCAGCTTGAAAGAATCTTCGCGTGCGCGCTTATAGTTGGCGTGACCTTGATGTGCGTTCGCTGAAGGCGAACTTCTTGCCGCCGATGCCGAGGCTCATCATCGCTGCCATCGAGAGATCCCACGAGTGAATGATGCCTTAGCGCACTGCTTCCGAGCCCAAATATTGCATTAGGGAGTATCGTAATCGCTAGTCACTTGGTATACCCTTCTAAAAAAGTTAGGGCTATTTTGTTTTATTTTTCGGTTTGCGTTTTAAGTATTGTTTTTATTTGCTTCATCGCCGCCTTCGCATTAAATGCACAGCCTACTCCCATTTCATCCTAATTTATAATAATATGCCCTTAACAAGCGTTTGTTCGCTGACCAATCCGTTTTCTTGTTGTTCCTTAACGTTGAACCTATCATTTTCTGTTCCATCGGTCGCTAAATCACTGTTATTCTAAGTTACACCCTTTCAGGGAGCCCCCAAATTTCTGCCCCGTAGGTGCGTACCGGGACATCCTTCCTGCCCTACGCCATCAAAAGCCACTGTACGAATATATTGATATATTTCAAATGCCACACCCTGTGAATTGCTGCCGCAATCGTTGGGTGGTATAATGTGTGCTATCAGCCGAGCGGAGCTAGCCTTTTTGGTTGTCTGATTGCTTTTTTATTGAATTTTTTGGTGAGCATTTATTGAATTGTTTGGTGAGACCCTAATTAATTTTGCTTTTGACAAACTTTATCAAAAAATTGTGTTTATTTTTTAGTTTGTTTCTGTGATAAAAGGGCTGTATGCGAAAGGAAGTCGGGAATTTGACTTTTTTACTCCCTGATGATATACGTAGTGCTAGGTGTTTAACTGGCCACTACTTTTGATTTCGGTTGCATTTTGTGTGAGTAGAATATGAAACTACGAACGCTGTTTAATGTTCTACTGACCAAAACGCTCTATAACGCACCAGTACCCAAACTTCAGGCTTATTAGACTAGCTATAAATCTTTTACCAGGATATCGATAATGCGACAAAGGCGCTTTTGAACTTTTCTAGTTGCCAGCTTTCCATCATCGGCATACTTTTGTCGGCGGTTTGTGGGGCGGTGCAAGATATCTGGTGTGACTTTTTACTCTCAAAACGTTTACTCAGAGATTTCCCTTTGAAAAACATTTATTTTTTCTAGCTACCTAAATATATTAGCCTATAGAAATCAGACAAAAAGGAATGGTCGTTCCTACACAGGTGGAGGAGCAGTAAAGCTTTACACAAGATAGGTTTATTCTTAGATGCTTTAATTTATAAAACACGATTAAAGGGACGTGTTCGTGATACTTCGGCGCTGCTGTTAAACGTGCTGTTATACTTCTCTACACATAACAACAGATTTCTACCAATGTATTCCATGCAAATTATTTCAAGAATGCCATCAGTGTTTATTTAAACCTTTACAAAATGCCACAACACAAGACATTGCGCGTGACCCGGTAAAATAAAAATATTTCGGGAGTCAGGCGGAGTTTTTTGCAGACACAGGAGGCACTGCACAACTGCGCAACACTCACTAGGTTTCAATGCCTTGAAGTAATGAAACAAACGAAGTCAACGATGACTGTTAGTTGTCAGCATAAGTGTTAAACATACTTACCCTTTGACCGCATTTATAGTAACTTCGACTGTCCACAGGCTGAGTGTGCCATCTATGAAGAAAAAGAACATAATTCTCACCGGACCAATTCTTCAATCTGGATGTTAGAAAAGGGTCTTTTTCGAACACTTATGAGTATTCGTACTCTACCGGTTCAACCAGCCACATTTCTTAGGTGTATTTTACAAATACGATTCGTCAGTTTGATGCATGAGCCGTTCGCAGAAAATAGCTAGGCATAATGAGGAGCAAACTCACGTTTCACCGGGTGCAAAGTTCGCAAATTTGTCCTTCTAGAATTCCTAGACAGCATTATAATGCGTGGTTGAGTACTATGACAACGGTTACCACCTTTGAAATATACATGTTTAGGAATATTGGTACGGAGCTGCGAGCGATTGTACAAATATATATCTAGAATGCTTACAGCTCCTTAAAGAATAAGGGGAAAGCCTAATCAGAAATTCGATTCATTTGTGGCTGAAATTCCTACTGAAATAGTGACCCGCGTCACTGCTGAAACCCGCTGACAACATGCCCCTGAATCTCGTGGCGCTGGCTCACCATCGTCACAAGCGGCCTGTTTTCCCCCGTTTGTACCATTACCTGTAAGGGATGCGTGTTCTCAAAATATTAAACCAGCTTTGCTCCTCCGGCACGCGCTATGACTCCGTTACTCAGTGCCTTCATTCGACTATTCTCTGATACCGCCTTCTCATGATGTGTAATCGCCTGCTCCTGCCTCGCGCTCCAACTTTTAAAGCATATGTGCGCCTCACACCGACATTTCCACCTCAAGGGTTCCCTTGAAAATACCGATCTACAGTTTTTCGATGGAAATGTTACTATAGGAGGCGTTTTTACGAACGGACTTGATATTTTCCCCTTTCAAACGTCTTCAGTTGTGTTAGTGAGCACTAATTCACAGACAAAAAAACACAAAAAATTACCCCAGCTTGATTCATGTTAGGGGACCCTGCAAAACGTTTTGTATGTTTGCTCAATCTTACATGCTCTTACAGTTTAGTCAACAAACACGCCCATAAAATGGGGGGTCAGAAAGTACCTAATTCAAAAAACTGCTCTATGCCCATCAGATAGATTGAGAACCTGGTCAGGGACACTGAGGACACCCAAGGACACTGGAGTCAATTTGTGAAAGGTATGTTTGTTTGTTTACCCCTAAAGGGTTTCTAGACGAGGGTATTACAAAGGGGGGGGGGGAGCCGGCCAGACAACATATTACGAAAACACGAACAATAATACAACAAGACGCAGTGTGAGCAGATTTATCTGCAACGAAGTGAAAAAAACCATAGGTTCAAGCTAGCGCCATACGGCGTTGTATAATCGTTAAATCATCATGTCTATTGCGAACATAGAGCGCAGGAGTTCCACTAGTTTGTTTACAGTCTTTTCCGACGATAATATGGTTGATAAAATCAACATCGCCTAAAAACACACAAAATAAAATATAATAGGCGGCAGCATATGCAGAAGTGTGATAAATAAAAACTATACGCAGTATGTGATAAATAAACAAATAGACTACAAAAAAGCAAAAAAAAAAAGAGTTGAAGTTACACTTATAGGGTGTTATACAAGAGTTAAAAAGCACAACATAAAAGTTTTAGTTATATACAGTAGTGTGCAAGAGCTGCAAGAATGTATTTGGATGTTTTTAGATTGACAAACAATGGTCTTCGGAATGAATGATTGCGCGAAACAGTGAATGACATCGTGTGCTTTACTATACTGAGAATACCCTGTCATGGAAAGTGAGCAGAGGGGCATACAAAAACGTATCACGCAGTCATGGGCTTTACTTTATTGCGTACTTTGTCGCGTTTTTTTTTTCATTAGTCTGTTTTTTGCCACAAAGTTCACTCGCTCCTTGTTTGAGGCCTTTATATAAGCTTGTTAGGAATGTTTTGTCTTTTGACGCAGTTTCGGCCGTTTTTGCCCTCAGTGGCAGACAATGCAATCATGGGACTAAGGCCGACTAGCAAAAAGAGAGAGCCGGTGATAGAAACGCGCCACACTCAAAATGATCGCTGCCTAGTGTTACGTTGTCGAAACCCTTCGTCTTCTTTTTGATACAAACTTGTTTTGCGGCGCTTAAGTCTGCTTAGGTACTTTGAATGCGAAAAATTGCCGATACTTATTAACAACTTGTTTACTGTTGCAGTGTACTTGTGTCTTTTCCCCCACGTTTCATGTGTATGTCTTTCGGCACAATATAATTTGACTAGCTTCATTTTTGCGCAATGATTTTTGCGTTAGTTTTTTGTATGTTATTTCATAATGAACTACCTTAACCACCAGACTGGGACACGCCACAGCCTCTCTAGAAGGGGGGTTCTGTGAAGCTGTTGTGCACCTCTGCTTCTCCCGTGCCGTCACGTTCAGGTTTCAAGCAGTACGCCCTATTCTGGAACTTTTACTTTTAAAATCCAGAGTGATAAATTGTCCGAAACAAGCACATTAGCCCGATAGCTTCCTATTGCAGGCCAATCCCCTAAGTGGGCCGGTGCTACGAAAGAAGGTATAGCAACAATAACAACTTTTCAGATGTGTTTGCTTTACGTCTTTTTGCTCTTCAACGCTCCCGTTCGATAAAGCTCTTTAAAGTAATGGTTTTTATTGAGTCCCATTACTTCACTTCCTTCCCTTCTTTCGCCAAACTTCCCACTCCGGCTTACCCTCCCTCTGGCGTCATGCGGGTACTATAATTCTAAGCTCTCCTTTACTAGCTTTCCATTGTCTGCTTTCTGTCATACCAAGCTAATGACGTAATACTGGTCCGCCCCCTATTTGCATCTTCAATCCAGTACCTTCCCCCACGGCAACCTCCTTCATGGCATGCACACTTTGTGATATCCCGCCATTACCGTAACTACGCTTCAGCGCGCAAGCTTTAGTCTATAGGTGGGTCAAGCGCGAAACAATTACCATGTGTTCTTCTTCGCCATTCCCTCATTACATTGGATACTCATGCTTATACGGGAGACCTATCCGACCAGCTTTATCTAGTTCACAGGGATCACCGGGCTACTGAAGAACAGACGCTTCTTCACAATGAAGCCTCTAGGCTTTGGTGGAGTACTTGACCTACTTTATTTCAAAATTGAAAACTAAGTTTTTCTGGGTGGTTTACACGAAACCGAACCGAAACAAAACCATAAACCCTACCTTTACTTTTGCCAGGACTGAACCCGAACCATTGTTTCGAGCCCGAGTACCAGAATTTGGCGAGAACTAAAAAAATACAGAACGATTACCCGCAAGAAGAAATGGTTGACACCAGTTCTGTACGACCTGCTGTAAAATTTCTGGACAATGTCACTTGACACTTTTAACTTTAAGCTTAGCCAGCTTCGTAACGGTTGACAGAGTTTTCTCTTCGGATCCGTCACAACATTATCATAGGCCTCTCCATAGTCGCATCACAATGAAAAGAGTGGGCACCCATGTTGCAAAACTATGCGGTGGCTGCTAACGCCAGTATAGCCAGTCTTAACCTGAAGAATGTCTCACTCGGTAGCCTTGGGGAGATGTAAAATAGCAATTTTCCCTTCCTGTGATGTGGCTGGGTATTAGCAGTGAGGTCTGAAAATTGCTGCATCCCTCAAGGGAAATGTTACAAATCCAGAATGCGCATCCTTGTTACATTTCGTAATTGCTTACAAAGGTCGCGCAGCTCAAAGTGTAAATACTAGAGGAGTGTAACCATTCAGTGTTGTTAAGAATAAAGCCGTTGGTAGCTGAACACAAGAATTCGGGTGTGATCACTAAACACACTCATTAATTTCACACATGTATGTGTTCCGGAAAACACAAAACATGAATGACAGCACGTGATTTTGAGGTATTTTCACTTCATCCACGGATATTGTCTGATCTTTTTTCCTGCCATCAGCCACTACATAAGTCAAACTTCCAAAGGATAGACTTAATTTTTACATGCATCCTATTGTCCGACATTTCACATATTCCAAAGTTTCATGTCTCTGCAAGCACCGAGCGCCATGGAGGGATGGTACAAACCACTTTTTCAGGACGCATGAAGCGCACAACTTCGCCTTATTAAGGAATCCACACAAAGATATTACATACAGCAGAGAAAACAAAGTGCGGTGCTCAATTTATCCGCGTCACTTTTTTGGCTGTTCCATCGCCGCTTGTGTATTGATTGAGATTTTATTAGACCACACGTTCGCTGCAATAACACTTGTTCCTTGAAGACCATTGCATCGTCCTTGGCTACATGACAGTATTTTTTGCTCAATGCAATGCCTAATTTTGTAGTTGCCCGTAAAGTTGGACTACTTTGATTCTGGCAAAAGATGTATTTTGAAAGATCCGACATGGCATTTCCTTTCTATGGCCGCTTTAAACAACAAGACATTTTTTTCCTAAAGTAATAGGTCACGGTGAATACGTTCGCAAATAGGTTCACACCTTGAGATCAGGTTCGCAAACGGTTTTGGTACAGTATTCAGGCAAACCGGAACTGCTCCAGAAATAAATGAGCTCCTACAAAATCAATGTATAACGAAACTGGTATACGTGCTTTTAAAAGACTAGCGGGAAGCTTACTAAGTGAACTTTAGAGAACAGCGCTAAGATAAATGTTACAAAGACGACACAGAACTTGTTTCACTGACGTAAAAAATCTAAGCTCACTGCTTCTTGTTCTGAGGACGACAAAATTTGACACGGTTCAAAGTAATGGATCTCTATAGGGTTTATTTCGAATATTTTTTTGTGAGAAAATTACGGTAACTATTTATTCACGAAATGTTGCCAAAGATGCGTGTCATGCGCCGTCACGGATCTCACACTCGCCAATTCTCACATTAAAATCACGCTCGCTCCAGGAAAAAAGGAGAGTCAAGAAATCCCGAACCAATTATACAAAGCAAAACTAGACGTAAAAATTTCTTACTGTAATGAATGGTAACTGACACAAGGATTAAAACTAAGAATTTTACGTCGAGTACTTGGTTTGATTTATTATGAAGATTAACGCGCCGAAGCTGCAATGGAGGGGAGATTCGGGGTATTTGACTGCTGCGTGATAAGTTTGACCTCCTGGGGTCTTTAACGTGCGACCAAATCTTGAAAACACAGGCGTTTTTTTTGTGGCCTCCATTAAAAGCGGCCTCCGCGGTCTGGCGTTGAACCCGCGTCCTTTGGCATAGCGGCACAACGCCGGAGCAACTGCAACCCCGCGGCGAGTAATGCCGAGTACTTTACGAAACAGGTGTGTAACTAATTTTACTGGAATGAATGCTCTCATACGGTTAAACATGTACGTACTAACCTCTTTGTAATGAATTTCTTGATTTAGAGGATTGTTTATTCCCCAATGTGACCTCTGTAAAAGCACATTTTTACTAATTCCCTGTGACGAAGGTCGCGCGGTGATTGAGCTCGATGTAACAAATTTCCAACCGCGATTTAGGTTTACACAAAATTATTGAGCGCAATCCTGCAGCTTTCTAAGGAACACTAATACAAAGCGCGCGGTCACGACAGATCCGCACGCTATCACAGCATGGAGGAAAGTGATGGATAAGAGGGGCCCTGAAATATTGTTAACCCGCTGCCGCATTTGGAGACGTGCACTGGGCCAATAACTTTTGCGGATCCTTTTTTTATTCTTCTCTGCTTCGCCTAGCTTCGTCTTCCGCTTCTCCTCTGATGCTGCCGTTTAAAGGGCAGCTGATAACTCATGCCGCAGGATGAAAAAAAAACCTGTGGACACCGCGAAATGTTAAAAATCAGCCGCGCTCGCTTTCCACCCAGCTGATATAGTTCACACTCAAAGCTCAGTCGGGGCGTCGTGAAACACGGACTTACCTCTCCGCGCGGTCCACATTCTTGCTACATCCTGGCAGGAAGTCAGAGTGCAGACGAACGCAAATGCCTTCGGCGAAGCCGATATTCACAATGTTGGTGAAGATGCAGTGCGCTAAGAGGTATGCAGGAACGGTGGTGTCCCACACGAGGTGGAGTTTGGAGGGTTTTTTGTACTCTGATGAAAACGCATTGGCTAAAAAAGAAATGTCCGGTGTGGTGCTCGCAGAAAGCTTTTAGGATCGCGTGATCGGGACGGTTCAACATGGTCCGATGCAAAATTTGACGCGCCTGCCTTCGAGGAGGTGAGGGACGCGGTAGAAATCTGACATCGTTACGTTGGTGCAGTGAACGACGACAAAGCCTTTGCGCGTTTAGCGTCCTTGGAGCCCCGTGTTACGTAAACAAGTTCCGCAGGCAAAAGTCATAAAGTTGTTTTTTGTTAACGGAGTTTCTAAGAGGCAGGACCTGCTATTTTACACCCTTCGCATTTTGGCTTCGTTTTTCCGTGATTTGTTCCAGTTGTCATTTTGAATAGTGCATGTAACCAAAACTTGAATTTGACAGAAAATTTTGAACGTCTTTGAAGTTTGTTACGTGCAGGTTTAACTGCATTCCCCAACCGTGATTGTACTCATACTTTGTTTCCCGTTGTAGAAGTTTAAAACCTAAGTTTAGGTCACTTTGTTGGTACGGGCTTCACTGTATTTGCCTGCGAAGCAAAGATAAGTAGTAGCTGGGAAACCGCAATTCAATTTCTTGGTCTTACCTCAAAGCGTTCAATCCGACAATATGCACAAAATTTACCTAACCTTTTAAAATATGAGACTCAAAGGTACTGGTGGGTCCTGCCTCGCTGCAGATACCACAAGCTCTGAATGATGATGACAAATTCCAACTCTCGACAGCGCAATATGTTGATAGACCAGATTTAGAAAAAATCCTTAAGGTGCAGTACGTTTCTGCGAAGAAAAGCTTGACAACCGCCTCAATGCAGCCGTACAGCTGCAAAACAAGCTGCACGGATTTCTCAGAAACTTCGTATTTGAAGAAGATTCGTTCCTGTCAAGGATTCGAAAACTAGACCACCGCGTAACCAGAGAAGTTGCTCTACCAACAGAGCTAACGAGGGTGCTTGCAGTATTTACCGTGAGAGCGAGTGTATCAAGAACTCGAAGTGATGGACAGGCATTAAACGACAAGATTTAGGAGAAATACCCAGGACGGAATACGTTTCTGCGAAGGAAAGTTAGAAAGAAAGCTGCACAGCGTTCTTTTGTAGCCGTACGGCTGCATTGAAGGGAATGTAAAAGTTTTCTTCACAAAAGCGTACTCCACCTTGGGGATTTCCCTAAATCAGGTCGATTAACACCTGTCTATCAATTCGAGTTGTTGATCAATTCGCTCTCGCACTTGAAACTGCTAGCCCCCTGGTTATGTGTAAAATGTGTATGTAAAATGGTTATGTGTAGATTATGTGTAAAAACTCGCCTCATAAAAATAACAGTGAACCTTCTTAACAAGATCACTACATTCAACGTTCTTAATACAAAATCGCCGAGACACCGGCGCCCATAAAATTTACGGACGTCGAGTAAGATCTAGATGTGAGACACCGTGAAAAAAGTCATTTGTTTTGGTGGCGAAGATTAGAATTCAATGGCATATATTTTACTTAGAAAAACATCAAAAGTAAATAATAAAATATAAAAAGTAAAAGTATCACTGATGTATATTTCCAAAGGGGTTTCCTTAAGCGCGCGGCAAAAATTGTGACTGGTCAAAGATCGTATTTTGTTAGAGCAGCCCACGCACCAACTTCATTTACAGGTATGAAAACAAGCACTGTGCTTTCAGAAGACTCTGCCTTCTGAATTTCCGCATTGAAGCCACTGCCAGAGGTCTCGCTCGCTGCCCCACGTTAAGATATTTCACATTATACTAAATGCATTACACTGTTGTAAAAGTTTTCGTGGGAGACCAAGTAACGCTAATATCTCTCAAATCACAAGAAAAGAACGTGAAGTGCGTTTTAATAACAGCAGAATCTTGCGCAATTTTGGACGCAGATGATGTGAATGTGCGAACAAACTAAGTACAACTTCACATTTTTATTTTTCCGGTATAGGTACCACTTTTAGTAAGATGGTGGAATTTAAAAGTTGCATCATACTCTTCTATGTCCTCAAATGTTAAGACTGCTCGAAAGACCCGAACGGTCAGTAATTAAAGGAAAGGCTTGTTCAAAAGCAGATGTTGAACGTTTTTTGCCATAATAACGCACTATAGGTTTCATGGCGCGTCGGGTTTTATTTGAGGCTGGGTACGTGCAACTTCATCTCTCAAGGATGTACAAACACTTAACGATATAAGGACGAAATGTGGAAGCAAAACGAGTAGATTTCGCAGACCGTTGCTGTTTAATAAATGCAAAATGTTAAGCTCAAGCCAACACGCGGACTGCCCGTTTCGTAAGGGGAAGAATTACAACTCACGAGGACACCTACCGATCTAGTTCAGGCGCCACTGCAAACACACCCATTGATATTAACGCTGGTGGCGTGATCCCACCTGAGTCATCTAGCAGTAAACAGCTGCAAAATATATAAAGCCGTTACTCACATGGCTGCAACCACCGTTGCAATGATCAGAAAAGCAGTTGGGCCCTTCATGGCTTTGTAATAAACTATGAAGCGAAATGTACACCGAAGGTGGCTACTCTACATTCGCAACTTCAGACACTCCAGGTAATATATACTCAGGTCTCAGAAAAAAAACGTAAAAAATCGGCTCTAAAAGAGAAATTACGTCATAACTTAATGACTGGCAATAACCGGCTGGGGATTCATGTTTTTGTTCGGCAATAATAAAATAACGTATCTTGCCCAGTTTAGGTCAGGTATATCATTCGTTATAGCAACGTAACTCCAACGTTAGATAGTTACCTCACTGCTCTTCTTCGCTCAACATAAAAACTATTGTTAGCTGTGGCCCCTTTGTTCGTAAAACCTGCCGTGCCGTAAGAAAAAGCATGCGCTTCGAATTAAAAAAAACTGTATTTAGTTATCCTCGGTATTCAATAGCGCGGAATGCATGCAGGCAACCAAGTGTGCGCCGCCATATCTGTGGCCAAGCGTCTGTTGCTAGGCGACGTTGTGCGCACGGCCCGCAGATCAGGCACCACTCTTTTCCTCCATGCAACCATGTGAGTGTGCCCACGGCCGGGCTGGAGGAGCGGCGAGCGCGCACTTTCATGAAAGTGCGCGCCCGCCGCCTTTCGAGCCCGGCCGTGT
The DNA here is from genome assembly GCF_048455015.1 of Haemaphysalis longicornis. Lineage (NCBI taxonomy): Eukaryota > Metazoa > Arthropoda > Arachnida > Ixodida > Ixodidae > Haemaphysalis > Haemaphysalis longicornis. The sequence goes on from NW_027526245.1 coordinate 4,159,193, forward strand.
TGCGCCGTCACTCGTTACGTCGGGCTCCGTGGGATGGCGGTACTTGTCCGTGCTCGGCACGACTGTCCAACACATGACTGTGTTACGAACTCTTCTTCGAACACAAACTATTGCGTCGAGTTCACTGTGAGTGCGATTAATAACATCTCTGTGGGCGCCACAGTTTAGAATCGGATTGGAACGGAGCAGATGACGCACGCCGGTGTCTTTTAATCTTCGGCGTGCGGCCGCAGTGGCCCAGGCTACGCCGTATTCGTGGCGTATCGGCCATGTCTGTGGCCGTTTCCAGTATTGCCAAGCGAAGAAATTGAGCGCCAAAGTTTTCAACGAATACCGTCTTTAGGTGCTTACTTACAATGAAGCAGTTGTAAGTTCATAGCCCGTCTGTCGGTGTCTTCTTCCCTCATTGTGCGGCGTCTTTACCATGGATTATCACTTCCATTAACAACACAAACCTTTAAAAAATTACTCCATGTTCCTATTAAAAAAGAACAGAAGGTTATTGGGTGAATACGTCTTTAAACATATTCTGCGTTCATTCTTTATGCAGCCACCCCAGTAAAGTTTTTTTAGTGCTTGCGCTTGTTCCAGAAAAGACAAAATGCCTTCTGCAGCGATCGCAAGAAGTGGTACCGCTGTGAGTCATTGATTTATTTATTTATTTATTTATTTATTTATTTATTTATTTATTTATTTATTTATTTATTTTAGAACATTTATATAACAATACGTTAGCAAATATACTGGCGTACGAATACGCGAACAGACGACACTTCTGACGATCTCGCAGACGACCTGCACAAAGCCCGAACGGATCACACAAGACCGCTCTCCTGGTCAGCGCGTGTTAGTGAATGTTCATTAGGTGTGCTCATAACATATTTTCCACATGGAAGATTAAGAAACACCACGTTTTTACCATACCACGCTTAACAAAGTCCGCAAAACTGTACCTAAAATCGCGAAACACACTCTTGAAGAGCCTTCTTCCTGCTGGAGTATTTTGTTGGCAGCCGGAATAATTTTGTTTGCACTTGGGTTAAATTCGCTGGCACCTGGAATTAATTATATGGCGTTTGGAATAAAATAGATAGCACATAGAATAAATTGTGTGGCGGTTGCATTAAATCTACCGAGAAAACCTGTAGAAGTGCAGGGAGACACAAAGAAGAAACAAACAATGAATACAGGTTGCGAAGTGGAAACAAACAATGAATACAGGTTGCGAAGTGCAGGGAATAACAAAGTACAGTGCAGTACCATAAAACAATCCCACACACCCACCCACCCAACATAACCACCCAACACACCCAAAGCCAGCACACGCATACACAAACACACAGGTTCACAAAAACACGAGTACGATAGGAACTTTGCTGTCCTGTACATTAGTAGGAACGAAGACATGTTTGATAAACAAGCACAGGCATATGCACACATTCATGTTCTAACCATTCAAATGGTCGTGTCGTACTGGAAAATACAGATATTGGAAAATACATGTAAATCAGAGGGATCTATACGGGTAAGCCATACTTGCTTATGAACACACGCACAAAAACATACAAACAAAAATGGAACTCGGGATCCTTTATATACCATGCCGAGGAGACATGAAGAGATTTTGATGCTTGCATTTTTGGAGCACGTTTAAAATACCTCATATTTTGCGGATACAAAGAAATTATTATGCAGACGCTGCACACGGCATACAGGAGACAGCATGTCTTCTATGGTCTCACAAGAAAGCACCTGTAAGGATGCAGTCCTCGCATTCGCGCCCGGAGCGGAACACAGCTCATGTTTTGGAGGCTCTCGAATATGCAGCGGATACACTCGAACCGAAAAAATATGTCGCGGTTCGTGTGTCTACATTGTAATTCTTCCATGTTAGGCGGCTTGAGGACATCGTTCTAAGTGTATTTTTTGTTTCGGGCTGTAGCGGCCAGAGAAGATGCGAGTGAATGTTGTAGCACCCCCTTCAAGCGCAAAGATGACGACGGACTAATACATTTCCACACTTCCGATGCAAATTCCACCTTCGGGATACCAAGGGCCATAGTAAACTATTACAGAAAACACAGTCCTGATGTGAAGTACTTCGTTGCACGAGAGATCGCAACCAGAGTCGAATAATGTGGGCGGGGCAGGAAATTACGTTGCGTGGAAACCGAAGCATATACTTCATAAAAACAACCAAATTCCGTGTGTAGCTTGCTCTTTTTATCGTCTGAGAGTCGAGGTGGTACAAAAAGGTTAAAGGAGAACTGTTTCGAGTGCATTTAATAGCAAAGTTCTCGAATGGATTGAGGTCTAGGTAATTAGTTTCCACCAGGGGGAAATGGCGTGTGTATGTCGCTTTAAAGCCGCGCGCAATCTTCCTGCATGGTAACTGCACAGTAAGGTCTTCCGATAAAGTTTTGTGTCGTTAGAAACCAGAAGAGATAAATGTATTGCGTCCACTCTAGCAGATTCATAGCAGCATTCTTACTGGAAATATGCATCCAGTTCAGCCACATCAGCCGCTGTCTTTTGTCGTCATACCATTTCACGAAATAAAAACAAACATTTTTTTAGCTGGCTGGACCCTGGTTGTTCCCCCATAATGTGTCTTCTTGCGGTGACACCACGGCCATGGTGACCATGAGCTCCTGTTAAGTGCTATGAACTGAACTTCGTTCCCCTTCAGTGAGGCCTCGGAGGGGCCCGAAAGGTGGCAGCAAAAACGTGGCATCGTGGTAAGACACCTCATTTTACAGCTGGCCCTCTAATAACACTGTTTTTCTTATCTTCATTTATTGACTACTGATATGCCCTAGAAGTAAAAGATACACGTTCCTTGAGCCTCCGGTAGTACAACAGTACCAACAGCAGCGTTGGTAGCTTCTATTGTTTAAGCTTGTCACTGGACTCCCTAAAGGCCTCCACTAAATTGACGACATCACTGAGCGCGACAATTCCAACGCCCTGTATTAGGGAATTGTCCGTGGTTTGAGAACCGATTTAATGTCGTCGTACTGCGCTACTGAGGGCGTTATTACAGCTGGACGCGAAATTCATCTGGTTATTTTTCCTTGGAACACCGCGTATGGGAGTTGGTTGTAGAGCTTACTATATTTTGGAACATCACCAATGGCTCGTATTACCTTAATTTCTGTGCATTGTCATAGAAAAGTGCTGAACAAGGTGCATATCGTAAAATATTCACCCCGAAGATGTAGGTGAGAGTGTGGGCAGTAAATTAGTTCTGGAGAAAGTACGCACTCCGATACAATGCTCACCCCTGGTAAGTTCTCAACACTACTTTTTGAACATGGCCTCCTTGTTCCCTAGCTAAGCGGACATCATGCGAAACCTTTTTTGATGTTTTCTCCATTATAATTCTCGGGAGAAAAACTCAGGTAAAAAAGCAACGTTGATCAGCTCCTACGTATTGTTATTGTAGTGAACAGTGGCGCTTGTGTACGCCAGCTTACAATCGTCCGTACACATGTCGACCACACAAGCACAACACGTTTCTTTTGCTGCCAGCTGTATGTCTGGCTTCAAAAATTGTTCGAGTGCCCCAGCCACTTCAGATACCTTTTGTAAAAATGCTTTGCAGTGTGAAAAGAAATATTTCGCTGGCACGGTCCCATGCCGCCAAGATTTCCAACTAAGCAAGATCACTCTTGATACTACTATTAATTAGGAAAAACGACTCACTGACATTGAAGATAAACTAGATACCTTATCTTCACTTCAAAATCAAGATTGCCTGTTAGCAGGATAAGCTTGCTTCTATGACAGAAATCATTCGTAATGTACAAAGAAATGTTGGCGATTTAGAAACCCGTAGCAGAATGCCTGGTGCAGGATTGCGACAAGGAGGCTACAGAAATTTTTAAACGAGGTGTTAACATGAATATTTTTGAAAATATTATCGATTTGAGCGATATTGCGATTAAAGGATATTATTGTCTCGGCAGCCCATCACCAAACAAAACTACACCTATAATCCTGAAACTTCTTCATTTGCTAGAAAAACACGAAATACTGAAGATTGGGTTCCAACTTTGAGACACGAACTTACCTATCGGCCGGGATGTTTCGCGAAGTATACGCTTTACCAGAAAAATGCTCTGGGACAGCGCTAAACTGAATCGCGAAAGAAGGGAGAAGGTATCGCTATCCCTCACTACAATGTACATTTTTTAAAACAAAGCTTATGTTTGGGACGAATCTTGGACCGCGAAAGTGTCACTCAAAAAAACTAACCAGGCGACTCGGCAACTGCAGGCCCTCCAATGACGAGGATGCGCGCGCATTTGACAGCATCGCAAGCGTTTCCCTAAATGAAGAACTTGCAATACCTTCTTCTAAATCTTTCAGGCCTCCCAAATCGTTTAGGATTCCGAACTCTGCCTTGAAAAAAAACGAAGCGCGGAAGAAATATAAATGTTAACGGCAGAAGTGTAGTCAATAAACCCGAGAAGCTCGAAATCGCCCTCCTGCAACATGTCCCAGATGTCTCCAATCCTGACGGAGACATTGGTGCACAAGGACATTACGGACGACTTAGCTTTTCCGCCATCATATAAAGTCTTCCGCAAACATAGAGTGTCAAGGGGTGGTGGGGTTGAGGTTCTCATGAAGGAGCAATTCCAAGCTTATAGACTTGAAGATATTGTAAATCTAGAATGTATACGCCTGAAACTAACTTGCAGGGGAAATGCTTTATTCTTCATGCTCTCTATGGACCTCCAGGTGCCTCGCCTGATTGCTTACAAATGTTACAAACTCTTATGTCCCGACATACGAACACTAAGGTTTTTCTCAATTTCAATTTACTGTCCTAAATTTGGACCATTTCCACCCTTGCACTACGGGGAACAACCACGTCAATTACGTGTGTAATATTATGCTGTCACATGATCTGGTCCAGTCGGTAAAAGAACCGACTCACGATCAAAGTAAGAGTAGCTCAATCCTAGAACTGGTGTTCTTGCCGTTGAGTCTTCACTACTTCAATGTGTCTACTGAGGAAGCGCTTTCTGATCATTACTTTGTAAATATTAAAATTAGCATAGACTCGCCTGCCGACAGCTCTCAACATGGCGTGCACTGCTCTAAAGACGTTTGCCGCTCTAATGATGCCTCTGTGATTGAACATCTGGCAACATGCGTTTTGAGCTTCAATAACCCTGATGCGTGCGTCCACTAGGACCACTTCTAAGCCATTTACCACTTCTATATAGATAACTTTGTACCAACCGAACCAAAAAAGGTACACGAGCACACGCCTTGGATTACGCGAGAGACCATGAAACTGAAGCGGAATATAAAGCGATTAAAAAAGCGCGTGGTTTATCTAAAGTTATCAGGATATTGAAAAAGGAACTTGCAAGCGCAGTGAAACGATCGAAAGATGACTACTTCAAAATATCGCTGCCAAACTTTATTAGAAACAACCGTACAAAGTTTTGGAACCACATAGCTGAAAACAAAAAGACCATCTCTGATATAAACATTCTTGATGCCATAGTTACTGCTCAAAAGTTTATTGCCAATCAGTTCAATGACCACTTTTACGGTGTATACGCTTGTTTCCAACCCTGTACCACAACAGCTGCAACTCTTCTTTCATCACAAGGCGGCTTTAGGTCTTATCGCGGTATTGCTTCTATGTTATTGAACGTGAAAACTAACACGTTATCAGCCAAGTGTATTCCTCCACAGATATGCCGAGCCTTTGGCTAAATTTCTTGTTATTTTATTCCGTGCTTCGTTCTTAAGTTGAAAGTCCCAAGCGACTGGAAGATAGCCCGAGTCGTGCCCCTTTATAAAAAAAGGCTGCCAGTTTTCAATAGATACCTACAGACGCATATCCTTGCTATTAACGAGTTCGAAAATAATGGAGCACGTTATTGTTAACCACATAAACAATTTTTCCCAAAATAATTCCGTACTAACCCGGTATCAGGGCGGATTTTGGAAAGGATATTCCACATCCACACAATTAGTCCCTGTTATACACTCCTCCGTTTCGGGGCTGATTGTAATGGCTCATTTCATGCAATATTTCTGGATTAAAAAAAAGCGTTCGACAAGGTCACCGTCACAGTTTAATCATGATTTAAAAGAATCTGTACTTTCTCCTGTTATTGTTTCGAGGATAGCGGAATACCTATCTAATCGTAAGCCACTTGTCTCGCTCGGCGATGAAACATCTTCGTCCTAGTTCTCTCTGGCGTTCCAAGGAAGTGTCTTGGGACCATTGCTTTTCCTACTTTTAGTTAATATCATGTATGAAGCTTGCCCATGTGTGGATATACAAATTTTGATTATGACTGTGTCCTATGTTGTCACATCAGCCCTCCAAATGACCAAGAAAAGCTCTCTAAAGTCTCAGTTGAATAACTGATTGGTGTTCCCGCTGGGGAATTGTTTTAAACACAGATTAAAGTGCCCTAATGCACATTACATGGAAGAAAACACCTTTAATGTATAAAAAAATGTTGTGATAATGACCATTAGGAGATCACTTGTGTAAAATATTTGGCTTCGAAATTAGCAAATACACTATCATGAAACACATACAGTGGCAATGTATGTTCATCTGCATTTGGTAAGCTGTGTTTTTAAGACATAAAGTTAAAACCGCACCCTCGAATGTCAAGCTGTTGAGTTAATATTCCTTGAGTCGAACAAAGCTCGCGTAAGGGTGTATATTCTAGGACTCATTTCAATCTTCCAACCTCGGTAAGATGAAAAAAATCCAAAGGAAAGCCACTAGCTTTATATATTCAAAATTTTGAACTTATGATTCTCCGTCCGACTTAATCACGATAATCACATTTCTTTACTTCAGGCACGTCTGAAGAAACTCCGTTTAGATTTCATTTCTTTTAACGTCAATAGAAAGCTTGGGCTAGACGCAAGTAATTACCCAATTCCTTTGTCAAGTAGGTCAACGCGCCACGATCACGCGGAAAAGTTTACGCCATATTTCGCTCGCAAAGGCCTGTTCAATATGTTTTTTTTCAGGGCTGGAACGCTGATATTCAATATCTTCGTGTTAAATTGTCATGTTTTTTGTGTATTGTTGTTTTTGTTCTTGAGTCTTGCTGTAAAGCGCCTGTCCTCCTTGAACCTATAAAAGGCCTGCAGTATATACATAAATAAATGAATAGGAACGAGAGTAATTTTTTAGTGAATTAAAACCTATCTCAATTGCGAAAAACATGTATTCCTTTTGGAAGGCTTTAACAGCGTTTGTGCAGGAGAAGACCGAATACGTGGTTTTAGACCGGAGTATTGAAGCGCCGCAGTTCTTTACGAAATATTATAAGGTCATTAAATGGATGAGGTGGCTCACATTCTGTCAAAAGAGAAAAGAATAAGATTTACGCATTTCCAAGGCGCAAGCCATACTCGCTAGGACTGAACATATCACACTAAGAAGAAAGCTAGTCCTTGCTCTCTTTACGGAGTTATTGCCTTGCTACAGAATTGACAACCTTTGGACTACTAAAGAGAGAGTCACCAGAATTTGTTTCAAAGAGAGTCCCTGGACTCTTAGAGAAGGGGTCGTCACTAACAGTTAAAAGAGAGTCTGCAGGACTTCGTTGGGTGTACTTATAATGACTCCAAAAAAGCAAACAGAAAGAGTCCGCATGATTATGTTATGACCGCAATAATAATAGCCGTCCTCACTCTTTTTGGAAGAGTCCTGTACTCTGTTAGAACAACAGTAAAAAAGAGTATGCAGGATTCTGTGAGAAGTAGTCACCACGTCTCCTAATTTTAAAATAAAAAGAGTCGTGATGACTACTTTGCGACTCTACCATAAGTAGTCACACTGACTCTACTTGAAAAACAGTTCCGTGACTCTGCCAGCTTAAGATTCGACAAAGAGTGTGCAGGACTGTTGAATGCAGTCATACCGACTCCGAATCTGTAAACAAAGAGAGTCTGCTTGACTACTGCATGGCCCCAGCCGAATGTCACTCTGACTCCAGGTAGTGTCGTGAATCCTATTACACCAAGAGTAGAGATAGAGCCTGCAGAACTCCAACGCACAGTCACCGAGACTAAAAATCTGCAAGAAATAGTTCCATTCGCCTATTTTGTGATTCGAGCAAACAGAATCCCTTCAGAGTAGAAAGGGTCAAAGAATCCATACATGCACTACAGTGACCCTATAAGGTAAGCCCTGGATACATGCAAGAAACATCTGTGCAATGTACCAAAACAACTGTTTTATTTACCTAAAGCCTAAAGAATTTTGAATGATGCATTGGCTCAATATCTAGAAAAAAATGTTATCAGAAATCAAATCAGGAGTTGTCTTAGACAATATTTGTATGAGCAGAAGAAACCTGAGAAATACGAAATTCCAAATTTTCGCCTTTGCCAACATTTGTGTCTAAAATAACAAAAACTGGTGGCGTTCCAGGAGACAAGCAATTAACACTTGAGCTCACCTATAAGAAACACAAACCCACAACAGGGATCAGCCATCAACTGCTGGCTCAACGACCTATAGAAATGTTAAGTGAAAATCAAACCACAAATTACATAAAACCACAGCCAAACAAATTTATAATAATGTAGCTGCGGACATTTGAAGTGAGAAAACTCTAGAACAACTCAAAAACCAGAAATAGGACCATAAATGCAGAAATCAGTGTTCGGCCGTAAGATATTGCTGAATAAAATGGTCACCTTGAGCACACTCATATTACAAGCATACAACTCTTTTCGCCTTAACGAAATGGCCACTCTGACCATACTCATGTCTAATAAAAATAGCCATGCAAAATGGGGTGTTAAAATATTGCAATCGAAGGTTGGTAGTGTTTTTGTGAGAAAAGTTTATTGTTGGTTCTTTACAAAAATTTATACAAATGCTGCATTAGCAGTTGTTATTCTTGGTGTCGGTGAGTGGCGACACCGCGTACCCCGAGCCCCCCATACTTAAGCTGTCACCAACCGTGGCTAGAAGTTGAAAGGTGAAGGGTCAGAAGCCGTGAACGGTGGCCGTCGGAGCCTTGGTCAAGCTCCGGCCGATAGGCTCCCTGCCTGTCTACCAGGCAGGGAGCTCCGGGACCTCTTTGACTACCAGGGTAAGGTCAAAGGAGAAAGTACCCCCGTCTCCCTGCTTTCCAATGTATCATATGGCATTTTCCAAACCCCCCCCCCTCCAAGCGTAATCGGCCCCCGAAAAGGGGCCACAGCAAAGCTTCATTCCCACCCTTGCCAACAATTGCATCCCGAAAGCCAGATAACTATTCGCGCTTCTTGATTGTTGAATCTCTTGACAAGTCAAATCCTATCTCCTCCCAGTCAGTGTTCCTTATCACCAAATTCCTTGAAGGCATCCTTGGCAAGTCTTTCCAAGCCAAGAAACTGAGAACCGGCGAAGTTCTGGTCGAGGTGAACACTCACCAGCAATCCACAAGCCTCCTTACCCAGAATCGCAAGGCAGATCTGGACATCAGAGTCAAACCCCATCGTAGCCTCAATAGCTCTCAGGGTGTGATTTCTGAGCCAGATCTGATAAATGAGACGGAAGCCGATCTGCTCGAATGTCTGAAAGGCGAGGGCGTGAAGGCAGTGAGGCGCATCACCATGCGCCGAGATGATAAGTAAATCATGACAAAGCATATAATCTTGACATTTGACCGTTCCACACTCTCCGAATCCATCAAAGCGGGTTTCATTCATTATTCTGCCCGGCCTTACATCCCGAACCCACGGCGCTGTTTCAAGTGCCAACGGTTCGGGCATGGCACCACCTCCTGTCGTGGCCAAACATCGTGTGCAAAATGTTCATCTCAAGATCATGATACAGGTAACGGCCAGGCTCAACAATTATGTGCAGCAACTGTCATGGACGTCATGCTGCGTACTCCCGCACGTGTGAAAGGTTCCAGATGGAAAAGAAAATAATCAACCTCAAAATCACTGAAACCATCACCTTCCCAGAGGCGCGGAAGAGGTTCGCCTCCTTCCCTCTGGGCAGGTACGCCGACGCAGCTCGCCGGGGGGCGGAGCGGCGTCTTGTTTCGGCGGGGACCCAGTACCGAGAGTCGGACTTGGTCACGCCCCCCCCCCTGGGTTGCCTCTTGCATCCCAACCCGCCTCCGCACCACTCGCTGGGCCAGCAGCGGCTGTGGTGGCATCCACGTCCAGTGGGAGTGATGCTGCATCCCCCATTTCCGCTCCACCGTCCCAAACCACACGCGAGGGCACGGAGATGGAGACAGAGGCAGTCGCAGCGACTCCCTTCTCCACCTCACTGCATGTGCCATCTGTCGTGCTCCCCACGCCTTCGACACTGGCAGCGCAGGCAAAGAACGCCCGAAAGGGTACCACGTCAAGGTGGCCCAGTCCGCTGGGCACTCCCTTGCCATCAGATGACGACATGGACGTCGAGCCCTTCCAACTTTCAACGCAGTGGAAGGAACGGGCTGCGACGTCCAGGTCAGTAGAGAAGGCCAGAAAACCCCTTCCAAGAGTCCAAGCCCCGAAAGACCCTACATAAATAACCACTCTCCAGTAGCTCTAACAGATCATAATGGAACGAGAAAACATAGTTCAATGGAACTGCAGAGGCCTTCTGAATAATCTTGACGACGTGCATGAGATTCTGCATGCCAAACAACCAGGTTTAGTGTATGTCCAGGAAATACATCAGAATTCCAAACACACAAATTTCTTGAATAGTTACCTGGTATACAGGAAAGACAGGGATGGCTGCACACACTTTTCTGGCGGTGTGGCCATAATCGCCCACAAATCCTTAGCATGCCACCCTGTCACCTTGAACACCGTCCTTGAGGCTCTAGCCGTCCGCACAATAATTTTTAATAGGTTGATAACAATATGCTTCATCTACATCTCTCCTGATCTTGCACTTCGGAGCTCTGACTTTGAGGCGCTGGTCGACCAGCTTCCTGAAGCGTACGTCTTAACAGGCGACTTCAATGCACACAATTCTCTTTGGGGCTCTTCTCGCACAGATGCCCCAGGTCGCCTGATAGAGAAGAACACCCTCTGGAGCATGCCATTTCAACAAGAAACAGCCTACATACCATAGCATAGGGCACAATACACACTCAAACCTTGACTTGGCTATTGGTTCGCCAATTCTCTTTCCATGTCTTGAGTGGGGAGTGGGCACTTACCCATATGGCAGTGACCACTTCCCCACTTTACTAACATATATAGGTAAAGGCCCAAGCAGTTCATGTTCCCATATTAGGTTCGATGAAGCACGAGCTAACTGGAACACATTGACAGAGACATCAAAACTACACCACACATCCATAGGATAGCTACACGTTGAAGAAGCTACCCAACTCCTCACGGCGCACATATTCGACGCCGCCGAAAAGTCCATTCCCCACGCCTGTGGTTCCCCGCGCAACCAGAGGAGGCCGTGGTGGAATGAGGACTGTAGGCGGGCGTGAGAGGCCCAGAACAAGGCGTCGGGTATCCTTCGTCGGTACTCCACGTCGGGTAACCTTATTTTGTTCAAACGGGCCAAGGCGTTTGGAAAACGTGTGCGCCGTGAGGCAAAACGAGAGAGTTGGCACCCCTTCTTGACATCCATTAATTCATACACACACACACACAAAGTCTGGACACGTATACGCAAGCTCAAAGGACAACAGACACACAGCCTGCCCCTGGTTAGCACAACAGGGGACACACTGGAAGACCAGCACCTCGAACACGTGTCTAGTTCAACACACTACACAAACACATTCATGAAACACAAAACATCTACAGAAAAAAAGCCCTTACACGACAAAGACAAATCAAAAACTTCTTACAACTCTGAATTCACTCTCTATGAGTTGAGGGCTGCCCTGCGCACGGCAAACCTTCAGCTCCAGGCGCAGATAAGGTTACATACACCATGATACAGCACCTACACCCAGACACTCTTGAAACACTCTTACACCTATTCAATAAAATATGGCTTTCTGGGCACATTCCACGCTCTTGGAGGGAGGCCATAGTAGTGGCTTTCCTAAAGGAAGGGAAGGACCCTTCCGCTCCCGCCAGTTATCGTCCCATTGCCCTGACAAGCTGCCTGTGTAAGCTCTTCGAAAAATTAATAAACAGGAGACTCGTGTACTTCTTAGAGTACAACGGTCTTCTCGAGAGCTGCCAGGCGGGCTTTAGGGCGGGGCGATCTACGAACGATGAAATCGTTGCGTTAGAGTCATATATTAAAGATGCTTTCCAACATAATCAGTATTGTATGACAGTATTCTTTGATCTTGAAAAGGCGTACGACACTGCTTGGCGGTACGGCATCCTCAGCAATTTGAAGTCCTTTGGCATGTCGGGTAACATGATGATTACGCTTGTTAGTTACCTTTCGGAAAGAACGTTTGGCGTGCGAGTTGGAGCTGCACTCTCTACGGATCATGTGCAGGAAAACGGCGTGCCTCAAGGTGGTGTTTTGAGTTGCACTTTGTTTATTGTAAAAATGAATTCTCTTCAGAAGGCATTGCCACCATCCATCTCCTGTTCAATCTATGTAGACGATGTTCAACTTTCCTTCAAATCGTGTAACTTCTCTATCTGCGAGCGCCAAGTGCAGCTTGGTGTGAAGAAGCTAGCCGGCTGGGCAGATAGCAACGGTTTTAAATTTAATCCAGGAAAGTGCACGTGTGTTCTGTTTTCCAAGAGGCGTTGCATTCGGCCGGATCCAGACATTCGACTCCACGGTGTCTCTATTCCGGTCAAAAAGGAACACAAGTTATTAGGTATAGTCTTTGACGAAAAGCTCACATTCATCCCACACGTAAAACAACCAAAACATAAATGCTTAAAAACAATGAATATCCTGAATGTTCTATAGCACATCTCTTTTGGTGCTGACAAAAAACTTCTTTTGCGTGTTTTTACCAGCCTAATAGGTTCACGACTGGACTATGGTAGCGTTGTCTATGGGTCAGCCACTAAAACATCCCCCAGATTGCTGGACCCTGTGCTTCATCTCGGGCTCCGCTCTCCGTGTGGCGCCTTCCGAACTAGTCCAGTTGAAAGCCTGTAAGTACACTGCAACAAATGAAACCTACAACGTGAGCGAGCATACACAGACCTCCTTTATGCTTGTAAAATTTCATGCATGCCTCACCATCTTTTTAAATCAGTTTTTCATAATACCTCTATGACTGAACCACTTTTAGATGGACCATCGTTCTCTGCGCCCTTCTCTTACAGAGTTAGAGAGGAAGCGTCAGAGCTTGCTGTCTCCTTTTTAGACACCATCCAAAGTTCTGTAACAGATTTCATAGCACCATGGCATCTCCGCCCTGTGTCATGCGACACATCTTTCACACATGTAGATAAAAACCGACTCCCACATGTGCAATTCAGCAGCACTTATTGTATTTGCAGGAGAAGTATCAGTGTTCTAAATTTTATATGGATGCCTCTAAAACTTCCACCTCTGTGTCCTGCGCTGCGCATGGACCCGGCCTTAATGTCACTAAAACTCTGAACAGTTATACTAGCATCTTTACGGCAGAGGCTTATGGCGTACTTCTTGTTGTTAAACATATACTTCAAAGCCGCATTCCACAATCCATTATCTATACAGATTCACTCAGTGTTGTGCGGGAACTCTCGTCAACAATGCCTTCGAAAAAACACGTTGTCAAGCTGATCGTCAAGGGTATTATGTCTGTGTATGTACGCAAATTTGAACTGGTTCTTTGCTGGGTCCCTGGCCACTGTGGTATAGCCGGGAACGAAGCAGCGGACCGAATGGCTGCGGCTGCTACACTCTTGAATAGAGTAGACATAACCACATTACCCTACACCGACGTGAAACCACACATCAGACAACAAGTTACACGTAATAAAACCTCACTTGGGACCATACCTCACCGACACACGCAATAGATACTCTGAAGTCGCCTTGGCCAGATTACGGATAGGGCACACACATGCAACGCACTCGCACCTTCTCACTGCATCTCCAAGACCTCTGTGCAGCAGTCGCGGGGAGGCCCTATCCGTGATCCACATCCTCTTACAATGTAAGGCACTTCACACAACACGACACATACACTTCAGAGAACTCTACAGACAACATATCCCACTACACCCATCGCTGTTTCTATGTGACAATGCCAGTGTTTCTGCGAAACGTGTGTTTGAACATTTGTCAGACATTAGGTTTTTAAACCTCATTTTCTATCACGCATAATCAAATATGGCCCTATACACGAGCCATCACCATTATCTTTACTGATTTTACTATGTTCGGTTGACACGTTTTTTTACCTACCTTTTGTGGTAACCACTTCACTTCAATAAACTTTTTTCTGGCGCTCTTTGCCCTTAGTCGGCCCTGCGCCTTAAACACCCAACCATCATCATCATTATTCTCGCAGCAGACACCACTTCATGTGCTGCCATTCCAAAAGGTGTTGACGTCTTAATTACCCTTTGCCAGCTCTCAAGGTAGTGATCAGCTCTGTCGCTGTCACCTAAATGTTTGTGCCCATGCCGTTTCGCATTCCAATCAGGTCTTCCGAAACAGTATGGGTAAGGGTCCAATACGCAATAGTCAAATACGTGAAGCCTGCTTTGCATACTTCTCGTATTGGAGGTTGTACGCCCAATAAATTGCAACAAGAAGAACAAATCTTTAAGTGAAGTTCAAAATGTCGATGGAGACATGTTCGCGAATAACTTTCATCGAATCCGATGCGAGTAGGTTGCTCTCCGTGTAGACCACCGTCGGGTACAAAAGTCTCTATCGGGGCACTAAAAAAAGACAAAAAATGCTGATATTTAGTTCGTGTAAAATCAACCTAAATCATTATGTATAAATTATTACTGTGCTTGTTTACACTATGATGCGTGGACCAAGAAATAAAATACCTGATAGAATATTTTACACGGAAAGCTCGGTTATAGTACATCTCTAGGTTACGCGAAGACCCGCTTCCTATGAATATTCATTGTGGTCCCAGCAACCTGCCCTTAGAACCTACACGTTACGTACACCCGTTGTATAATACACAAGTACACGCAGGTAGCTTTATGTGATGCACGAGTCCCAACCTGAAACCCCCACTGCTGTTACAAAACCTGCATACCTCCCACCTTTAGAACTGCGTTTCTTGTCACATATTCGTTTAACATTGCACTATCTCCAAACTTGCCTATTTGTGGCACCACTCATTTTTCTACTCGTTTCTTTCCTAGCCCAGTCTGCTCACAGCATCATCTCCAGGAATCGCGGATGAAGCCACTTGTGCCTTTTATTGCGCTAGTTCACAATTGGGGAAGGGTGCACAGAGAGCACAAGGTCTGTTTTATTTTTACTCGTTGAGCACAATAAACAAATGCTACAAATGCAACTCACGCTTCGCGTTAAGATCAACATAACCGAAGAGACGGGAAAAACGCTGAGATACTTCCCACCCTTCCATTCATGTTCGTTGCTTCTCTGTTCGCCAATAACAGCCGCGCTTTAAGAAAATGTCCTGCTTCAGACAATGCCCTGCTTTCCCCATAATATTTCCATTCTTCTCGCATTTGCGCTATGCTGAGCTGTATCTAATTGCACACAGCTAACTTGGAAGAACGTTTTCGGAGCACACCTATAGTGCAAGTATATATTTTTTTTTCATGAAATAAAGGCTTACGACTCAGGTCGCGCACTTACAAATTACGCCAGGACAAAGCTACACAGTAAATACCATATTGTCTCAAAACATTTACAACGGCGCTGTCATCTGTCCGTTTCCTACTTGTCGTGTCTGTATCTAGTATGTGCTATTTAAAGATGTTGAAGAACCACTAGCACCTACCCCACTGTGGACCTTTCCAAAACTTGACTTTGCTGGCAGATATCTTGAGCGCACTGGTTACTTCCCAGGGGTCTGAAGCTCTCCGTAAAGCGTCTGTTTATGCGAGGAGGCCTACCCGGAGCACACATAAAAAAAGTGAGGAGTTCATTAAGACATGCATTAGAAAATGTGTGCGCTAGGATAAGCAATCCGCTTGGAAGGTATTTTTTCTGTGAGTTTAAATGCTGGGCATATTATCCCTATCTAATTTCAAAAAACACATTACCACCTTGTAGTCACTCTGGTGATTTTTGTAGTATTACTGACTGTTTCTCGCCTTATGTTGCCATCGGAAATGTGCTAAAAACGACCGTAGTGTCAGTGCAATGCAGCTACCAGGTGGTATTTCGTGCTTGCTAGCTACAGAACTAAAATTTAGGGAAACATGATTTGAACACTTCTGGTAAAAAACAACTTCGGCTTCACTCCAGGAAAGCTTGAAAAACAAAAATTTGAGGTGGCCTTAAGCTGAGCCATATTTTCTACAGAAAATAAAATGGACACAATGTATAACACCAGCATTCGAACGCACTGGCTCTTCTAGGTGCAGAGAAAACGGGCCAAACAGTTTGGCAGTTCTTGAAAATGTGAAAAATGTGCGCTTTTTTGTAAAGCATTAAATCTGGAAATAAAAAATATCAGTAGGTGAGCTCATTTCAGAGAATTGAGCCGGCTGTGATAGCTGCAATATTTTTTACAGCAGTAAAAGTTGCAAATTTCATGCGATTTGTCCAATGCGCCAGCGACCTGAGCGAGCTTTAGCATTTTTCTTTAGAAAGAGAAATAATTTTTACTCTGAACTCTGGATGTGTTCCTCTGTGCCCGAGAAGCTCTGTATAAGCGTTTTGACAAAACTGGAGGTGTCACGCGGTCACACCTGCGCCGTCTCGTGAAAACGGTAAGATTTTATTATAGTCAACGAGAAGTGCAATGATAGGTCA
Organism: Haemaphysalis longicornis; assembly: GCF_048455015.1. NCBI lineage: Eukaryota > Metazoa > Arthropoda > Arachnida > Ixodida > Ixodidae > Haemaphysalis > Haemaphysalis longicornis. The sequence goes on from NW_027526245.1 coordinate 4,176,006, forward strand.
GTGAGGTTTCGTTGAAAGCACACAGCTTATTTTTATCCTTGCATTCACGTAGTTAAAGCAGCGATTGGGCATGTTCTGAAAATAAAAGCAACACAGCCTAAACAAAGACCGAGTGTACATGCGACACCGGCTTATAGATGATACGTCGACCCTTAGCCCTCGTTTAGGCTGCATTGGTGTTATTTTCTGCATAAAGACTTCGATGTTTCATTAATTTAAAAGCGTAGTGCAGATAGCGCTTAGTGTCCTAGAAGACTACAGCACTGATTTAAAAATACATGTAGCTTAACGGCCAACTTCACTCGAAATTTTACCATGGCCAGTTTTACATTTAATGTACAGCACAGTACGTATACCCAAATCAAGGTGGATTTGGGTATACGTACTGCTAGCCCCATAGAATACGTTGTTAAGTCCTGACAAACATTTATAATAGCTCCATTGCAGATGACACTGCACCTGTGTGCCGATCGCAGAAACAGCCATTATGCTGAACTGGCGTTGCGGCCGGCTGGGAGCTCACTTCTGCCTGGCCGCAACCACTATACACACGTGTATTTCAGCTGTTATATTTTGTATCTTGCAGTCTTTTTGGGCAGACGAGGTTACGCAATTAAGGTTTTCATGAAATTGAAATTTTGAGTGCAGTTGACCTTGAAGAAAGCAAACAAGTACAGGGTCACGGCTAGTTCGCTACCTGTGGTCAAAGTAACCATAATTGTTAAGAAGCCTAAACATCTCAAACAGCCTTTCGAAAGACAAAGAACTTTTTTTTAGCTTCTCTCTTACATGTAAATCATTTATTTTAGTTTACGATTGGATACACCCTAATATTTGTAAGGCTGAGGGCAACTCTAGCCAAGTGCCTTTGGCCAATGTAACCATCTCATTCGTAAATGAAGCTCACTGTTCTCACCAGTGTGGTGAAGATGTCATCCCCTCTTTCTTTCACCAAATAGGGTAGCAGAACAGGAGATCTGACACCTTTTGCATCTGTAAAGATAACGACGAAAACTAAGGTTACACAATCGAACCCAACTGCTAGAAATCATTTGCATCGAATTATCCTGCATGTCGAACTATTCCTCGTAACAGTATATTTGCAGTGAGAATACGTAGAAAAAATTACGCCTATATCAAATAAAAATATCAGCGACACACGATATATCGAAAAAAATGGCGCAGGAGTGCCCCCACCTCTGAAAGTACAGGGGAAATTCCGCCGGCACACCCCTAAAGGGATTTAGCTATGAAGCTCATGGGAAGTTGGCGACTCTTTCCCTCCTTGTCTCTCTCCTATCGTGAGGTCCCTGCTCATTGTAAGGTGCGCTGTCCCACTCCCATGCAAAAAATGATCGTGGCCTGCGCGCCAAGTTTTTTCGTTCTTTGTTTTTGTACCGTTTGCGCTTTGTAGGATTTTTTCCAAAGTGTCGCTGTGGTGGCTAGTGATAGAAACGTCTATTTGTCTGCTCTATCTAGCACGAAGCGGCCGAATTGGCATTTCGTCGTGAACCTTGCAATCACTGATCCAGTGAAACACGGTGCAGTGCTATAGTACTAGAAAGGAGCTGTCATCGAGTGCAAGAGAACGCTGTGGGTATTGTTAGGTATGTATGGCTCGTCATGGCTGGCACACACATTTTATTGTTTCCTTCGCTTGTGTTTGATTTCCACTTACAACGTGTGCTCGTTAAAAATACGATTTTCCGGCTTTTCCTCACGAATGGTGCCTTGCTGACGATCCAGCACCACCGTAAAGCACAGTAAAAGTTTCGCATTGAGGGTGCCTCATTTTTACCACTGCCTCGTGTTTCTCACAATAGTTCAGTTAAACGCCTCCAAAATGCTAATATACCTTTCGTTAAACCGGCGGACAATGAACGAATTGACGGCGAGAAATGACGGCGCGAAATTTCAAGTTTCTCTCAAACAAAACATCCACGCATTGCTGAGGCTAGCAAGACCGCACGTGCGAGCAAAACATACAAATGGTCTAGAAGTTCTACCTTGAACGAAAACCACAGGACTTTGGCAGGAAAGATGATCACAATGCTGCATTGTGTTCGTGTTTCCTTCATAAGTCATGTGGTTTTCGTTCAAGCCGAAATTTTAACTTTATATGAACCAACTCGCCCAAACCCAAGAAATTCTATAGAAATTGTCCCATAATGAGCACAGTCTCAACGCAAGAATCACCACAGGAGTAGAATTAAAAGCGTTCTGCGAACCCTTTACCTCTAGCACCAGCCCCGCATGCTTACCGACGCGGTTTTCAGACACAATAGCCATCACTTTGCGACAGTGGTGGCACTTATGTTACATTTGTAAAAAACTGTACAGTGGATACAATACCGAACATCTCACATTTTGCACTTCTCTATTTCCTATTTTGAATTTAAAAATCACAGCTGTCATTGCACGTCCGTAAACTTCAGTTATTTAGAACAATCTGGTTGCATACACGTTGCACAGATTAAGAAAAAAAGCATGAAACGAAATTTATTTCAAACAACACAAAAAAACACTCCAACCATATTTTAGGCAATTTGTGTGGCCTTGATATTACCTAAGAGACCAGCCTAATGTGAATATAATTATTTAGCTTTTACGTATCTGTTAACCTGAAATTTGCGAAAAATTAAAAAAAGGACGTTCTCGAACTATATACACTGAATATCTGTGCTAGAGGTGCACAGTAGACGAGGGCACCGGATAATTTAAAACTTTTAAATTAGTAGAAAGTGGAACATTCGATTTTTCAAGCATCTTTTCACTACCAATAAAATTCCAAATTTTCATCGTTCTAAGCACTACGTTGATAACTTTTTCCATACTAAATGAGCCCAGGTAAATTTAAACTGCCGAAATATTATTTACGTGCCACGATCTCAAGGGATGGTCGTTTGCGTTCTTCGCCTCCATCAGAATAACTGCCAGGGCAGGAATAAAATCGTTAATAAGCAGCAGAACTTCTGAGCCGCTGAGCTGCACCGACGGTCCTAGTATTAATTTGACAGACTTTTTTCACGGCCAAACATCACCACTTAATTTTTCGATGTTGTGAGATTTGCTGATTTGTGATCCAACACAAACTTTACCCTTGAATATGATCCAAAAGTAACCTGAGACATAGCAACGGAATGAAAGCAATCACCGATGTTATTAAAAAGCATTTTTCAGTATGAGCGCATTCGTCATCACAGGCGCTATAATAAACATTTATTCATTTTGCGAGAAACATGACCGAACATACATGCGTTTAGCAGACACTTTATGATATAAACTTTTATTTTGTCATAGCTGACAGTAACAACTTTTGTTCAGCAAGCGTCATGCTTGAGAAACATGCTCGCAATGCTACATTTTATCGAGTGGAATTCTCGTCGACTGCGTCAAATTACTCAGGATGGGGAAGGATTGAAACTCTCGAAGCAAATATGTGTGGCAAATGAATACAAATCATCCGAAAGAACTCGAACATGTCCTGCATATCCTAGAAATCACTTAGTCCTACCTTTATGTTTACCCGCCAACTTTTTTATTGCATGCGAACAGTGGTGACAGCAAATAGTGAACCTGCAAAGTTGAAGTGCTTTATCGAGGCTCAGCCACTCTGGTATGGTGTCAATGTGAGGTATCGCGTACGCCCCTTGTCTTCCCCCTTTGAGTTGGTAAATATACTCATGTGCCTAGAAAAATGAGTGACATATTAACTTCACATGCGAACTGCATGACCTGGATTAATAAAAGTAACGCCAAAACTCAGAGCACTCCACTTAGTTCAGTGAGGCGGTATGCTGAACTGCTTGATGGTGATATCGCATAGCAAATTTTGGTTAGCTTCGTACGTTGATTACAAAATTGGCTCGGAACCTTTGGTGATTACTTATGGCGAATTTCATTGGGAGAACAGGAGCAAGTGAAGCGAGCAGCCAGAGCAGCACACGGGAGTAACGGGGACGCGTGCTTTGGTTCCAAGAATGAAACATTCGCTCTGCTCCGGAAGCAGTGAGAAGAAGGGGAGGGTGTGATGTCAGGAGTCATGTGACCACACTTTTCCCGCTCTCGCTTCTCGGAGCATTTCGCGCGCTCGTGTTGTCCGCACGCTGTTCCTCGCCAGTTTTGCCAGATACGTGCCGGTGGTTTTGTGTCTGCCTTCCGCATGGTGACAAATGAAGAAGCCGAGCGGATATTCATGTCCATGATAGGGTCACCATCGTATCTCCCAAAAATTAGCTGCGAACGATGACAGCATCCGCCGTCTTTTCCAGATACGACTCTACCTTCGGTCGCTGCTCCGGCGGGGTGAACACGTGCTCGAACATAAATTCATGCAATGTCAAATCGTCGTCGTCGTCGCTGCTGCTGCTGCTGTCTGATGATAAGTTTGCGCTTGAATCTGTGGTGCTTTCATCATCTAAAAGTAGCAGCATCGTCCAGATGGCCGCGCTTAGCTGCTGCCGTACGCACTGAGCGACTATCGCGGCTGCTGTATTCCGCCATTTTTCCTCCGCCACCCGGGGATAAAACCAGAAATGACGTAAAAGGGGTCATGTGACTTCCTCGGCGTTCCCTGTTACTCCGCCGCTGGCGACGGAGCACCGAGAACTGCTCTCGGCTGCTCTCGGCGCCAAAAAAGTGCTCCTCCTCGACCAATGAAACACAACGCCCCTGCTCCTGTCCGACCACTGGAAGACGCCAGAACTCGCGAGAGCACTTTGGGTGCAGTTAGAAGTGCTCCTGTTCGCCCAATGGAAAGCGCTATTAGTCGAACCTCCCAGGGCTAGTGACGACAGCTCAGAGAACTGCGACTACAGTACAAGCTTGTCAATCAAATTGTGCAGGTATATTTTTTTTGTAATTTCGGAGTCGGTTAAAATCACTAACGCATGAAATGGTTCAGAAAAACGAATAGAAAAAATCCGGAGTTATTAGGAGCTCTTGGATAATACTGTAGTTTTCAAGAATACTGGGCAAAAGTAAAATTCGAGACTTATGATAGCTGTAGTATGGGCATAAAACCAGTGGGTAAAAAGCCGAAAAATAAAAATGACATTTCAGTATGCCTCGCTGTACCATTTAACCACCAAGCTACACCAGCTTCCTCGAGGTACCGGGCGGTTTCTTTGGTTCGTGGCTACTGCAATAGAACAGTTGATACTTTTAGAACCGTTGTCAAAGGTAACTTATTTGACCCTCGTTTACCTTCACAAACACTATAGTGAGAGTGAGGCCTGCCGGGTCTTTAACTCAAGTTGAACATGAAGAATCCAGCATAAGTGTTAACACTGCCTGCTTCATAGCTTTTGTGGTGATGCTTTCGCGCCCATCGACTGCTTTGAACATCTTGGAGCCTGCATGGCGGCAAAATTATTGCGCTTACGTACCAGTTCAAGAACGATGCATCGATTTTGAGTTTCAACTTGCGCACTTTACACAAGCACAACGACACGCCTAGACAAAGTCTCGAAAAGTTTAAATGCATGTTAAAGCTGTCGGTGGGTCAGGTTTTTACTACTTCTGCTCTATCAGGACGTGATGAAAGAGTCTGGGCCACCCCTCTCCCCGCTTCCCACTGCGTCCGCCCTGGAAACAGCGTAGCTGAGTGCACAGGTGACAAGTCATCTCTGTCTACCGGATTCTGGCCGGTGCGCGGGCACCATCAAAAGCATTCTTACGCGAAAAATTATATTATACTTATAGATACGCGTGCCGCATTTGTACGAAATGCCTGCTGCTCGGGTGCCGAAATATGCTGTTTCGAACAGCTACCCGTTTGTTTTTATGTTGAAATTTCGTCTTTCTGGCAGCCTTAGGCAAACTCATCAGAACGCATTCACGATTCCGTGTTCGGGGACCAATAAAAGCGCGAGAGGAAGTCAAACAAACTTGCACTGCGCCTTTCCTATGCAGCAGCCAGCACGTTGAAAGTCGCCATTGTATTGTCTGTAAGCCCTTCGGAGCGGCTCGCGCCAACCGACATGCTGCCCTGTTCGCGTACTCAGGCCGTCCTAAACCTGCCACGCACGCAGAAATGCGGCTTGACGTTTCAACACGTCTTTCCACACAGTATTTGAGCAGCACATCTTACGCACTTGAGTGTTCTAGCAGAGATTGCGCACGAATGTTTTCATGAGCGAAAATGTCTCGCCGCGGTCAATACTTCAACAACCTCTATCAGATGCATTTGCTGTGTTGCCGCAGATACGTCCGTATATCTTCCATCATAGCGGTCGCTGTCCTCACGTAGAGCAGGGTAAGAACATTGCAAAATAGTCGTGACGCTGAACAGCGATACCGCGTCGTGACGACACACCACTATAATGGCCACAACACAAATACCGCCCCGCCGGCGGAGGCGTCAGGAAAGTAAAAAAAATTACACTCGGCCTGCACATTTACGACACGACGCCTGCGTGCAGGCGACACGAAACGCCCGATGTCACACCTCTTGCGACCAATAAAAGCGCGCTCTTTTTTGTTTTGTTTTCGTCGCTTCTCGTATCAGTTCCGCTCTTCCAAAAAGTTGTTCCGCGAACAGAGTTGGAAAAGAGTCGCAGAAACCCCAACTCGCTTCTGTGACTCTGTGCTAGACAAATCTGTTTCTGTGTTCGCCATTTAGGTGAGGTTGCCCGATATCTTCTCTAATTTTTGTGTGTTTTGAGCCTTTTTTAATTAATCCGAGGTGACGGAGTTACGGGATTCATTTGAACTTAACTGAAATGCGGTTGTTGACTTATACGAACGGCTGGCAGTGTTTGTTACCGATAAAGAGAGCGTGCGAAAAGTGACGAGATCCGACAAAAATTCTGTGCAGAAACCTGTAGTGCTGTAAACTGGGAAAAGTGTGCGGGGCTATAGCACGGCACATGACCAACGACATCGGAGTTTTTTTAACGTGCAGTGGTTTCGGAGGCCGAAAAGATCTTGCGCCCCGCTTGAGCGCTACCAAGATAGCAGCCAGCATTGGCAAGAATAAGCAAACATTGCCGTGAACAGGCAACGCAGTGGGGAGGCCGCACCCTATTGCTGTTCGCTCGTGCCACCGTCTACAACATGTTCTTCCTATCCAAGCTATGGTACTTGATACAAGTAATACACTGTCCGCGAGTACGTGTGCAGAAACTGCACCGTATATCCGTTGTTTTTATTTGGGGTTCCCAATGAGAAAGAAGCAGCATGTACGGATCTCTTTCATAAAGTTTGTGCGGGATGGTTGGATTATGGCATTTGTTTCTGCGACAACTTCTCAGCAGGTTCAGGTTTCCTCGAGATGCGAGTGATGACTTTCTTCGCACATTTCTGCAAAGTGCTTTTGGGGTCTCGCCCCCGCAGTTTGCTGTTTCTAGTGCCGATGAACATTACACCTTGAATGGTTAAGTGAAAAAAAAACCGTTACAACTTTGAAATTCCCCTATGTAAGGTTTTCTCTTGAATACATTTGAAGTGTTTAAAAAAGATGTTATTTTTCCACTTACGCGGTATGTAACTACGTCCCCAATTGCGCCAGCGAAAGATTTACTTTGCGGCGTTAAAATGATGACAGTCCCAGCATGTATAAAAACGTTCTTTTTTATACTTTATTGGGACCTCTTCCAGTCGAAAAATTGATGACTGAAAATTGGTTGTTTGTGCCGCAGACAACAGTCTGTCAATTGTGTAAGGAACCCGAAACATTTGACCACCTTCTTCTAGACTGCTCAGAAACCGTCTTTTTTAGGGATGTTCTTAAGTGGACTCTGAAAAAAGCTTGGCCGTGACCGTATGAAATCCGCTTCATTCCAGGCGAAAATTGTAGCACCGGCTTAGCTCGGATACGCCAGGATATACGTAGCGTGAGTTAAGGTTCAGCTGGTTATTCTTAGCTTTCCTGGTTGTATTGGATTAACTTGATTATCATGCTTACTGCTGCTTCAATGAGACACAAACATTATACGCATTATGGGACATGTATATTTACTAAGCTGCTCGTACGGTGCGTCACCAATCCCCCAGAGCTAAGCTGGTTCCTCAGGCACACGGCTGTGTTGCTGCGACGCACGAGCCATCGGTTCCATACTTGGCCACCCCTCCCATGATCATCAAGTGGACCGGGCCGCCACGTGCGGGACGGAGGTCGGCGAAGACGCTGGACGCGTGAGGTGTGTGAGAGACGCCGGGCAGCGAGCAACGCTCTGCGCGCGGTGTGACGTCACTGCTACAAGCGCATGCACAGCACGGCTCTCAGGAGCCACGCGAAACTGCTCAACCTTAGCCACGGTAGCTCTGGCTACAGAAGGGGACACAGTGACACCGGGATAAGTGTCACCGTGAAAACATGATCTTATAATGCTTTTGGGCCTACAGGCCATATGGCTGAGTGGTATGGCGGTGCGCCTCTCTGATGCCGACCCGAAGACTGTCAGCAAGTACTTTGCTCAGAATGTCAGTATGCTGAAAGAATATTTAATATACAAGGTCCATAGCTTGCGTAGGTACAAATTTGATAGGAGTTGTCTTCTTTAGATAGAAGTCATAGTCTTCGCACGCGAAAGTTGGGTAGGCGGTTTTTAAAGTGACACTCATGTGACGGTTTGTTCAAAATGAAATGGATAAAAAAGCGATGGTAGCTCAATGGGGTAAACGTCGGTTTTATAACTGGATGACGCCCGATTCGATCGCGACCAAGGAAGTGTTTTTTTTTTCATTCGAATTGGCTGCACATGTTTTTATTCTTCGCCGCTGCTATTCCCGTGCCCCTTGTGCCTTTGGGCTGGTCCAGTGGCTAGGTTGCCGGTTTCACGCGTACTGATCTAGAGTTTGATTCCCGGCATCTCCGTAACCGCATTTCGTCTGGAAGTTTCAACGTTTTGTGGTGCCACGCACGGACAAAGGTAGCCCCAAACAGGCAACCAGATGAAATTGATCTGAGCTGTTGAAGTTGGTTTTACAGCGAAGCTGCTAGCCTCTCGTTGCTTGCCTCACGTCGAGGGTGACAAATGGTTCCTGGGGCATCAGCGGGAGTACGTTGACTTGCTGTATGCATCTAAGATTGTATCTCTCTATAACCATCATTTTAATGCTATCATGAACGATACATCAAATGTACAACTCTTTTTTAAATGGGCCATCTATCTCCTCAGCATTCCCTCTCATAGCTAGGAAGGAGTGTTCTGCACTCAAGGTCTCTCTGTCAGACGCGCACAAGACACACATCCGTAATTTAACTCGACCATGGCATGCGACCTGTCATTCACGCAACTAGAAAAAATAGGGTACCCAGGAGTGCAATTCTGCAGCACTTCCGGTTCCTGCAGGACAAGTACCGGTGCACAGAATGCTTGAGCAATGCGTCCAAAACTGCTTCTACTCTCTTTTGTGCAGCGCACGGACAAAAGTTTATATCTAGCAAAAAATGAACCTTCACAGCAGTATTTACACGACAGAAGCGTATGGCTATCTTACTCGTTTCAAATTCCATCATGAAACACAAAATTCCCACGTCCATCGTGCACACAGATTCCCTAAGTGTTGTAGAGACACTTTCATTAGGAAGGTCATATAAAAATTATGTGATCAATGTTCTTTTCAAAGTAAGAATTACTGCAAATGCTTCAAATCCTCAAACGATATGCTATGTACCAGGACACTGTAGAATCCCTGGCAATAAGGCAGCTGATAAAATAGTTGGTGCTGCGGCTCTCATGACTGCAGTTGACATTACAACAACACCTTACACCGACCTAAAGACACACATTAGACGACAGCTTCGTGACACATGACAATTATACCGGAGTCAACAAACCGACAACAAACTACATGTAATAAAAGCACAATTGCGACGCTACACAACTGCCTCACACAAAAGATACACTGAAGTCGCCCTGGCTAGGCTTCGGATAGGCCGCACACATGTATCGCACTCCCACCTGCTCACTGGAACTTCGGGACCCACGTGTAGCAGGTGTAGAAAGGGCCTATCCATAGTCCACATACTAATCGCATGCAAGGCACTTGACCCATCACGACAATAACATTTCCCTGAAATATTCAGCCGACTCATTCCACTGACCTATTATACTTTTTAGCCGACGAACAGATGTTTTCTAGTCAACGTATTCTTAAGTTTTTAGCTGACGCAAAATTTCTGCAGCTCTAGCCACATCACGTGTAATCATCCTGGCCCTATACACCAGCCATCTCCATTGTGTTTGTATTGCGTCACTTTTACTTCTACTCAGAGGTTTTAGTATTTGCACTCTCATCAACCATTAAAAGGACTTCTTCTCTGGCGCTCTTTGCCGTTTGTCGGCCTTGCGCCCTAAAAACCAAACCATCATGATAAGGGTCTCCGTCTCTTGATGCCAAGAGCGCCCGAGCCCCCCGGCGGCTAAGCGTGTTCGTCGGCCTACGCCACACTGCTACCGGTGACATTGGGACCTGGCCGTACATGCTTAACGCACTGTTGTTTTTACTGCGAAGCAGTATAGGTCTAACCGTCCCCTTCCCCCCATCCCCACGTTTTAATTTCGGTGAAGCTGTTTTAATCGGGCCCCCTCCGCCGCTCCTCCTAGCAACCTCCAATACATCTTTCACGACAGTTATTCCCTTCGCCATTCCCAATGGATCTCTCACAAGTTGAGTAACCGGCTTACAACGGCGGTAGCGCCATTATCAGATGATTGCGCAGAATCAACAGAAGCCCGACGTGTCGCAAAAACGCCCAGAAAGCTGCGGCAACCGAACATGTAGCCGACGCCATTGCCGCCTCAAATTCTAATTTGCCTTGTAGCGCGAATCTCTCCCAGTTGGAGGGCAATTTGCGCGGTTGGAATGGCGGCGTGAGCCTACAGTCATTCAGGTTGAAAGGCTATCCAAGATATATTTCGTTCCCATACATTTCCGCAGTGTATTTCACGCCTAAGTTTGCGCCCATCACCGGTTTCCACTTTATGTATGCACGGAGTGGGAGTGGAAGGAGGGGGCGTGCATGCACTGCGGGTTTTCATGCTGGTACCGATGACGAGCCCGTTGTGCTGGTGGGAGATTTTAAAGTAGAAGTCACATGCCTCAATGTACCCTGTCAGGTGTCCCCCGTATTCGAGCGGTTGGTTTGTTACACAAACTCTAAAATGCATGCCACGGGTAAAGAAAACTGACAACCACATGTTCGTCCCCTTCAATAGCGTTCGAGGCCTTCCAGGGTTAAACTCTTTATCGGAAGGACGCATGCTGTTTTATTGAGGAAGGATAGCGGGAATTGGTGAAGTATCGGCCCGAATACGAGCCCAAATTGGCGAGAAAATGGCGGAAAGCCGCTGTCTCCATCTAGCCGCCTCAATTTAGAGCTCGTCGAGTAGCCGCTATTTGTTAGTATTGGAATGAATAAACTTCATTTACCCGAGGAAATTGTTTCCAGATAAAAAACACTTTGCCCACTTTAAAACGCCGACATGAGCTTATATACTCGTTCAGCATAAAGGGCTGTCAGAATAACATTCCCGACGGAGCGTTTCACTTCTAAGCACGCGCGTAAACGACTGCCGGTTTACGCGTGCACGGGTTGCGAGTGATGTGACGGTTAGGGGAGGGGGGGAGGGGAAGCGCTTTAAAGGTATCCTGCCCTTTTGTGACATCCTACGTGCTGGCGGAACCTCGATGTCATACGGCCCAATGGGACCTATCCGGCGTCTTCCGTGGTAAAGTGGAGTGCATTAGTGTGTACATAGACTGTAAGATTGTTACGACGCAAGAGAGAAGCAGACAACTCCATGTTTGTCCGCTAGAATAGAGCTCGTATAATTCCACTTTCTTTCAGCTTATTGGCTAGGAAGCACGCTTAATCGCAAATTATAAACAAATGTGTTTTGTTTCGTGCACTCTGATGACTGCGTCCAGCTTCGCAGGTCATCTTTCTTCAACTGACGGATGGCCACTATTTTGTTTTGTTTCCCACATGACTAAGAAACTAGAAATAGATATGATTGAGAATTCGCGTGTAAACCGCGTTACGGCTAAAATTATGGCGCGGTTGTGCTGCAGTGACTTACCGTGGCGGAAAGCAAGCGACCCAAAATGGCGGCAAAACCGCATTATAGTCTCCAACCTTTACAGCGGACGTACGTGCGTTGCGGCATCCTAAGGGGAAAATGTACGCCAATGCGCTCTATTTGAAGATGTGCCTAAGAAAGAGGTGGTTGGCTACGCTTCGGTGTAACTCACCTTGTACAAATGCACGTACGAAGTGTTTCTCGTTCCCTCCGTGGGCTCATTGGTTGCTCTAGGCGAGTGTCATTAAATAAGGGTGCAGGGTATCGTCACTCTCTTCTCTAATTGTTCCGTGCCGCCGCCATACCCTTTGGTCAGTTGGCATTACGTGACATTTGTTTACATTGCGATGGTTCAAGCGCGCCGCCATTTGTAAGTTTATGCATCTAAAGTGGTCTACTTTGGTAGGTTTAGCTCTTCCGCCCTGCTCCACGGATGTGGTCGACTGAAGTGGCTCTGAATGTCAATCAAAGATAACGCGTCTAACAGCCTTTCTGACGCTGAAATGTGTCTTGTTATGATATTTTGCTGCATCTTCGGCAGTGTTGTTAAGAAATGAGCCTGTCGAAGATAACTGCCAAGCTGTAGATGCGGCAATCTTGCAACGCTTTGAACGACCAAATGGTCGCCTTTGCTGATTTGCATGCCTCAGTGGCAGTACTTTAATAGCTGTTCTAGTAACACAACGTTCGGCTTCTGTGGCGGCAAACGCCGGGTCCTGCGTAGCTTTACCGATGCGCTCGGCGTCTTTTGCAAGAACTGCTGTATACTACCCCTGCCCAGCTTGCAAAGATGATCTGCAAACAATCTTTAGCAGCACCACATGGTCCGGGGTCGCTTTGTTAGGCTCCTTATCATCCATAATGTGGTTTCAATGCTTGTTTTGTGACTTCCTTAAAAGAATAATGAGCTGTATGCTGTATGCCTGATAAACTTAATGCATGTGCTCGGCGTCTTAGGCCTTGCCGCTTTGGCGTTTTTTTTTTAATGCAGAATATTTTTGCCTAATCCGATTAAACCTTTTGGTGGTAGAGGAATACACCTTTGTATTGGTTATTGTTTGCCAGGATTTACTTGTCCACACAGTAAAAATAACATGATCTTTGGCGACGTGCTATAATTTCTTCGTCAGGACAGCTATCAGTTTTAATTTGCGAGAATTCTCTGGTTCGCAGTTGGCTTCGCAGTGAGTTTTTGGCATTCAGTGATTTAAACGCCTGTTGGTCGGCTTCGCAAGTGGAGCTAAAATTATGCTCGGCTCAAGGATATGCACGAAAGCAAACGAAAAAGAATTCCGTGCAGGTATTGGCTTCACTGCGTTCATAATGCAAGTACGTGCTCAACGGAGCTAAGCAACTGAGCCGATTGAACCCCAGCTACTTTATTACCGATTCGCTTTGTTACACCAAAGTAGCAAATATAAAGACATTATCACAGAGATGATTTTTTCTGGATGCCGCAACATCGAATCCCCATTCACGCTGCGGGGCACTGAAAGTCTCAGTGAAAGGACGGGTTTATGCGGTTGGTTGAGTGAATGGTCAAGAGCACACGCACAAATTTCATGACGCTTTTTCGCAGAAGTATAACACGTAAATTAATCATTGCACAAGTGCGTACCTCTTTTGGGTGGTAATAAATATATAAAATGTCAACGCCTCCACCCCTGCCCTAGCAGGGAGGATGCGCAGGCTTTTACAGCGGAGCTGTAAGAGGATACCTTCGCATTTTTGCATGCGTAGACCGAGACACACTCTGCTGCCAACCTCCTGACCTCGTCACGTTCTCTCCCTTCTTCAATGTTCAGCAAATGGCAGCAACGTGTCTCCGCTCGAGCCACGATAAGGCAAGCGTCAAAACATCGAGATTGGCCAGGCTACGCAGTCGCGCTATTTCCGGCGCATGTACTCGTAGATCCCGGTGGCCTGCAGTTATACGTAGTGTAGACGTCGCTGGCGTGTTCTGTGGAACTTTAGGATCACCTGTATTTGTAACTGCGGTATATTGGAAAGACGCCTGTCCATTGACGCACACCATTAACTTTTGATGGCCGAGAGGATGAGCCGTTTTGTGCTAACCACGGAGAGTCCGGCTCCATCGCTTACCCCCGTCCCCCCCCCCCCCCCCCCCCCGCGCTCGTTGTCTCGCGATTTCAAAGGTCGCAAAGATCCCCGCATGGATTAAATATTCCGCAGATTATTTTTATACGATGCGCTTAGAGACTGCTGGGTAGCTTCTGAGCATCAACCCCGCCAATGTTTTTTGTGAATGTTTTTATATACAAAGAATGAAACACCGTACGCGTGGTCGTACATTGTTCAGAAGAAGATTGAACCGCAAGTTTTCAGCTTTATTTCGACTTCGAACAATGGAGTCTGCGCAAAGCAAAAATAAAGGTTTCTCTCAGGATATTGCCTCTTGTAGCCAAATGTGTCAGTGTTGCACTAGGGTTAAGCGCCGTGATCCTTGGTGTAATAGCAGGTTCTAAAAAGCGCAGACCGGACAAGTTGGTGTCGTTTCTTTGTTCAAACAAATAATGATAATTGATACGTCACTCGAAACGTTCAGAGTATGAGACGCTATTCGGGCTCAAGTTTTACATGAGATGAAAGAACTATTTTGCAGGCCCTAGGTATTTCTTTTAAAAAAGAATAATGTTGTAAAAGATGACACGTTTTTCCACTGCTCGTATTTCATCCCTTTTTGTCTTGTTTCGCCTGTCTCATCTGTTTTTAAGGGAACATTGTTTCTCAACTCGCCATTCTAGTGTTATTTTGCTTGTTCCAAACAAGACGGTAATACTTTCGACGAAGTAAGCATTCTGCTCCCTAAGTTCAGGCATCAAATGATCGTTTCAGTTTGTTACTGCTCACTCTGGAGTTCAGGTGCTCCTTTAGCTGCACGAAAAAGTGCAAGGATTAGGCCAAACAGAGGCGAAATGCCGAAATGCGCTCGATAATTCAGATGATCAACGTAGTGGCTGAATGTTAGGACAAGGCACTGTTAAACATAATTTTTATAACATCCTGTAAAAAATTACACAAAGCAATTATACGGGTTGATTAATAATAAAATTACTAAAAAACGTGCAGCCGCTACATATTGTTTTGACTTAAGATACGACGAATAGAAGGAGGCAGAGAAACCTCTTTTATATTGCAGATTTCACCAAGGCCAGCCACCGCATTTGATCTGCCAGATTGAGTGGCAACGTGAAACCAGAAATACACGCAAACTTGCACCTATAATGTAGAGGACCACACATATGATGCAGAATTCACAGTTTTCTGTCAAGAATCGTTAAGATAAGTTAACACGTTTTTTTGTTGCGCTACGTGCGGTTCTGAAGTAGACCCCAACCCTTCAAGATCCTGTAAAGATTAACTTTGCTGCTGGTGTAATTACCTGGTATTGGCCATTGCGCGGATGTGACATGCCAGTAGGCAGGCTTTTCGGTAGCAATTTTGTATACAGGGTGATGGGTGCTTTCATCAGATATTGTGCCTTCAATAAAAAGCAAACGGGTAAAATAGGTAAAGTACCAGGTTGGCCCTGTGTTGCATTATCGGTGGGGAAAACTGGCCCATTTCCTTGAAAACAACCTCGAAGCGGTTACTAAATACGTTGTTATGATTACATTGACATCCATTTTAGGCGAAAAACTGTAAATATTCAGAAGGCTTCGAAAGCTGTCCAAAATTACAAGCTTTCTAGCTTTTTGGGTGTGTGCTGGTACACAAAAAAGAAAACCAAGTAGTGCATTTTCACCCCCCACAAAATCTCCTCAAAACAACAACAAAGCCACGTTGTGCAATCCGTGCTCCAGTAAATTCATTTCAAGTTACTTAGCTGTTTTATGCGATTCAAAAATCCACAGTCAGCTTGTGCTTGTAGTTAGAATGCAGACGTTGTTTTTAAGAGAGTGAACGGAAATTATTGTAAAATTTAGCGCAATGCGCGCCATCATTTTCCGCAACCTAAAATTATAGCAGCGTTGTAGGCTTTCATAACTAAACTTAGGCCAACATGCAGAAATCGAAGCTTCACCAAAACCACTTACAGTTTTTTTTACATCGAAGCTGGATATGTCTAAATCCCCCCCGTTCCCCCCCCCCCATTCAGTACCGTTACCGTGAAGCCCCTTTACTCGGCACCACATTTGCGCGTAATTCTTGCCGGAAGCGACGCCTTGTTAAAAAGCTTTATGAAGTAAATGAAACTTGTAAAATACACTTCTCCCTTTTTCTCCGCCACCGGTCGAATCCACGCCATTCATTGGCCCCTTTGAATCATATGTTCAGTGGCCACCACTTTCGGCCTATCGGCTTGGATCTACCCTTGAGCGGCTGCTGGATCGTGCGGAAATCGGAAGGAATAATTTTGTTCATGCACCCTTTACAGCGAAGCTGTTAGCCATCTCCTCGATCAAAAAATTCTGTAACGTAAACAATAAACCCAGAGAGTACTCAGCAGGGGTCGCCGAAGACACTCAGCGCATGCGTGGGGCTAATCAGCCGTCCAGCTTAGAGCTAAGTAATCGTGTAAAAAACCTCCAAAGAAGCATCGAAACCACATGGTGCATGAAAAAGATATGTTCACAGTTTACCGCTCCCCCCCCCCTTTAGTGTTCTGTTAATAACAGGGTCCTTCAAGGTTTTACTGGTCACGAAATGCCGGCGCTCATTTCATATTGGCGGTGAGCGCAAACAGGGGCGGCGCTGCGAAGCGCGCCTCCGTGACGTCGGCTTAGGAATTCTCGCATTTGTCGTCTGCTTCACTCAGGCTCACTCTCGCTGCTGTTTCCTTGCGCTCGGTCAATTTCTGATGCTTCTCCGTACCAGAATTGGCGTGTGGGTAACTTTTTATCACAATAATATTCTTAAAATCCTATAGACTAGCTCATGGTATCAGTGAATGTTTAGTTTTGGATATTGCTACGGAAGAAACATTGCCGACGTCGCTCCATTCCTCGCGAAGCGTGTCCTGTGCGGAGCGCGAAGAGTCGGAGCCAGGCGACAGCTTTTGTATTGATCCATGCTTCAAACGAAGGGAACAGCGAGCTGCAAATAACCCACAACACATAAAATGGAAGACGAAAACAAATTCTAGGCCTTCAAAGCTGCCGGCTTTGGCAGAAGGCATTACGATTCCCGATAATCACATGTAAGGTGAAACAGTTTTTGAAACCTTGCCGAACGCTCGAAAGAATTGTATTACATCAATTTACGTTGTCATGGCGTGAAAGTATGCCAAAATGCACTATGGGCCGCGCAAAAACTGCAGGTTGAGTTCCAAATAACCCACTACGTGCATAGGCGCGTGGTTGTTTTATGCCGGGCTTCTAAACAGTATGGAGGTTTATTGAGCAAAACGAGTCACGTCTACGTTAAAGAGATAGTAACACTATGTTCCTTCAAACCTGGAGGGATATTTCGTTACATTTTCCACAGCCATATCTTCCCGATATTCAGGTATGCGATATACGAAAACTGCAGTCAAGAGGAGATGGAGTAGGGGAACGAGGAGAAAAATTTATTTAACAATGAGATCAAGCTGGTTAGTGGGCCGGATCTTCAGTCCAGGTCAAGATAGTAAAAGTAAATTTCTTCGATTCACAGAACGCTATCCCTTGTAGAATAGGATTTGTTCTTTGCGCCTGGAACAGTTGGAAATGGGTAAAGAGTTGCTTGGAAATATTATTCGGTTGCGAGTCTTGTAATATATGCAGGCATACTATTTATTCCGTTAGTTAGCGAGTATATCATGCCTTCAATACCATAATCATAAGGATGGTTACCATAGAAATTCGGAGTACACAAGCAGCCTTCGAGCACTGTGGACAACGTAGTTTTGGGCGCGATCGCAGTGGCGTAGCGCAAGCCTTCTCATTGTATTTGCACGTGCATAAAGAAAGCACGGTACGGATATGCACCTTCTTGCACGCAGCCGGAATGAAAGCCAATTTGTGAAGGTGGGAATGTATGTCATACAACCTGAAGAAAATATCTACAGTATCTTTGTAAGCCTCCGAAACATCCCCAAACCTCCTACTAAGACAATTGTGATGGTGCAGTAAAATTAAAACGTTGGGTACAAAAACAAACAAGAAACAATAATCTGATACAAGACAACAGCAAATAAAGAAATAGAAGACAGTCGTTTTATTTCCTGCTGTGAGATGCACGCGTGTAGGGCACCGCTACTTGGTACGTAGCATTAGACTGTTGATACTTCATGAGAGCATCTGAAAAATACTGCAGGAAGGCCTCCGCATTTTCAATACTTATCCAGAGGCTCTGAGTGCTGATCCTCGCGAATAAGCTAGAAAGGACGAGTTACAGACGCTCTTCTGACCAATGCTCTGAAAAAAGTTTTCTATCTCTTCGTTGGTTGCAAACTTGTGGGTGATACAGCTTCAAATTATTCAGATGCGTCTGGAGCTAGTAAAGTAACTTAATCATTATAAATATGATTTTAATGCACTACAGCAACAAACCGGGCAATTTTTAGCGCAGACACTGCCGCCCCTCACAAGCGGAGTCTAGCAGACGACAGCGGCGTGAGTCCCTAAGCCGAAGTCAGAGCCAAGGGGCGGCACTCAAACATCTCACCACCAATAGGGAGCGAGGGTGGCACTACTGGCGCCACCGCCGCACGAACGCAATCCAGCCGCTGTGCAAGCGCCATATTTGCCAGCACTTGGCGTGCAAACGCTCGCTGTTTTCGGTGTCTGCGGGATGATTCTGTTTTTTTGTAGTAGTAGTTAGCGATGAAACGTCCAACCACCGTTTATAGCACCTGCCTTAAATGGGGTTTTAGTTTTCCAAATATATTTTATTTATTTATTGATACTGTCAATCCCTTCTGGGATTTTTACAGGAGCAGGCATAGTTAAAGAACACATGTCGAACAGATTTTTTTTTACAATAGTTAACGAAGAACTATAACGACGGTTGACTCGAAGTACAGAGCGTGCAGTAGCACAGTAATTATTCAATACAATAGAGGCGACAAAGATGAACGGCGAAGAAAAGAAAAGATAGCGCTTGCTCATAAGGTATCGAAACCAACGCAGAAATTATACAATAATAAAAGCAAGAAAGGTAAACGCCGAAAAAAGATAGCACTTGCTCAAAAAGTATCGAAATCACACACATTGGCGCACGTAGCATGGAAAACGTGTTATCGAGAAAGGATAGCCATTTCAGCTACAGAACTGAACTTGTCTACTGTTTTTGTTGAGTGATGGAGCGATCTAAAAATTCCACTCTCTGATGGCGCGGGGAAAGAAAGAAAAGTAGAACGTGTCGTTATTGCAATCGTATTCTTCGAGTGTGTGTGAATGTTTGTATCGCGTAGGACGGGTTTTATTGCTTCGAATGTAGGTATCGGGGTTTGTCTTTAACGAATTGTGAAAGAGTAAATACAAAAGGTTCAAGCCGTTCACTTTGGCACGCTTTTCCAGTTCACTAAGGCCCGCTTGCTGTAACATTTCAGTTGGAGAGTCACTACGCCTATACCGGTTAAAGATAAAGCGCACAGCCTTACGTTGAACGCTTTCCAATAAAGCAATGCTCGCCTTTGAGGCCGGGAACCAGGCAGCACTAGCGTATTCCAGAACTGGGCGTATCAAAGTAGTATACCCGAGAAGCTTTGTTTCATACGTGGCTTCTTTCAAAGTACGCTTCAAAAAGAAAAGCTCGTTGTAGGCTTTAGATGTAACATGCTTCACATGTGCATTCCCACTAAGATTAGACGAAATTATTACACCTAAGTATTTACATTCGTTAACTGATTTAAGAACCAAATCGTTAATTTGATAGCAAAAATTTAATTTTACTTTCTTGCGCGTCACGGTCATAGAAACGGTTTTTTCAGTGTTTATTTGCATTTTCCAGTCGCTGCACCATCGAGCTACTTTATTAATGGCGTTGTTGAGGCTCAGCAGATCATTTCTGTTTCTAATTTCCTGGTAAAGAATGCAGTCGTCTGCGAATAACCGGATCTTTACATCAATATTATCTCTTATATCATTAATAAATATTAAAAACAATAGCGGAGCCAGAACACTGCCCTGAGGCACGCCAGAACTAACTTTTACAATTTCAGACGCATAGTCGCCATACTGGACATATTGGTACCGATCAGATAGATAATTATGGATCCAGTGAATGAGGGGACCATCACCGAAAACACTGGTTAGTTTGTAGATGAGTTTTACATGGGACACGCGATCAAACGCCTTAGACAAGTCTAGAAAAATAACATCAGTTTGTGTTGGTTCATTTACGGCTCTCGCAAGATCACGTATAGTTTCAATTACCTGTGTGGTAGTCGATAATCCCCGTCTAAAACCATGCTGGTTCGGATTAAGTAGGCTATTTGTTTCAACGGCTTCAGTGAGGAATTTTAGTATGATATGCTCAAGAATTTTTGAACAGGATGAAGTAAGTGAGATAGGCCTGTAATTTGATGGGCATGAGGCATCCCCTGATTTGTGTATTGCGATTATTTTAGCTATTTTCCATTCCTTAGGGATGGAACCTTCCCGGAGTGATTTTGCATACAGAAGGTGAAGATATTTGCTAATCGGCTCAGCGTACCGTTTTAGAAAACTATTAGGAATTTCGTCTGGACCAGTACTTTTCTTCTAATCCAAATTGAGTAATAAGGATAGGACACCAGATTCAACAATTGATAGCATCCCCAACAAGTAATAATCACGCACTATTGAAGAGGGCTGTGTTCGACCATTATCTAGGGTGAAAACACTTCGGAAGTAATCTTTAAAATCGTTTGCTTTTTGCTTAGCGTCTAAGCCGGACGGCTGGGAATTACGATTTTGCGAACTGCGCATGTACTGTTAAAACGTTTCGGGAGCTGTCTTGATAAAACTATGCAAGTGTTTCTCAGCGTCGCGAATTTTGTGTTTTAAAGACAACGTCATGGAATGTAATTGTGCCCGGTAATCAGAAATGAAAGAGACTTCTTGGATTTTCTTAGTCGCTTGGTTCTGCGTTTGATATGAATTATTTCTCGATTAATCCATGGTCAATTTTTTCTTGTGTTTTAAATGCAGAGCATTTCAGTAACTCACGATGTCACCCGCGTTGACGTCCGTAGTCCGCACCGTCGTTGTCCCTACTATATAAAAAAGAAAATACTATCCGGCGCCAGGTTTCGATCCCTCGACCCTGCGGGCGGAACGCAATGTACATGGTGCTTTACACACTGCGCCACAAAGCCGACATAGAATAGGACGCTACTAACGCGCCTTATATCGTTGACTCATTCAAATTACTGCTGACGAGCGCTCTCTCGTCAGCAGTTTTGACAAGTGCAACAACAATAACGTAACGCAAACTACTTACCATCGTGCGCCCCCGGAAATGCTCTGCATTTGATCGTGCCCCTCGCGATGGGGATGTTTATACAGGAACTCCTACTTTTAGCGGACTCCAGGCGCCCTCTTTCCGCCATTGTAGAGACTATGAGGCGGTCTTCCAAGGGCGCCAAATTTGAATTCTACAAAATCTTTCTCAATATTACCAAAAGTGAAATGGCGATCGGATTGGCAGCAAGTGGCTAGTGCAAAGGCCTACGGATAATACTTATCGGTTCTGAAGTGTTTTAGTTCTCTTTTCGGTATACTTTTTCGCTATCAGTATGTCACTTTCTCGCATTCAAAGGATATCACAGATATGTCAAAATAACAACGTGATTAGCACCTAGCGCATGTGGTCGCGTTAGCGGCAGCGGGGCGCGGGTGCCGGCATGGCGAGGAAACGTGGAACAAGGCTCCGGCGGTACGCCTGGTCAGGCCTAGTTTTGTGAGTGGCGGGTCCAGTCTTGCGGGGGCTTGTGGGGTGAAGAAAGGGGGAAGGATGCGTGCAAGGAATATATGCGAGGGGTCCAGCTGTCTTCTGATGACATAAGAGCAAAATGTAGAGATGGTGTTCAACGCTTTCTCTAATCGAGCCATTGTTCTGTGGAGCTGACGTGGCGAGCATGCGCTCAGCGTGACGCCTTAGCGGCCTTCCCATCGGATGGCAGCTGGGGGGTTAGTCGACGGGCCAGTGTTTAGAATAGAGGGACACGAGACCTTCTGTCTATCACGGGAGCAGTGTTCAATGTTAGTGGGTGAAATGGGAATTCGTTCCAGGGCTGGGTATGCAGCCTGTCTGGCCATGATAAGAAAATGCGAGGACTGTCGGGCTTTGTAGTCCCTCAGCGCGGTTAAAAAAAAGAATTTGTAGGCATTGGCAACATTGTCGGCGTTCGTCGTATGGGGAATACTTATAACGAGCTGCCCAAGCATTGATTATGGAGCGCTGCGAGTTCTGTTTCCTGTAGCTTGTTGGCGTGTTTTGATGAGTACCTTGGAGTTAACAAGTGAATGGGAGACAGTGGCTCCCATAATAATTGTGTGCCAGTTATGTTTATTTGTCATTGTGGTAAGTTGAAGGCCTACTGTGTCAACCAATATGCCATCCTCCTCATTCCCTTTGTGTTATGTCCCTTTGGGAGGGGGGACTTTCGGAATAAAACTCAGGTGTTTGGGATGTTTGAGGAAAGAGGGGAGCAGCGCTAAATGCGGGCCTCTGCCCCACCTTTTTTTTTACTACAGTGGGGACAAAGTTTTTGATGCAGTGAACAACGTGATTCTTAAATGATAGCCACACGTCATCAATGCTGGACCGTTCATCCTCACAGAGTTCGTAGTAATCGGGAAATTCGTGCACCAGATAAGTCATTAGAGCATTGTCATTTGCTTTTTGCAATGCAAGTACGTGACGCTCATGGGCTCGTGGGTGAACAACAAATGCAGTCGGCAATGTACAAGAACAGCCTTATGATCACATACAACATCGAAAATTTCCACGTCTATTTTGTTGGATAGGAAAGGGTCGCTAATAAAAACCAGGTCCAGAATTGAACTGGACGCCCCGTGAATACGAGTGGGTTCTTCAACAACTTGCCCGAGATTAAACGAAAACATTATGTCAAACAACACGTTTTCTGCGGCATGCGACGCAGTGACAGAGTTCCAGTTTACTCCGGGAAAGTTGAAGTCCCCTGACATGACTATTTTGCTACCTAGCATATGCGTGTGCATGTAGTCGTATAATGGAGCCAGATAATCAGTGTCAGCGTTAGGGGGTCTGTAGATGGCACCAACAAAGAGAGCACTATCGGTCAAGTGTATCTTACACCATACGGTCTCAACATTTGGCACGTCGCCCATTAGAGAGTAATCGATGCCTTGCTTAAAAAGGATTGCCACGCCCCCTCCCCTAGAGCCCCTGTCTTTGCGCACAATCCTGTAGTTGGGTGGTACGACTTCTTGATCAGATACGCTTGATCAGATATTGTCGTAGACTTCGGCCGCGACCGGCAACGGCTTGTGCGTCCTCTGGCACAAGCGCGGCGCCGTCGTGTTTAGAGATTTTAAAATCTCTATTGCTTATTTTGTTAAAGCAAAAGTTGTAACCACTATGAATATGGTAGCTTCGTAGTCACGGACTGCTGTGGGTCTGCTCTTTGCGGCTCTCTTCATCTAATAATCGGAAAACCTGCTCCTTCTTCAAACCTTGCGTTTGAACTAACATCAACAACCTTCCCTAATCAATTTTCGCAGCTGGCAGGACACGTGACTCGGCCTGATGGAAATATCCTTTTTGAGAATAAGTCTACCCTGCCAGGCTCGCCATTTGTTTTCATTTTATTTTTTTTTCAACGTTTATTGAAATGTAGAAAAACACCGGGGGGTCTCTTGCTAGTGCATCAGACCCCCTTAGGGGTAGTGATAAGTTAAGGTTCACTACAGGTGTGGGTGGGAAATAGCAAGGGAAAAGTAGTTGGTCGGGATATGAAATGCAGGAGAGTGTCCAACACTGCCTTCGCTAAATTAAATGGGTAGGACGGACGCCGGAGATCATTTAAAGAATTTGGTCGTAAGTTAGCGGGAAGGGTGTCTAGGACAACCTGTCTTTCACTTTGAAATTGAGGGAATGTCCAAATAATGGGTTCAGTGGTGTCCGGAATTTCTTAGGGGATACACATGCCTTGATTAGGTGACGAATGAAAAAACTGTTGTCGTTTTGCAGGGGATAGGTTGGTAAGTGTCATTAGCTATCTCGGGCGTACTTGCTGAGAGCGAGAATAGGACTTGGGAATGGGAGTGTGGTTGACCAGGGAGGCGAGAAAGTCTTTCCGTTGTTGTTTGATGGTGGTCCGGTGCTCGTCAGTATTATATAAGCAGTCCGAAGACGTCTAGCTGGCTTGGGGCACGTTTGTGAACGATGGACGTGCCGCCAAATGGGCTGCCTCATTTCCGGGGATTCTGGCTTGGTCCGGCACCCACGTGATGGTGACGTCGATGTTCTGTTGATGAAGGATGCTCTTGAGTTCTTGGATCTTCTTAACTCGTAGGCTGTATGATAGTTGATGGCGACATTCCAGAAAAGCTTCCCGTCAAGTGAACGGATGGTGAGGTACTCTCGACCACCTAAGAGGCATCGACGCAGGGAAGCCGTTGACGACTTTATCAAAACACACATTTACTCTTAAACTAGGAAAACTCTAAAGCCAACCACTTAATAAAAGAACTACACACAAAGCATAAAACACCCAAACCTCTAAATAACAATCCCCAATATCAAATCAAATCTAAACCCAAAAGTCTCCACAATAAAGTCCAACACAATTCGTTCATATACACTCCTTACACCGAGTCGAACTCCATACTTGTGTCCAATGAATGTGTCCCTAATGAACTTGCCTAGCCCGCTGTCGTCGGCGCTGACGTGTTGCACTTGCCACTCGGTTGTAGCCGTCCTCGTCTCGCTTCGGTGCTGGCGTTCGATGCGAGCAACTGTTCCTTCAAATGCGTGCGCTCCGCGCGCCCTCATGTGTCCTCTGTTGCTTCCCCCTGGTGGCCACTGCCGCTGGAGGTCCCAGGTAGGTTTGGCATGAAGGTAGCCCTTCGGGGCCGTCGAAACGAAGGTGGAATGTTTGTGGACGTTGGCCGCAGATTTGGACGGTGCCGATGGACGGTGCCGATGCGAAGTCGGCCCGCTCTTATGCAGTCTCAGATTGCATGGTAGATGGCCTGGCCACGTCACCCTGGCTCGTTCCTTGAATCTCATGTGCTCCTTCTGCATCCTGGTTTCTTGCCTCCCCCTGCTCCTTGTGCGCCCGGCTTTTAACCCCTCTGGGTTTGACCTCGGCGGACTCGCATTGGTTCCTTGTATTTTCATGTGCCTATATAGTCATCACGCTTCTGGTCGACTGCACGGCATTCTCTGATTCGCACATTGGCATTCGCTCATTGGGGCATTTGTGGCACGCCGTTCAAATTGCCCTTTCGTTGTTCTTTTTTTCCCATTTTTCGGGTGGTTTTGATACATCCCCTCTCAGGGGGCGCCCTGACACAGACGACGGGAGTGTACAGTGGCGTTGCGACTAAGGCCGCTTTGCAACGCCACCCCGTTACAAAGGGGAAGCCACTAAGCATCACCATCATCATCATTACTGCCCACTCTAAGAGTTTTTTTTCTCGAAGAACTGATTTATCTTTGGCGCCGATATTTCCTTGTTTCACCACCACTGTTAACTTTCAAGGTCACACTTCACTCCAATTTCACTTCTCTCAGTTTTAATCATTTGTTTGTAGTTCACCCCTGTTAGCAGAACACGCACACTTGGTTCAAACCACGTTGCCGTTCTATCTTTCTCAAACACGAATATGCTCAAACACAAAATTTTCCCTTCTCCTGCTACTCAATTCTTTGCCACTACTAATTTTATTTTACAGTTTATACGCTTACACCAACCTACTCATACAGTCTCCACCCACACACATCACCGGAATCAAACCCTTCAATAATCGAATATTTGACAGTATTATTTCTCAATGGAAACTTTATCACTAACTAAGCGGGCAACTCGACGACAGCGTGGACAGCAAATCCAGACCACGATAAGGCCGCCAAGTGCCAAATGCTCCGGTTGGTCTGGATGGTCGGCCCTACAAGCTGGATCCCCTCGGTCCTGCGGTGTACTGCGCCTACGCAGCCTTCAGCGCCCCGCGGTACCCCACTCAACATCGACAGCTTCGGACATAAATACGGCTCCCGAAACCACGGCGATCAATGGGCACGGCGGCACCGCAAGGATGCAGAACGCTAATCCGTTCCTGTATATTCTACAGATCGGCACTTTCCTGCTGCTGATACCGGCGGGGCGTGAAGGAGCGGGTAACTCGACGACAGCGTGGACATCAAATCCAGACCACGATAAAGCCCCCCACGTGCCAAATGCTCCAGTTGGTCTGGATGGTCGGCCCTAGAAGCTGGATCCCCTCGGTCCTGCGGTGTACTGCGCCGACGCAGCCTTCAGCGCCCCCGCGGTACCCCACTCAACATCGACAGCTTCGGACATAAATACGGCTCCCGAAACCGCGGCGATCAATGGGCACGGCGGCACCGCAAGGATGCAGAACGCTAATCCGTTCCAGTATATTCTACAGGTGAGAAAACGCTACGGCGAATGCACTAGGTCTGACTACCCCTGCTTGATTGTGCTGCCGTGCCCACGGTCGCTTTGTGAACCACTGTGTAACTTGGCGTTGTAATTGAAGGAACTGTTGTTGCTGGGAGGTGATATCGAGACAAACCCCGGTCCCGACTTAGCTCAAATTTCTCTACAACTGACGCAAATTGCTACCGACCTTAAAGAAATCAAAGAAGAACGACTAACGGCTATCGAGGCAAAACTAGAAAGCTTGGCTGCCATGGATAAAAAAATAATGGATTATACCACTAAAGTTTCCGCCTTACAAAAAACCGTGTCAGACTTAAAACTGAAGCTGGATGACTTAGAAAACCGGTCGCGAAGATCAAATTTGATTGTGTATGGCATTTCTGAAGATGAGCAAGAAAATGAGGAATCTTTAAAACAAGTAATAAATGACAAAATTGCTAAAACTATTCTAGAAATCGAACCCGTTTCAATCGAAAGAATACACCCACTCGGAAAACCTAACCCGAATAAAACCAGGCCGATAATCCTCAAACTTCTTGATGATCGCGACAAAACAAAGATTTTGAAAAACTGCCACAAACTAAAGGGTTCTGAAATATCAATTAGCGAAGACTTTTCGCATCGCGTACGCCTTATCAGAAAAAAACTGTGGGACTCGGCCAAACCAAACAAGGAATCCGGACAGAAGGTGCATCTAGTTTACGACAAAATAAGTATAGATCGTACTCTTTACCGCTGGGACGATTCTATAAACGATAAAGTTTTAGTAAACCAGACAACAAATTCCTCACACGATAAAAAAAAACCATCAAAGCGCAGGACCGGCGACACGTTCTCGCAATCGCCAGAAATAAGATTTATAAATGTGAATTGTCGAAGCGTTGTGAATAAATTAGAATCTCTTGAATGCCTACTCCTCGACATCGAGCCAGACTTCGCTGCACTGACAGAAAATTGGTTAAATAATGACATTGTAGGTAGTGAACTAACACCCCCAAACTACAACATAATACGAAAGGACATACCGAAAAAGGCGGTGGTGTAGCCTTACTGATAAAACGTGGAATACCGTTCACGGCGCTGCCAGATGTCGAGGGTGTTGAAGCAGTATTTTCGAAGCTAATATTTGGCCCTCATACCATAATTGTAGGATGCTGCTATCGCAGTCCTAGCTCTGGCGAAGACACCCTGCAATCCCTTTACAACTATATTGAACGAAATATACAGAACACGAGATTCATTTTGCTGGGTGATTTTAACCTTCCCGATATCGACTGGCAGTCTATAAATTTTCATTCCGCATGCTCAGAGGTTATCATCGACACAATGCTGCGCTTTAATCTTCACCAAGTTATAGATCAACCGACACGTGTTCAGGGACCAACTTCAAATATTCTTGATCTTATATTCATAAGTAACCACTTCCCAGCCGATAAAACTAAAGTAGAAATAATGGATGGCATATCAGATCACAAGCTTGCATTGTGCACTGTACCCTTCCAAGAAAAAAAGGAACCGTCAAACGTGAAAACTACATACCCAGATTTTATTTCTGCTGACGTTACCAGCATAGTTAACCACCTAATTCTCAAGTTTTCTCCCTTCGAAGTGCTGTCAAACGATAGTTCCACGACCATCGAAATATTATGGCATGAATTAAAAACAATTATTCGTGAGTGCATTAATGATTATGTACCTACTCGAATGAAAAAAATTAAGAAACACAACCCGTGGATAACGCGCGAGGTAATCCACGCAAAACGCAAAGTAAAGCGAACAAGAAAGAGACTTAAGCAGAAACCAGGAGCAGTAAATGAACTTAACTCTGCACTGAAGGATTTAAAAAGGATAGTAAAATTAGCTAAGAACAATTATTTTTATAAAACACTACCTAACTTTCTAAAAAGTTCCCCTAGCAAATTTTGGAACTACCTCAAACCAGCAAAAAATAATAGCATCAACACACCCCTGGAAGAACAAAACCCGATCAATGGAAGCACTCTGAACCGCTACTTTCAATCGGTATTCACTGGAGATGACGGAAACATTCCGGCCATCGACACTAGTGTGAAAGCTACCCTAGAATCTATCATCGTAACTGAGACGGGAGTGCTTAACTTATTGCTAAACATGGACACGAAAAATGGAGCAGTCCCCGATAACATTCCCAACCTTTTTCTTGTCAGATATGCGGAATTACTGGCTAAGTATCTATGCCTCATATATAACAAATCACTGTTAAGGTGTTCGCTACCCGAGGATTGGAAAAAGGCAAAAGTAATTCCTGTGCATAAAGGAGGGCGCAAAAATAATTTTGCTAATTTTAGACCATTCTCTTTAACTTGTACAATTTGTAAAATCCTGGAGCATATCATCCTTAAACACATAACCGTTTACCTAGAAGAACAGCGTATATTATCTCCCTATCAGCATGGCTTTTGTCGAGGTCTATCAACCATAACTCAATTACTAGAATTACACATGAGATAGCCTATAATATTGACAATCAAAAGCAAACAGACCTGATTTTCTTAGATTTTGCGAAAGCCTTTGGTAAAGTATCACACAAGAAGCTACTAAAAAAACTCGAAGTAGCACTAGGAAATAAAACCGTTAATAAATGTATCGATAATTATTTGACTAACCGTTCTCAATACGTGGAATTTAACAATAAGACTTCAGATGTTACCCCCGTCACATCTGGAGTCCCGCAAGGCTGCGTCCTGGCTCCCGTTTTGTTTCTTCTTTATATTAATGATCTGCCTACGAACCTTAATGTGAAAGTCAAACTGTTTGCAGACGATTGCGTACTGTATCGTGAAATAAACTCCCCCGACGACCACACAGCTTTAAATACAGCTTTAAAAGACGTTTCCCGCTGGTGTCGTAAATGGCAAATATCCCTGAATATAAACAAGTGTACCATTTTGTCGGTAAGCTGAAAAAAAAACAAGGTCAAATTTTCATTACACTATTGACAACATTCTCATAGCTAGAGTAAATCAGCATAAATATCTTGGAGTAATTATAACTGAAGAACTAAGATGGGATTCTCACATAAATTATGTAACTTCAGCTGCCTTGCGGCGCTTCTTCACACTTAAATATCGGCTCCACCAGGCGCCGCCTCCACTGAAGCACCTGGCATACACTTCACTTGTGCGATCATTACTAGAATATGGTAATATCATTTGGTCACCTTTCACTAAACAACAAATAACTAAACTCGAAGGAATACAAAGAAAAGCAGTTAGGTTCATATACAACCGGTACAGACTTGCAGATTCACCAACCTAACTACTAAAAAATGCTGGTTTACTTACCATAACGAATCGAACGCGATTGGCACGTGCAAAATTTATACATCAGCTGATTCACGGTCATTTCAACATTGATTTATCTGCCTACATCACGTTTGATCAAAGTAGAACGACACGCCTAAAACATTCAATGAGACTAAACGAATATTCATTTACCACAAATTGCTTTAAGTATTCTTTTTTTCCGTTAGCAATTACTGAATGGAATCAACTAGATCCGAATATCTCGAGCAGTACCCAATTAGATAAATTTTTAACACTGGTTGAAAACGAACTTAACAAAATGCAAGGGGAAACAGTTAGGTGATATTCGTTTCGTGTATTTGTGTGTATATTTTACCGCACTGATTATGTACTCTTAAGTTACGCTTAAGATGAAATACCCTTCAGTATTGTACGTTGCACTTGAAAATTATTCCTGAGCTCAAATACTCTGGTTTCAGATCATGTTCTTTATGTACTTATATTTCCCTTATTGAATTCTTTACCCATGCAGTACTTTTGCTTATCATTGTTTGCGTTACATTTATCAATAGTTCATACAATTTTCCAGTATGTGAATTTGCTTTGTACTTGCACGTTATTAGTAACCCACATGTGTAAATCCTGTTCCGATTTTGTTTTGTTAAACCGATTCTGTTACTAGATTTCAATTGTTAATGTGTGTGTCTTATTGTACACCTACTCTGTAACTTTATGTCTCAAGCCCTTCCTGCGAAAATCCCTGATGGGATTGGCAGTATGTTTAAATAAATAAAAATAAGTAAATATATCCAACCTTGCTTTTTTACTGTACTACAATATTAAGGCTGTACCACAACACACAACTTATTTACCCCTGTTATAAGTACATTGATCAAACCTTGCGTTCGAACTAACATCAACAACTTTCCCAAATTCATTCTCGCAGCTGGCAAGAGACGTGACTGGGCCCAATGGAAATATTGTTGGTGAAGATAAATCGATCCTGGCAGGTTCACCAATTGTCTGCATGTCACGTGAACGGATGGTCGGTTGTCTCGACCGCCTTAGAGCAAAAGAGAAATCGAAAGCTAAAAAGAAGGATTGCAGAAATCACTAAGAAAGCGAGAGAATATGCCGATGTCTTAGCAAGACAAAATTGGAACCATTTTTGTGAATCACTGCAAGGAACGTTGAGCACCTCAAAAACATCGGTGATCATTAGAAGCATGCTAGACCCCCTTGCAACGAGGATGGAAAGCAACCACATGCTCAAAAGATAGCCCATACATTTGAAGGTAGCAACGAGGACCTCATTGAAGCCTAAAAGAAAAAACTCAAACGCAAACAGGTCCCAGAGCCCTACAATGAAGTGTACAGGGGAAAACCAAACCAACTTCTGGACCAAGATATCACCAAAGAGGAGGTTTAGAGCGCCATTATGGCTGCCAAAAAGAACAGCGCCCCAGGATCCGATGGTATAACA
The DNA here is from genome assembly GCF_048455015.1 of Haemaphysalis longicornis. NCBI lineage: Eukaryota > Metazoa > Arthropoda > Arachnida > Ixodida > Ixodidae > Haemaphysalis > Haemaphysalis longicornis. The sequence goes on from NW_027526245.1 coordinate 4,207,344, forward strand.
AATGCGATGATCAGGAACCTCGGTGACAGACAGGTAGAAGAACTTACAGAATATATTAACAATAATCTCTGGATCAAGGGCGAAGTCCCTCCTGATTGGAAGCACTCAGATGTCATAACAATACCGAAACGAGGAAAAAAGCCAGGAATCGACTCACTGAGACCTATATCTTTGGCATGATGTGTGGGAAAAATATTCGAAAGAGTCGTTATGAACAGACTGTCAAACTTCATCGAGGACAACAACCTTGTACCACACACCATGTTGGGCTTCAGAAAGGGCATCTCCACGCAGGATGCATTTCTAATCCTCAAAGAAGAAGTGCTACAGAACATCCCAAGAGGAGGCGAACACCTTATCTTGGCTTTAGATTTAAAGGGAGCCTTTGATCATGTGTCCCACAGGGCCATTCTACAAGCACTTAACGAATTACATTGCGGAGTGAGGACATACAACTACGTCAAAGCCTTCTTATCAGACCGCACAGCATCCATTGGGATTGGAGACGTTCGCTCCGACGCCTTCAAAATGCCAAAAAAAGGAACACCACAAGGATCTATTATCTCCCCCTTGCTTTTTAATGTTACAATGATTAACATAGCAAAGAAACTCCCAGATATCCCCGACATAGGTTCCATATTGTACGCCGACGACATAACCATCTGGGCCACTAAAGGCTCCCTGGCTCAAAAGGAACAGGCACTCCAAGAAGCCACGAACTGGGTGGAAAAGTTGGCAAGGGATAACGCCCTAGAGTGCGCACCAGAAAAATCCGAAGTTATCAGAGTCCACGACGCCAGATATAGGAGCCCAGGGGAGATAAAAATCAAGCTTGGGGACCACGAAGTAGCAGAGACAGATCAATTAAGAATCCTTGGGATGATTGTTCAAAGCAATGGGAGAGCAAACTTTACAATTGCAAAAATTAAAAAATCAACGCTGCAAATTGCCAATATAGTTAGGAGGATAACCAAAAAGAGAGCAGGGCTGAAGGAAGAAGCAACCTTGCGTATCATGCAGGCCTTAGTACTAAGCATAGTTGCTTACAGTCTGCCTTTTCACTCTCTAAACAGGCAGGAAAAAGAACAGGCCAACGTTATATTGCGTACTGCATACAAAGCGGCTCTCGGTCTTCCCAACTACACGGCAAATGAAAAACTCATTAATCTCGGCGTGTCTAACACTTTTGAGGAAATTTGTGATGCTACCCTTGTTTCACAAAAGGAAAGGCTGCAAAAGACAAGAACTGGCAGGGCCATTCTGCAAAGAGTAGGCTCCAGGTTAGATGTGCAATCAATTATCGACAAAGAAGACCTAAGCAACGCCGCCAGAGAGAAATTGAAAGCGCTCCCCTTCCAAGAAACATGGACCCCCACTTACATGAAGACAGAAGGAAAGCCAGGGTCAATTTCCTACGCAGAAAGTTGGAAAAAAACCCAAACGTTGTATATACAGACGCTGGCTTTTACGACAAGACCAATGCTTCCCTAGTCATCGTCGACCAAGAAGGAGTAATCAGGGACTGCCTCACATTAACGAACACCAGCACAGAGGAGGCCGAAACTGGCGCCCTTCTATTGGCCGTAAGGTATGGAGAATTCCAAGGAAAAAGCCTCCAAATAATTACGGACTCTAAGAAAGCCGTACAAAACATTATAAATGGCCGAATCCACAAAAGGCTCACAAAAATTTTACCTGTAAATATTACAAAGTTCCAAAATATCATTTGGACACCGGGACATGAGGAGCTTGAGGGTAATGAGAGAGCAGACCAAGCTGCGCGAGAACTTACTAACCGCTCAGCCAGTAGTCTTAGCTTACTCACCCCTCTCCCAAATACCTTTGGTGAGCGACTCAACATTCAAAGAAAAGCCAGAGCTCTCTTTCCTGCACCAGATAAAAGCTTAACCGCTGCAGAGCATCAGTCTCTTAGACAAATACAGACGAACACCTATCCCAACACCCTCAGGCTATCGAAGATGTTCCCCGAGAAATTCACAAACGCATGTAATAAGTGCGGTGAAATATCCACCCTATTTCATGCATCCTGGGGTTGTCGTACTATATGGCCCTCAGTAAACACCAACACCAAGTTATATGAGCTATGGGAGGCAGCTCTGGCCAGCTCTGACCCTGGGGTTCAGAAGCATCTGATCTTTAGGGCCGAGACTGGGGCAGAGGAAACAGGGGCCCTGGAAGGAGGGAACCTACCCTAGTTCAATCAAAACCTTTCAGTTCAAATAAACGTTTCATCTCTTTCTCTCTCTTAGAGAGATTAACTCAGGAAAGCCGTTGATGGGTTTATAAGAAAACACATCTATTGTAAACACAAGGAAAACCGTAAAGCGAAGCACTCAATAAATGAACTACACAGAAACCATAAACACCCAAACCTCTAACTAACAATCCCGATAAAGAAGTGAAATATACACCCAAAAGTTTGTACAATAAAGTCCAACGCAATTAGTTCATATACACTCCTTACATCGAGTCCTAGTTATTGTCCTTCCTTCCACAACTCCATACTTGTGTCCTACAAATGCGTCTCTAATGGACTGTCTTACCCCGCTGTCTTCGGCGCTGACGAGTTTCACTTACTGCGTGATCGCCACTCGGTTGTAGCCGTCCTCGCTTCGCTTCGGTGCCGGCGTCCGATGCGCGCGACCGTTCCTTGCACGGCGTGTGCTCCGCGCGTCCTCACGTTCCCTCTGTGGCTACCCGCTGGTAGCCACTGCCGCTGGATGTCCAAGGTAATCTCGGCATGAACACGGCATCTCGGCTGGGGCCACGAAGATAGGTTCAAGGTGCATGTAGGGTGACGGTGCCGATGCGAAGTAGGCCTGGTTTCGCCCAGGTTCGGTTGGCATGGTCGATGGCCTGGCCGCGTCCCCCTGGCTCGTTAATTGAAGCTCACGTGCTCCTTCCGCCTCCTCGTTTTTTGCCTCCCCCTGGTCCTTGTGCGCCCTGCTTTTATCCCCTCTAAGCTTGATCTCGGGGCACTCTCACTGGCTCCTTGCCTTGTCATGTCCATATACTGTCATCACACCACTGGTCTGCTGCGGGGCGTTCTCTGATTGGCTGACCCGTTCGCTGCCATATTTGAACATGATGGCTCGGGGTTTTGGAGCTGGCGTTCGCTTAGTGGTAAGTTAATGGTGCGCCGCTCAAATTGCTGTTTTTTTGTTTTGTTCCGTTTTTGTGGTTCTTTTTATGTATTCCCTATCAAGGGGTGCCCTGACACATGAAATCGATATCAGAATAATAAAAACTGAAAGAAACCAACCACGCGTGTTTCTAACTACGCTAAAAATGAATCTGTTGATTGCTCTGGAGTGCGCAGATCGCTCAGAAAGATAGCCCAATAATATGTCGTTTGTAGGAGTTGGTACATACTTGATGACATTTAAAAAGGCTGCACAAACGCAAAGGATCAAATTAAGAAGAGATATACGTTGCACTGAGTGTTTCTCCGCTACCACGCTTTCCAGTCCTTGCAAAAAAAGGAAGCGCTAAAGAATAAAACTGATTTTATTACACTCTACAGAAAAATTTATTATGTTGAAGCCAGACAAAAGCGTGGTCCTGTGTACAAAAAGTTATTTTTTGCGCTTTGGTATGCTGCACAAGGAGGAAACAGAGTATTGCCACGTGGGGAAGAATGACGCAAAGTTCTATTAGACGAAGTTTCTAAAGCGACCTCCTGCTCTGTAAAAGACTATATTGAGACACGAACGTCGAAGAAGGAGTCCGTAGCATGACGTGCACAGATTAACGTTGATAAAGAGAGTTTCTTCTCAGAACGTTATTACTCTCAGATCCAAGAGGAAGGGACCGAGAACACTGACGAAGATACAAAAAATGAAGTTAGTGACAAGGTGACACCCTTTCCAAATCAAGCAATATTGCCCGACGCGACATACCACAAAAAGAGCATACAGGCGCTTCGATTGACACAGCTGATAATAAAGCTGGAAGCGGCCACACGCGTTTACAAAAAAAAACAAATCATAAGTGATAGTTCTTGGACACATGATAATGAAAGCACAAGGACATCACAAAGCTTTTTTTACATGCGAGCCTGAGCGCAAGGTAATACAAGTTTGCAAACAGGTAATGAAGCACAGGTGCTACCTGACTGATATGACAAAAATCCAGCTTTAAGTTATCCTTCTACAGTTAAAGGTCCAAGGGGCTCTGAAAAGGGTACATTGCGTTTTATTCTAACACATTGCATTCTCACACACTCTTAGATGAGTTAGAATTGAAGCTAAACTTTCCCAATTTCTTGCCTTGGAATGGCACGCTTCCATTTCTCTTGCAGCTCCCCTTCGCTCGGTAAACATTACAAGGAAATGTTTTCTTTTCTAGCCTTGTACTCGGAACCAGGTCCCGGGTTACTACACGTGTTGGGCATCATCACTGCACTACTCAAGTCTCACCACAATTGCGCGATGTGCACGTTACGTGTCTTTACCGCACAAAACAAACACAACTTGGCCCCGTCTCTCTCGTAGAGCCAGCGCCACGCCGCCCGAATATGGTGGTGCCACCGCGCAGCGGTCAAACGAAGCATCTGAACCTCTCCCGCTGAGTTGCGGAGCAGTTTCGTGACCAGTAAACCATTGAAGGACAATGGTAATAATTATGTTTGCCCCTGCACTCAAAGGGGAGGGCTGCTGACGTCCTCCTACGGCTAGGGCATGCGTGGGGATGGGAAGCACCCAGCAGTTCTCGGCACGACGTGGTCCCACGCTTGAAGACCCACCATTTTCCACCAGGGAAGCCAAGTGCAGGCGACCAGCCCGCAGAGACAACGAAAAAACAGTTCACCTCTCCTCCATCAGCCTGTGTAGTGGTTTATAGCAGCTACCTTAGACATCCTCTGTTGCAACGCGAGACGGCACCCATTTTTATTACATTACGTGCTACAGCGCAATGTAAACGGTAACAGAATGCAAGGGTGTGGTGCGTTTGGCTGCAAGACCAGAAGGGTGTCGGATAGGCACTTTTTTCTATCCAAAGCCTCAAGGCATATCGGAATCGTTGAGTGAGATGGATGTAAACATTATTCCATGGACAAATCTGTCCCCAGAAGAGACCACACTAATCGATGAGATTTAGGGTAAATCCCCAAGGTGGAGTAAGATTCTGCGAAGGAAAGTTTGACATCCACCAGAATGCAGCCGTGCGGCTACAAAGAAAAGCTATACAGCTTTCTCAGAAATTTCGTAGTTGAAGAAAAATTCGTCCTGGTCCTGGAAAAATTCGTCCTGGTCTAGGATTCTAACCCGGGACCACAGCTTAACCGGAGCAGTCGCTCTACCAATTGAGCAAACCAGGAGGCTAGTCGTTCGTAGCGCGAAGGTGAATTGATCAACAACTCGAAATGAAGGACAGGTGTAATCGACCCGATTTAGAGAAAATCCGCAAGGTGGAGTAAGATTCTGCGTAGGAAAGTTTGACATCCACCTGAATGCAGCCGTGCGGCTACAAAAAAAACCTATACAGCTTTCCTTTGTAGTTATACAGCTATATAGATTCAGGTGGATGTCAAACTTTCCTTCACAAAATCTTACTCCACCTTGGGGATTTCCCCTAAATCTGGTTGATTACACCTGTCCTTCACTTCGAAATAGATGTTACTGACAAAACACGAGGCTTTATGCGCACAAAGGCGCAAGATAACGTGTTGTTATACGAAGCTGATTCTGCAGCGGACGTCACGTCGGTTGGAGGCGCAATAACGGGCCTCCCATCCGTTCTATATATTTTACATGCTTTATTCGTTAGCTGTGGTTTTTTAAGTGTGAAGTACCTTAGGACCTCACAAGGTCCATCCGCGTCCGTACGCATAGCATTTACATCGCCAAAAATCACCCAGGCACCGGCTGGATTCGAGCCTTGGTCTGGTATTCCAGCCAGAGTTGGTGTCCGACGTCTTACTCACTGGGCTACGACCGTGACTTAGAGTCCCACGGCTTATTCGCTCGCCTGTAATGGTTCGGAGTACACTAGGACCTCCCAATGTCCATTCATGTTCAACCGTGCACACACCACCATAAAGCGAAAATCTGTGCGGAAACTACCTAAAAGGTACAAGAACACTAAAAAACACTCAAAACTAGGCACAAACATAACCTATCAATGAGAAAACTCACAAAAACACCGTTGTTATCATGTTGTGACGAAGCTGCAGTTCACAGTGAAGGCATCAAACTGCGCTAGATGGCGACACGCGTAAAAAAAAGAGATGACACCATGGTGCACCACGTATATAAGCGGGTTCCGGAAATCACAAACCCTCATCCCGCCATTTAAGAAAACGAACATAGGAAGCGTCAAGCTGCTTCTCAACGTCTACAAATACAACAAGTGGCCAGCGAAGGCAAAGCGACTAAAATCCAACGACGGTCGAGGAGCAAATCGAATATCAGTCGGGGTGCAACTTGGATGTCATTTAGAGGTCCCGTATTCTGCCCCCTCACCATCATCGGCGGAGTGGAGATGCTGCCATTCCCCGCACGGGGCACCTTGAGTAATCTTGGTGACGATGTTGGCGACACCGCGGACCCCGAGCCCCCATTTTCACGCTGTAACCAACCGTGGTAATGATTTTCAAGATGAAGGGTACAAATCTCAAACGGTGGCCGTCGGAGCCCAGGTCAAACTCCGGCGGATGGTCTCCCTGTATGTTTAACAGGCAGGGAGCTCCGGGACCTCTTCAGCTATCAGGGTAAGGCTGACGGAGAAAGTACCCTCATCTCCCTGCTTTTTGCTATGCCATATGGATAATTCAACCCCCCCCCAAAAAAAACGTGATCGGCCCCCGAAAAGGGGCCGCACCAAAGTTTGCTTTCCTCCCTTGCCAGAGTTGACATTTCCAAAACCTGACAGTTTATCCCACTTTCTAATAATAGAATCTCTTGACCAGTCAAATCCCGTCACTGCCCAGTCTGTTTTTCTCATCTCCAAGTTCCTTGACTGCATTGTAGGGAAATCCTATAAGGCCAAGAATCTCCAGAACAGGGGAAATCCTGATCGAAATTAACAACAGGCAGCAATCAATGAACCTTCTCAAACAAACCCGCATGGTAGATACAGGCATAAAGATCACGCCCCACCGCACGCTGAACTGCTCCCAGGGCGTCATCTCCGATCCTGACCTGATGAACGAAACAGAAACAGATCTGCTCGAGAGCCTTCGAGATCAGGGTGTGAAGGCAGTGCGAAGGGTAGCCATGCGTAGAAATGACACCGAAATCCGCACAAAACACTTGATCTTGACATTTGACTGCTCAACGCTCCCCGAGTCGGTCAATGCAGGCTTCATACGATGTCCAGTCTGACCGTACGTACCAAACCAGCGCCGCTGCTTCAAACGCCAGCGGTGCGGGCATGGTACCAACTCTTGCCGCGGCAAAACGACCTGTGCCAAATGCACAGCACAGGATCACCCGAAAGGTAATTGCAACTCTATCAACTTCACGTGTTAACTACGGGGAACACACTCGGCGTACTCCCGCAAATGTGAGAAATTCCAACAAGAAAAGAAAATAATCAATGTGAAAGTAACAGAGAACATCACCTTCCCAGAGGCGCGAAAGAGGTTCGCCTCTTTCCCGCTGGGGAGGTACACAGACGCAGCTCGCCGGGGGGCGGAGTAGCGTCTGGTCTTGGCGCAGACCCAGTACCGCTAGTCGGACTTGGTCCCTACCCCGCCCCCCGCTGGGTTGGCTAGCGCAGCCGAACCCGGTACCACGCCGCTTGCTGAGGCAGGAGCGGTCGTGGTGCAAACCACTTCTGTCGAGACCGGTGCCGCTCCCGCCCTACCTGCCCATCCTCCAGTGCGTAGGAGGGTGCTGAGGGGATGGACACCACGGGCCCCACACCAGCTCCCACCGCCACCGCACCACTCGTGCCACCTCTGGTGCTCCGAACGGCTTCGGCGGTGGCGGCTCAAGCGAAGGGCTCCCGAAAAGGGGGCCAAATCCTTGGGGCCCGGTCCGTCAGGCACCCCTCGGGCATCTGATGACAGGATGGATACCTGCCCGTTCCGGCCTGCAACGCACCGCAAGGAGCGGCCACCGACTTCCAAGCCTACAGAAAACCCTAAAAAGCCGAATCCCAGCTTAACAGCCCCAAAAGACGACACATGAACACACACAATCCAGTCATTCCTAAATGTATATAATCGGAACAGACATCATTCAATGGAAGTGTAGAGGCATTATTAACAATATAGATGATGTGTACGAGATACTTCATTCACATCAGCCAAGTATCATGTGTCTTCTGGAAACACACCTGAATAGTAAACATAATAACTTCCTGAATAGCTACTTGGTATTTCGAAAAGACAGGCACACTTGCACTTATTCTTCAGGTGGTGTGGCCATAGTAGCCCGAAAATCCTTATCGTGTCACGCCATCTACCTAAACACCATGTTGGAAGCAGTGGCGATTCAAACAAGTATTTTTCACAGGTTAATAACGGTATGCTCTCTCTACATCCCTCCAGATTATTAACTTTCGAAAAATGATATGATGCCCTTATAGATCAACTACCTGAACCGTACTTAGTCTTAGGCGACCTCAATGCACATAATTCAATCTGGGGCTCTTCCGGCACAGATGCCCGAGGTCGCTTAATTGAAAGATTTTCTAACATCATAGGGAGCACGCCTTTTTAACAAAAAGCAAGCTACATATTATAATATAGGACAAAACAGTTATTCACGTCTTGACTTGGCTCTTGGCTCTGCAGTTCTTTTCCAATTTCTTGAGTGGCATGTGGACACAAACTTATATAGTAGTGACCACTTCCCCACCAAATTGACTTACATAGGCAAAGGTACAAACACTCCCCCTCTCACAAAAAGTTCTGTGAGACAAGAGGAAACTGGAGTATATTCACAGAAACATCTAAACTACACTACACATCCATAAAACACCTACACATAGAAGAGGCGACCCAACTGCTCACGGCGCACATTCTCGACGCCGCCGACAAGTCTATTCCCCAGGCGTACGGTGCCCCACGCGACCCAAGGAGTCCCGGTGGAACGAGGACTGCAGGCGAGCGCGAGTGGCCCAGAACAAGGCCTGGGATGTCCTTCGCTTGTACCCCACGTCTGATAACCTTGTATCCTTCAAACGGGCAAAAGCACTCGGGAAGCGCGTGCGCCGGGATGCAAAAAGGGAGAGTAGGCATGCCTTCCTCATATTCATAAACTCATACACAAACACACGCAAAGCATGGACACGTATACGTAAACTCACAGGTCATCAGACACACAGCCTGCCCCTGGTGAGCACAACAGGGGACACACTGAATGATTAGGCCAACACACTTGCACAACACTTCCAACACGTGTCCAGCTCTGCACACTAAACAAACACTTTCATAAAATACAAAACATTTAAAGAAAAGAAGGCCTTGTGGGATAATAATAATTCAAGAACCTCTTATAACTCCCCTTTACACTTCATGAGCTGATACTGGCCATCAGTACTTGTAAGCCTTCAGCTCCAGGTAGAGAAAACATTTCGTACATCATCGTACAACACTTACAGCAGACACACTCGAAACACGTTTGCACCTCTGCAACAAAATATGGCTTTCGGGGCAACTTCCAGGGTCTTCAGAGGCCATCGTAGTGGCTTTTCTGAAGGAGGGAAAGGATCCGTCTTCCTCTGGTAGTTATTGTCCCATTGCCCTAAAAAGCTGCCTGTGCAAGCTGCTCGAGAAGATGATCAATAGGAGAATGGTGTACTTTCGAGAGTACAATCGTCTTCTCGAGAGCTGCCAGACTGGCTTCCGGGTGGGGCGATCTAAAAATGATCAACTTGTTTCTTTAGTGGCTTACATAAGGGATGTATACATACAGAAGCAATACTGCATGACAGTATTTTTCGATATTGAAAAGGCATATGATACGGCATGGTGCTACGGCATGCTTGGAGACTTAAAATCTTTTGGTATTTCAGGTAACAGGCTGAACACTCTTTGTAGTTGCATGTCTACACGAACATTCCGTGTCAGAGTTGGGCCGGCACTATCAAATGTTCACGTGAAGGAGAATAGCGTGCCTCAAGGTGGTGTTTTGAGGTGCACATTGTTTATCGTTAAGATGCACTCGCTCCGAAAGGCACTTCCGCCCTCTTTTTCTTGCCTCATTTATGTCAATGACGTCCAAATATCTTTCAAATCATGTAACATCTCTATATGTGGACGTCAGGTCCACCTTGGGGTGAACAAACTTTCTCGCTGGGCTGACGAAAATGGTTTCAGACTTAATCCTGCGAAAAGTACCTGTGTTGTATTAAAAAAAGGCGCGGCATTCTGCACGATCATGAAAATAACTTCAATGGTTATTCAATCCCAGTGAAAAAGGAACACAAGTTTGTGGGTGTGGTGTTTGACGAAAAACTAACCGTCATCCCTCACATCAAACGACTCAAACAAAAATGCCTAAAAACGATGAATACTCCAAAAGTCTTGTCTCACCAATCAAACGGTGCAGACAAACAACTTCTGCTTCGCCGTTATGCCGCGTTGGTAGGGTCACGGTTAGACTACGGAAGTATTGTTTATGGGTCAGCCACGAAAACAACTCTAAAAATGCTCCACCCAGTGCTTCAGTGGGGGCTTCGCTTGTCTTTTGGCACATTCCGTAGTAGTCCTATTCACAGTCTTTATGGAGAGCGCGAAACATGGTGCTTAGCGTTCCGGCGAGCTTATGCTGACCTTCTAAATGCCTCCAAAATCTCATCAATGGATAACCATCTCTTTAAAGAAGTTTTAAATGATACATCCACAACTCAACTCTTTTTAAACCGTCCATCAATTTCTCTTCCCTTCCCGCGTAGAGTGAGGGACGAGATGACTATTCATGAGGTCTCCTGCTCCGACACATTCAAATCATCTCACACTGATCTTGTAGCCCCATGGCATCTTCGTCCTGTGTCGTGTGACTTGCCTTTCGTACAGTACAATAGGAACAGGACACCACGAACTGGGATTCTGCAGCATTTCATGTATCTGCAGGATAAATACAGGGCTTCAGAGTTTTTCAGTGATGCATCTAAAATATTCACTGCAGTGCATTGTGCTGCACATGGACCTAACTTTGAAGCAAGTAGAACCATGAATGTAAAGACTAGTATTTTCACGGCGCATGCATATGGCATTTTTCTGGTTTCAAGTCACATAGTTAAATATATTATTTCTAAATCCACCATTTGGACAGATTCGCTGAGTGTCGTCCGCATATTGTCATCCGGAAAGTCATCAAAACACCATGTCATTAACCTTGTCTTCAAATCATTTATGATAGCTTATTCGTCAAGCCTTGTGGTGACTGTGTGTTGGGTGCCAGGCCATTCTGGCATAGGCGGAAATGAACTGCGAGAAGAAGTCTCCTGTTACGACGTGTCTTTCCTCTGGTTCGTGTTTCAACACTATTTATCGCATTTTCTACGTTCCCAGCTATTTCCCGTAGTGCCAGCGATAACCTCCTGTTGCTGGCGCCATCAAGGGCTACTACCTGCCCCGGAAATGTTCCCGAAAGCAAGCATCACAACCGCATCGCCTCTAAGCAGCGGCTAGGCCTAACCTCCTGTTCGGGCGGTGGGTGCCGTTTCGCGCAAGGCCTTCTTGAGTCCCTCAAGCAGGCGCTACTTCAAGACCAGCTGTTTAAGCAAATGGAGGCGGCGTCGCACGTGGTGTCCAACGTCGCCCTTCAAACATCGACGCCTCTCACACCCCAGGGTGACGACAGCTGCCCCATGAATGCCAGCAGCGACCCTCCTGTGCCGCAAGAGCCATTAGTGTCACTTGCAAGTCTGCTGAACCCCCCGACAAACGCCTTTGCACCGAGTCTTCAACCTTAGTGCCGCGTCAGTCTGAGGACGCTAATGCACCGGTGGACCTTCCAGCAGGCAACCGTATTCAGACTCAGAAATCAGAAATATGTTTATTACATAAAAACCAATTACAGCAAAATGGGTGAAGAGTCATCTGGATCCTTAGCGATATGGCTAGTCATGGATCCTTAACAGAGTAACTACAATAAACAAAGAAACAATTTTTTTGGATTGGAAAGCATTTAATGAGCATAAAAGTGGGTGGCTTTCTCAGTCCAGATAGCCGCGAGCTAGCGCAGCTGCTTGGGCGCGAGTGATGAGGCGTTCTTGGTCCTCGCACCGTGAGCTGGCCAGCTCGCGTTCCCACTGCTCAGGGGATGGGGAAGGGAGGGGGTTTGGCGCGTAGGGGCATTCCCAGACTAGGTGGTAGGTAGTGTTTGGGACGAAGCGAGAAGGGCAGTTGTAGGGGTAAGTGGAGGGAGATATGTGGTGGAGTATCGTGGTGTTGTAGAATGTGTTGGTCTGCGGTCGACGCCAAATGCGAGCCGCCTGTGTTCTGATGGATGGGTGAGGAGGAGGGTATTGAAGCCGCAGTTGGTGATAATGATATAGGATTTTAGTGTATCGGGGAGGGACCGGCGGATAGACGGAGGGTTCGGAAAGGTCCTCTTCCGTCGACGAAAAACGCCCGGAATGTAAGAGCGCGGGCAGCGGCGTGTGCCGCCTCGTTTCCCTCGAGGGAAGAATGGCCTGGTGTCCATACAATCTGGATGTGGGGTGGATTCTTGATTGAGGATAGTATCTTCAGCGCTGAGGGAGAGATGCAGCCTGTACAGTAGTTGCGGCAAGCCTGTTGCGAGTCTGTGAGGATTGCCACGTAGTTAAAGGAAGCCGTGGTCGCTGCTAGAGCGATGGCTGTCTCTTCAGCCGTCGTGGTGCTTGCGTGGAGAATGCTGAGGGAGGTAACATTGACAGATTTGGAGTCGACGACAACCAGTGCGTGAGCAGGGCGGGATGTATACGGAGCGACGTCCGTGTATCGGGTGTCCGGTTCGTTGTGGTAATCGGCCCGGAGGCGGGTGACGCGGGCCTGTCTTCTGCCTTGATTGAAGGAAGGGTGCATGTGTTTGGGGATGGGAGACGCGAAGATGTGAGCGCGGAGTGACGGAGCGATACGCTGGGGGGTGTCTAAAGGAAGAGGAGTGGGGTAGCCTAGTTTATGCAGTACCGTGCGACCCGTAGGGGTGAGGGCAAGGCGATTAAGTTGCTGGGCCCGCTGTGATTCGAGGAGCGCAGAAAGGGAATTGTGGATACCTAATTGCAGAAGGCGGACAGTAGGCGTGAAGGCAGGGAGGCCGAGGGCGATTTTGTATGATTTCCTAATAAGGGCGTCTAATTTGGCATGTCCTTTGGTTTGAGGTTGACGTAGGGAGTACCATATGTAATGCGGCTGATCAGTAGGGCTTGAACAAGACGGCAGGTGTCTGGTTCTTTTAGGCCATGGCGCTGGGTGCAGATTCTTCTGATGAGATGTGTGAGCTGGGTGACTGTGACATGAAGTTGTGGGAGAATCGCCGCCCCAGAGCCATCTGCGTGGAACGTCACACCAAGTATACGGAGTGAGGGCACTTGGGGAACGGGCGTAGAATCGATCGTGACTGACGGGTCCGGAGTGGGGTTTGGGGGACGGCCTCGGGTGCGGGCTCGAAGAAGGAGGAGTGCGGATTTATGGGTGCACATGTCAGACCACGCTGCTGCAGGTACCCGAGTGTACAATCAACGGCTTGCTGGAGAATGTCTTGTTGATCTCCTGGGGATCCTGCGTTAGTCCAGAACGTGAGGTCATACGCATAGAAAGCGTGCTGAAGGTTGGGGATGGCAGAAAGCTGGGCTGGGAGTTGAAGAAGGGCTATGTTAAAAAGGAGCGGAGAGATTACAGAACCCTGTGGTGTTCCTTTCGGCGGAGTCGGGAAAGGGTCAGACTGGAGGGGGCCAATACGAAGCGTTGCGGTGCGGCTCTTGAGAAAGGCCCGCACGAAGTTGTATGTGGCCTCCCCGCAATTGGTTGTTTGCAGTCCCTGGAGTATTGCGGCATGCGTGACATTGTCAAATGCTCCTTGTACATCTAATGCAAGTATAGAACTGGGGTGCGTTTTGCTTAAGTTTTCGATAATTTTCTCTTTAAGTTGTAAAAGCACATCTTGGGTAGACAGGTGTGCTCGAAATCCAAACATGGTATGAGGATAGAGGTCATTGTCCTCCAGGAATTCCGTAAGTCAGGAGTGAACGAGGTGCTCGAAGAGTTTACCCAGGCATGCTGTGAGGGAAATAGGGCGAAGGTTGTCAACGGAGATTGGTTTGTGTGGTTTCGGGATGAGGGTGATGTCGGCATGGCGCCACTGAGGAGGAAGGGTGCCGGCTGCCCAGTGCTTGTTGAAGAGCGCAAGGAGGGAGTTGAGGGAGTCTTCATCGAGATTTCGCAAGGTCTTGTTGGTTACTCGATCTTTTCCAGGGGTGGTATTGCGCGTGATGCGGGTGAGGGCCTGCTTCAATTCTTGAATCGAGAAGGGGGCATCAAGCGCAGGGTTCAGTGTACCCATGTAGTCGTCAGATGGAGGAGGTGGATGGTTCCGGGGAACCAAAAAAATTCGTGCGTAGGGTGCCTAGAAGGTGGGCAGGGGGATGGGGGTAGTTATGAATCACACGTTGAATGTGGTGATACGTGGCAGTCTTAGAGTGTTTTGAGCCCAGCAGATGTCTCAGAATACGCCACGCACGTTTTGTGCTAAGCGTACCCTGCAGCTCGTCGCAGAATGAGCGCCAAGAAACAATCCAAACAATGTTTTTACAATAATTACATATAATGTGAGCTAGGTAAATATATTTAGCTATGTGTTAACAGGGTGAGGTATAATGTTCAGACATGAAAAATTCTCTTAAGGAACGCGTGTTATTTAGTTTTATTTTTATATTCACTGGCACAATGTTCCATAGTTTGGCACTTAGGTAAGAAATAGTGCGGCGCCCATACAGATTATGTATTTTTGGTAAATTAAGATTACAGTTGTGGGCATGTCTGCTGTTTCGTTGAGGTCCTATTATAACGGGTGATCGATTGGATTTATTCAGGGCTCTTTGAACTATTAATGTTGTTTTGTAGTCCCTTGCTACATTAAATGACATAATTTTAAGTTCTGAAAAGATTGGGGACGATGGCGCGGTGGTGGGAGCGCATGTCATTATTCTCATCGCCCTTTTCTGGAGTTGGACAATAACGGAGCTGTATGACGAGAATGTATATCCCCATGACTCTATACAATAACTAAGATGGCAGTGAAAAATGCTAAAGTATATAATTCTTAGTGTTTTAACGTCAAAGTGTTCGCGCGCTTGAAGTAATTTATAGCATCCAAATGACAACTTTTTGCTCAGCTCTCTTTTGTGAGCCGCCCAGTGCGTTGATTTATCTATAGTTATTCCCAAATATTTATATTCCTCAACTTTACTAAGGGCTGTATTTGCTATGTTTAACTTGCAGTCATCTGTTACTTGTTTTGGGTTAGAGCAGAAGACTATAAATTTTGTTTTTTTAATATTTATAACTAATTTATAACTGTTAAAACAGTTTAAGGTCTCACGTAATTTTAAACTTGCTAGAGTTTTGGCTTGTTTTAGACTGTGATGAGAGACGAGTAAACCAGTATCCTCGGCATAGATAACTGCGTCTGCGTGATTTAGGAAAGTGGGGTAGTCGTTAATAAATAGAGAAAATAATATAGGACAAAGAACCGACCCCTGTGGTACCCCTGCTAGGACCGTTTTTAACCCAGATTTGCTGTTTGCTATATTTACAAACTGTTTACAGTTACTTAAATAACTGCGGGAAAAGTTTAAGGTTGGCCCTAGAAAATCATAGCGTTCTAGTTTTTGGAACAAAATGCCGTGATCCGCACAATCAAAAGCCTTTTGTATATCAAGGAATATCTCTAATGTAAGTTGATTGTTATTTAGGGCTTGGTTAATAACATCTGTTACTACATTAACTGCCGTTGTGGATGAGTAATTTTTGGGGAATTTGTGTTGATTTGTTGTTAAGATTTCATATTTTTCAACGAATTTCATTACCCTTTTTGCTATTAGCTTTTCAAACAAGATATTATTGCACGATAAGATCGTTATAGGACGGTAGTTTCCTACACAGTTGGGGTCCTCTCCTTTGAATATAGGCACCACTCTCCCAATTTTTAGCTGCTCTGGGTGACTTCCAGAGTAAAAAGATTTGAACATTTTTTTCTAGTGGGTGACACAAAATTTCGATGTTAGCTTTCAATATGCTAATTGATATTTCATCATGACCCATTGCTTTATTTTACTGCATCTGTCTGGTCATAGCGATTATTTCTGCGGTGGTTATCTGTCTTAATGCGAAGCTATTAATAATTGTGGCACCATTCACTCTGACGGTAAAGTGCCCTGCCGTCTGAATCCCACTGGCCTTCCATCAAGGACTAAAGATGCTCAACCAGCTTCCTTCAAGGTAGCCATCAAACCGGATCAGAAATTCGACATCCGCCAAATCACGACGAAAGCTCTCCTACAGACGATATCAGCATGTCTGCATCCTCAAAGTCATATTGGCTACACTTTCCACCGAGATACCAACTCCATTTCTGTGTGGGTAGCGTCATTAGAGGCAGTTCAGAAGCTTTAGAGCCTCACTTATATACCCGTCTCCCTAGGAGTTCACCTGCCAGTACAAGCTTACCTCCTAGGCGGTACTCATGTCCGCCGTTATGTTGTCTCGGGCGTCGATGCCGGTGAGCCCTCCGACGTGCTCCGGGACACCATCGGATGCGAGACGCACCAAGTGCTCCTAGCCCGGTATTTTGACAGTCATCGTACATGCCTCGTGACTGTTCTTGGTCCTCCGGAACCACCGGTGTGATTCATATACAATGGCTGCATCCTTCGCCATCGGCCTTACAAGACGAGGCCAGTATTTTGTTGCCAATGCTCTGAAAAGATTGGGGACGATGGCGCGGTGGTGGGAGCGCATGTCATTATTCTCATCGCCCTTTTCTGGAGTTGGACAATAACGGAGCTGTATGACGAGAATGTATATCCCCATGACTCTATACAATAACTAAGATGGCAGTGAAAAATGCTAAAGTATATAATTCTTAGTGTTTTTTCCCCTTGCTTTTTAACAGCGTCACATGCGCACCTCTTGCCCAAATCGCCCTCCTGCTCAAACCTCCGCGACTCCAAACGCGACTGCTGAAAATGAAAATGCCCTTAAATTTCGTTGTGGGCTGTGCAAGTCTGATGATCACGATATCACAGACAGGAAGTGCCCGACGAAGCTTAATGCCAAGCCACGTGCGTGTGCAAAGAGCTTCCCGAGGTCTCAGGTTGATCAAGGGCTCTCACTTTGAAACCGGTACGAACTCCTAGCTTCGAATGACGACGACGATATTGCAGATCACGTACCAGAACCAGTCTCTTCTACACCACCTATGAATTCGGTTTCATAGAGCCAGGTGGTGCGACTGCGTCGACCTCGTCAGCGATCCCGTCTTCAAGAGGCCGACCAGAATTCCCCGGCCCTAGAAGAGGTAGATCTTCCCGTCCAGGCACTACAAACGGAGGTTGCGAAATATACCGCTCGTCGTGCCCAGTTGCTGGCGCAGAGACGCTTAAAGCGTGCTGCTGCAAAAGAGAGCTCATGTGAAGCTATACCTCCTCTGTCAACTTCTCCGTTGCCTCCACCTCCTCCGGCATCATTACCAGCAGCAGCCTCCATCTCGTCAGCATCCGACGCTCGCTCCATTCTTAACTATATGGTGCAGCAGATGCATATATTAACCACGACTTTTGCAGCATGCCTCCGCTTAATTATGCACCTGCCGTACCTGCAACTACAAGCAAGGACACTATCCTACAATGGAACTGTCTGGGCCTGCCCCAAAAAGTTGGTGAACTTAAGGAACGCCTTCGCCTAGGCTCACTTCGTGCATGGGCGCTACTGCTTCAGGAAGCGAATTACCTAAAGCGGTGGTATATGTCCTCACGCACCTTCCCCAGCAAGCCATTGACCGTCAAAGCTGGTGCTCCCCGTGGTAAGAAACTGTTGCGGTGAAAGTTCAACTAAGTCACTGTGCAGTGATCCTCGTATCCTGCTATGTGCGTCTTCGCAGTGGTCATGCCCCGCTGGCTCGGTTCGGGTGGATTTCGCATATACGAGCACAACATCCCGGTTGTCCCATCCTCATCGCCGGTTACTTTATTGCTCCCCACCCAGCCTGGGGCTATAACATGGCGAGTGCGCGAGGTTCAGATCTCCTAAAGATCATGGAGAATGCTCGCTTTACTCTACCTAATGACACGACCAAGTCAACTCGCCGCTCCAAGTCTACTCGTATGCCTCCACGTTCCCCAGACCTAGCTTGGTGGCTTGGTCCAACGGCCGTTACTGGGCGGCGGGAGCAAGACTGCTGGGGTAGCGACCATCATCCCATTTACCTCGATATTTCATCTTCGCCCTCTCTTCGCCTACGTCGCAAATGCCATATTATCAAGTGGGACGAGTTTCGGAAGTCTATTAGGCAGATATCAGCATTTAAATAGGACCCTTTATCATCCATACAAAGGGCTCTTGAAGATTCTACAACTGTAAACTGGGTTGACGAGAGCCGCCCTACCCCTGATTTGCGCCTCCTTCACCTGTGGGCGTACCGCTGCTAGGCAAAAGTGTTTGCTTGTCGCAATCCCAAGTCTCCCACTTGCCAAATGCGTCTTAAACAGCTCACAGCCGCGGCTCATCGCCATGAACGCCGGCTGTCCCACCAGAGCTGGCTTGACATGTGCGCTTCGTTAGGGCCTCAGTCCGGACTACGCTCCAATGGCGCATTTTTCATTCTTCGGAGTGATCACCACGATCCTCAGATCCTGCTCCGTCAGCGTTCCTCACGTGCAACCATAATTCTTTGCAATTTGCAGATACGCTGGCACATACTTTACACCCCGAATTTGACTTGGACCCAGCTATCATGCCCCCTCCGTTGACTCTTCCGTCAGGTGCTGGTTCGCCGCCATCGGAAGCAGCAACCTAGGGCATACTCTCACCATTTACAATTGCGAAACTAACCTCGGCCATTGACACGGAGGCACTGCGCCAAGCTCCTGGCCCCGACGTTGTAACACTTGAATCTTTCAAGAACCTCGACTATTCTTCACTGGAGGGACTCCTAGAGGCGTACAACCGGGTTTGGCTCACGTGTACCATCCCCCCGGCCTGGCTTCAAGCGGATGTTATCACTACCCCGGTAAACCGAGTAGAGACATTCGCACCCTCCGACCAATAGCGCTTACGGCGACCATTTGGAAGCTGTTGGAACGGATGATTGCCACACGACTTCAGTGGTGGCTCGACGACCACCATCTATACCACCCATGCCGAATTGTATTTCGTCCCCACCTTGGTGCAGAGGATGGTCTGGGCCACCTCTCCGAGATGATCCTTATTGGCGGCCCATCCCACCGTGTTCGCTCTTAGCTGGGCATGGACGTTCACAAAGCATATGAACACCTTGGCCATGCCGCCGTCATTGCGGTACTTCATCTCCTTCACCTGCCATCCCGCCTATGTGATTTCATGTCCTTCTACCTACGAAACCGCACCTTCTCCATACGTCTCAACGGATCTCCCATAGGTTCCTTCCAGCCCCGCCGTGGTGTGCCTCAGGGACCTGTCTTGGCCCCCTTGCTTTTTAACATAGCCATGATACCTCTTGCCTGGCGACTTGGTGCTGTTCCACACATTTATAGTATCATGTATGCAGACGACATCACGGAATGGTCTGTTTACCAGGACCTTCACGTCCAAAGTGTCCGCCTGCAATAAGCTCTAGATGAAACCAATTCTTCGTGCAGGTATCTTGGCCTCAGGCTCTCACCTAACAAAACAGCCCTTCTCACCATGGCCAACGCATGGGGCCGTCGGCGGTTGGCAACCTCCGCGATCCGTCTTTCGGTTCAAAGCACGCCTATACCAACAGCATCTACCGTGTAGGTGTTGTGCTCGGATATTACGGCCACCGGTTCTGCAAAACCTTGGATTCGCTCTGCAAAGCATAAAGCTTCACAATCGCTGCAGCTGTTCCGTCGCATGTCTCAAAAAGCTGGCGGTGCGGCCTCGAAGATGGCCCGCATGCTTGTCCGAGCCATTCTTTAGCCTAGCATAGTTTATCAAGCGCAATTCCACTTTCTTACAAAGTCAGACTGGGCACTACTCGAATCAATAAACAATTCGGCTATGCGAGCTATTACTGGTCTTCCAGCCCTCCCCCCGTCCCTATTCTGAAACAGGAAGCGCAGCTGAACACGTTTTGTGAGCTAGTGCATCAGCGTCGACAACCCGCCTCAAAAAACAAGCCCTTGACCCTGATTCCGCCGCTCTTGCAGCGTACATGACCGGCTCACCTGCCCCACCACTATGGAACACAAATATACGGCCCCATGGGAGTTCCACCAATTAACGGATACACGACCTGTTGCTCGTATTCATCCCCGGACAGTTGGTGCTCCGATTCCGCCTTTTATGGACATTGGTAGCCATTTGTCTGCGCTGATCTTTGTCGACGCCAGCGCTTCCGATACCTTATTTCATACGGCTCTACTCTGCCCGACTGCAGCTCCCGATCCAGTGACCTGCACTTACATAACAACGGAGAAGTGGCCATCAAAGCAGGCAGAGCTCCTTGCAGTGCGGGATGCTCTGCTACACACATCGTTGGTAATTAACCACGGTTCACCACAGTGTACAATTTACACCGATTCGTCGGCAGCTGTTCGAGAGCTTCGTAAAACTCTCACGCCCAACGAACTTCTGCTAGAAATCCAGGACATAATGGACACTTATCCAGGTCGTGTACGCACTTCATGGCGCCAACGGAATAGCCACCCCGCAGTGCAGGCTGCAGATGCCGGAACACACTCCGTGAGCGTGCAACATCTAGCTCCTCTTGCACCTTCGTCGAACGGTGTTCGCCTTGCCAGTGCAAAAGAACGTCTACGGCGCACCGCGCGCGCTCTCTTACCCCCGCGTGCTACAGATATCCCTGGCGGGTTGTCTCGCCAATATGAGGTCCTGCTCAGACGTCTTCGCCTGGGAGTCGCCCTCAGGCCAGCTGTGACGAGGTCCTGGCCTCCTCAATACCACGCCCCGTTCAACTTCACCTGCCCTTTTTGCCCCGCTCCAGTTGCCCAGGCTACAGCAGAGCACCTGGTATGGAGTTGCCCTGCTCTGCGAAGCCTACGCGCTGTGCACATCACCTCCTGCGGCTCGCGCCCCGGACGTCCGCCAGATTTCATGACGTGGATACAAGGACCACATCATCGCCCCCTGCTCCGACTCCTTCGAGAATCCGGTGTGTATCTGTACATTTAATTTCCCCTTATGCTGAATAGCAAACTTCCGCAATAAAAAATGAACTGCCGGATGAAATGGCCGCCAATGCTACACTCCGAAACACAGTAAACATAACAACACTACCTTACACAGACCGCAAGCCACACATAAGACAGCAACTCCGAAAAACGTGGCCAGCAGACTGGAGCAAACACACAGACAACAAACTACACGTAATAAAACCACACTTGGGACAATACACCACTGACTCACACAACAGCTACATTGAAGTTACCTTAGCTAGATTACGGATAGGCCATACACATGCAACGCGGGGATAAAATAAACAGACAGACACGCGGGGATAAATCAAACGTCCTACGTTGTACTTGTGATTTGGCCGGGGATTGCCGCGCGGCGGTGTCGGCTCGAAGTTCGTAGCTCGGCCTTTCGTCGACGCCCACACCAGCGGGAGTGATGCAGGCCCGTCCCTGGCTGCTTCCCAGAGATGAGGATTACAGGGTGCAGCAAACCCCAACGAAATGTCGCGCCCTCAACGGACGCCGAGCGGGATGCCCTGCCTGTCGTGCCATGTCGCGAAACCAGTTGTCTCGCCCAGGACTGGCGTATTTCTTGATGGGACGGCTGACACACCCGTTCCAGCAGACGCTCCGCCACCCGCACACGCCTGACCTCTGTCTCGCTCGGGTGCTGCGGCACATACCACTTTGGGGATAGCCCAAAGGGCAATGTGGCTTTCGTGTTCCACTCTTTGCCTTTAGGCCACATCATCACAATGACTCCCACATTTTGAAAGTTTTGTCGTGCAAAACTATTCTTCCACCTCCACATCGCTCAAGAGGGCGGGCGAGTCCAAAGAGGATGGAGCACTTAGCCAAAGAACAATGCCCCTCTGACTAGAATCTAAACAGGGAAAAGTCACACGTGTCACACTGATGGCGCGCTAAAGCAGTACAAACACACAAGGAAGCGCCGCTCTGTAACACCTAACTCCACATGTACAGACAAGAGATTGCATGTCATCTCTCGCAGAAAGCTACTCACATCATTGCGAACAGTAGATACATGCGTGACATTCATACTGCATTAGGAACTCTCTACTCCATGGATAGATAATCTGCCGCTGATTCTCGAATGTCATCTTGTGTCACGGGGAAGCTGTGGCTACTGTACGGGACGGTACGGGGGACGGCGCGTTCTCCTATCTGGCGACCAGCTCCCAGATTTTGCTCGAAGGTGGGGACAATACTGTTGCGGAGCAGGGAAAACGCCTTTTCACAAGTAGTAAACGAAGGATTCTCTAGCCAGATAATTAGCAAGGCAAATGTCTCCCGTCACGAGAAATATTTTCTCCCGTAACGAGTATAATTTCTCCCGTCACGAGAAATTATACGCGAAAGTGGCGAAAGGCATTGCAATATCCCAGTCGCTGTGGTCACTAGACACATATATGGCGAGCGTGTCCGTAAGGGTTTTATAAAACGGCTAGTAAGGCCGTTTGTTTGTGGGTGATAAGCTGTAGTCACCTTATGGCGAATCGAACATGAGCGAAGTATGTCCGCAATGACTTGAGACAGGAAATTTCGACCGCGGTCTGTGACAAGCTGCCGAGGAGCGCCGTGGTTCAGTATGACCTGATAGAGGTGAAAATCGGTCACGTCAGTTGCACAGCTCGTGGGTAGCGCACGGCTGATAGCAAAGCGGGTAGCGTACTCGATATCGACAGCAATCCATTTGTGTCCGGAAGTAGACAAGGGGAAGGGCCCGAGCAAATCTATTCCGATCTGGAAAAATGGTTCAGTGGGAATTTCAAGTGGTTGCAGCTGCCCTGCTGGTTGCTTGGAGGGTAGCTTACGGCGTTGGCACAGGTCACATTCAAGCACGTAACGCTGCACTGAGTGGTAGAGTCCTGGCCAGAAAAAACGATGTCGCACGCGGTGGTAGGTGTGGGGCACTCCCAGATGGCCGGCCATGGGTGCGTCATGAAGCTGGTGCAGCGTAGTCTGACGTAGGTGTTCCGGAACGAACACCAGGTTATCAGAACCATCTGAGCGAAAGTTGCGCCGTTATAAAACTGCATCATGTATAACGAAGGAGCGCAGGGCAGGGTCGGTGGAACCAAGGTTAACGCCGTCAATGATGGAGTGCAGAGAAGGGTCGCGCCGCTGTTCTTCGCCAATGTTCAGGAAGTCGGAAACCGCTACGACACAAGCGTCAGTGTCGTCCGCCGAGCATTCCGGAGGGCTGACCGGGTTTCGAGATAAACAGTCGGCGTCCGTCTTTATCTGGCCGGACTTGTGAATCACCGAAAAAGAGTATTCTTGAAGGCGCAACGCCCAGAGGCCAAGCCGACAGGTAGGTTCCTTCAAGAAGGACAGCCAGCACAGTGCGTGATGGTCAGTCACGACAGCAAAGTGCCTACCATACACATAGGGGCGGAATGTGCCGACCACCGAAACTAGAGCAAGGCATTCGCGCTGAGTTATAGAGTAATTGTGTGTCGAGTGCGAAAGGAGGCGGCTGGCGTACGCGGCCACTCAATCCACACCTGCTTGGCGTTGGGCCAATACAGCTCCAATGCCGTAGCCACTAGCGTCGGTGCGTTGAGGTCAGGATCCAGCGTTGAGGTCAGGAGTCCAGTCAGTGCGGAAAATGCTCGCTTTTGGTTGGAGCCCCAGATAAACGTTGTGTTCTTGTGAAGGAGATCGGTAGGAGGGCGGGCGATGGTAGCAAAATTTTTGATGAAGCCCGGAAGTAGGAGCATAAACCAAGAAAACTACGTACGTCTTTAGGTGAACGGGCCTCAGGCAAATGGCGAACGGCACTTATTTTACCGGGGTCGGGGCGAACTCCCGTCGAATCAACCAGGTGGCCGAGGATAGTGAGCTGATGGCATCCGAAGCGCCATTTCTTGGCGTTGAGCTGGAGACCGACCTGACGAAAAACTGATAGGATTTTAGAGAGGCGGGAAATGTGGCTGTCAAAGGTGGGCGAGAAAACGATGACGTTGTCCAAATAACAAAGGAAATCGACCATTTAAAACCGTGCAAAAGTGAGTCCATCATTCTTTCAAAAGTAGCTGGAGCATTACAGATGCTAAAAGGCATCACTTTAAACTGATAGATGCCGTCGGGAGTCACAAAAGCGGTCTTTTCTCGATCTTTTTCGTCCACTGAAATTTGCCAAATAGCCTGGTTGTAGGTCTATTGATGAAAAATATTTGGCTCTATGCAGACAATCAAGGGCATCGTCCATGTGCGGTCGTGGGTAAGCGTCTTTTTTGTTATCTTCTTTAGGTGTCGGTAATCAACGCAAAACCTCAGGGTGCCATCCTTCTTTTTTACGAGTACGACGGGAGATGCCCACGGGCTGTACGAAGGCTCTATGATGTTTTTGTCGAGCTTCTTGTCGACTACCCTGCTGTATCACGAGCAGGTTCAGCATGCGACACACGGCACGGCCGCCTGCGAATTCGGTTTGCATAAGCAGTGTTTATCCGGTGCTTCGCAGCAGAAGCCTGGCCCAACGGGTGGTCAGCCAAGTCAAATATGTCTTTATTAGACTGCAAAAGGCGGTAGAGCCCTTCAGCTTATGCTGATAGAAGTCCGGAGGCAATCATGTCCACGAGCACATCGTCCTGCCTAGGCTCCGCAGGGGTCTCGTTAAAAGGGCTCGATGATGCGTCCGCCGATAGAGGGGAAACTTTATCACAGTCCAAAGGGCAAAGGGTTGCAAGCGAAATACCCTGGGGCATCACTTGCGTTGACAGGCCAAAGTTCACAAAAGGGAGGCTGATCGCATTATCAGTAATTGTGACTACGGTGTGGGGAAGAGTGACGTCGCGCTCGAGTAGCACTGACCGTATCGGCCAAACGACGTAGTTACCATTAGGAACGGGCGGCCGCGATGACAAGGGAACAATGTCACGGTTTTTGCCGGCAGACGGACGCTTCTTTCGCAATAAAACTGTGCCCCTGGTTCGTCGCCTGCTGTTGACAAAAGAGACAACTCTAAACGGAGGACACCGGAGGAGCAGTCTATGAGGGCAGCATGTTCCGACAAAAAGTCGAGGCCAAGTATAACGTCGTGGGGACAATTTTGAAGGACAGTGAACTGGACGGGGATTTGGTGGCCGGAAATTTCTACGCGAGTAGTGCACAGCCAAGAGACGACCGGCATGCGTCCGTCGGCAACACGTATGACACTGGTTGGAGGAGGTGGGAGGACTTTTCGAAGTTGGCGGCGTAGATTAGAGTTCATTACAGAAAATTGGGCTCCAGTGTCAGGGCACCAGCCTGCCTTTTTCTGCCGTTCGGAAAGGGGTCTCGTGGCTGCCGGGATGATTCACCGCGCAGACGGACCGTATGCCCAGGTTTTCGATCTCCTAACGTACGGCGCCTTGTATAAGCGGGATGGACGGGTGGTTGCTCTGAGATGCGTGCTGAAATAGGGAAGCTGGTGCCATTGCCTCGAGCTCGCATCGTATGACGCGCGTCAGACCCTCAGGAGCATCTCGGCCAACGTTAGACGGGGACTGTCGCGAAGAGGATACGGGGTCCTCGCACCAAGATATCGGAGTGGTGTTCGGCAGTCGGGTGAACGGCGCTGTGATGCGGCGGCTTTTGGGCTGCTGAAACGTCTGACATTCTTTGAAAACAGCACTGACAGTGATGCAGTCTTTGCAGAGCAGCAAGTGAAAAGCGCTATCCGCGATTCCTTTAAGCGCATGGCCGACTTTGTCGGCCTCTGTCATCTGGGCGCCAGCGTTCATGCAGAGGGACAGCACGTCCTAGATATAGGACACGTAGCACTCGGTGGTTGTTTGTGCATGCGTCGCCAGTTGCTTCTTCGCCGCTAGTTGACGTCCTTCTGGTTGCACAAATAGTTCCCTCAATCATGTCATAAGGTCGGGCTCGGTCATTTCATACCAGACCTTCGGTGTCCCCCTCAAGTAATATCCTATGTTGGCCAGCATAATTGTCGGATCCCACCTGTTATGACCACTGACGCGCTAGTACATCTTGAGCCAATCTTCAACATCGACGCCGTTGGTGAGGAACCCGGGCTCGCGAGGGTGGGAGATGATGACGAACGGTGGCGCGGATCCAGAGGCTCCAGTAGCCAACATCGTTTCTCCTGGGATGTGGCGGCCGCTCCGAAGCTCCGTTTTGGGTAGCTCCTCCACCACAGATGTTGCGGAGCAGGGAAAACGCCTCTTCACAAGTAGTAAACGAATGATTCTCTATTGGCAGATAATTAGCAAAGCAAATTCAGACAGGCAGCTAGGTCTTTCAGCTCGTGCACGTGCTTGTTCCCCAGAGCGTCTTCTTCACTCTCGACGGGAAGCTAGGCTGCCGCACAACCATGGCACATGCCCACTTTGGGGGATTGCGCCCTTTGCAAGTCGCAGTGCCTGGCCACCTCATTTCTCGGTCAGCTCATTTCTTTAATAACCACCACGCGGCAATACGCAGCCGTCGCGGGACCTTAGGAAGCCTTTGGTGTCACATCGTACAACCGGCCAACAGAATTCTTCCAGAACGCGGTTTGTTGCTCTACGGGATCCCAGATGACCATCCCTGACGTCCTCCTTTGCCAATCAAAAATATGCTTCCAGTTCTTTTCTTGAACCACCAGCTGCTGGACTGTCTGGCTGGTTGCGAGTTGGTATTGACGGTAGAAAATGTTCGCATCTTAAATAAAGTGTAGTGATTGACGTTTCCTGAGGAAAAGTGTCGATTCCGTTTTACTGAAACAATTTTTTAGGGTGCTATCTATGCTCTGTTCCTCAGAGAGTTGCTCCTTTGACAACATGCCGACGCGACATATTGAGGATAGTCTTGAAGGCGCAAGGTAGGTCCCTGCTTTGGCGACTGCCAAAACTAAGACGGACTTGTCTTTAGACGCGAATTTCTCGTAACCCTTAGGTTAACCTGCCCCTTTGCACCCGGTGCTTTTGTCCTCGCTGCTCGGATTATGATTCAGAGGCGCACGCACATTTTACATATTGCCGATGACGAGACCATAAATAGGTTGTGCATGCAGGCAACGGTTACTTCGCCAGTAAAGTAAGGCGTGTCGACGTCGATAACCACCTCCTGCAAGGTCTTCATTGAACCATCGAGGGGAAGCACGTGGCCGCTCGTCCCGGTCAGGCGGTCGTCTAGAAATAGGGTCCTCTGCACGATAGCCATGTTACCTCTCGTGTCCCTTAAACACTAGTTTTCTTCCCGTGCACACATCTGTCAGCCACGGGCATACCTTCCACGAGGAAGATGGGGCTTTCCTGCCACGTGTGGTTGCCATTGTTGTCTGTATGGGCTCCTGCCTTCTTTGGACTCTCACGTTTCGGGCACCCATGCCGAGCGGTAAAACTCTTGGCCAGCATGCAAGCAACGACGTTGTCATCCCCAGGCAGAAACTTCGGCGGCCAGTCCATCGGTTTATTACGACATTCCGCAGCCCGATGACCTACTCGATTACAGCGGACGAACCTTGCAGGTGGCCATTTCTTCCCGTTGCGTAATTCTTGGCTTGTCTCTCGCACATCGTCCGCCCGTAGTCTGCCTAGGTGTTTCAAACACTGGGCTGCATGGAAACAGTTTGCATATTCTGCTAACGAGCCAAGCATCTTGCGATCCAGATCCTTTAGGAAAACGCCTAGCTTCGAGCTGCAGCAGCGAAGGAACTGCTCAGGGATCATGTGATCGCTCAGACTATCCTACGTCTTCGCACCTCTGGACATCTCCAACCAGTGGGCGAAATAACCAGAGAGCCGTGCTACCAGCTGCTTTCCGGTCTAGCCCGTGCCGTCCTAAATTTCTCCTGATAGCCTTGCACCATGAAGCGGAAGCGCTGTAGGAGGGCCTTCTTGACGTTCTGATAGTCGAGGGCATCCTCCGCAGTCATTCGACCAAACACGGTCAGTGCCTGTCGGGTGAAGTACATGGTCACGGCGGTAGCCCATTTTTCCTTAGGCCAGCTACGTACAGTCGCCACCCATTCAAACCGCTGCAGGTAGACAGGTATATTCGAGATTTTGGGGCAGATAAAGATGCCCAGGTTGTCAATATTACTCCGGAGCCCTCCCCTACAGCGCTCCTCATTGCCTGTGTAGCATCGCCGCGTTAAACCCGACAATCAATCAATCACTTTGGAAATGGGGAGCCAGCTTCCGCAGCTCAACTTTCTCTTTTGACTGATATTACATCGGTTCAATGTTCATCTATGATTTTACACAAAGGCCCGCTTACCTCGCAATAAAATTGCACACACAAGCACACTAAGATTCGGTTTTATCTCCACTATTTTTAAGCATTGTTTTTCCCCCGCACAATTAAAAATAGAATGGGCTGCCCGAACAATCGTTTTTGGCGCATAATCTCTGTGATTTCGAAAAAGGTATTTGTGCTGCAATTTGTTAGCATTTACACCACGGCTACTTCACTTGTGTACTAAGATTTTCTTAACTTGTGCGTTTTCTTTCTTGTCTTTCTTTTTTGTCATGCCTAATTTCTGATGTTCGCGCTGTGCCAGATGCCAGTGGCGTACCTGTTCCCCTTATTTTGTTCTTTTTTTCAGTTTATGCCGGGCATGTATAGACATGTCCTTTTCAAACTAAACTCAGTTGTTGGTAGTCACTCTCGTCTGCCACATTGCTCGTCTTCTTTGCGCTAATCCCCCCATTTGTAGTTCCGTGCAAGCTCTAACATATTTTTTTCAGGCGCTTGTTAACGCTCCCGCTTTCTCTGCCAATTTCACGTATGCCACAGAACAAACCGTGGAACGCCCTGAATCTTCAAAATTGATATTTTTTGATGTTAAATCCTTTCCCTCTTGTTTTAGTGTAAATGGACTTTTTCAAGGTAATGAACTCTCATGGTGATGATTTAGGACAAGTTTCAAAAAATAGGAAAGACCGGAATTAAAAGCATAAGAAGTAATAAAATGAATTAAAGAAAACAAACCTGTCTCATCAATTACAGGAAGGCAAAAATAAAAAAGCCCCGAAAAGGAACCTGAGCTGTATAGAAATTTCCCATCTCTATACAATGAAACGCTCCGCAAGTGCACAAAAATGCTTAATAAGAAAGGTATCGTGTTCAATTGTGAAAATTGAAATGAACGTAAATTGTTTGCCGAAGGAAAAACTAACTTAGTACGAAGAGACAAGGAAGGAGTAATGCTTCATATTAGCTGTATTTGGCCTCACGTATTAACCAGCGATCAATCAAATACGCACATAACCTTGTCGTAAAGTTCTGTTGCTGTGAAGCCAATCTACGAAGACCCAGGAAAATTATATTAACACAGCTCCTAAAGGACATCTTGAAGATAGACACGAGTCATTGCACAGTTACTGCACATGCCTCACGCTGCCGGCCTCTACAAACAATCATGTATATTGCTCTGCGCTTAGTAGAACGGGTCGCTCATTTTCAAGATAAACGAGTACCTGCCACCCAACTTGAGAAACTGGTCGTACAGGGCTTGATTATGGAAGAACCCGCCTCCGCATTCAGGTGTCTGGACAGTAGGCGCTAGGGCGAGAGGTTTTGCGGCGGTAGTTTTGACGCACCAGTCTCTTGGCCCTTTATATTTTGTGGCCGCCTGTTTTCGCATCCTATCTCAATGCTTTGTTTTGGGTATAATCACTCTTTCGCAGATTTTACTTCCTCATGTTGAGTCTTCACACTGCAGTATCTGCTAAGTAAAGAGGGAAATAAATAAATATGCTAACTTCTTTTTTTGCGTTTTGGCAGATTCCTAATAAAAGTGTCACCTCAAATGTCATTGGGCTGCCATTAGAGTCCAGTGGCACTGGAAGGCGACGTCTTCTTTGTGCATACACTTACCGCTACGAGTAACGGTAATTATAGGTCATTAACTTCTACATTAAAATGGTCATTATTTTTACACAACGCTTCTGATCTGTGAGAGTAACACAGAGTAAAAAAGTAGCAGTCATCAAGTGTATAATCCTACTTCTCTGGTACACTTCAAAATGCTTGCTAAAAATACGGCCGCTAGAAAGAGATAAAGTGTTGTTTGAAACAAGAACACAACATTTCAACGCAAATGTTTTAGAGTCCTTTCGGCAGCGTCTCTGTATCTGCTGTCTTTATGTCAAGTGATACGTGTAAAAAAATATAGGTTTGTGCTCTTTTCGACAAGATTTTAGAAGGTAGTCAAACAATACAGTACAATAACCCAACTAGTAAAGAATTTCACAATGTAGACAACGGCGATACATTTTCGCTAGAATCATAGTACGTTATACCAGCATTGTATGTTCGAATATAATCTTTCTGCAGACGATGCTTAGTAACATTATTGAACGCAAACTTCAAACCAGACAGGCGAAGGCAAAAAATTGGAATAGAAAAGGCAGAATCTCAGTGCATTGATAGCTGTTGATGATAAATATAGACCCCTGTTAGGTGAGAATTCCCTACGCAGCTTTTTAACATACAATAGAATGACACAAATTATATCGTTAATATCGAAGGCTTTGCACGAGTTGTACTCGTATTAAAATTGTCACTGTAAATCCGCGCCATCACCGACGACAATGTCCAACAAGACTTGCTTTGTCTGCAGAGCACACACTGTGTGCTTAGTTAGAATAATGTGGCAGGCAAATTCCGCCTGGCCGCAAAATTTTGATGTGGCGTGCACACATTTTTTGCCATTTTAATTTAGTATTCAGCAATTGGAGTGCTGAAAACGTGAAGGAGCAGTATGTTTGCATGGCTCTAACAACATTTATTTGGTCGCACCCGCAGTATGAAAAACATAAATCGACAAAGATGAGAGGAATAAGCAAGGTTCTTGATCTGCGAGGTTCTTTCTCTGTGCTGCTGTAAGATGTTTTGACGCGTTGCGGCGCATTTTAGGCACTTCTGATGTGTCGAAAATAAGGCCAAGGCACGAAAAAGAGTTGTGGATGTCCTCTACGGAAACAGAAGAGCACGTAATAGGACCAAGGCTCGAACGTTGGTTCATAATGTTATAGCTGATTGAAGATTACAACAGATATTTTTCCTCCGGAGGTTTCAAAAATGTGCCAAGTTTATTAAACGAAAGCTAATTTCTACAATAGGCAGTTGTGGGTAAGTTTCAGCAAAACCACCATTTCTTTGAGGATTTTGTCAATATTTCAGGAATTTGTACTGCTTTTTTTTCTGAGTTTATTATTCCAAAATACAAAAGTTGTGGAAGGAGCTTTTCCAGGAGGACTTTAGAGACATCCACACACACTGGCCGCAGAGGAAAAGCTAACCAAGAAGGCCGCACCAACCTCCGCAAAGCTTTTCTATGACCCCGACGTTTTGACGGAAACGGAAGCGAAGGATCAGCGAGTTTACGAACAGGGTTATTTCTGCAGGTGCAGCCTGCGTCCTCCCCAGGGAAGGGGGGAGAATGTGGAAAAACGTGATGAAAAAGTAAAGAAGATGTAGCAGTTTGTAAGGGCGACCCTCTGCCTCTCTTCTCTGCGTATACCCCTTTCTTTACATGATGTACACAATTAAGGCTGCTTTGCTGAAATGCTGATATTCCTCTGTGAAACTTGTGACTTGAACGAGGAATTTTTTGCTGCAAGCACATATTACCTCTTGGGACGGAGACTCCACGGTCAAGAATCAAGCTGTGGCTGCTTTCTACAATTCCACTGGTGTCAGTATCAGCACCTTGAGAGTAGATGGTTGTCATAAGATGTAAGAGTTCCACGCGTCAGCGACGCTGCAAAGTCGACCACGTGGAAAGCGGCGGTTCCCTGAAGGGCACATGAATGACTTTATGGCAGTCAGCTCGTTAAGAGCAAGCGGTCTCTGGATCACGCCGCTCGCGGGAGGACACATTGTCTGGGGTCGCAGCTGCGCTGTCGCGTTGTTGTGGCCGGAGTGCATGGTGTAGCCGTGGGAAAACATTGGTAGCGTGGCGACTCAAATGGCATCTCGAGGGCATGGCGGCCGTTGGCTCGGGGCCCACCGCGGTTTCCAAACCAAACCATTTGGTCCGTCGAGCGGCTGCAGACGGGGAGCGTGGAGCTGTCAACTGTGGTTAGACATTGGCCGATTTATGGCGATAGCTTTCCTTTTGTTGGCCAGTGCGCACGCGGAGTGGATGCGTGCGAGGGTGCGCGCGTTGCGGCCCGGGATGGGCGCGGCAAAGGCGACGCCTGAGCCGGCCGTCGTGTCCGTTTGTCCCTACGCGCTGTTTCTGGCCCACGGTCTAATTAACGGGGCATCGCCTGTCAACGGCGGAGAATCTTGTGGACGCGCCGGGTGGTTAAGACGGATGTTTATGGGTTTCAGCTGGCTTGAGTAGCTGTCCGGTCTCGGACGAGATGCGTGGGAAAAGGCGATGTAGACACCGTTCGTGGAAGCGTGTCCCTGGCGCTTGCACGTGTTTTCGAGGGTTTATGGCTGTTTATCGTGTTTGCTGGGTTTGCTTTTGATCCTTTCCATTTTTTCTGGAGAGAGAGAGAGTGACCAGTGTTTGAGGGTTACGGGGGGCGTTGCCTACCGTGGTTTAGGCCCGGATTTACTAATCCATCCTATCAGGTGCCCAGGAGATACCGATTGGCCTGTGTATCGGGGGTGGGGCCTAAGTAACCCATGAAAACCACGAGACACGAGGTCTCTGGGTCGAATCCTCAGGGTTTTATTGTGCTATGCACGGCCGGCGTATTGCCGGGATAGCCAGGCCAGGCTAGGGAGGATCTCACCACTTGGGTAGTCTTAGGTCAGGGTCCGTCGCTGACGGGGGTGCCGCGGGCACAAAGTCTTAGCTGACCTAGGAACCCACTTTATTTCTTACTCTGTCTACTTCAGTCTGTAAATATCCTGTATATGTCTCCCGTGTAAATATAGAGTTTTAAAACCCTCAACAACTCTAATCGTCGTTGTGTCATCAGTGCTGTCACCATCAGGCACCAACGCAGACCATCGGAAGTCTCCTACACGCCACAACATCGGCGCATCGAACCAAGAAACAACCTTTACTTAAGGTCTGCACCAGAAGGCAAGGTGGCGTGTTCACTGACAATCTTTAGAAAAAAATAGTCGGGCCAATCCACACCGTTAATGTAGCAGGAAAGAGAAGTTCTAAACGGCACCCACAACGATTACCCATGCGACGCCACTTAAATTGACTCACCTTGCTCTACAAATAGTGAAACCAGAGAGAACTGAAATGCACTTAACCACACTCTTATTACTTCAAAGAGATATTACTTAAAATCAATGCATGATGCGTGAACGGTGGTTGGTTGAGTTGTATTTGTGTAGCACATGAGTGGAAACATTTGTCAGGCTTGTTGGGAATCGGTGACTAACTTCCGAACGCCCCGTTTAGTGAGAGCCATGGCGATGGCTGCCTCTTTTGCTGTCGTCATGTCTTGGGTCTTGAGTGAGACACACGCGCGGAGGATGGTTCCAGAAGTAGCCACGATGATGGCGTACTGCCGCCCTCGATGTTGGGGAGCGTCCGAGTAGGTAACTGCATGATCCTCACCGAGGGTGCTGTTGACTGCTTGAGCCCATGCTTGTCGGCGACCATCGTCGTATGAGGGGATATGTCTCGGCAAAGGGAGCATCTTGAGTTCTTATACCTAGCCTAGCCAATCTAGTGAAGAATGAGGCGACCCGCAGCAGTTCTGCTCAATCGGACACCTACCGGTAAAATAGGTACCAGCGACTCCCCGGCCTGGCGCGCGGCCCTTGTGTGGGACTACAACGCTTGGGAAGTTCACCCGGCTTGCACGGGAAATCGTCCCTATGGAAAGGTGTAGCTGCAAAAACGCAGGAACGCTTTTTTTTCATTAACTAATACGATCTGTAAACAGTTAGAACCCGTCATACACTCCCAAAATATCCAATACCTTGAAAAACACAACATTATGTGTAAATATCAGCACGGTTTTCGCAGGGGTTACTCATGTGACACACAGCTCGCCGGTTTTACTCACGACTTACACTCATCTCTTGACGCTATTAATCAGGTCGACGCCATTTTTCTGGATTTTTCTAAAGCCTTTGACCGTGTTCCTTACCACCGACTTCTACTCTAAGACGTCTTACTAAGACGTCCTAATATTCATACTAATGTTGTTGCATGGATAACCGATTTTCTATCCTCCCGAACTCAGTTTACATCCGTTAACAGCTCAAATTCGTCTTTCGTACAGGTAACGCCTGGGGTGCAACAGGGCAGTGTTCTTGGCCCTTTGCTCTTTCTAGTTTATATAATGACTTACCTAACGGCCTGACATCTAGAGTAAGGCTTTTTGCCGATGACTGCGTAATATATCGTAACATTTCAAATGAAACTGACCGCCAGGCTCTTCAGGCTGATCTTGACACATTAAACGCACGGTGTTCTGATTGGCTAATGACTCAACCTTTCTAAAACAAAGTGCATGTCATTCCCCCGTTCCTCAACTAGTATTTCAACTACATATTTCCTGAACAACAATACACTTGAACTGGTTTCTACTTACAAATACCTTGGAGTGCATTTTCAGTCAAATTTACATGGCATAACCATATTAATCAAACGCTCGCATCTGCCAATCGTACACTAGGCGTAATAAAACATAACCTAAAGCATGCACCATCACAAATTAGAAAACTTGCATACATATCTCCAGTCGCCTAAAATTGAATACGCATCCGCCATGGGGGATCCAAGTCACAAATACATTATGCGTGATATTGAATCCCTGCAAAACGGTGCTGTTCGTTTTATTTTTTCTGATTATTCCCCATACGCAAGCGTCACAGAGCTGAAAAATCGCGCCGAGTTGGCTTCATTATCACTTCGCCACCGGCATGCTCGCCTAACACTTTTTCATCAACTGTATCATAATGAGCGCCTTCGTGACGACTTTTTTCACTCACCAACTATTACATTTCCACGGCGCGATCATTCTTGTAAAGTTAAGCGCATCACTTGCCGTTCATTTACGTTCGCAAACGCATTTAATCCGCGCACAATAATAGACTGGAATAACCTACCACAGCACATTGCCACAGAAGCTAACCTAACCAAATTTCAAGACTTTTTAAAAAATGAAGGGACCTAATTCTGTTTTTGCTTACGTGTAATGAACTTTTTATTATTTTTTAATTTTTTGCTTTGATGTGCTTGCCTTGCAGTTATTTGATTTTGAAGTTAAGTGTTTTAAAAATTCTTATTGCTTGTATTTTTTTGCTAAGTTTCTAATTTAACATTCTGTTAGCACCCATACATGTTATGTTCTATGCATGCGCATGCTCCACCCTATTTAATACCCTCCTACGGAGGGCCTTTAGAGGTACCTGAATAAAATAAAATAAATAAATACACGTCGTGGGAGCCGTGTAAATGTACAATAACAAAAGTAGGGTACGTGGTGCCAGCTATGAAGCGCGATGTACACGTTTCACTTG
The DNA here is from genome assembly GCF_048455015.1 of Haemaphysalis longicornis. Taxonomy (NCBI): domain Eukaryota; kingdom Metazoa; phylum Arthropoda; class Arachnida; order Ixodida; family Ixodidae; genus Haemaphysalis; species Haemaphysalis longicornis. The sequence continues at coordinate 4,243,074 of NW_027526245.1, forward strand.
GTGTTACGAGGTGACCTCCTGCTTTGTGGACATTCGGATTATTCCAGCTCGTCGTAACGCTTTTCCAGGTTGGCCGGGCGTCATCCACTGAATACTGAGTAGTCGCATACAGTGTCCATCAGAGCCACAACGTCAAGGCCGTCGATGAATACCTATACGTTGGTCCTTGTCGCCTTCTAGTAACAGGTGCTTCAAGGCATCGTGCCTGCGGCGGCAGTTGTTCGCGCCAGCGCGAACAGCTGCCGCTGCATTATATTGGTCAGCAAGTTTGTGTGCCCAAATTCTTCTGCGCCACCGCAGCCAGTACACCACTAACGCCATACCTGAAGCATAAGCTGACGTGATCTTTCTAATGAGCCGGTTTAGGACAAGGTTTTACTTTGTTTTAAAAGCGCAATGTGATCCCGACACTGAGAGAATGTTTGTTTTCAATGTGTTCTACCGCAAACAAAATCTTATGGGCTTCTGCTCTGAAATTACTGCAGTGTTGGAGAAGCTAGAGCTCACCCGGATCTTCAACACGTGGAATGAAAAAAAACGTTCCGCCATGTTTTTTTTTATTTAGAAGATGCAGCTCCAACTTCGTTCGAGGAGCACAACAGCTCTTTGACGTTTTGGATTGAGGCTAGTTGGTTAAAGAGCTTTCGCGCTTGAAAAAAATTTGAGCTGCATCTTCTAAATAAAAGAAAACATGCCGGAAAATTTATTTGTCATTTTACCTGTTCTCCAACCACTGTTTCTCCAACCACAGCTTCTCCAACCACGGTTGTGGGTCTTTAGGGGGAATCTCCAGAACGATGGCGGTTCCCGGGGCTGCTGCAGCACGATTTTGATGTTGCTTCTTGATCCATGGTCGTGGTTGCAGCACTCCTTCTTTTGGCTCCTGCTGGCAGGAGATAAAACTCGGGCGGTAAATTTTCAGATGGCGTCTGGATCTAGTTCGTGGTCCAGAGATTATGGGGAGAATAAAGGGTACGTACCAAGCACACCCCTACCCAGATGTCACGTGGGAAGGATTACGGAGGCTTCTTCAGGGAACAGAGCCCTATTGGAGCAAACTTGTGCTCTCCTAAGAACTCAACAGATTGCACAGCGGTGACGTAGCAGCAAACTACGTGAAATACACAGGTCACGTACAACAACGTGACGTCCCGAACGTGAAGTACAAATTGAAAACCGCGTTTTATGCCCCTCTATTATCTGTCTCGGTGCGATTTCTTATCCAGCCGTGGAATTATATTGACAAAAAATCAAGGAAGATTATTGTAGGCTAGTAAGGACACGGCAAACACTCTCCCTATCAAATATCAAATGAGACAACCAGTGCCGCCTGAAAAAATAGAACTTGCTCCGCTTGGCACACAGATAACACAGCCAGGTGCGGCCGGGTGGGAAAAATGAGACTTAATTACCCAAAACCCAATTCGTGGTTCATGGCAGTATTATGCACATTTTTGCCTCCAAATTTGGATATTTTGCTGGCGTCATTGTTCGTAGGACAATGTGTTTCCATGAGTCACACATGTATTGTGGTTTTGGTGTTGTGTGTTTTTCTACAGTGTTATTTTCTACAGAAGCCTCATAGTCTTTCCCTATACAAACCTTATAGTCCTTCCCTATATAACACGAAGAAGGAGGTTCTGAACGCGTTATTTTTATTTTAAATGGTTCCACTGTAACTGTGTATCCCTAGACAATATGCTTTGAAGCAAGTAGTCTGGAATATTGATATTTTCCAACAGAAGCATTGCAGTAGCTTCGGGGCACCATTCCTGTAATTTAGCGTTTGCGTTTGACTCCTCCTTTTAGCGCCGTGCGGGGAAATATAAAGAACACAACCCCGCCCACGTTATTTCAGTGCCCTATATCCTAAATCTTTATTGCAATACTTGAGAAAAATACCTTAGCACGATTCAAATGTATTGCAGCAGAATGGAAAGTTGGGCGAGTGGGTACGTTGACATGATGTAAAAACAGCGCGGTAGGACGAAATACACGAGAAAAGGAACCAGACAGTATGAGCGCTGACTATGAAATGAAAGTTATTTGAACGAAAAGACATATATACATAAAAAAATCGTGCCAATCCACTCCGTGCAAGTGGTTGGAAAGCAAAGCTGTAAACGGCACCCATAACGATTTCCCATGCGACGTCACTTAAATTCACTCTCATCGCTCTACAAATAGTAAAACCAGAGAAAAGTGAATTGCACTTAACCACACAATTTATTACTTCAAAGATATATTCTTGGTAAGGTTAAATCAATGCATGATGCATGAACGGTGTTTGGGTGAGTTGTATTGGTGTAGCACAAGAGTGTAAACCTTTTTTTATAAAATTAAAGCTCCAAACCGGTGTTAGACGATCTGACTTCTGTGTCTCTGCGCCGCTGACAGAGGCGACGAGATTTGCGGCAGAGAAGGAGCAGAAGGAGGAAGAAATACTGCTTTTTAGATTTCTTAACGGCCCAGAGTGCAGCCCTGGGGAGTGATTCCTTCTTCTGTGGGGCCCATATGCAGACCGCGCGGCCTGTGTTCTGTCCACCCGCTGAAGCTGGGTAGGTTGAGAGGGCCTGGAGAGCAGCATCTCCCATTGCTCTTATTGGGTAGTTGACGGAAAGAGAGGAGCGTGCTCAGGACTGAAGTGGCACACCCCGATTACGGGGTGGAGTGTTCCTACTTCTGAGCAAAATTTACATTCAGCGTCGTTGCGATTCGGATGCATTAAGTAAAGATATGTAGGCTGTGGTAAGGAGCCCGGTTGTATGAGCCGTAGGGTAGTTTGTTGTTCTCTAGAAACGTCAGGGCAAGGCGAAGGTACTGTCTGTCTCAGAAGGCGATAATCCTGGGTTATCTCCCTGAACGTGACAAGCGGGTGACTGTCCTCGTGCAGCTCCATAGCACGGGAGGTAAAAGCGCAGGCTTGTTGGGTGGGCGTATTTGTTGCCCTCCATTAAAGCGTGAGACGGTGTCCAGATCAGCTGAATGGAACCGTTTGGGGAGTGGTTTTTTAGCACGCGCAGAGCAGGTAAAGACACCCCACCCGACTGGTAATTCCAGTAGGCTTGCTGGGAATCGGAGACTATCCTCCGAACCCCTGGTTGAGTGAGAGCCAGGGTGATGGCTGCCTCTTTTGCTGCCGTAATTTCTTGGGTCCTAAGCGAAGTAGACGCAAGGAGATGCGTTCTGGAGGTAGAGACGATGATGGCGTATTGCTGCCCTCGATGTTTGGAGGCGTTTGCGTAGATAACTGCATGTTCCCCACCGAGGGTGGTGTTTAGCGCTTGAGCCCGTGCTTTTCGGTGACTCTCGTCTTGTGAGGGGTTCATATTTCTAAGCAAAGGGAGCATCTTTAGTTTTAGTCGCCAAGAGTCTGGGAGTACGTCAAGCGGAGGGACAATCTGGGCTGCCCAGCCAATCTGGTGAAGCATGTGGTTACCCACCGCAGTTCTGAGTCGGACCTTCTGGTTAAAAAGATGGCCTTCTATCAGCTCTTCCACCGTGTTGTGTAGCCCCGTGCTAAGCAGCCTCTGTGTGGACGCACTCAGGAGAAGACCAATGGCCTGATCGACCGCCTTTCTAATCATTATATAAAGCATCTCTATGTCTTCCTTGTTGAGAAGAAGACAGGGGATTAACGTAAGTGACTCTAGAGAGGACAAAAGCTTCAATTATTCGAAAGGTACCGGATTCTTTTAAGCCTCGCTTCTTGGTGGCAACTCGCCTGATCATCTGTATGGTTTGAATATTGCTGTTTTTGAGGCGCTGCAAGGAGACGTCACTCTTGGTGTTAGACTCGAGATATAAGCTCAGGATGTTGACTCTGGTGCTTGGAGTGATGGTCTGGCCATCAAGGAGTATTTAAATATATTCCTTGATTTGGCGTGAGGCCGGACTACAAGGAGCTGTAATTTTTTACGTGAACACTGGAGACCACAGGCTTTAGCACATTGGCGTACTAGAAGTGAGATGCTATGCACTGGTGTGAGCTTGCTTTAATTTTTGTAACTCTTAGCATATGAGCAATGTGCGCACAGCACCGCTAGATGGGCGAGAGTGGTCGCGTGCCGCTTTCACTTGGCATTCAGCGAGAACGCAGGGGGTAAACCCGTAGAAGCGCTTGGTGAGTACACCACCTGTCTTCCCCGTCTTCGCGTGGGCTCGTAGCTAAATCAGCAAGACAACGGGCTCTCGCTTTGTTAGTCAATTAGTCAAACTCAAAATGAACTCAGAACTCAAAATGGACTCAAACTCAAAATGAACTCAGAACTCACTAGGTCTCAGGCGTACTCAAACTCAACCGGACTCAAACTCAGTCGGGATCACTAGGCTCAAACTCACTCAAGCTCAAACTCACCATGCCACACTAGCCTCGCGCTCACTCAAACTCACGCGTGAGTTTGAGTCCAAATGACTCTGAGTAGGTGGACTCATGAGTGAGTTCGCCGACCTCTGAACGCCACAATAAAAAAAAACAGAGTCAAAAACCTTGGTAAAATGGACTTTTTAAATATGTGTAGCAGCTGCCAACACACAAATTATATCAAAAAATATAAAAGCGCCGTAAAATTACCTTGTTGCCTTGCTGGTGTTTTGCCAAAGAGAAGTGGTGTATACCGAAAGAAGCACAGGAATTTATGAATACATAGAAACCATTGCAAAAACGTAGAGGTAATGGGTTTATGAAAATTTATGCGACAGTTTTTTCAAGATGTCCTCAGACAGCCTCCTTCGTGATACAATAACTACGCATATTGTTATATTTGTATGTTAAAAAGAGCGAAAAAAAGTAGCGATTTACAATTGTTCAGTGTGGCATGGCGAACGTACAAAGCAAATAGAAAAAACACTGCGTTTTCATTTTGAGAAGATATAAAAAAGTAGATGTTTACGTTTCTTCAAAGTGTAGCTTGGCGAACCCACAAAGCAAGTGGCGGAAACACGCCTGGCTTCTAAATATTTTTTTTTGTTGTGAAGAACGAGAACACTTAGGGCATGAAAATTTCTTGTAACTGAAAACAATTTCTGACAATTGATATACGTTATCGTTTCAAAATATGTTATTCCTGAAAACATCATGACATGTTTCACTATAACAGGTGCCAGAAGTTACTTACAAGAATACATTATCCCTAGAACAAAACTGACCTATTATTTTATAATACAGGATGCCATTCATTAATTGTGAACTCTGTTTTCCCATCTTCACAGTGAACCAGAGAAGGGAAAAGGGAGGATAACACTGTACAAGCGCTCAGCCAAAACTAAAGTTTTTATTCAGAGACACAAATGTTAAGCTATGGAAGGTATAAAACAAAGATGACATTGTTATGAAACGGATTTATTTGATAGAGGCAGGGGTTATTTGGTCAGCGACACAAAAATGTCAAAGCGGTTCCATGGGTATCGATGTCCAGCCGGGGCTAAGCCTCGTTCTTACCCTTCTCCAACTCCGGTGCTGATGCAGGCATGCGTGTAACTCCTGTCGTGTAATATTGGCGTAACATTTCCTTGGTCCCAGAAAAAGCCCTCAGAGCAACTCAACTTACGCTGCGTTCTTGGCAACGGTTTAGGCCGACAACATGCATTACTTGGGTATTTTCATATTGACGGCTACTTGAGTTAGGTGTGAAATAACGTAAGTAGCATCGCTCAGACGCCCCTTCAGAACTAGTGTGCCTACGTAAGGAGAGATAAGCTTTTCGGATATTCCGCGCTTTCGCAATCGCATTCATATCCACATAAAGTCACCCGGCAATAACGTAACATCACGTCGGCTGGTGTTGGTGTAGTTTTGTTGGTGTAGCACATGAGTTGAAACTCTTTCTTTATAAAATTAAAGGAAGATCAAACCCAGTGTTAAATGATCTCACTTCGTCTGGGCCGCCAATGGCGGAGGTGGCGAGATGGGCGGCAGAGACGGAGAACGATAAAGAGAAGGAGAAACGGGAGGAGGAATAAGTGAAGGAGGAAATGCTTCAGGTTTCTAAATGGCCCAGAGTGCTGCTCAGGGGAATGGTTCCTCCTTCACTGAAGTCCATACCCAGTCCGCACTGCCTGTGCACTGTCCATCAGCTGAAGCTGGGTAGGCAGAAAGGAGCTCTCGTCGGCAGCATCTCCCATTGGTACGGAAAGATATGAGGGTGCTCCCGCCTAAAGTCGCACACCCCGATTATGTGGCGGAGTGTTCCTACTTCTGAGCAAAAGTCACAGTCAGCGTCGTAGTGATTCCGCTGCATTAAGAGACGAGTCGGGTGCGGGAAGGAACCAGATTGTATGAGCCGTAGAGTAGTTCGTTGTTCTCGGGAAAGGTCACGGTAAGGCGCAAGTAGGGTCTGTCTCTGAAGGCGATAATGCTGGGTTATCTGCCTGAACGTGACAAGAGGGTTACTGTCCTTGTGCAGCTCCATAGCACGGATGGTAAAAGCGCAGGCTTGTTGGCGGGCGTATTCGTTGCCCCCCATGGAAGCGCGAGCGTGTCAAGACGAGCTGAATGAAATCGTTTCGGGCGTGGTTTTTTAGCCCAAGTAGTGCAGGTCGAGACACCTAACCCGACTGGTTATTCCGGTCGGCTTGTTGGGAATCGGTGACTACCGGTGCGAAGCAGCCAAGGCGATGGCTGCCTCTTCTGCTGCCATCATGTCTTGGGTCTTGAGTGAGACACACGCAAGAATGTTGGTTCTGGAGGTTGCCACGATGATGGCGTTCTGCTGCCGTAGGTGTTGGAAGGCGTCTGTGTGGATAACTGCATAATCCCCACCGAGGGCGGAATTGAGCGCTTGAGTGCGTGCGTGTCGGCGACCCTCGTCGTGTGAGGGGTTCATGTTTCTAAGCAAATGGAGCGCCTTTAGCTCTTGTCACCAAAAGGCCGGGAGTACATCAAGCGGACTGACATCCTGTGCTGCCCAGCCAACCTGGTGAAGGATGAGGCGATCCGCCCCAGTTCTGCTTAATCAGAGCTTGAGGACTCGCTTCTTGGTGGCAACTCGCCTGATCAGTTGCATGATTTATTTGATGCTGTTTTTTGACGCGCTGCAAAAATACGTCACTCTTGGTGTTGGCCTGGAAATATAGGCCTAGGATCTTTATGATGGGCTTTGGAGCGATGGCTTGGCCATCAAGGAGTATTTGAATGTGTTTCTTGATGTGTCGTTCGGCGTGAGGGCGGACGACAAGGATCTTCCCCGCACGGGGCACCTTGAGTATTCATGGTGACGGTGAGCAGCGACACCGCGGACGAGCTCCCAACATAAGCCGTGTCCAACCGTGGCGAGGTGTTTAAAGGTGGAGGGTAGAAGCCGTAAACGGTGGCCGTCGGAGCCTTGGTCAAGCTCCGGCCGATGGGCTCCCTGCCTGTCAACCAGGCAGGGAGCTCCGGGACCTCTTTGACTACCAGGGTAAGGTCAAAGGAGAAAGTACCCCCGTCTCCCTGCTTTTATACTATCCTTTATGGTATTGTCTAAACCCCCCCAACCGTGATCAGCCACCTAAAAGGGGCCGCACCGAAGTATCGTTTCCCCCATTGCCATCTTTGACATTTCCTGAACCAGATCATTACTCTAGATTTCTTGTCATGGAGTCCCTGAATCCAACCCACCCTCTTGCATCTCAGTCAGTCTTCTTGATCGCCAAGTATCTTGAAGCCATAATAGGAAAATCATATCAGGCCAAAAAACAAAGAACTGGTAAACTCCTCATCGAGGTACATGACAAGCAGCAGTCCACAAAGCTTGTAGCTCAGACTAGACTGGCTGATCTAGACATCCGGGTCACACACCATCGGAGCCTCAACAGCTCGCAGGGTGTGATATCAGAGCCAGATCTCCTGAACGAAACCGATGCTGATCTCCTTGCCGGCTTGAAGGATCAGGGCGTCACTGCCGTGAGGCGCATCACCATCCGCGGAGACGACAAGGAGATTCCCACCAAGCACATCATCTTGACCTTTGATCGCGCAGTTCTCCCACAACACATAAATGCAGGTTTTATCCGTTGCTTCATCCGTCCGTACATCCCGAACCCGCGGCGCTGTTTTAAGTGCCAGCGGTTCGGGCACGGTACGAACTCTTGCCGTGGCCGAACGACGTGTGCAAAATGCGCGGTGCACAATCATCCGAGCGAGAACTGCCCATCCGAAACCCTCACTTGTGTAAACTGCGGGGGGCCGCATGCAGCATACTCCCGCAAGTGCGAAAAATTCCAACTAGAAAAAAAGATCATAAATAATAAGGTCACTAAGAACATCACCTTTCCAGAGGCGAGAAAGAGGTTCGCATCTTTCCCTCTGGGGAGGTACGCCAACGCAGCTCGCCGGGGGGCGGAGCGGCGTCTGGTTTCCACAAGGAACCAGTTCAGCGAGTCTGACCTGGTCCCTGCCCCGCCCCCCCCCCCCTGGGTTGCCTCTGGCAGCCCAACCCGCCACCACGCCGCTTGCTGAGGCAGCAGCGGTTGTGGTGGCCACGTCTTCCGTCGGGACCAGTGCCACTCCCGCCTCTGTCTCCCCATCCTCCAGTGCGTTGGGGGGTACCGAGGTGATGGACGCCACGGCCCCCGCACCGGCTCCCACCGCCACCGCACCGCCCGTGCCACTTTTGGCGTTCCCGACGCCCGCTGGGGTGGCGGCTCAAGCGAAGGGCTCCCGAAGGGGTGCCAAGTCCGGGGGACCCGGTCTGTCGGGCACCCCTCGGACATCTGACGACGAGATGGACGTCGGGCCGTTCCTGCCTGCAACGCAGCGCAAGGAGCGGCCTCCGACGGCCAAGCCAGTAGAAAGGCCTAAAAAGCCTAATCCAAGAGTAACGGCCCCGAAAGACGACACATGAACACACACGAACACACACACTCCAGTCATTCCTAAATTTAAATAACGGGAACAAAAAACATCATCCAATGGAACTGCAGAGGCCTCCTTAAAAATCTTGACGATGTGTATGAGATTCTGCATGCCAGTCAGCCAAGTATATGTGTCTCCAGGAAACCCACCTCAATTCTAAACAGACAAATTTTTTATATCGTTACATGGTATTCAGAAAGGACAGGGTTGGCTGCACACACTCTTCAGGAGGTGTGGCAATTGTCGCCCGGAAATCCTTAGCCTGCCACCCTGTCACTCTGAACACTGTCCTCGAGGCTATAGCAATCCGTACGATAATATATAATAGGTTTATAACGGTATGTTTCATTTACATCTCTCCTGATTTTGCACTTCTGAGCTCTGATTTCGAGGCGCTGGTTGACCAGCTGCCTCAACCATACATACTAACAGGCGACCTTAACACGCACAACTCTCTTTGGGGCTCCTCCAGAACGGATGCCCGAGGTCGCCTGTTAGAGAAGTTTCTTACATCCTCCGGAGCATGCCTTTTCAACAAAAAACAGCCTACATGCCATAACTTAGGACACAATACACACTCTCATCTTGACTTGGCTATTGGTTCCGCAGTTCTCTTTCCATGTCTTGAGTGGGGTGTGGGCACGGACCCATATGGTAGTGACCATTTCCCCACTTCATTAACGTATATAGGTGTAGGCCCGAGCAGTCCATCTTCCCATAAAAGGTTTATTGAATCAAAAGCAAACCGGAGCACATTCACACAAACATCTCAACTACACCACACATCCATAAAACACCTACACGTGGAAGAAGCCGCCCAACTCGTCACGGCGCACATCCTCGACACCGCCGAAAAGTCCATTCCCCAGGCCTCCATTGGGTCCCGCACCCCAAGGAGGCCCTGGTGGAACGAAGACTGCAGGCGGGCGCGAGAGGCCCAGAACAAGGCGTGGGGTCTCCTTCGCCGGTACCCCACGTCAGATAACCTCATTTCTATTAAACAGGCAAAGGCTTTTGGAAAGCGAGTGCGTCGTGATGCGAAAAGGGAGAGTTGGCGCACCTTACTCACTTCCATCAACTCATACACTGACACACACAAAGTCTGGACACGAATACGAAAACTGAAAGGACAACAGACACACAGCCTGCCCCTGGTTAGTACAACAGGGGACACACTGGAAGACCAGGCTAACACACTTGCACAACACTTCGAACACGTGTTCAGTTCAGCACACTACACAAACACTTTCATGAAACACAAAACATCTGTAGAAAAGAAGTCCCTGCGTGATAACAACAAGTCGCACACTTCTTACAATTCTCCCTTTTCAATTCATGAGCTGAAGGTTGCTCTGAGCACATGTAAGCCTTCAGCTCCAGGTGCAAACAAAATCACATACACCATAATACAACACCTACACCCAGACACTCTTGAAACACTCCTACATCTATACAACAACCTATGGCTTTCGGGGCACATTCCTCGCTCTTGGAGGGAGGCCATAGTAGTGGCTTTCCTGAAGGAAGGAAAGGACCCTTCCTCTCCCGCTAGCTACCGGCCCATCGCCCTCACAAGCTGCCTGTGCAAGCTCCTCGAGAAGATGATAAACAGGAGACTCGTGTACTTCTTAGAGTACAACGGTCTTCTCGAGAGCTGCCAGGCGGGCTTTAGGGCGGGGCGATCTACGAAAGATCAACTCGTTGCGTTAGAGTCATATAAATAAGATGCTTTCCTGCATAAGCAGTACTGTATGACAGTATTCTTTGATCTTGAAAAGGCGTACGACACTGCTTGGCGGTACGGCATCCTCAGCGATTTGAAGTCCTTTGGCATGTCGGGTAACATGATGAATACGCTTGTTAGTTACCTGTCTGAAAGAACGTTTCGCGTGCGAATTGGAGCTGCACTCTCTAGGGTTCATGTGCAGGAAAACGGCGTGCCGCAGGGTGGTGTTTTGAGTTGCACTTTGTTTATTGTAAAAATGAATTCTCTTCAGAAGGCACTGCCACCATCGATCTCCTGTTCAATCTATGTAGACGATATTCAACTGTCCTTCAAATCGTGTAACTTGTCTATCTGCGAGCGCCAAGTGCAGCTTGGTGTGAACAAGCTAGCCGTCTGGGCAGATCGCAACGGTTTTAAATTTATTCGAGGAAAGTGCACTTGTGTTCTGTTTTCTGAAAGGCGTGGCATTCGGCCGGATTCAGACATACGACTCGACGGTGCCTCTATTCCTGTCAAAAAGGAACACAAGTTTTTAGGTATAATCTTTGACGAAAAGCTCACATTCATCCCACACATAAAACAACTAAAACATAAATGCTTAAAAACAATAAATATCCTGAAGGTTCTGTCGCACATCTCTTTTGGTGCTGACAAACAACTTCTTTTACGTGTTTTGACCAGCCTAATAGGTTCACGACTGGACTTTGGTAGCGTTGTCTATGGGTCAGCCACTAAAACATCCCTTAGTTTGCTGAACCCTGTGCTTCATCTAGGGCTCCGCTTGTCGTGTGGTGCCTTCAGAAGTAGTACAGTAGAAAGCTCGTATGTAGAGTGCAACAAATGGAACCTACAACGTCAGCGAGCATACAGAGACGTCCTTTATGCTTTTAAAATTTCATCCATGCCACACCATCCTTTTAAATAAGTTTTTCATGATACATCCATGACTGTACTCCTTTTAAATCGACCATCGTTCTCTGTGCCCTTCTCTTACAGAGTTAGAGAGGAAGCGTCAGATCTTGGCGTCTCCTTTTTAGACACCATCCAAAGTTCTGTAACAGATTTCATAGCACCATGGCATCTCCGCCCTGTGTCATGCGACACATCTTTCACACATGTTGATAAAACCGAGCTCCCACATGTGCAATTCAGCAGCTCTTCTTGTATTTGCAGGAGAAGTATCATTATTCTGAATTTTATACGGATGCCTCTAAGACTTCCACCTCTGTGTCCTGCGCGGCGCATGGGCCCGGCCTTAGTGTCACTAGAACTCTGAAAAGTCATACTAGTATCTTTACGGCAGAGGCTTACGGTGTACTTCTTGTTGTCAATCATATACTTCCAAGCCAAATCCCACAATCCATTATCTATACAGATTTCCTCAGTGTTGTGTGGGCACTGTCATCAACAATGCCTTCGAAAAACCACGTTGTCAACATGATCATCAAGGATATTATGCCGGTGTATGTACGCAAATTTGAACTGGTTCTTTGCTGGGTTCCTGGCCACAGTGGTATAGCCGGGAACGAAGCAGCGGACCGAATGGCTGCTGCTGCTACAATCTTGAATGCAGTAGACATAACCACATTACCCTACACCGGCGTGAAACCACACATCAGACAACAACTTCGCAAAACATGGCAAACACACTGGAGTGAACAAACAGACAACAAGTTACACGTAATAAAACCTCACTTGGGACCGTACACCACCGACACACGCAATAGATACTCTGAAGTCGCCTTGGCCAGATTACGGATAGGGCACACACTTGCCACGCACTCTCACCTGCTCACTGGATCTCCAAGACCTGTGTGCAGCAGGTGCGGAGAGGCCGTATCCGTATTGCAAATACTAATCACATGCAAGGCACTTCACACAACACGACACCAACACTTCAGAGAACTCTACAGACAACATATCCCACTACATTCATCGCTGTTTCTAGGTGACCATGCCATTGTTTCTGTGAAACGTGTTTTGAATATTTGTCAGACGTTAAGTTTTTAAACCTCATTTCCTATCACGCATAATCAAACCTGGCCCTATACACCAGCCATCACCATTATCTTTAACTGATTTTACTCTGTTCGGGTGACATGTTTTTTTTACCTACTATTTTGTAGTAACCACTTGACGTCATTAAATAAACTTTTCTCTGGCGCTCTTTGCCCTTAGTCGGCTTTGCGCCATAAAAACCCAACCATCATCATCATCACGACAAGGATCTTCGATTTTTATGTGAACAGTGAAGCCACTGGCTTTAGCACGTTGGCGTACTAGAAGTGAGATGCCATGCATTGGGGTGAGCTTCCTAATATTTTTATAATTCCCAGCTCAAGCGTAAGGCAAGGCGCGCACACGGCCGCTACACGTGCCGTGGGCGTAGCGCACACTAGCGTGAGAGGCTGCGTGACGCTATGACGTGGCATTCAGCGAGAATAAAGGAGGTAAAGCCGTAGATGTGATTGAAGAATGCACCACCTGTCTTTTCAGTCTCCGCGTAAGGTCGTAGGTCAATCGCTAAGACAACGGTCTGTCGCTTTGTTAGATGCGAAGGAATCTCATTCACTCGCCTTGTCCCTGCATCCGGCGTCGTCGTCCGCGTCCACCCACGCCAGCTGCAATCTCCGCCGCTCACCCCCTCTTCTCTCCGATAGCGAACGCTCTCTCGCAAGGGGCATTCGATTGGATTCGATTGGATTGGCTTGCATTGGCTTGGCTTGCCTTGACATAGATTGGATTGAATTGAATTTGGATTGAATTGGAATAAAGTGGATTGTTTTGGATTGTGTTGCGTCATAGCCGCGGCAGACGAACTGGCGCCGGCGCGTACCCTCACCGTTATGCGCGCTATAAAACGTGCTGCCTGCGCCGCTCCGCTCCATCGTTCCAGCGCCGTTCCTCCGCTGTCCAACGTTGCAACGTGAACCCCCTATGCGTCGCATCTACACAGGGGTTCGCGCGAGGGGAGGGGGGAGTTTAGGTTTATTCTCTAGGTTTCAGGTTCGATTCCTGGTGGTGCCAGTAAATTATTTTCTTTGTTCGCGGGAGTTTTCTGGTGACACCAACGGTCGCGAAAGAAGCCTTTGGGGGTAGAGGTAAAAAGGCTTGCTTTAAAACACCACATTAGCGTTATATCTCCCCCCACTTTTACGAATTGTTTGAAACATTTGGGAGTTACGGAACCACAACTATCTTTTCCGCCTTTCTTTCAATCACAATATCACATGCAGCAGACAAGTACTTCTTTACCATATCCAACAACTCAAGAAAGCCCGACCCAATGACTCCATCACTATAGCCAGCATTTATGAGTCTCCCTAACTGTGCACTAAAGCCACACACAACTTGGAACAAAAAACTTTCGTTAAACTCTGTTCGTAAACTTCATAATGAATGAAGTCACTCAGCTAAGAGCCGGATTATGAAATTTTCAGGCACAGGAAAAACGGCGTTTTTGGCCCTCTGATGATAATCATGATGATAAATATGTTGATGAAGATGACAACAACAATGACGACGAGGACAATGATGGCAATGATGATGAAAATAATGGCTGTTTTAGCACGCAAAACGTTTGAAACCTCTAATGATAAAACATATATATTTTTGTTTGAAGAAAGATTTTTAATTTTTTGCCTTAATTTGTATTTTCCCTCGTTTGTCCTGCTTGGTTGCAAGTTTGTCGCGTTCAATGTACGGGTGTTATCACGGCTTTTTTTCGAGTGTCCAAGTTGAAGCACCTCGAACTCGGAGAAGTGGCGGAGTATAGTAAGGGCAAATATTACTTGAAATGAAGTGTTCGCCCTGATTGCCTCTTTTACTATTTTTAAGTTTGTTACGCTTGGTATTTGTGCCACATTTTTGTATTTTTTCTCGTTTTTCCTGGTTGAGTGCAAGTTTGTAACGTTCAATGTACGGGTGTTGTGACCCCAGTTTTCCCAGTTTCCAGGTTAGAGCAGCTCGAAATCAGCAAAGTGGCAGGGTATAGGAAGGGCAAATATTGGAAGGAAGTGTTTTCCCTGATTGCCTCTTTACTAATTTCTAGTTTGTTATGCTTACGTTTTGAGCCCTATTTTGCATTTTCTCTCGTTTGCCCTGCTTGGTTGCAACTTTGTCGCGGTCAATGTATGCATGTTGTGACCACGGTTTTCGCAGTACCCAAGTTCAAGCACCTCATTTCAGCGAAGTGGCTGAGTATAGTAAGAGCAAATAATAATAAGAAGGAAGTGTTCTCCCTGATTGCCTTTTTTACTATTTGCAAGTTTGTTATGCTTGCTTTTTGTGCGTTATTTTGTATTTCCCCTAGTGTACCCTCCTTGGTTGCAAGTGTGTCGCGTTTAATGCACGGGTGTTCTCACGGCTTTTTTCCACTGCCAAATTTAAAGCGACTCCACCTCAACGAGGTGGCGGAGTATAGTAAGGGCAAATATTAGTTAGTAAGAAGTGTCCTCCCTGATTGCGTCTTCACTATTTGCAAGTTTGTTATGCTTGGTTTCTGTGCCTTATTTTGTATTTTCCCTCTTTTGGCCTCCTTGGTTGTAACATTGTGTCAGTCAACGTAGGGGTGTTGTGACCACGGTTTTCCCAGTACCCAGGTTCAAGCTCCTGGAACACAGCGAAGCGGCGGAGTATTATAAGGGCAAATATATGTCAGGAGGAATTTTTCTTCCTTACTGCCTCATTTACGATTGGGAAGTTGTTATGCTTGCTTTTGTGTTTTATTTTTTTCCTCCTTTGCCCTGCTTGGTTGCAAGTGTGTCACGTTCAATGTATGAGTTTTGTGACCACGAGTTTCTCAATACCCAATTTCAAGCGCTTGAAGTCAGCGAAGTGGCGGGGTATAGCAAGTGCAAAACGTAGTCGGAAGGGAGTGCTCTCCCTGATTGCCTCTTTTACTATTTGTATGTTTGTTATGCTTGCTCTTTGTGCCTTATTTTGCATTTTCCCTCTTTTTCTCTTCTTGGTTGTAACTTTGTCGCAGTGGACGTATGGGAGTTGTGACCGCGGTTTTCCCAGTACCACGGTAGAAGTGCCTTGAACACAACGAAGTGGCGGAGTATAGTAAGGGCAAATATTAGTCAGAAGGAAGCGTTCATCCTGATTGCCTCTTGTACTTTTTGTACTAAGTTTGAGCGCTACAAACTCAGCAACGTGGCGGAGTATTGTAAGGGCAGGTATTCGGAAGAAAGCGGTTTCCCTGATTGCCTCTTTTACTTTTTGTGAGTTGGTATGATTGCCTTTTGTGCCTTTTTTAAATTTTTCCTCGTTTATCCTGCTTGATTGCAAGTTTTTCGCGTTTAATGTACGGGTGTTGCCACTGCAGTATTCCCAGTGCCCAAGTTGAAATTGCTCGATCTCAGCGAAGTGGCGTAGTATACAAATACTAGTCGGAGGGAAGTGTTGTCCCTATTTTCTTTTTTAGTGTTTGCAAGTTGTTACACTTCTTTTTAAAAAGTGCTTTATTTTGTATTTTCCCCTGTTGGCCCTGCTTGGTTGCAAATTTGTCGCGTTGAATGAACGGGTATTGTGACCTCTGTTTTCCCAGTTTCGCAAGATGAAGCGCCTCGAACTCAGCGAAGTGGCAGAGTATAGTAAAAGTAAGTATTAGTTGGAAGCAAGTGTTCTCCCTGTGTGCCTGTTTCTCCCATATTGTCTCTTTTACTTTTTGCTCGTTTGTTATGTTTGCTTGTTGTGTCTAATTTTATATTTTGAGTCGTTCGCTCAGCTCAGTTGCAAGTTTCCCGGCACCAATCTTCGTGCGTTTTTATCGCGGTATTCCCAGTGCCAAAGTTGAAGCCCCTCGAACTTAGCGAAGTTGCGGAGTATAGTAAGGGCAAATTAAGGTTGGAAGTAACGGTTCTCTATAAGAGCCCCTTTTACTATTCGGGAGTTTCTTATGCTTGCTTTTTGTGCCCTTTTTTTGTTTTTTCCCTCATTTGCCCTGTTTGGTTGCAAATTTGTCCCATTCAATGTACGAGTGTTGTGACCATAGTTTTTCCAAATTTTAGGAAAAACTAGGAAACTTTAGGAAACTATTTAGGCGCATCGAACTCAGCGAAGCGGGAGAGTTTAGTAAGGACAAATATTAGTCAGAAGGAAGTGTTCTCCTTGATTGCCTCTTTTACTATTTGTGTCAAGCTGAAGCGATTCGAACTACGCAAAGCGGCGGAGTAATATAAGGGATATTATTTTTCGGAAGGCAGTGTTCTCCCTTATTGTCTGTTTTACTTTTTCCAAGTTTGTTATACTTTCTTTTTGTGCCCTATTTTGTATGTTCTCTCGTTTGCCCAGCTTTGTTGCAAGTTTGTCGCGCTGTATAGATGGGTGTTGTGACCACGGTTTTTCCAGTACCCAGGTTCAAGCGCCTTGAACTCAGCGGAGTCGCGGAGTATAGTAAGGTTGGAAGGCAGTGATCTTACTGATTGCCTCTTTATATTTTTGTGCCAATTTGAAGCACATCGAAGACAGCAAACTTGTGGAGTATGGTAAGGGCAAATATTAGTTGGAAGGAAGTGTTCTCCCTGATTGCCTCTTTTAGTATGTGCAAGTTTGTTGTGTTTCCTTTTTGTGGCTTATTTTGTTTTTTGGGTTGTTTTCTATGCTTGTTGCAGGTTTGCTGCAATCAATATTAGCGTGTTGTGACCGCGGTTTTCCCATCAGCCAAGTTGAAGCACCTCGAACTCAGCAAAATGGCGGAATACAGTAGAGCAAATATTAGTCAGAACGAAGTGTTCTCCCTCGTTGCCTCTTTTCCTATTTTAAGTTTGTTATGATTGCTCTTTGTACCTTATTTTGTATTTCCTTCGTTTCCCCAGGTTGTTTGTAAGTTTGTCATGTGAAATGAATGGGTTTTGTGACCACTGTTTTCCCAGGGCACAAGTTTAAGCGCCTCGAACTCAGCCAACGCACAGTATAGTAAGAGCAAAGATTAGTCGGAAGACATTGTTCTTCCTGATAGCCTCTTTTACTACTTGCAAGTTTGTTGTGCTTCCTTTTGTGCTTTGTTCTGTTTTTTCTCTCGTTTGCCATGCTTGATTATAAGTTTGTTGCGTTCAAAGTACGAATGTTGTGACACAGTTTAAGCGCCCAAGTTCAAGCGCCTCGAACTCTGTGAAGTAGTGGGGCAAATATTTCTGGGAAGGAAGTTTTCTCCCTGATTGCCACATTTACTATTTGCAAGTTTGTTATGCTTGCTTTTTCCACCTTATTTTGTTTTTCCCTCGTTTGCCCTGCTTGGTTGCACGTTTTTCGTGTTCAATTTGTGGGTGTCGTAATTGCAATTTTCCCATTTCCCAAGTTCAGGCGCATTGAACTCAGCGAAGTGGTTGATTATAGTAAGGGCAAATAATAATCGAAAGGAAGTGTTCTTTTTGATTCCCTCTTTTACTATTTGCAAGTTTTCAATGCTTGCTTGTTGTGCCTCTTTTTGCATTGTCGCTGGTTTCTCGGCTCGGTTGAAGGTTTGTCGAGTCCAATGGACGGGTGTTGTGACCTCAGTTTCCTCAGTTTCTACGTTAAGGCGCCTCGAACTCATTGCAGTATCAGAGTATAGTAAGAGCAAATACTACCCGGAAGGAATTGTCCCCTCGGATTGCTTCATTTACGATTTGCAAGTTTTTTTATTCTTGCTTTTGTGCATTTGTTTGTATTTTCCCTCGTTTGCCCTGCATGGTTGCAAGTTTGTCACATTCAATGAACGGGTACTGTGATCGCGGCCTTACGAGTACCCAAGTTCAAGCGCCGCGAACTTAGTGAAGTGGTGGAATATAATAAGGGCAAATAATAATCGAAAGGAAGTGTTCTTCAAGATTGCTCGTTTTACTGTGTGCAAATTTACAAAGATTGCTTTTGCGTGCCTCTTTTTGTATTTTGCCTCGTTTGCTCTGCTCAACTGCAGGTTTGTCCCGTTGAATGTACGGGTGTCGTTACCTCAGTTTTCGCAGTTTCCACGTTAAGGCGCCACAAACTCAGCGAAGTGGAAGAGTATAGTAAGGGCAAATATTAGTTAAAAGAAAGACTTCTCCCTGATTGTCTTTTTTACTTTTTCTAAGTTTGGTATGCTTGCTTTTTGTGCCTTATTTTGTATTTTCCATCGTTTGCCCTGCTTGTTTGCAAGTTTGCCGCAATCAATGTTTCGTTGTTCTGACCGCTGTTTTCCCAGCACCCAATTTAGAGCACCTCCAACTTAGCGATGTGGTGGAGCATAGTACTTGCAAATATTAGTCGAAATGAAGTGTTCTCACTGATGGCCTCTTTCACTATTTGTGCAGAGTATAATCGCCTCGAACTCAGCAAATTAGTGGAATATTGTAAGGGAACCTATAAGTCAGAAGAGTGTTCTCATTTTTTGTCTTCTAGAATTTGCAGGTTTTTTATGCTTGCTTTTTCGGTCACATTTTTATTTTCCTTCGTTTTCTCTCATTGGTTGCAAGTTTGCCGCTATCAATGTTCGTGCATTGTGACCGCGGTTTACCCAGCGCCCAAGTTCAAGCGCCTCGAACTCAGAGAAATGGTTGAGAATATTATGGGGAAATATTATTCGGAAGGCAGTGTTTTTCCTCATTCCCTTATTTACTGAATTAGTGTCTCGACTGGGGACAGTTGGTTCATTCTGAACTTTAACAACAGCGCAAAAGACAAGGACAAGGAAAGAAGCACAGAAAAGCGCTGGGCATGAAATGAACTGATTTAGCGTCTCGACTGGGGCCAGTTGGTTCATTCAGAACCTAAACAACAGCGCAAAAGACAAGGACTAGGAAAGAAGCACAGAAAAGCGTTGAGCATGAAATGAACTGATTTAGCGTCTCGACTGGGGCCAGTTGGTTCATTCTGAACTTAAACAACAGCGCAAAAGACAAGGACTAGGAAAGCATCACAGACAAGCGCTGGGCATGAAATAAACTGAATTAGCGTCTCGACTCGGGCCAGTTGGTTCATTCAGAACCTAAACAACAGCGCAAAATACAAGGCCTAGGAAAGAAGCACAGAAAAGCGCTGGGCATGAAATGACTGAATTAGCGTCTGAATTAGTTCAAGCGCCTCTAACTCAGAGTAATGGCGGAGTATACTAAGGGTCTATATTAGTTGAAAGGAAGTGCTCTCTCTGATTGCCTCTTTTACTATTTGTGCCAAGTTCAAGCGCCTTGAACTCAGTGAAGAGGCCGTGTCTTGTTGGATGAAGTATTTGTTAGGAGGACGTCTTCTCCCTTATTGCCACTTTTACTATTTGCAAGTTGTTATACTTGCTTTTTATGTCTGTTTAGTATTTTCCCTAGTTTGCTTTGTTTTGGTTTCAAGTTTGTCGCGTTCAATGTACGGGAGTTGTCACCGCAGTATTCCTAGTGCCCACGTTGAAGCGCTTCGATTTAAGCGAATTTGCAGAGTATAGTAAGGGCAAGTATTATTCGCAAGGAATTGTTCCCCCTGTTTGCCTCTTTTACTGTTTGCAAGATGGTTATACTTGCTTTTGTGCCTTTATTTGCATTTTTCCTCGTTTGCTTTGCATGGTTGCAAGTTTGTCTGGTTCAATACATGGGTTGTGTGATCGCGGGTTTCCCACTACCCATGTTCAAGTGCCGCGAACTTAGACAACTCGTGGAATGTAGTAAGGGGAAAAGGAAGTGTTTTCTTAATTGCCTCTTTTACTATTTGCAAGATTGTAAAGCTTGCTTGTATTTTCCCTCATTTGCTTTGGTTAATTGCAGGTTTGTTGTGTTCAATGTACGGTTGTTGTGACCACAGTTTTCACAGTTTCCACGTTAAGGCACATCGAACTCAGCGAAGTGGCGGAATATAGTAAGGGCAAGTATTACTTAAAAGGAAGACTTCTCCCTAATTTTCTCTTCTACTTTTTACTCAGCGAAGTGGCGGAGTGTAGTAAGGGCAAATATGTTTTAGAAGGAAGTGTTCTCCCTTTTTTTTCACTCTTTCCAAGTTGTTATACTTGCTTTTTGCGCCTTATTTTGTCTTTTGCCCTGTTGGCCCTGCTTCGTTGCAACTTTGTCGCGTTCAAGGTACGGGTGTTGTGACCGCAGTTTTCCCAGTGCCCAAGTTCAAGCGCTTGGAACTCAGCGATGTGGCAGAATTCAGCAAGGGCAAATATGAGTAGGAAGCAAGTGTTCTCCCTGATTGTCTCTTTTACTAATTGCAAGTTTGTTGTGCTTCCTTTTTGTGGTTTATTTTGTTTTTTCGCTTGTTTGCACTGCTTGGTTGAAAGATTTTCGCGTTGAATGGAGTGGTGTTGTGACCTCAGTTTTCTCAGTTTTGCAAGATGAAGCGCCTCGAACTAAGCGAAGCGGCAGAGTATAGTAAAAGTAAATATTAGTCGGAAGCAAGTTTTCTTCCTGATTTCCTGTTTTACTATTTGCAAGTTTTTATGCCTGCTTTTTGGGCGTAATTTTTTTATTTTTCCTCGTTTTCTCTCCTTGGTTGCAAGTTGGCCGCAATCAATGTTCGTGCATTCTGACGGCGGTTTTCAGGGCGCCAAAATTTAAGCGCCACGAACTCAGCGAAGTGGTTGCGAATATTAAGGGGGAATAATCGGAAGGAAGGGTTCTTCCTGATTGCCTCTTTTACTTTTTGCAAGTTTGTCATGCTTGCTTCTTGTGCCTCATTTTATATTATCTCTCATTTGTCCTACTTCGCTGCAAGTTTGTCGCGTTTACTGAATTGGTGTTGTGACCGCAGTTTTCCAGTGCCCAAGTTCAAACGCCTCCAAACTCACCGAAATGGCGTAGTATACTATGGGCAAATATTAGTCGAAAGGAAGTGTTCTCTCTTATTGCCTCTTTTACTATTTGTGCCAAGTAAAGCGCCTCGAACTCAGCAAAGAAGCGGGGTCTTGTTAGATGAAGTATTTGCCAAGAGGAAGTGTTCTCCTATATGGCCACTTTTACTATTTGAAAGTTGTTATGCTTGCTTTTTAAGTCTGCTTAGTATTTTTCCTAGCTTGCTCAGCATGGTTTCAAGATTGTCGCGTTCAATGTAGGTGTCTTGTCACAGCCGTATTCCTAGTGCCCACGTTGAAACGCCTCGAAATAAGCAAAGTTGCGGAGTATAGTAAGGGTAAATATTAGTCGGAAAGCATTGTTCTCCCTGTTTGCCTCTTTTACTGTTTGCAGGATGGTTATACTTGCTTTTGTGCCTTAATGTGCATTTTTGCTCGTTTGCCCTGCATGGTTGCAGGTTTGTCAAGTTCAGTGAACCGCTATTGTGATCGCGGTTTTCCCAGTACCCAAGTTGAAGCACCTCGAACTCAGTGAATTTTTTAACATAGTAAGGGCAAAATGAATCTAAAGGGAGTGTTTTTCCTAATGCCTCTTTTACTATTTGCAAGATTGCATTGCTTGCTTTTTGTGCCTCTTTTTGTATTTCGTTTGGTTTGCTCTGCTTGGTTTCAAGTTTGTCGCGTTCAATGTACGGGTGTTGTCACCGCAGTATTTCTAGTGACCACGTTGAAGCGCCTGGAAATAAGCGAAGTTGCGGAGTATAGTAATGGCAAATATTAGTCGGAAAGGATTGTTCTCCCTGATTGCCTCTTTTACTGTTTGCAAGAAGGTTATACTTGCTTTTGTGCCTTAAGTTTTGTTTTTTCTCGTTTTCCCTTCATGGTTGCAAGTTTGTCAAGTTCAGTGAAGCGCTATTGTGATCGCGGTTTTCCCAGTAGCCAAGTTCAAGCGCCTCGATCTCAGCGAAGTGGTTGAATATAGTAAGAGCAAACATGATCGAAAGGAAGTGTTCTCCCTATTGCCACTTTTACTATTTGCAAGTTGTTAAGGTTGCTTTTTACGCCTGTTTTGTATTTACCATAGTTTGCTTAGCTTGGTTTCATGTTTGTCGCGTTCAATGACGGGTGTTGTCACCGCGGTTTTCCCAGCGCCCAAGTTCAAGCACCTGGAACCCACCGAAGTGGCGGAGAATATTAAGGCAAATGTAATTCGATAGGAAGTGTTCTTCCTGATTGCCTCTTTTACTATTTGCAAGTTTGTAATGCTTGCTCTTTGAGCCTTATTTTGTATTTTCCCTCATTTGCTCTCCTTGGTTGCAAGTTTGTCGCGTTTGATGAATGGGTGTTGCGAACGCAGTTTTGCAGTGCCCAAGTTCAAGCGCCTCGAACTGAGCGACGTTGTGGAGTATAATAAGGGCAAATATTACTCCGAAGGAATTGTTCCCCCTGATTGCCTTTTTGACTGTTTGCAAGATGGTTTTACTTGCTTTAGTTCCTTAATTTGTATTTTTCCTCGTTTGCCCTGCAAGGTTGCAAGTTTGTCACGTACAGTGAACCGGTATTGGCATCGCAGTTTTCCCAGTACCCAAGTTCAAGCGCGTCGAACTCAGCGGAGTGGTTGAATATACTAAGGGCAAATGTGAATCGAAAGAAAGTGTTCTTCTTAATCGCCTTTTTTACTATTTGAAAGATATAATTGCTTGCTTTTTGTGCCTATTTTTGTATTTTCTTTCGTTTGCTCTGATTCGTTGTGATTTGTCGCGTTCGATGTACGGTTGTTGTTACCTCAGTTTTCCCAGTTTCCACGTTAAGGCTCCTGGAACTCAGCGAAGTGGCAGAGTATATTAAGGGCCAATATTAGTGGGAAGGTAGTGTTCTCCCTGACTGCCACATTTACTATTTGCAAGTTTGTTATGCTTGCTTTTTCTGCCCTGTTTTCCTTTTCCCTCGTTTGTCATGCTTGGTCGCACGTTTTTCGCGTTCAATTAATGAATTTTCCGGTCGCTGTTTTCCCAGTACCCAAGTTCAGGTACCTCGAACTCAGCGAAGTGGTTGAATATAGTAAGGGAAAATAATATTCGAAAGGAAGTGTTCTTCTTGATTGCCTCTTTTACTATTTGCAAGTTTGTAATGCTTGTTTTCTGTGCCTCTTTTTGTATTTTCTCTCGTTTCTCGGTTTGGTTTCAGGTTTCTCGTGTTTAATGGACGGGTGTTGTGACCCCAGTTTTCACAGTTGGCACGTTGAGGCCCCTCGAACTCAGCGATGTGGCAGAGTATAGTAAGGGCCAATATTAGTGGGAAGGTAGTGTTCTCCCTGACTGCCACATTTACTATTTGCAAGTTTTTTATGCTTGCTTTTTCTGCCTTATTTTGTTTTTCCCTCGTTTGTCATGCTTGGTTGCACGTTTTTCGCGTTCAATTATTGAATGTTGCGGTCGCTGTTTTCCCAGTACCCAAGTTCAGGCACCTCGAACTCAGCGAAGTGGTTGAATGAAAGTAAGGGCAAATAATATTCGAAAGAAAGTGTTCTTCTTGATTGCCTCTTTTACTATTTGCAAGTTTGTAATGCTTGCTTTCTCTGCCTCTTTTTGTATTTTCTCTCGTTTCTCGGTTTGGTTGCAGGTTTCTCGTGTTCAATGGACGGGTGTTGTGACCCCAGTTTTCATAGTTGGCACGTTGAGGCCCCTTTGAACTCAGTGAGGTATGAGAGTATAGATAGAGCAAACGTTATCCGGAAGAAATTCTTCCACCTGATTGCGTCTTTTACTTTTGGCAAGTTTTTTATTCTTGCATTTGTGCGTTTTTTTGTATCCTCCTTCGTTTGCCCTGCATGGTTGCAAGTTGGTCACGTGCAATGAACGGGTAGTGTGGTCGCGGGTTTCCCAGTACCCAAGTTCAAGCGCCGTGAACTTGGAGAAGTGGTGGAATATAGTAAGGGCAAATATTATTGGAAAGGAAGAGTTTTTCGTGATTGCTTTTTTTACTTTTTGCAAATTTGGAAAGCTCGCTTTGCGTGCATCTTTTTGTATTTTCTCTCGTTTGCTCTGCTTAATTGCAGATTTGTCACGTCCAATGTACGGGTGTTGTGACTTCAGTGTTCGCAGTTTCCACGTTAAGGCGCCTCGAACTCAGCGAAATGGCGGAGTATAGTAAGGGCAAATATTAGTTAAAAGGAAGAGTTCTCCCTCGTTGTCCTTTCACTTTTTGCAAGTCTGTTATGCTTGCTTTTTGCGCCTTATTTTGTATTTTCCATCGTTTGCCCTGCTTGGTTGCAAGTTTGCCGCAGTCAATGTTTGGGTGTAGTGAGCGCGGTTTTCCGAGCACCCAATTTCAGCACCTCGAACTCAGCGAAGTGGCGGAGTATAGTAAGGGCAAATATTTGTTAGAAGGAAGTGTTCTCCCTGATTGCCTCTTTTACTATTTGTAAGTTTGGTAGGCTTGCTGTTTGTGCTTTATTTTTTATTTTCCCTCGTTTGCCTGGCTTGGTTTCTTGTTTGTCGCGTTCAATCCATGGTTGTTCTGACAGCGGTTTTACCAGGGCCCGAGTTCAAGCGCCTCGAACTCAGTGAAGTGGCGGAGTATTGTTAGGGCTAATACTAGTTGTGAGTTTTCTCCTTGATTGCGTCTTTCACTATTAGTAAGTTTCTTATGCGTGCTGGTTGTGCCTCATTCTCTATTTTCCCTCGTTTGCCCTGCTTGTTTGCATTTTTTTCGCGTTAAACGTACGGGTGTTGTGACATCATTTTCAGAATTTCCTATTTGAAGCACCTCGAACTCAGCGAAGTGGCAGGGTATAGTAAGGGCAAATATTGGAAGGGAGTGTTATCGCTGAGTGCCTCTCTTACAATTGGAAGTTTGATATTCTTGCTTTTTGTGCCTTATTAGATTTTCCCCTCGTTTGCCCTGCTTTGTTGCAAGTTTCTCGCTTTCTATGTACGGCTGTTGTGACCTCGGTTTTCACAGTGCTCAAGTGGGAGTGCCTCGAACCCAGTTAAGTGGCGGAGTACAGTAACGGCAAATATTAGTCCGAAGGAAGTGTTAATTTTTAGAATATAGATTTACTTCGTGAATTTTTGTCGCAACTGTTTTGTGTATGGAATAAAGGAAAACTTTAATTCCAACAGCACTCCCGAAAATTTGTCCTTTTTTTCTACCTGGATTAGCTGCCCTTCAAGAGTCACACAAGGTCTGCCCGCATGCTCGTAGCTTAGTTAGAAGTACGCAACTATGTCTGTCACAGTTAAACTTGAAACCACTTGTTTTGCTCACCCGAAGAGGCTGTTCACTCCAACTTGATGTTGTCTCTCACAAATGGCCATATTGCAAGATTTAAAACTAATCTGAACATATCCCACATATATAGAGTAAAAGAGATAGCGGGGTAAAATGTTCTTCAAAGAATTCATTTTGATGAAGAAAAGTGAACTCAAGACACCTGCCTGAGGTACACCAATTTCTTAGATGAAAGCGCTCGGTAAGACGTGGCCAGTTCTCACTCGGAATGTCCTGTGGGTCAGATGGTCATCGGTGGCATATAGAATATTGCCACAGACACTGACTGAACAAAGGTCGAGCAGAATTCTGTAACGCCACGGAGTATCATAGGCCTTTTCAAAATCAAAGAATACAGTCAACCCAAGTTTATGCACGAAGGCGTCACGCCCGTATGTCTCAAAGGCCATAATGGCATCCGTTGTACACCTTCCCGAACGGAAGCCCGCTTGACACTTGTCTAAAATCCCGTTTTGCTCTAAAAATAAACAAGGCATTGCTTTATTATTTTCTCTAAACTCTTGCATAAATAGTTGGTTAATGCAATAGGTCTGTAGCTGGCAGGTAAACAGGTATCCTTCCTTTCTTTTAGTATTGGAACTACAAGGGATTCTTTCCAAGATTTAGGAAGGCACCCTGCTCGCCATATTTTATTGAATAAGAAAAGAATTGGTTCTTGAGCGTCTTGATAAACATCTCTTACCTCTTCATAATTGATTATGTCAGTCTCTGCAGCAGGTTTTCCACGGCTGGAAAGTGCAACAGCAAACTCATGTTTGGTGAAGGGGCAGTTGTAGCCAATGCGAGCCGGTTTTTCCGCAGAGGCTGCTGTTTCAATAAAGTTTTGTGTTCGAGGGATTGTGCAGTGTCGTGAGCAGAGATGGAAACACCATCAAAGTGTTTCCCAAGGGGGCCAGCTTGATCTTCGAGCGTGTCTCCAATTATGTTAACAAGTGGTACGGTGTTTGTGTTTCTTTCTTGTAGTGCACCAACTGTTTTACAAATATTGAGGGTATCAGTGCAAGAGTTGATGAAAGAAAGAAATGTTTTCCAGCTGTCAGTTTTTGCCACTCATCAAAGTCGGTGGCCCTTTGCGTTTTCGCGCTTGCAGGCGATCAGACTATTAGTTGTTTTATACCTTCCGACTTTAGACCTTCATGCTTTATTTTCTTGTTTGGCAGCTCTCCTGCATGTCTCGTTTCTCCAAGCTTTCCGTTTGTTGTGGTTTCTAACAGAGGTTTAGAGAATTGTGTAATGTGCTGCATCTATTAAGTGTGCAGTATTTATATCTGGCGCTTGAACAATATGTAGCATTTTATTGAGCCATACGACAGTTGGGACATCACCCTGAATTTTTTCCGGTCGGCTTCGTCTTCACGAAATTGTTGTGTGTGTATGTTGAATTGCGATGGCTATTTATTGTGCATAATGCAACAGGAAAACAATCACTGCCGTATAGATTTGCACTCACACTTCACTCTACTACTGTCAACAGAGTTGGGGAGCCCATTGCAAGATTAATCGTGGAGCAACTGTTGAGGGTTGTATTGTGATAGTCTGGTGTTTTTGTTAAATAGGCAGTTGCCAGAAGAGAGCAAGAATTGAACTGTAAGTCTTCGTCATGCATAGGCACGTGCAGAACCATTGAGACAATGAGCATTTAAATCACCCATCAGTATGAAAGGCTGCGGGAATTGATGAACTAAAGTTTCATGTTCCTTTCCCTAAAGATCGTAATCTGTGCGTCTATATGAAGAACAAATTCGTATTAGCTCATTCGGGATAATCGCCCCCATGATAACTACTTCAAGGTGAGTTTGCACGCCTATTTTATGACAAGCTATCTACTTTTGAATGCGTAAGGCAACACTTCTGGAGGAGTGAGGGGAGTTATCTCTTTCCTTTGTAAAAACCCTGTACACTGTGAGAAAGTTCGTGTGTTTTACGTTATTATAAGTTTCCATTAGGTAAATTACATCTGCTTCGTGTTCTGACAATATTTCGTAAATGTTGTCAAGATTTTTCCACAGACCCCTGCCATTTCATTGTAGAATGTTTTTGCAACATAGATTTCGTTTTAGGGAACATTGTGTTTGTTTTTTTAGTTCAGTTTTGTTATTTACTGCGTGCCGGACCTGTTGCTTTGTTATTTGCTTTCTACGCTCAACTGAGGGGCGCTGCTGCCTCCGCAACTTTGGTGCCACCGGTGACGGTGTTACGTCCATATCCTCAACTGACGCCTCATGAGCAGCTGATGGGTCAGGCTCATTCAACGTGCTCCAAGAGGACCTTTCTTGTCCACGCGCGCTGGACGCGGAGTACGCCGCACAGCAAGCGTGCGGGGTGAAGCCGCCCCCCTCCCCCCCGAGTTCATGTTCCCCAACCTCTCAGGAACACTCAGGGTGGGTCAACAGACACCAGAGTGGCCGCAGCATCTCCACAAGACTTGGCAGCCACTGTTGCTGCAGGCACAGGCAGTGTGACGACGTTTCGAAGGGTTAGGGCAGCACAGTGGGGGTGAAGATGGGACAAAATTAGCAGCTGTACTGGGTCTCCACCGACACCAAACGCGGCTCGACACCCCGGCGAGCCGCGTTCGCATACGTAGAAGAAAACATGGGATATTTTCTCCTGGCTTCTTGGTAGGTAATGATTTGCGTTACTTTGAGGTTGAATATTTGTTTTTCTGCTTTGAACTTTACACATGTTCGGGAATAGGCTGCGTGCAGTTCACAGTTGGCACATTTCAGCTGATCAGAAGTACAGTTTTTGGTCGGGTGATGGTGCGCTTCACACTTCGATCACGTCAGACGTCCGCGGCAGGAGGTTGTACATTGACCATACCGTTAGCACTTGAAGCATCGGCGTGGGTTGGGGATGTATCGTCGGACTTCGCAAAGCAAGAATCCTGCAGCGACTTACTCGGGGAGAATGCTCCAATCAAAAGTTAGTATCACTTGCTTCGTGGGTAATTCATTTCCATCACGCCTTATCATTATTGTCCTGATTGCAGTCTCTTTGGTCAAGCAGGTCATTTAGGGAGTAAGAGTCGTTTTCTTTCAATAGGTCAGGTTTAGAAATAGCACTTTCCGAGCTATTAAGATTTGTGTGTGGAGTGACAGAGACATTCACATCATGCACGTCAGTCTGGCCCAACAGTTTAGTGGATTTCTCTTTAGTTTTCATTTCAACGAGAATATCACCTAATGTTAGTTTACACGAATTACGCTCTTTATGAACTTAGATACCAAAAAGAATGATTTACCGCTTATTGGTGCGTCTGTCTCAACGGACTGTATAAGCAGAAATCCACAGAAGTTATCAGGCCTTGCAAAACAATTGAGCAGAAAGTGGCAGGAAAGCAATTACTTCAGTGCGAGCCTTCTTCAGGGCTTGATCGTTTGGTTGGGGGGAGGGTTTAGAATATACCATACGCTGTATTATAAAGCAGTGAACGGGGTTACTTTCTTCTCGAGCCTTACCCTGCTAGCGAGAGAGGTCCTGGCGCTCCCTGCCTGGTAAACCGGCAGGGAGCCCATCCGCTTGCGCTTGACCTTGGCTCCGACGGCCACCGTGTGTGGCTTTTTACCCTTATCTAACAACACATCGCCACGGTTGTTCCAGTTTATGTTTAGGGGCTCGGGGTCCGCGGTGTCGCCAATACCGTCACAAAAAATACTCAGTATGCCCCGTGCTGGGCTCCTGCAAAGGGAACCGCCGGAGTATATTGAAGGCGAGTTTTAGGCCGGAAAGGCGCCAGCACCCCTCATTCGTGGAAAGACTAATTCTAAGCAATGCTTTGCTTTAGAGATTTATTGTTTGTTTTTCCGTGCTTGCACTGCTTGGTTGCAAGGTTTTTGCATTCAGTGTACACGCGTTGTGTACAAGGCCATCTGATTAGCCGAGGTGAACCTCTTCAAGCTTAAAGAATTGCCGGGGTATTGCGATGGCATCAGTTTAATCCCGAACGAATCGTATCCCACTCAATACCGCCGGTCTATTTCTATGTTTTCCATGATTTTGGGGGCATATTCTTTATATTTTTGTGTTTTCGCTACTGGCCTGCAAGGTAATCGCGGTTAGTGACGGGTGTTCTATTCTCGGGCTGCTTAATACTTAACTCGAGCGTGTTATACCTCATAAAAGTGGCGGAGTGTGGTGAAGGGTTAACCCCATAATGGGGGGTTTCAACGTTCAACCCAACGTTCCAACAGGATCCGGCCCCTCAAGTGGTAACTATGAACCGCAAAACGGCTCCACTGCGGAGCTCATGTATGGAGTCTTCTGCTACAACGACATCAATCACCCAAGAACCACGGTGCTCCATCCTCAAATGAACAGACTAACCGAACGATTCAACAAGACTATAGCGAATATGCTACGTAGGCCGGAAGTAGCCATAAGCCGGGGAACGAAGTCCTTCTTGTTGTGAGAAGTATTTACATCACAGGAATCCATGGCACCAGCGATACGATTCCGTTTCAACGACTTTACGGGAGTGACCGGCTACGATGCGCTAGGCTGTGCTGCCGCACAAAGAAGACGGCGACTACCACGACAACGTCCAAGAGTACGTATAACAAGCGGAGGAGGTCAGCCAGCTTGTTCCAGTCAGTGCAACAAACGGGTAGCTCGTGAATGCGGGACATTGGAACCTTCGACGAAAGCTAGGTGATTTTCTGCATGTTTTGGGCCAGAAATTTATAGCGTAATGTGTTTGAAGGCATTTCTGACTGTACCGAATTCATCGTCGTGTTGGAGGACTCATCACTGAGGTTGTCGCTCACGGTGACTACTGCACATCAAGATAAGGCACACTGCCGATAGCCGTTCGTGCGGTCTTTCAAAACCCTTACTACTCCACGTAAGGAACGTTTATTTTTTGGAATGGTGTGGTTTAGGGCGCAGCCCTTTCCCGTCCATGAGTGGGTGCTTTATTCATATAAAAACTGCAAAAGAAGTGTACTGGGGATATTTTGACCTCATTTGGGAGTTCACCAGCATACAGCCCAGTCTGTGTGAAGGAGGGTAGGGGAATGAAATGGGATAGGTGAGAACAAATGGGGACTGAGAAGGAGGGAGAGAGAAAGAAAGAGATAAGAAGGGCGTAATGCTGGCCGGTAGGCATTGGCATACAGCCATTGTATGAGGTTGGTCTCCTCGAGGACTGTCAGGACAAGTCGGAATACTTCCCACCGGGTGGAGTCTGAACCCCTCGGGAAAAGCAGGTCGATCAGGGTGTGGCTGGGCAGCCCGAGACGCTGGAGCGTGGCTCGAAGCTCTGCTCGCGGGGCATCGTGCTGGCGGCAGGAGCACAGCAGGCGGTCCAGGGTCTCCAGCACTGGGCAGTCGGCACAAGTCGGCAATGAGTGGCGGTTTTGTTGGCGGAAGCGGGCTACCACGTTCCAGCAATCAAGGCGCATTCGGAGGAGTAAGGAGCGGGCGTCCCTGCTGATGCTGCCAGACAGGACCTGTGTAGCGTGGCCGCAGATGACTCTGGGGTTCGTGTGCATCGTCTCCAGCTCCCGCGCCAGGATGGGTTGCTGCAGGCAGGTTGCTGGAGACAGGGACGCCATCCTAGCGAGCAGCACCTCTGGGCAGGGCGTCAGTCACCTCATTGCTGGTAATTCCAACATGAGATGTCAACCAGTGAAGCCGCAGGTCACAACCACGGGACTCAACCAGGTGAAGATTCGCCGCCAGCGACAGCTAAACGTAGCCGCTGGAGCTAGAAGGCCGGTCGGTCACTGGCAGTCTCGGGCCGGGTCGGCCACCCGCAGTCTCAAGGAGCAGGTCTGCTGCAAGGAGCAGCCTGACCAGCTATGCATGAGTTGGGGAGTCGGGGAAGGGCAGACGGCACACACAACTGGTGCCAAGATCTATTGTCGTACACGCGGCTCCAGCTCTGTCCATGTACGGTTACGGTTTATTTTAGTTATTTATTTCACACTACTGCAGGCCAATGTGCTGGCCCAAGCAGGAGTGGATACATCAAAACATAATTGTTGAAAACAACAGACAACAATACAAAAGAAACAAAAGTTTAAGAAAGAAGGTGACGCTCAAGGTCATCAAGAAACCTATAAAAATGAAAGATGTCACACGGCAAACAATTCCAGTCATCGACAGTTCTAGGAAAAAAACTATATTTAAAAGCATTTGATCGGGCAAAATTTGGGGTTAGAGCATGTTCATGACCATGACGAGTACGTCGTACTGATAGCGGTTTAACACAGTCAGGGAGATCAATTTTTACAATACCACACAAACAATTGTAAAGAAAGGAAAGACGACTGAACTTTCTCCGAGCTTCTAAAGTAGAAATGTCGTTTAATTGCATTAAGGTGGTCGGGGAATCAAACCTACGATATTTGCCGAAAATAAACATTACAGCCTTTCTGTTAATACGTTCCAGATTCATAATATCTTTCTTGGTATGCGGATCCCAGATAATGGAAGCATACTCAAGCTTAGAACGAACACAGGCATTATAGGCTAGAATTTTAGTACGCGAGGGTGCAGATGCTAGTTTTCGTTTTAGAAACCATAGCTTACGTAATGCAGAAGTGGTAATGTCAGTTGTGTGGGTCGACCAAGTTAATTTGCTTGTGAGAGTGACCCCCAAGTACTTATATTTGTCTACATTATTTATGTTAGTGGCTCTTGAAGTATAGTGGAATTGACTAGGACTTAGCTTCCTGGTGATGCGCAGAACCACAGTTTCTTTAGTGTTTAACTGCATGCCCCCGTTCTGACACCAGTTATCGATAGCGATAAGTGCATCTTGTAAAGCCACATGATCACACGGTAAGGAAATTTGCTTAAAAATGACGCAATCATCCGCGAACAAACGCACAGATACATTTTAGTAATAACAGAAGCTAAATCATTAACATAAATTAAAAACAAAAGTGGCCCTAGCACACGTCCCTGCGGGACTCCAGAGGACACACGAAGAACAGTCGAAGAAAAATTATTAATCACTACATACTACGTTTATGTTGAAGATAAGCCTGAATCCACTGAACAATTTTTGTAGGTAATCCTATACGCTGTAATTTGTGTAACAACTTCCCGTGTGGCACTTTATGAAAGGCTTTACAAAGATCTAAAAACAGTACATCAGTTTGCCCAGAAACATCAAGCACACGTGAAAATTCATGGACAGTTGTAACTAACTCGGTAACAGTAGATAACCCCCTTCTGAAGCCATACTGATGCTTTGATAGTACATTGTGTTCACTGAGAAATTCATAGACGTAATTAGCAATAACGTGCTCAAGAGGCTTGCAACAACTGCTTGTAATAGAAATGGGGTGGTAATTCTCAAACGATAAAGGGTCACCTTTTTTTTAATTGGTTTCACACGTGCTATACCCTAATCAGCCGGTATTTCCCCCGTAGCAATTGAAAGATTAAAAAGTCGAGTTAGGAATTCCGATAAGTATTCAGCGTAGCGGTTAAAAAAAGCATTAGGAATGCCGTCAGGCCCCGGAGGTTTTTTGGGATCAAGTTGTAATAGCATGTGCAATACGCCTTCTTGCGTCACTAATAGGTCTTTGTCTGAGTCAACGAATGAATTCTCAAGTTCATAATCATCGGTTTGAGAAAAAACGCTCTGGAAGTATGCATTAAAATGTTCAGCAATAGTAGGAGCGTCCGTTATTATTACACCATTAACCTTCATTTTACTAATCCCTGTCTTAGACTCGCTTAAATACCTCCAAAATTTTTGAGGGCTATTCTGAAGAAATTCAGTCAGCGTAATACTTTAAAAAGTGTTTCTTGCTTGTGCCAAGCTTGTTTGTAGTTTGTCCTTCAGTACGTTAAGCTGGGGTGTCATTGGTACACGCTTCTTGCGAATCCTTTTAATTTTACGCTTCATGTGGATTATTTCCCGGCTAATCCAAGGGTTTGCACGATGCTTTTTGCACGGTTCTAACAAACGATTGCCAAGAGGTCTCAACATTGTGTATCAAGGATCCGATATGCGTTTCAAGGTAGTCAAATATCGCTACATCATTCGCCCTGGTAAATTCCTTTAAAAGTGTGGCAGGCTGAGTATTTTTAGCACGATGTAAAGCCTTATTCTAAGTAAAAGAAATCAGTTTATGATCAGAAATGCCCGGTTCGATTGCAACATAGCCATCAGAATATATTTCACTTAGAAAGAGTAAATCCAAAATCGACCCGCCTCGAGTACAGACATCCACCGCTTGCTTGAGGTTGAGCAAAAACATGATGTCAAGAATTGAGTCACCCGAAGGAGAGCAGCCATAGCTTAAATTATCCCAAACAATAGATGGCAAGTTAAAATCACCTGTTAGCAAGACGTGTTTCCCACATAAACCTAGAAGTCGATCATAAAATTTTATCAAAAACATATCATCTGCATTGGGTGTACGGTAAAGAGCACAAAGGAAGAAGGTAGCATGGTCAAGCGATATTTTCAAAAATATGCTTTCATGATCAGCAATTTGATCGGCGAGACAGGCGTCAACGGAATCTTTTACAATAACCGCCACGCCCCCACCACGAGAGCCTCTATCCCGCCTAAAAACTTAATATCCAGGCGGCACAATTTCGTTGTCACTTATCAGACCATGTAGCCAGGTCTCAGTAATGACGCAAATATGTGGGTCATATAAAAGAAGAAGATTTTCAAGCTTATCGATTTTGTTAGCTAGGCTCCTAGCATTAAAAGATATCAAGCGAAGCTGGAACATTGGGAATTGCTATGCCTTAGCGGGGTGCTTTTTAACCTTTGACAGCCATTGACGGGAATTTGAAGAGTCGTTCCAACTGAAAAGGTCGGTACCAATACGGATCCTATCTTCAACAAGAAATACATCTTTACCGGCATCTTTATCTGCCTTAGCTGACTGCCAAAGCAATTTACGTTTCCGACGCGTTTCCGCACAGTAGTCGTTTTCAATACTAATCTTGGAGCCCTTAAGTTTTGAAACGTTTTTCCAGATAGCCTGTTTTTCCCTGTAGTCTTGGAAATATAGAATTATCGGCCTGTTATCTTTATTGCGTCCAAGCCTGTGAATACGAGCGAAAGAGGAGCAGTTCACACCTAACTTATTCCCAAACAATTCATCAATAACCTTACGTCGCAGATCGGATTCAGTTTCATCCTGAGATTCAGCAATACCAAAACTATCAAATTCGATCTGCGGGTGTAGTTTTCTAGGTCAATGAACTTCGCGCTCTGTGTTTGAACGCCCTCTTGAACAGTTTCAACGGTAGTGGTTAGTTTTCCATGGGTTTCGTTAACATTAGCTTCAAGGGCATTTAGGCGCGCACCAAAACTCTCGATCGTTTTTTGAGTACCTTCAAGACGAGTTTTTAAATCGGCTATCTCTGCCTTGATTTCACTCTGTCCATCCAGGATTGCCTGAAACATTTGTTCAACAGTAGGACCAGGATTTGATTCCACGTCCCCACAAATAATAATTTTGCATGAACAGTAGCACTCATACGCAATAAGAAAGCAGGTGCGTGGGCACGGCAGAATAACAAGAAATCTGTTGTCACTACGTATTGAACATTCATATCTAACCTGTACGATAAAGAAACGAAAGGCCGTGAGCCACATGTTGTCAGTGCTTTCGCCGCGCCCACTGTCGATGCTGAGGAATGGTCCAGCTCTTATAGCGTTGGTTGCGACTGACGTAGGACATCCGGACCGGAAACGCAGCAGGGCCTCTTCGATGACGGTGACGTCGAAGTCATGTTGCTGTCTTGAGTTGTCTTGATAAAACGGCTCGGCGGTGGGAATCGATGATAAGGCCCCAGCAGCAGAATTCAGCAACGCCTGTACGACGAAGAAACGAAAGACCGTGAGCCACATGTTCCCAGTGCTTTCGCCGCGCCGCGTCCACGGAGCCGTCTGTGTAGAGCTGCAGTAGGTCGGCCGTCTCGTCCTACAACAGGGAGCAACCAACTGATGGATAGCCTGAGCTGTTGTTGACCGCTGGCTGCGAATTACCGCGAGTGTGGTGCTGATACGAAGGCCTCGCCTGGGGCCAGGAGGTGGTGTGTAGAGGGTGCATCACCCCCTGGCACCGGGCGAGCTCTTTGTCCGTCTCGTGGCTAAGCCGCGTCGCCGTGGTCATTCCCGCTTGAACAATGGCAAAAACGATAAATAAAAGAAAAAGCGATGGATGAAAGAAAGCAAAGGAGGAGAGGGTCACGTAATTGTGACGGGAGGGCAGTTCGGCGTGGCGGCTCTAGCGAGCGATGTCCGAAAGGGTGCGGTAGCAGACGGGAGGGTGACAGTATGCTCTGCCCGCACGCGGCGCTCGATGGCGTGGCGCTCGGGCGAAACGTAAAAGAGCCGTGCGGGTGACGATGGTGTGCATTCACTTCCTAAGACGCAGATCGCGGTCCCTTCCTGAGACGCACTTAGCGCCGCTGAGGCATAGGGTAATTATCGCTGCCGTCAAGAGAACCAACCAGTTAGTGCAGCCTCAGCGCACTGCGGCTGTGGTCAAATATTGCATTAGGGAATATCGTAATGGCCAGCACAATTTTCCAGAATCGAGTCGATGAAGTCTTAAATTGATGGTCTAACACTTCTTTCAACTTTTTGTGAGATGGTAAATCTTTGCTGAACATAGTCACCAACACACCCAGTACGCAGATTAGGGGGTCGCAAAGCACCTCCGGCAAAATTACTCCTCTTTGCTCATCAGATGACGTGGAAACTCCTCAAAGGTTTTTCTCTCTTTCCCGATATTGAAGTATTTCCACTGCTAAATTACGTCACTGAGACCACGTAGCGGCTGTTGGCCGGTTTTACTTCAGTTGCAGCAATGAACGCACTTCGATAGCAACTTAAAAAATAAAGGCACAAAAATGAAGCAGAGACGGATAGCGGATCTGCTTTGACGAGCAAAGCACGCAGAGCCGCTACGTTCTGGCAACAACTGTACCTTAAGGAGTGCCTTGAGACGCGAAAGAAAGCATGAAAACGTTTATCGAATCTGTCGCAGGGTTCCTTTAACGGGGATGACGCCTCGAAGCACGCTATGTAGTATTGACTCATGTATTTTGATGTACCGGGTCGGCCGGCCCGGCTGTATTGCCTGGCTTTGAAGCGGGGCAGGTGTTACTCGCCTCTTTTTTGTATACCGCAGGCTGTCTGATTTTATATATAAACCTGCTTCACCTTGTTGTCACTTAGCTAGAATCATCACGAGTGTAATTGATCAATATACATGCAGAAACATAAGTGTTTGCAAGGTAAACGCTGGTTCAAGGCATACACCTGTGCGAGCAGTTTTGGCAAGGGCTACTTCCAGTTTGTGTATTTTTCAAATTTTTTGGCGGGCAAAAGTTTGCTTCAATGAACTTTTGTTTTTGGAAGAAACCAGCTTCGTTTATAGCCACTTTACGATAAAGGTTGTTGTTGCGGAGGCCCTGTGGTGATTACAGAATATGGTATAAATATTGCGCAAAATATTTTATGCGGAGTAAAAGGTACAAGAAAAATATTACAAAAACAAAAAAACAAGAAACCTTGACCGAGAAAGTTTAGTTCTTCTAAATGTTCCCCCAAAATCAATAATATCTTGAAGCTAAAGAGGTACTTAAAAGAAGTTTTTTATGCTTGGATAGAGTAGTTTATTTTTGTTGGTTTCTATTGAATATTTATTTCCAATTTTATTTCTTTCTCGAACCGAACAAATCAAAGATAATGTTCTTGGCAAGGTTTTTGTGGTCTTCGAGGTCACATCACTGTTGGCACTGATATGAGACTTGAGTTGACGGTGCACGTGCCATTTTGGCAAATGCAGGTTGGTTGAGGTCCACATCGTAGTCCTGAGGAGAGTGGTGAGCACTGGAAGAAAAATGTATCCATAAAAACCAGAAATAGACACACGAGTAGCTCTGCTCAGGCGTTTAAATGAATAAAAATACCGTGAACAAAATTATTTCGTTAAATTCTGTGTCATATTTTGACGACAATATCGGAAGCATTTGCACATAAAAAGCTTTTATTTAGCAAGAAAAGTGAAATTTCCACAATATATATTGACATATACCACACGCTGACACCGGGTGGATGATTCAGAAATACGTGTTTTGATCCAACCTGTTATAACTGACTAAACAAAAAATACACGTGCGGCAAGAAGCAGCTAGCAAAGGGACGGTCACAGATGAGCGTGGGGGAAAAGAAGACCGGCCGTTTCCCGGCATTCATTCATTTTCAATGCAAATGCCTGTCCAAACATCGACTGTAATCAGGAACTTCAATAAACTGCCTAGAAAAGCAACCACAAAACCGCAACCACTTTCTATCAAAACAAGACTGGACCTGTGACATACAAAAAGGTAATGTAATAGTGATATTATTCAAAGGATCATAGCAATATTACTACCACTATAGTCGAAATAACCTATTTCCTGAACATATACAAATACATACTTCAGCACGCATACAACACAGGACGTCATTTGTGTGCATGCCTGTGCAGCCCAGAAAATCTCAGTATGTGACTGAATGTAATAATCATATCAAACAAGCAGAGCAAAACGGACGGAACAACATAAGTACGAACGACGACACAGCGCTATTCTTCCAACAGAATTTTATTTGGAAATCACATAAATCACCCCACTCTGCAGAGTCATGTGGCTTCATCTCTTGTCATTCGCGATTACACTATAAGTACAGCATTGTC
The DNA here is from genome assembly GCF_048455015.1 of Haemaphysalis longicornis. Taxonomy (NCBI): domain Eukaryota; kingdom Metazoa; phylum Arthropoda; class Arachnida; order Ixodida; family Ixodidae; genus Haemaphysalis; species Haemaphysalis longicornis. The sequence goes on from NW_027526245.1 coordinate 4,281,332, forward strand.
AGACTGCAGATGCCAGATACCGCAGATTGGGCACCGCCACCAGACATTAAGCCAAATTCCCGCCATCACTATCATCTTGGCAAACACGATTACCACACTGACAAAATGCACATGCCAAGGACCAAACTAATGCACATTTATATTATAAATGTTCAACTTATTCAAACATAGTCGAATGTATCAGCACCAGTGCTTGAAAATGAAGGACAGTCCAGAAAGCAATGCATTTTCCGAAGCGTGGTTACAAAACAAATCGGTCGCTATACCGATTGCGAAACTGCATGCCTAGCCAAGAAGTTGTAAAATACTACAAAAAGTGATGCAGGAGGGCATGAATTGTTGATAGTCATCTCGGCGAACGTGTAAGTGGCGCTCGGCTGGGATATAGAATATTGGCACAATTTTCTCTTATTGTTCTGTGCCACCACCAGGATCATTGGTTAGTTCGCATTGCGTCACTTTTGTTTTATAATCCGACGGTTCATGGGCACCACCATTTTGTTCTTTGTACGTTTTTATCGGTCAACACTGGCATACGTATCTTTTCCTTTCTGCTCGGTGGCTGCGCGTTACTCCCGTCCTTTCGAATTCGAATCACAGGAGACGTGTAATTACATTTCAGCGGCAGAAGTCTGTCTAAAGATGCCGTTTTGATGCATCTCCGGTAGTGCTGTTAACAAACGACCCGGTCGAAGTTATCGGCAAAGCCGTTCATACGCCAATCTCGCAACACTGATAACGCCAAAACGTCCACCGTTGCTGATTTGCATGCCTCAATGGCTGTACGCTAGTACCTTATCTGCTGACACTACGCTCCTAGTCCCTGGCGCGAATGCTCGGCCCTGCTTTGTCTCACCCATGCTGTCAGCGTCTGCGGGCAGGAACAGCTTTACTTGGTGACACTAGTCCTGCCTAACCTTCGGAGAGTTTCTGCAAACATACTCAACCGGGAAGGCAAGGGTGGCGGGGGGTGGGAAGAGTTCAGTTATTCACGGTAATGCCGTTTTGAGGCTTGTTTTGTGGTTTCATGGAACGTATTCTGAGCGCTATGCTGTATAACTGATTAGCTTGATGCATGCGCCTGGCGTCTTGGGCCTTGGCGTATTTAAATAACGGAGCTCGTTTTTGCCCACGCGATGAAACCATAGGTAAGTAAAGATATGTACCTTTGCTGTAAAAACCAAATCTGAATATACAGAACGCAAAGTTTTGCTGACAAACACAATACGATTTACACATTCAGTAACCCGTGGGGTCAAAAAACGCGGAAACTTCTGTGATAAGTCCACAATCTCCATCTTATCAAGTGTATCAGTATGAGTTCATTTGGAACATTTAGGTCGAATGGAAGATTATCAAGACAAAAAGAATGTAGAACCGGTGAATTTTTAATAGCAGAAGTGTTTAGGCTTTTAGTGATTCCTTGGAGTAATACCTGAAAACTCTCATCATCGGCGTTGTAGAGAGGGTGAAAGTACTAGGTCGGGACGTTTGATGGTAAGTGGCCAGGAGGCAAGGAGCCCCCGAAGAGGTTTTGTGAGTGCGCACCGTAAGAAGAACATGTCGTAAAGACTTGCCGGGAATCAATCCCCGAACCCTTTTTCGTGAAACTGGATACCGGACCACTAGGCTACCGAAATAGCCCGGGAAATAAGGGGTTTGCTTCACGCTGGGGGAGGAGCAAAAACAATAAATACTTTGTGTCGGCACGCTGACGGCAACAGGAAAAGAATCCAGATATAATTTTTACAAGTATAGGGGAAAATTAGTTCAATTTTAAGCTGAGAAAATAAACCTAACAACAACTTTAGCCGCGCAGAGCGCGCAAAAATTGGTCCATCTCTTATTCCAAGGCCACCTAATTATGGGTCGGGAAGAAAAAGTCATACATTTTTTAAAAGGTTGAAATAAATATTGAAAAAACAAAACACGCCATAACAAACTTCCGAAAAAGAAAAAAAAATGTGGTTCATCCCCTCTTCATAGCAATCGTTAAAACACGAAAGGGAAATGTGCCTTCACTGGAGCAGTTTAATGTTTATTGCACATCCCATTTTTTATTTCGGCGGTATGGCACCATTAAACACATCAACATTGTACACGGGATTAGACACGCAGGGTCATTGTGTATATCCCATTGAAACCCCGCGCACTCGAAAACCGAGCGAAGGAAACAGAACGAGTTGTCAGCCAATCATTTGGTGAAGTCACGGTCCGCTACAGCGAAAGGAGCATGATTGGCTGGTCGGCAGCAGTCTTGTTCTTGTGGGTGTGCTCGGTGATCGACGTCCTGCTGGTGGATCACTTCGGCGAAGGTGTGACCACTTCGGCCCTGCTGGTCGGAGTGTATGGCAGACGCTTGAGTGGCGACGAGATGCGGTCGTGGAACGTGGGAGGCTGACCTCGTAGCTAGGACCATAAATGCGTGAATGCATTCCGCTTCCCGCTGGCGTGTGTCTATCGTCGCACCAATGCTGTCAGGACAGCGCCATTCGCCAGTCCGGGGTGTTACCTTTCTGCCTTAACACAACAGTTTTGTTTACACAGGGCCACGGTGGAAGTTATTCATCTACTCAGCACGGGTTCATCACAACCCCAGCATAGGCAGAGGATAGATAGCGTAGCTTACGCTGCTATACGCAGGTCTATCGAGGCGCCAATTGTCGGTGATCATTAGCGTCATGACGAACTACTTCGCTTCAACTCTCTTAGACGACTGCACGATATGAATGGAGATTGGTATAGGAAAAGATTTAAGTCGCGTTCGTACAGGTAAACAGGCCTGAGTTCATAGCCCAGTTGGTAGAGCTTCTCAAGGCTCCCGTGGCGGCCACAGTGATCGCGGGCTCCAAACCTTGCACCGCCGCGTCAATGCAACTTTTTCTGGCCATGTAGTTTCCGTGACGGATACGACGTCCGTGTGGTCTTGCTGTACGCCGGCATGAAACACCTACATTACAACAGACCGTCGCTTCACGAAACAAAGCGATATGAAAGATGGGTCCCCCGAGTTAAGAAACCGTCTTGCCTGCGATTGCGTTTGTTGCGTGATCTCTCGTGTGCTGGACTCCTCACCAGTTCACATGCGCCCACGGCAGTAGTTCGGAACAGGAACACCTATCTCACTCTAAAGGCGCTGAGATCGCGAATCTGGTTAGTGCGGGTTTAAGCACGTGCTACCGCACCCAAGTTGGGGAGAGATGTGAAAACCTACGGACAAAACGTTCCGGGCCTGCCAGCCATGGAGACGTTAGGGCGCGTTGGAAATCTATGTGTCGTGCAACAGCCCGGTTTAGGACGAAGAGAAATGGCTCTGCAGCTTTGCTGTTTGTCCAACTTTACAAAAGTAGTGTCACATTCGCCATATATTACCAAAATGAGTGTAAGCACAAGGTAGGACAAATCGCTCAATGTGATATGGTGGCTTTTTTTAAGGTTACTTTCTTGCATAAATCTGCTAAAATCGTTTTGCTATTACTGAAAAATGCACTGCTCGCGCACAAACATATCTCAACAAGGCACAATTGATAAAACATAGTAATCGTGATGTCGCGTTGTGGAATAAAGAATAACAGGAATTTTATTTACAATTTGATATATACCTTTCAGTGTGAAAGATGGAGCCGCAACATAAAAAGCCCAACCATGTTTGTTAAGGGACTCCCCAAGACATTTATAAATCATATTCCTAATAGAAACGTCACAGGACAACCTCATAGGGAAAAAAATACAAACAAAGATAATGCAATAATTTAGCCGCCTCCTGAATTTCCAAACTCTAACAGAACCTTTCTTTACAGTTTAAATAACTGTATTTCACATGATGTGCCAATTCCAGTTCGTGCCATGCGCCACCGAAGCATTGAGTACCATGTAGAAAAACCGATCGATTCGGTGTCATGACCAGCGTGGTTCGCCTGAGCACAATATGGCAGGCCGTGGCTACGAACTGGCAGAAAAACGTACGCTAAGTAATCTAAGGCAAAGTTCCTAGCATACCACAATATAAGGTGGCATTGACGGAGTGCTGTAACACAAACTTAGCCCAATAGAATAAAAGGTAGGTTATTTGGCACAGTATGGGTATCAAATAACCCCGTGAATAACTTCGGCACGAGCATGTCGCCGAGATGCGCCATTGCCCTCGTCATAACAGCCTGGTACGCAAGTTTGCCAACACGTGACAAAATTGCTTATTTTCGTGAACTTCGTCCCACAATGTTTCCACTAAGTTGATTAAATTACGCTCAAAATGCACGCACAATTATGTGGGCGATCATTTAGGCGCAAGAAAAACCACAGTCAACAAAGAATTGCACCCACCTCCCCGCGAGGGGAACCCTGTGTAGATGTGCCGCATCGTGGGGTTTACTTGGTGTTTCCGTTGGATTGAGGCTGAAATCGCGTGAAACGTATCAGGAACGCGTATGATTAATATGTTTTATGATTACTATTATGTTTTATTGGCCAATCTTGGTCAATATCTCTAAGTGGTATGTTGGCGCTTCGCTGTCGCAATGACCTTTGCTCCATCATTGTTGCTGTAAGTGGAAGCTTGTTTTCTTTTATGGCAAGTGTAATCATTGCCCCATCATGCGTTGTATCAGTAGCTTGTTGACGTAGTTTGAATGAGTGAAGGATATAAGGCGCGTTCGTAGCATTAGATTCTGTCTCGGTTTTGTGGCACAGTGGGAAGAGCAACATGTACCTCGCGTTCCGCCAACAGGGTCGTGGGATCGAAACCAGGCGCCGCTAACTATTATTTTTTTATAGTGTAGAGGGAGGGGTGTGGACGAGAGAGGGACATCGGAGAGGAGAGGGGGTGAGCGGCGGAGAGCGCAGCTCGCGCGGCGAGGAGAATGGTGGAGGGGCGGATGACAACAACGCCGACGCTGCATGGACAAGGCGAGTGAATGAGAAGCAGTCGCATCTAAAAGTAGTTTAAACGAAACCAATTAAGCAATATCCCGATGGCTCCTCAGACTCATAAAATCCAATGACTTGACGAGTTCGAATAAACGAAACGAGTATAAAGACATTACCCGATTTAACAAACTTTTTCTGAATAAATTCAGTCCCAAAAGTGGTAATGTTTGGCCAATCTAGTAGAGAACGCCCAAAATTGATTTACTGGACGCGAAAGGCAAAATCGCACAGCACCTATGCCCCGCTTTAACAAAACTCCGCTGCGGAAAACGGCAGTTGATTTTTGAGTTCAATTCGCAAGAGGGAGCAAACCGCATCAAACAATCCGTGGGCGGGTAGTTCCTGTGCTTTCGCCCTTCTTGTGTGTCATTTGCTGTTAGACCTCACGTTCTTTTTTTCTGAAATTCATCTTGGTAAGCCTACTGTCCGTCTAGAAGCGCTAGGCATGTGCGCGGAAACCGTTCGTGAAAGCAGAAGGACAAGCACACTTTCTGACCAACGTGTACGACATGGAGCTCACAGGGTCCCCGGTACAATCAAGAATGTGCCTGGGAAAACCATTGTTCAGTGGGTGAAGTGCCCGTCGGTATAAGCTTCTGCGGCTACGTGAGCACCGACGGAAACAGTCACTAGGAAAATTTCGGTTGACGGTTATATGTCGTGGTTTGTAAGAAGCATAGAGAAAGTGGCGGTTGCAGACGCTCACGAAGACGTTGATGATATCAAAGCTCCGGTGCCCACACTGATGAATGTGGTGAATGCTTTTGATCCGGTGCGGATGTGTGCGCGAAGGCTCGAAGACTCGGTATACGCACTGGACGCAGTACAAACATACGAGACATCTGTGCCGCCATTGCCTACAAAGCACGTGCAAGCAAAGGTGACCGACACTTTTTTGTGGGAAAAAGATTTGTCGTCTACCGGCGGTCCCCAATTTTTATAGTGTTTTTTTGTACGCAGAGGCCGCAATTTTTTTCTCGGCATTTACGCCCTAAAATTGTGACGCCGCATAATCCTAAATGATACCGCAATAGTGTATGATCGAAGCACAGGTACGAGTGACCAAGAATTGCCTAACTCAATTTACTTGATTTCTGAATTAAAAAAAAAATTCGTGCCTCCCCTCAATTTTGTTAAATTGAGTTCTGGCTTCACTCAGTTGCCCTACATGTAGGCAAAATATTACTGTTATCGGAAACAAAGCCAACGCAGCTAGGGCGGAAATAAAAGTTCTCACACGACGATGTCTTTGTTTAGTAGCAAGGATACGCCAAAACCTCTTGTCACTGATTTCCGATGCGCACACAGGGCCGGTGGCGTAAATGCGGAGCAAGTAATAAAATACACTACCTTCTTTCTTCGTTTTTGAATGAATATAGATAGCACATGCGTACAGTTTTCCATACATACATACATACACACATACATATATAGATACATTCATACATACATACATATATGCATACATACATACATACATACATACATACATACATACATACATACATACATACATACATACATACATACATACATACATACATACATACATAAACGAGGGTGCGAAACACAAATACAGTCGCCTAAACCGATTACTCGGACTTCAGAAATGCTTGGTTTTTCGGACACCTTCGCACCACTGCCGCTTGTCATATTGCAGTAGATATATCCACTACCGATAGTCGGACGCCGCACAGCACTCCATTCGATTTTTTGGATTCCCGCTTCGGTGGTCACATGGGACCTGTGTCGCCACCTGGCGGAGGCGCGGCACAATAGAAGGGGGTGGTCCGACAGTGGAACAGTGAAAATCGGAGAGGCCATAAATATTTTCGTATGTTGGCCATTTTCACAATCAGTCGTTTTCGGTGCTTTGTGTATCGTTGTGTAGTTGCTTGGCGTGCTAAGACACCTTCTGAAATGGTGGCGCCACCACCCGTGGCACCAAGGCCATCTGCACCGTCAGGAGCTATCTGGAGTTACAAAGAAACCAGCCAACTTCCAGACACTCACGGTGGAGAAAAAGCTGCCATGATCCCGAACGCGGCCGACCGCAGTTGCCTGCAAAATTCCCTTTCAAAGCAAATTGTCTCCGATTACTTAAATATTAAGGGAAGATCCTTAAGGCAGGGAAAAAGGTGTCTGCAGCAAAGCAGAGGAAGCTCCGTGACGGCAGTTACCCAAAGCTAGAAGAAGCTTAAAACATGTGGTTTCGTGCGACTTTGACTCAAAGGTTACAGTTTCTGGAGATAGGCTTAGGAAAAAGGCAGAGACGCTTGCCCTGCGCATAAATATTACAGTCTGCAAGTTCAGCTATGGCTGACTGTGAACCTTCAAGAAGTGATACAATCTGACCTTTAAAAGCATGTGTGGCGAGATCCTTGTGGGACTTTACCGCGCCGACAAGCTGTGTTCGCCGCTGTGCCAGTAGACCCCCGACCACATATTCAACTCTGATGAGACTGGCTTCCTCTAAAAGGTGTTTGCCGAGAAGACGTTTGCTTTATCTGGCGAACCGTGCCACGGCGGAGAGCACAGTCAGGTGCGATTGATGGTTATCGAGGGAGCCAACATGCCCGGGTCGGAGAAGCTTCCACTCCTCGCCATCTTCAAATGAAGACATCCGAGATGTTTTAGAGGCTGTAATTCGCTCCACGTTTGATACGAAATGAACTAGAAGGCCTGAATTAAACAGGACCTCTTTCAGCACTACATACGGAAGGTCGGCCGCAAGTACAATCAAGAGAAGCGCAAGGTGCTTATGTTTGCTGATAACTGTGGTGCCCACGGGCACATCAACAACCTGAAAGCGATCCCCTTGCAATTGTTTGACGCCGAATATCACCAGTGCATTGCAGGCCATAGACCAAGATGTCATCGAGAACTTCAAGCCGCACTGCCGATCGCGCCTTCTGAATCATGTGCTTTTGTGTGGACAGTGACAAAAGGTACGTTGTAGATGTAATGTCGGCTATCAGCATCCTGTCTGATGCTTGGAGGGCAGCGACGCAGAACACGATCCGCGACTGCATTCAGCATGCAGCATTTGTGGCTGGCAGTAAGGACAAGGATAGTGATACAGTCCATGACCATACAGCTGGTATACCACATGCCACAGCATCCGGCATTTTCGATCATCTGCGTGCTAGCGGTGTCGATGTTGAGCGGCTACATTTGAAGAATTCACCGACATCTATAGTGCCGTCCTCGGTGGTGCCGAGTTGGATGACGATCACACTGCAGGTCTTCGAACCGTCGCAGGTGGACAGTGACTCCGACGATGACGTGCCACCAACGCTAGAGGCATCAACTATTGATGCAGCACGAGCCCATACAGTATTATTGTCTGCCTACAGTGGAGGAGAAATGATGGCGGAAATACAAGGTGGCTTATTCGCGCATAGGCATGCGTGTGTACATACGCGCATGCATACGTTTTTCCAGACATTGGGATAATAATGGTTGTCTTTTACAGTCAATTCATGTTGGCAGAATCCCGACGATTCGGACTTATTAGCAGCTCCCGTCGAATCGAAAAAAAGGTCGGTGACTGTGTTCACAATGAGAAATTCTTCCACGGGTTGTGTAGCCGGGCGGTACGCTTTATCCTCCTCGAACTCCTGCATGCTTCTTTTCAAACTTTCCCACTTGACAGCAGTTACTGTTGAGGAACTAGACCCGCGCCATGGCTCTGCTGAGAACACCTCTTTTAATCCTCTTTCTCCTTACTATCTAATGATGATGATCTGTACATTGGCAAGGGGTATTCTTCCTTTTCCGCAACATCCTCCCGCCCGCGACAGTGATGCATCTACGGATAAAAAGGACTTGAGTAGAAAAAACATGCCAAAAAAATAAAACGATGGTCAGTCCAGCAGCCTGGTTTGAATTCGTCTAGCCGTTCGGTGACCGTTAGTGAGCAGCTTAGTTTTCCATCGGTGCTTTGTCATCCGATGGTGCTTTCTAATGACGGTCTTCGTTAGGATCGGCGATGAACGTACATCAGCACTCTGTTGTGTTGCAGGGAAGAAAATTCGGGCTGTCTCGCGCCCAGCTGGTCGTTCACATCGTCTTGGTCGGCATCGCACTTCCCTCGACCGAACCTCCCGTGTCTGAATACGCCTTGTAAAGGTGGAGGAACTAGTTGCCCTCCGCCTGACGGAATTGGGTCGTAGCTTAGGCGAATGTCCACAAACTCTGCGTCTTGTCTTTAGTGTGGCAGTCCTTGTCCTTTGGCTGGGCTTGTCCCGAATTCTTCGCTTCTTGCGCCGGTTCATGTCGGTGTTCATGGCATCAGTGTTCGTGATCAGATGCATTGAAACAACGGGCTTCTGATGATCGGGATAGGACTCTGGAGGTTGTGTTAAGCGTTCTTCACTCTGTACAGAATCCATCCGTGATCCCAGCGTAGTATTTGTGGACGCGCTCAAGCCTTTTACTGGCAGTGGGATGATTCCCGCCGTTGCCGTATTCGTTATGAGTAATGGGTCTTCGCACTGAGATGCTTCATTACGGGAAGCTGTAGACGTAATCAACGACCTACATGATGTTCGGACGGGTGCGACTTGAGTGGGGTCCAAATTCGTGACGCGCTGCGTGATTATCTTTTCCCCCATCAAGGTCATCTTCGATATCTTATCAGTAAGCAGCCACTTCGCACTGAAAATCATATATAAGTACTTGTCAGATTCTTCGTAATCCTTTTCGTAATCCTCAATATCTAGGAGGTCGCGTATCTGTCTGTCAAGATTATTTATGTTTTCCAGCGCTTCTGTAAGCGATTCGAGGAGGATTTTAAGCGTACTTATTCTCAGAGTTCGTGATTCTACAAGGTTGTCTGTTGTTCTGACGAGTTCGGTTATCTTAGCACGGAGGGTGTCCCTCACCTCTTTCAGTTCACGCACGGCCTCCCTGTGCTCAGTAGGCTGAAGGTCCACAGGGAGGGTGTTCTGAATACGGTGCTGCTGCTGGACACTTCCGGGTTCCAAGTGGTCGGTGCGGTGCGTCGAGCAGCCAGCCATGGGGGGCGCCGTTCGAGGGCAAGTCCCACGGGATCAAGACATCAAACGGTTTCCCGGGCCTCGCGTGCCTCGAAGTCGCTGTGCGCCGTCATCTCGTGTCCACCAGGCCGTTCCTCCCGGGTTTCACGGCACCAAAAATGTTGAGGAACTAGACCCGCGCCATGGCTCTGCTGAGAACACCTCTTTTAATCCTCTTTCTCCTTACTATCTAATGATGATGATCTGTACATTGGCAAGGGGTCTTCTTCCTTTTCCGCAACAGTTACATTGCCTTGCCGGGCAATGTAACTGCTGCGCGCCCACGCACTCAGATCTCCCGTGAGGTTTGGCCTTTCCCTGGCCACGACTGAGAGCCCAAAGAGAGTGTCTGGTAAGGAAACACCCCACAACCAAACTTGCTCTTTGATGTAGGAGACGTTGAAGGGACCGCTGTGTCCTCATTTTTGTAAGGTTCAAAGGGGTAAGAAGAGTAGGCACACACAAATTCTAAAAGCGGAGCATTAGTTTCTCACTAAGGGCTTGCGTCGCGTTGAAAACACGCGGCAGGCATGCCATCGTTCTCTCACGGTTATGATAGTCTTAGGTGAAGCCAACAATTGTCGTTGTTCCCTCTTCTATAGGAACCGGTGAAACACGACAGTAAAATGTGCCTTCACAGGATGAGTTGAGTTTTATTGTGTATCGGTATGAACTTGAACGTTGCTATTTATACTTCGTCGGTATGGCACCATTAGACGCATCAACGTTGGACACTGGTTTGCACGCGTCGGAGAATTGCGTAAACCCGACTGAAACCACAGGCGCTCGCAAACCGTTCGTGCGAACGAAACCAAACCAGTTATCAGTGAATCGTTTGGTGAACACACGCTGCTGCGGACCGTGTGACGTCACGACATGAGCGCGACATCAGTATGCCGGCTTTTCCGCAACTTACGCGGTGGAGCTTCGGCGCTTCGGCGCCTCTTCTAGATAAGGGGCGTTTGTCGACCTATTCCCGCGTCTGCTCGTAGTCTAGTCGGGAGCGCATTTCGTACCTCCCGTCGGAAGGAAAGATTTCCCGGATCGAATCCCGCGCCGCCGCGTGAAAGGAACTTTTTCTGGCGATGTCATTTCCGTGACGAATAAGACGTCACTCAGATCTTGGAGGACCCCTGCATAAAAACGTTCGTGTTAAAAAGTGATTCCGTGTTCGGTACCAAGCCTGGGTCCCTCACGTTATGAAGCCGACATCGATCCGATTGTGGCATTTCGGTGTGGTCGAAGAAATTTAGATCGGGTGAAGGGTTAATGGGCATGCACATTCAAGCAGCACAATTATGCTTTTTTTCTGTCTAACGAACGAGATGAATGGACGCGAATCTTCCGTCATGCGATAATAAATGGAGAAGGGTCAAAGTTTTAAAGCTGCGATCGAAGTCCGAATATGTTCCGGCTCAACATCAAAGCTATTAAAGTAATAGCGTTCCAAAAAGCTTCGCCTTCGACCATTGTCGGTGTTACACGGGTGGGTGCACAATTTCTAATAGCTCTTAAACAATTCGTAATCACAAATGAACCCAAAATCATTATTGCAGTTTCTGTACTAATGCTTGCACCACTCGGTGCACCCCACTTCAACTCCTAAAGCGTACTGCGGGGCGCGTTGGCGTGGGCTTGTTTTCAAATCTGGAGCGTAGTTCGGCGCTTCTCGTCTTCTTTTTGGCACCCCGACTACCGAGCAACAGCTAGTTGATCTTTATACAGGGTGCGAATTCGCTTGCGACGTCCACATGCAGAAGCTCCCCGTTAAAGACTTCATACGGCATTATTAACCTCATCGCTTGGAAGAACGTGTTTACAGCGTAAACGGCGGACGGCGCGTGTTGTTTTATTTGGTTTGTTCTGCACTGTTAGTCCCCACATATAGCTCCAGTTGCGCTTGAACCATCTGGGGAAATAGGTCTGCAAGACGGTTCGACTGTGTGCTGTAGGATGAAAACAAATCGTAATCGACTTTCACTTAGTAAACAAAATAGCGTTGCTGTCGCCAATAGAAATTTTTGAACGGGCTATATGAGGTGCTTTGCAATCCATGTCTTCACTAAAACTTCGTGTTTAGTAATCGATGAGGTGACTGAGTACGAGCGGTTAGCGCAACGTATTTATACAGGGCTTCCCAGGAAAGTACGATGCAGCGGTAGCCATCAGCTGTGGTGGGTGACGCGCCGCAAGATGTATAAAAATAATTTGAAAGACTGGTGCTGGATGCGTGAACTGTTGAGTAAGCCAAGATGTCTTATCGTTGCCAAGATTTCAAAAAAAAAAATACAGGATAAACAGAGTAGGCGAGACCTGTCTCCACTACTTTGTTTTATCGTCCGTGTTTTTGTTGCGATTCAAATCATGGCAACAATTCACCAACATGCCGAGCAAAAAGTTTTTCTATGCAACATTTCAAACTTTATTTTCTTTTGATACTTGCAGCCTTTGCAATTTGTTAAAACTGCACATAATTTGGCTCCGCATCTTCGACCAGTATTAGTGCTTTTATATATTTCTGGAAAGTATCGCCCCGTCAGACGTATTCTCCATAGGGAAAAGCAATAACAGTCTTTAGAACATCAGTTTTTAACTCCTCCGGAAATAGGATGGCATGGCACTCTTCGGTGTGGGTTCACAACATAGCGTTCACAACACAACATCACAACTTAGCGTTCCGGTGCAAATAATGTAGTGCGGATTGCCAATGGGTGTATTCGATGCACCGATGTTCACAGCCATGTCCGGACCATGATGCTGGGCTCTACCTATGTCTTCCGTCGTCACCCAGTTCTAACTGTTACCACTACGGGGTTGCTAACATTCACTATTGAGGTGACTCAATTATGTGTAGGCAATTTGAAATAATGCGCCCTGGGAGTGGCGTGTGTGGTGTGTTTTCTCTTTGTAGTAAAAAGCCAGATCCCGAATTTGAGCTCAAATTGGTGCTTGGAGAACATCGATAATGTAGCATCGTTCTCAGTAACCACCGGGACATCGGGACCGAAAAATTAATCTCAAAACCAGCCATCGAGACACCGGAAAATGAATCGCTGGAGGTGTAACTCCGCTTGTTATCGGAGTGTCCACGGCTAGCGTACCCAAGATGTGCTCTGTGCTGGATGGATTACTCTTCCTAACCACAGCCCCAAGACACCGGCTAACATGGGAGAGGACTTCTGTTGTGGTATGGCTTAAAATGGCTCAGACCTTGTCAACGAGAATGACGGTTGAGTGCTTTGAAAGCGTGCTTTTGACTATCTTACCACACAGATACGGCTTCTTTTTGGGAAGTATAATAGGGGCCAGAATAACAGAAAAGTGAAGAACGAGATTTCCGAAGTGAGAGCCAATGCTAACGACAGAACCACCTTCTTTAGGTAGATGGGTTCTTCACCATACGCTACTCGTTGATAGGGCAGATCTATCGTGCCGCGGTTGAAACACTCTACACTGGGTACCGATTGGAAGTGGCCAAATTGCATGCGTCGACATTCAGGCACCAACGAGCCTCGTACAACAGTTGTTGTACAATATCTAGTTTCGGAGTGCTCTTCCCAGTTTTATGCACTACGTCCAGTATGAGCCAAGTAGAAGACTGAGGCTGGCTTGGTGTTTGTGGGATCTCAATGTTGTATTTATAGGCATTTTAAATGTACAGTCTGGCGACAACAATCTGAATTGGGTGCCAATGAATTTTAAGTCTCTACATAGTAATGAAAGGAAATATATTTTCATCATCTTCGAAACGGCCATTTTACCGTAGACCTTCGTAGACCTCAGCTTTTAGAGAAATAAGAAAAAGTTTTTTGTGAGTTAGAAGACAAATACCCATACGCTGCATTATATACTGGTGCATCCAGTATATAATTGCAATCCAGCATGCAATTCAGTATAAATTCTGCCGTCTCGTGTGCTGCTTATGGACCCTCGTTGTATACAAAGGAAAATAAACAAAAGCAGCAGTATGTTCACTGCAGAATGACAAGACATTTTATTTGCAGTACAACAGATCAAAAAACTAATATACAATACTCCATAGGCTTCCTAGACTTTTAAAGCTTAGTTACGCTTTACACTTCCTTAAATAAACCAGAAACAGTGGCCTCAACCCCCTAGTCAAATCTGTGTAGATAACTTGAAACTAAAAAGATTCTTTGCTTGGTAAAGGGACACGGTGGAATTTCGGGGAATACAAATACTGACCAGAATGCGGCGGTAGCCGCTCTCCGCAGCACCGTGGAAGTACCTTTTGTCACCAACATCAACCTGAAAGCACTCGTCAGTCAGTGTATACGTAACTCTTGGCAGAAAACATCGGATACGGAAACATACAACAAAAAGAACACCACAACACCACTTTACGCAAATATACAACAGACAAACAAACAAAACAAGGAAATAGTCTTAGCTATGCGCTTATGTGACGCACTGACGCCTCATCACTGGGTCAAGAACCCTTTACAGCAGGTGTGACGGGTTCTTCTGTGTGGTTCACATACTACTTATATGTTGCGCGGTCTCCCCTGCATGGCACGAACACTTCCCAATACAGACGACAACTTTCCCTCCAAACATCATTGTGTTTACCGGACGAACCGATGTTTTCGCTGAAACGAGTTTTAAAGTACCTTTAAAAGAGTTAGTTTTTATAACCGGTCCTGTATCGTCCATATTCTCTGCCTGGCCCTGCACACCAGCAATGGTACTTTCCTTTTCTCCACTTCACTTTCGATTTCACTTTTACAGACTATTTTAATTACTTTTTTGATTCGCCGTAGTCCTTTTATAAACACCATTGTATTTTCGCTCTTTGCCCATTGCTGCCCTTGCGCCAATAAACAAACCACTCTATCACTAACATTTAGTTAGCCGTGTAGCCTAACATACCTGCACACCCCGCACAATTCTGGAATCACTACCTTGTAGATGATGTAAGCAGGTCACCACGCCCTGTAACTAGATCGCTTCATCAACAATGGTTTGCGTCATCAGTTTGACCACCAGGTAACAATAGTAAGTCACTCCAAACAGAGAGCGCAAGGTAAGATTGCCGTCGAAAAGGTCTTCACGAGCAACTTTTTAATGTTATCTGTATTGTAGGTAAATAAAAGCCGGTTTTCAGCAATTTCAGAACAAGCATTTAGTATTCTTGTTCTACTATACCGCGTATTGATAAAAGCAAACCTCTTCCTCGGCAGGCAAACAAGCTGGGAGAACATGTTTTCGTTGTGGGAATTTACCCCGTACTGCGAGTGATTTTACTGCTTCAGAATTGAAATAATCGTGAGGACCGCTGATACAAGTAGTTCTTATATTACCCAGCTGCATCTACCGAATGCTTCTTTCCTGGAACTGACGAACTTCGGGATAAAATGTTAGGGAATATGAGCTCAGTACCATAAAAAGTAATACTCCATCTTCAATAAAATGGTTTAAATTACTTTCTTATAGACCGCCAAGCAGATATGCAGAAACAACGTAAGCATGGCTCTTGGGTAAGTTGAAACAACCAAATTGCCTAAGCAACATCGGTCCCAAAGGTTTTAAAACAGATGATCAACGAGCACCTTTTGCAGTATTTGGTAAAAAAGTATAGTATAAACGACGATCATTTCAGAGATAGCGCATAGATTAAGGTGATTTTTTTGTTATAAATATAAGTGTAATGTTGTCAAAGGCTCGACGGCTTCTCAGTTATTTCTTACAATACGCAAAAACAGGTGTATAACGATACCTGCGGCGATACTGTATCGCAGGCAGAGTTCTCGGAAAGCAGAGAAATTCCTTCATTGTATTGTTTTGGAAACGATTTACAGTTCAGCGCACTGCTATCTGGTGTTAGAATGTGGAAATTGGGACCATAAGGGGGATTTTCCGAGGTGCGGACCGTTTCCATAAACTGAAGTCAGTTTAACAGGTAACAAACTAACCTATTGACCGACTCGCCTAAAGCCGAATATATCCAAATCACACGTTCGTCATGCATGCTCGGATTCTTTGAAATACACGTTTCAACAGAATATTGCATGTTTGTAACTAGAGCAACGAAGTCGGTTGTCACTCTTGGACCGAAAAAGAGTGGGTTAGTGGTAAAGCCAATGCAGAGGGATTGTATTTGATGCGCGTTTATATTTTATATTAGCCGAAGTTTCCTTTCGCAGTGAAAAATTTGTGTGGTGAAATTTCAAAGTCATAAAAACGTAAAATTGAATTCACATCTTTGCAGATCAAGGAGTGCATAGAAACATTTATCCCCTTAAACCTGCCGCTCTGCTATAACAGTTTCTTGTGGCTGCATCAGAGTATACGTCGTTTTATTTTTGATTAGAGGTGTTCTCATGTTTTAAAGACCTCGGCGAAATTGCTCAAAACTCTCTCGACCCTGTTTACATTTAGGCACGAGAATAAGTACAGGATGTTAACGGACATCACGAGGACAATACCTGCACGCTCGCACGAATCAATGGCAACTGAACAAACAGAGAATATTTATAGAGGTATTTGCAGATATATTTACATATTGTAGGGGAACAAAAAGAAGCACATGGTGGGGCCTACTGTCATCCTTTACCGATGAGGGTGAAGACGGGTGACATTGCGTGAAGCGCAGACATTGCCTGAGCTGTTGCTGCTGAATCACAGCTACATTTCATGTCTTTGCGAATATATCACTCAGGCATCAGCCATTTCTGCCATTCTTGCTGTCACAACAAATATACTTTGGCCGAGGGTGCAGCGCTAATGCCCCCTCTTGCCCCCATTACCGCCCCATCTGTGCTCGTGAACATCATCCCAACCTCTTAAATATCGTTGGCGAGTATGGCTTGTTGGGCTTGTTCGTACTTTGGCATTCCAGAAGCACAGCGCACTGAGGTAGAACGCACAGAGGAACCAGGACAGTGAGTGCTGCGTGAGCGAAGCTCTTTGGGTCCTCTCTTAGTGATCGGTGCATCAAGAAGGTCTCGGACCTTGTCGGCCCGCACCATCCCGATGAGCACTGAATGCACTCATTCCGCAGCCTCATATCGACCACCTATGATTTGCTGAGACTTGTCGGTGTTAGCACCTGCCACCCGACGACACCGAGATGCCTATCTCCTGCACAAATCTCCCGTGCCTATTTATGGGCTTTAGATTTTCATCCGTCTTCGTGCCGTTCATCGCTTTCAGGTGGCTGACTTTGGCATCGCCCGTTTTAGCGTCAAGGTATTGACTGAATTTATTCAATTGCGCTTCATCGCACTGATTCAAATGCGACCTTGCAAGGACGGTAGTATATGATGAATAGGCGGTAAAACAAGGAAAAAAAGCTCGCAGTGGCATGTACCCAGGCGGCGCAGAAAGTGTGCCCCAAGACCGGCCCGTCTATGGCCGCTTTCTGGCATGTCCGGCCAGCATCCAGGTTCTGGCAGCCACTGATCATGCGTTGAACGGCCAACATTCGGCAACCAGCGCTTCGGCATTTTTCCGTCCGCCCGTGTCCGGACGCACAACGGTAGCTAACCGGCTGCCAGATATTCAGTTCTCTTACGGATGCCGATGTTGAGAAAGAGAACGGCCGAAGTACGGCCTTAGGGCATCCGTTTTTTCTTCGGGAAGCGGTAATCGGCCGAAGCACGGCAAGCGACCGGCCACAGAATATGCGTATTCTTGCGGCAGTTGGTGTTCGAAAGGAGACCGGCCGGAGCGCGGCGGCCGTGCATTCGTTGTTTCAACGGTGAACCGCGCGTCCGGCGGACGTACGGCCCCTGAATATACGTTTTGCATTCGGTTAGCTGTCTTCGGCCGAATTACGGCCAGCGAATGGCCACAGAATATTTGGCAACCGGTGTTCAAGAGGAGACCGGCCTACGTAAGGTATCTGGTTATACGTCCTTTTTTCGGCAAACGGCATCCAGCCGAACAACGGCTCGCGCCTGGGCGCCGAGAATTCATGCACAGACGTGTTTGGAAGGAGACCGACCGGTTTTTTTCTGGGGGGACAAAGAGCCGTTAGGGAGCCGAACGACGGGGACGCGTTTTTCATCCGCTCCGTGTTTCTACGTTTTAAATGAACGAACATCGTTTGTCAAACAGTAATGAGTGTTCTCGGTGAACGGGCAAGGTACAAGGACTCACTGGGCATTAGCAGGGAACCTTTTAGGCCATCGAAATGTCATTTATTGCCACAAGAAGACTGTGCCACACCGACGGGTGAGCTAAGCCTCGCCAGTCATCGCCGCTACCACGCTTCTGCCTCCGGCTTCGTCGAAGCATCATCTCGAGGCTATTCGCCCGCTCAAGAAATGGAGAGCATTGGAGACATCGATCCACCAGAGATGTCCGATCCGAGATGGGGATGGTTGACCAAAATAACTGGCCTTCAAGGGCGTCGAGCAAGCGGCAACCACGCAGGAGCTAAACCGCTACCATGTCAAGGACTCCCCACCAAAGAAAGGCAAGTGCGAGCAAAAGCGCAAGTTATTCTGCTTACAATTAAACTGCGACAAGCATTGTTGCACTATGTTGTTGGTGATAAACGTAGAAGAGACTCGCTCGTGCATTGGTAGGATCAACTTCATGCCCTGCACTATGTTACTTCAGGGGATTTTACGACTGCCTATTTAGAAAAAAAATTATTTTAAGTTTGCGATAACAACAGAGCCTTGTCACTGACGAAGCGTAGCTGTTAATTTAGTTCCGATGTTTGAAGGTGAGCTCAGCTACTCTTGGGATGACTCATTTGGGTAAACATAATCGCCAGTATCCTAGCAAACACGGATTTTGTCAGGATTTTCTTGCTCAACGCAGATTGTTGAGTTCACGCACGATTTGGCTCTTGCAATAGATAAGCTTAAAGTGGTTGACTGTATATTATTGGACTGCAGAAAAGCAAATGATGGTGTTGCATATCACCTTCTGCATAGTACATTTCATCCTATGAACTGAATGAATCGGTTTTTGCATTGTTATTACTATTGGCCCTATAGCTTTGTTCAAAAGTACTGTGTAGTTAACCGGACTATAGCGAATGAACGTGATTCCGTATACCTGCAGCTTTATTCGCATTTAATAACATCCTGGTGTGCTGAATCAGAAAAGTTTTTGGATGTTAAACAGTGTGTTAACGGCACCTTTACAAGAAAACCTTCATTCCAATTGGATACGTATACCGTACATTATGCTGCTGTGACAACGGCCGAGGAATATAAATACCTAGGAGTTTATTTAGGGAGCGGTTAGAGGTTAAATAGGCAGGTTCACACCATAAAAGTTACGGCTGCATATGTTTTTGGCTTTCTGAGACGAAATTTCAGTGAACCTTCATCTAACTGAAAAGAACAACCGTATTTCACTCATGTGCGCTCAATCTTGGAGTAGGCATGTGTTTTCGTGGATCCCTACACCAAAGAGCTCGTTGATACGCTCGAAAACATACAGAATATGTCAGTGCAATTCGTATTAGGTAATTGGCACGCTCAACTTAGCATGAGAGAAAGTAAAAGTAAACTGAAATGGCAGGACGTGAAAGATCACAGACGAAACCACAGGTTTAACTTTTTTCGTAATATCTATTATTCGAAAACTGTTGTAGAAGGGGAGAAGTATGTCCAAGCGCCATTCTACATATCTCAAAGTGGGACCGCTAGCCTAAAGCAAATTATTAACTTTTCTTTAAAGGTGACGCCTTCTGCGATTCCTTTTATTTTACATTAATGCTGCAGTGTAATTATCTTCGACGTATGATTGCATTAACTGTTTATATTGACGATTTTCAGCGCGCTTTGTAGAATTATTTTGTTATTTTGTCTCATATTTAATGCTTAGTGTTATGTATCTCCCTTCTGTAATGCATGCAAAGGAAAGCAGGTATCAAATAAACAAACAAATAAATAAATAAATAAAACAATGAATAAATAAATGAATAAAAATAAATAAATAAACAAATGAACAAATAAATAAATAAATAAACTTCCAGAGGCGAAAGTTTGCCTCCGACGGGTTGAGAACCCTACGCATTCAACCTTGACCAATAAAATATTTATTGCCCTATTCGTTGCAGTATGCAAGGTTTCCTGTATACTTGCTACCATTGCTATGTTATTGGTTTGAAACAAATTATGTAACTCTAATTTTACGCCTTTCCTTGCGTGAACACAAAGCGATACAACTGCAGCCACCTGAAGCAGGGCGTCATTCGCGACGCGTCTAGAATTTTTTTAACGTAGTATGACATTAGAAGAAAATTAAGTTCTTTTGGACTATTGAGTGGTGTGGACGTACACTCATGAAAACAACATTAAAATAGATTGAAAATGAAAGTACCTGTTCGCTACTTCTTAGGATCAGCCCTGCGCAAGATCATCGGAAAAGTTGATCGAGTAGAAAATGTCTTTGCAAGAAAAATGGGCAAAAAACTGGAAATACTTTTTTGTGAAGGAGTTATAATAAATGCTCCTGAGTGTTTTGTTGAGAACCAAAACGCTTCGTAAAGGCATTCACGCCGGTTTTATATACATCAAAATTGGTCAAGCAACTGTTATAAAAATAGTTTATGTAGTCATAGCATGAAAGTGTTCCGGAATATTGCCCTAAAAGAAATTGGCTAAAAGCGGCGCAATTTATCTCTCTGAAATTCAACCCACTAAAGTATGCGCCCTCCGCCGCCCCCCCCCCTTCTCTTTCCCCGTTTATTACAGGTAAGCTGGCCCACAGAGGATATCAGGATCTGGACAATACATCTATTCAAGCTCTACAAAGAACTGAATATTTTCTGTGTTCGACAGTAAAAGAGGCACAGCAATTAAAGGACCGACAATTTGTGAGCACTGTTTAATAAATGAATTTTGCTGTCAACTGAGGCTGGTAATTAAGCAAAGCTGCGCTGAAAGCTTGACGGCTGGTGCTTGCGCGCGAACTCACTTTGATGTGGCTGCATTGGACCCAAAATGCTGGGTTTGTGCTGCTTCTGCACTGCGCGAATGAGTCATCTGCTTGCGCGACATGCAGTGACCGGCCTCAGTACAGCTAACGTACTGTGGCTGAACTCCAATGCCCGTAGCACGGCCGTATTTCCGGTAGCTGTAGTCCGGCTGGAGTCCGACGACCGCATCTCGGCTGTCCTCCGGCGGACGTACTTCGGCCGTACACGGGTGGCTTTGGAATGGCCGGAGCCCTGTGGCTGGAATCTGGCCGTATGACCGTAAGCCGGTCGACTGGCCGACGGACACTGGCCGTTGGACAGCCATCGGAGTACGGCCGTATACGGCCAAAAGGCCCACATTTGGACATGGGCCGAACATGGCTGCCGGAAAACGGCCGGACAGAAAATCACCGGCCAAAGTACACCGGCCTGTATTAGGCCGAACAGTCCTGTGCTGCCTGGGTAGCGCCATGATCCTTTTTACTGAACATCACACATACAGGTGGAGTGAAGTCATTGCAACAACTGGAATGACAAAATTATAGATGCATTGACTTTTTTTCTAAACAGAGTGCATAGGAATCAATTATGGTTCATCACATCCTTCCTCGGGCCACCTACGAATAATGAAATTTTAATTTGCATCACTCAATAATATACACATCTGTTTAGTTAATAATGATTCGGAATGCTTCTTCGGAATGATGGGTTCATTGTAGCGTTTAGTACACAGACGCAACGCAGGTGATGAGGCGCGCTGTAGTGGAGGGCTTCGGTTTAATTTTCACCCCCTGGAGATCTTCACCGTGCTCTGAAACCTCGTACACAGGGGAGCTTTTGATTTTCGCCTTTATCAGAAAAGCCACCTCCGCGTCTAGGAATCGAACCGGTGGTTTCGTGCTTAGCAGCACAATGCCTTAGCCACTGAGCAACCGCGCGGGTGCTTTTAGGAATGAGGCTGGAACGATCAAAATTGTTTTTTAGTACCAAACCAGCTATGACAGTCCTGACTCCGACTTAATCACGAGAAACCAAGCCACATACAGGAATATATGTAGTTCGAGATACAATTGTATTCCACTTTGCCACTTCTTTCAGTTTAAATATAATACTTGTGACTACGAAACGCTTCCAGGTGAAGGCGAAAACCTAAAACACCCGTTTTTGGAGATTGCAGTGCAGGTAACATTCCCATGTGGTCAAATTATTCGGGAACCATCCACTAGGGCGCGTTACAAAGCGAGGTGTACCTTCCGCACGTTAAAACCCTTATCAAGAAGTAACACTGAAAAGAGGTATTTCGCCAAGAGTATTTCTTAACTACGATCCAAATATGCGTACTGTGCCATCTAAGTAACAGGTAATGGGAAAGGAGAAGGCCACGCGCCACATAGGATGTTAGCGAGTTAAACCTAACGCGAGTATCCTCCCAGTAGAACAACGCTCTCTTTACAGCAAGTAAACAACGCACGTGCAGAACGGACGCAAGAGTTCATCGTTTTTTCGAGTTCTTTACGGTATACCAAATAAAAACGGATTTTATATATTTTGGTATATCGGGTAATTATGATGTTACAGTTTAAAAAGGCTCATAACAATATAAGTAAGAAGTCTGAGGAGACAGCAACACGTCTACCGACTTTGAATAAAAACTAGAATGGTGAAGAAATAAAAAGTCGCAGTTCGAGTTCCTAGACCTAATCTAACACAAGGCCCGCAGTGTTATGAGGTAAGGCACTCTTTGCAGCTAAAACGGGCAACAACTACAACAGCGCCGAGTGCACACGCCACACGCAGACATCCGCGAGAAATGCAGAAAGAGCGTACGGCTGGTGCTCATGACATAGAGGGGTACCTTTCACGGCAATGGAAGCCAAACGGAGCATATTATCGTGATGACGATGATGATGATGACGATGATGATGGTTGGATGGTGGTGGCGGAAGGCCAACTGGGGCAAAGAGCGCCAAAACAATGGTTATATCTGAGAGAGAGGTTAAACCGTAAACATTAAGATAAATCAGAAAAAACAAAAGTAAAATCAGAGAACGACATTGAGCTAGGCTGGTGGATAGGGCCAGGTAGTGATTATGCGTGGCATGAAATAGGGTCTAAAAATTGAACTTCTTTTAAATATAAAAAGACACTTGATATAAAACATGAGATAATCAGACAAGAAAACATTGGGTCTAGTGGGACGTGTAGCCTGTATAGTTGTTGGAAGAGTTTGCGTCGCGTTCTGTGAAGTGCTGTGCATTGAATGAGTATGTGAACTACAGATAGGGCCTCTCCGCACCTGCTGCACCGGGGTCTTGAAGATCCCGTCAGCAGATACGAGTGCGTTGCATGGGTGTGACCTATCCGTAGCCCAGCCAAGGCGACTTCCGTGTGTCTGTTGGGTGTGTCAGTGGTTTAGCGTCCCAAGCGGGGTTGTATAACGTGTAACGTGTTATCTGTCTGTACACTCCAGTGTTTGCTTTGTCCTACGCAAGTGTTGTCTTATGTGTCGCTTGAGGTCTGTATATGGTACGGTTGTTATGCCTAATGTGTTCCTGAGTGCAGCAGCAGTGGCCCTCTCTTCTGCCAACTAGTTCCCAGCGATCCAAGCGTGTTCTGGGACACAGCAGGGGAGCAGCTCATGCTTTTGTGCATACAGAGACATGATAGTGTTGAATACAAGAGTAACTATGTGGTTTTGGGGGGGGGGGGCTCGTGAGATGATAGTGTGCGAACAACAGGTTGAGGAAAGAGGACAAGGAATAGCATAGGACTATCACAATCATTAGCGAGTGGAAGACGGTGGGAATAAAAGCGTTCTGAGCGGTGCTATGGCCTGGGGTCCAGTTCAACATTGGGATTATGTTGACGAAAGAAGTAGACGGCAACAAGCTTGTGTAGTACTATCACCATCATTGGCGATAGGGGAAAAGAAGTGGTGGAATAAAAGGCGTTCTGAGCGGTGTCATGGCCCGGGGCCCAGTTCCTCAACAGCCAGGTAATGCTGGAGCGGATGGGCTCCCTGTCTGTTTACAGGCACGGAGCTCCGGGACCTCTTCAGCTATCAGCGCAAGGCTGACGAAGAAAGTACCCCCGTCACCTGCTTTTATTCATGCTGTATGGTTTTTTCAAATTTCCCAAACCCAATGATCGGCCCCTAAAAGGGGCAGCACCGAGGTAACCTTTCCACCTGTTGCGACCATGACAATCAGAAAACCTGATAACTGCCCCCTCTTCTTGGTAATTCGATCTCTGGAACAAGCCAGGACTATTTCTTCACAGTCCCTGTTCTTGATTTCGAAGTTTCTGGAAAGTGTTTTAGGTGAATCCTATAAATCTAAGAAACAAAGAACCGGTGAAATCTTGGTCGAGGTACATAGTGAGCATCAGCCCACAAAACGCTTAAAGCAGACCCATATTGCCGATGTTGACATCAACGTAACGCCCCACCACAGCCTCAACAGCTCGCAGGGCATGATCTCGGAGCCAGATCTTGCAAGCAATACAGAGGCCGATCTTCTTGAAGGCCTGAGAAGTCAAGGTGCGACGGCAGTAAAGAGCATCACACTTACAAGAGACGATAAGGTGGTACCACCTAGATATGTCATGTTGTCATTTGACCGTTTCATTCTTCCTTGACCACATCAATGCCGGTTTCGTCCTGTGCTCCGACCGAGTTTACATCCCGGATACGCGGCTCTGCTTCAAGTGACAGCGGTTCGGGCATGGTACTGACTGGTGTCGGGGCCAAATTACCTGTGCCATGTGCGCCCGCCATGACCATCCCACAGATAATTGTTGTTCAAAGCAACTCCTCTGCTATAACTGCCAGGGCCCCCACGCGGCGTACCCCAGAAATTGCGACAAGTTTCAACTTAAGAAGAAAATAATAACCATCAAGCACACCGAAAACATCACCTTCCCTGAGGCGCGAAAGAGGTTCGCCTCTTTTCCTCTAGGGAGGTACAGCGACGCGGCTTGCCGGGAAGCGGAGCGGCGCTGGGTATTGTGGGGACCCAGTACCGCGAGTGGGACCTGGCCTCACCCCACCGCTCCTCGGGTTGCTTCCGGCAGCCCAACCCGCCTCCGCACCGCTCGTTGACCCAGCAGCGGCTGTGGTGGCAACAACGTGGTTGGGGATGCCGCTGCATCTATGGCCTTCTCTCTACCGGCAAAAAGCATACGCGAGGGCACAAAGGAGATGGAGACAGAGGCAGCCGCAGCGAACCTTTCCTCCGCCTCACTGCCTGTGCCCACCTGTGGTGCACCCCACGCCCTCGGCACTGGCAGGGCAGGCAACGGACACCCGAGAGGGTGCGACGTCCAAGGGCCCAGTCCGCTGTGCACCCACTTGCCTTCAGATCACTACATGGACGTCGAACCCTTCCGGCGTGCACCACAGCGGAAGGAACGGGCTGCGACGTAAACGTCAGTACAGAAAGTAAAAAAACCCCTTCCCAGAGTTCAAGCCCCGAAAGCCGACACATAAACACGCACATATACCAGTCCCTCAAAATTTTAAGTGCGAATGCACTTCTTAAGCGAGCCTGAATCGTCCGCCGCCGTAGTCCGCACAGCAACAGCTGCGGGTGCGCGCGCTCCTCGTATTCCCTAGCAACGGGAGGAGATGGGCGCGCGCTGCCTGGCCGCGTCCCCATGGCTCATTCTTGTGGTTGTTCCTGCTGACATGGCACATACCCACGTGGGGGATTGGCCAGGAATCGGGCCTGAGAAGGGCTAATGCACCCGCTTAAAGGAGTACTGAAACGAAATTTCAAAGCTGAGATCCGCTCTAGCAATCAAGTACAACGACAACACAAATAGGTGTCTGTGAATAAATGCATCTTTCTTTCCTTGTAGTTGTGTGTGTGTGTGTGATCTCTCTTTCGCGAACATTACCGAACCGCGCAAATTCAACTCGTGCATTCGCACTTTCTCATTCTTCCCCTCGGGGAAATGCGGGGAAATTTTTATTGCGGAGAGAAAATATAATGCAATGGAACTGCAGAGGAATTCTTAAAAATCTTTATGATGTCAGAGTTATTGCATTCCAATCAGCCAATTGTGAAGTGTCTGGAAGAAGCCCATTTAAACTTGAGGCACGCTATTTTTTTTGAAAGACACATGGTATTTAGGAAGGACAGACATGGTGGTGCACATCCTCAGGTGGTGTGGCGATGATTGCCCGAACATTCTTGATGTGCTACACTGTCCAACTTAAGACCATCCTGGAGGCTGTGGCCATTCGAACCATAATCTTTATTAGGCTTTAAAAACAATGCTCTCTTTACATCCCTTCTGACTTCCACCTCTCGAGCTCAGATTTTCAGGCTGTTGTAGATCAGTTACATGAACCTTTCATTCTAAGAGGCGCCCTTAATGCGCACAATTGTCTTTGTGGCTCCTCTCGTACGGATGCCCTTGGTTGCCTGAGAGAAAATTTTTAATATCTTCGGGAGCATGATTTTTCAACACAAAACAGCCTACATACCATACCATAGGACACAATACATACTCAAATCTTGACTTGGCTATTGGTTCTGCAATTCTCTTTCCTGTTTTGAGTGGGGTGTGGGCATGGACCCATATGGTAGTGACCACTTCCCAGCTCACTAACATAAATAGGTAAAGGCCTAAGCAGTCCATCTTCCCAGAACAGGTAAATGAAGCAAGAGCCAACTGGAATACATTTACCGAGACATCCAAACTACACTTCACATCCATAACACACCTACACGTAGAGGAAGCCGCCCAAATCCTCACGGCGCACATCCTCGACGCGGATGAGAAGTTTATTCAACACGCCTCTGGTGCTCCGCGCCCCCAGAGGAGGCCGTGGTGGAGTGAGGACTGTAGGAGAACCCAAGAGGCCGAGAACAAGGCGTGTGGTATCCTTCGTCGGTTCCCAACGTCGGGTAACCTTATTTTGTTCAAACGGGCCAAGGCGTTCGGAAACGTGTGTGCCATGAGGCAAAAAGAAATAGTTGGCGCTCATTCATACCATCCATAAACTCATACACAGACGACACGCAAGGTATGAACACGTATACATAAACTCAAATGACAACAGAAACACGGCCTGCCCCTGTTCAGTGCAAGAGGGGACACAGTGGATGAGCAAGCTAACACACTCGCACAACACTTCCAATGCGTGCCCAGTTCAGCACACTTCATGAACACTTTCCTGAAGTATAATTACTCTAGTGAAAAGAAGTCGCTAGACGACAACAACAAATCACAGATTTCTTACAACTCCCTGGTTTCACTACATGAGCTGAGGGCTGCTCTGAGCACTTGTAAACTCTCAGCTCAGGCCCAGACAACATCCCGTACACAATGTTACAACCTCTACACCCAGACACACTCGAAACACTTCTACATATACTTAGTAAAATATGGCTTTCGGGGAACATTCCAAACTCCTGGAGTGAGGCCATAGTAGTGGCTTTCTTGAAGGAGGGAATGAACCCGTCGTACCCCTCAAGTTACCGTCCTATAGCCCTGACGAGCTGCCTGTGCAAGCTCTTCGAGAAGTTGATCCATCGCAGACTCGTGTACTTCCTTGAGTGCAACGGTCTTCTCGAGAGCTGCCAGGCACGCTTCAGGGTGGGGCGAGCTACCAACGATCAACTGGTAGCACTTGACTCGTACATAAAGGACGCCTTCGGTCATAAGCAGTATTGTTAAACGGTGTTTTTCGACCTCGAGAAGGCGTACGACACCGCTTGGCGTTATGGGATACTTAGTGACCTCCAGCTGTTCGGTGGTTCGGGTAACTCTTGTTAGTTACTTGTCAGACAGAACGTTTCCAGTGAGAGTTGGTTGTGCACTCCCCAAGGTTCACGTGCAAGAAAATTGCGTGCTGCAAGGTGGAGTGCTCAGCTGCACTCTCGTTATTAAGATGACCTCTCTTGGAAAGCCATTGCCACCTACAATTTCTTATTCTGTGTATGTAGATGACGTTGAGATACCCTATAAATCATGCAATATGTCAATCTGCGAACGTCAAGTTCAGCTTAGTGTCAAGAAACCTGCCGCCTGGGCAGACAAAAAATGGTTCAAAATTGAATCCTGCGAAAATTCCTGTGCTGTGTTCTCCAGGAAGCGCGGGTTTCATCCGGACCCAGACATTTCTCTTAATGGCGTGTTGCTTCCTGTTAACAAGAAGCACAAGTTCTTGGGTGATGTATTTCACCACAAACTCAAATTTATTCCCCACATCAAGGACCTCAAGCATAAATGTCTCGAAACAATGAATATCCTTAAGGTTCTCTACCGCCAATCCTATGGCTCGACAAAGAACTCCTGCAGCTCTTGTATACTGGTTTGGGTGGGTCTCGTTTGGACTTTGGCAGTGTGGTACATGGGTCGGAGACTAAAACCGCGTTGCGAATGTTTTACCCAGTGCTACACTTGGGGCTTCGTCTCGCATCGGGTGCTGTTCGCACTAGCCCTGTCGAGAGTGTATGCCGAGTGTAATAAGTGGAGCCTTGAGAACCAACGAACGTACATGAACTTGTTTTATGCTTTAAAATTTTATCACTGAATAACTATCCATTTTGTCCTGTCTTTAACAATACATCCAGATCTCTGCTTTTTGTAAATCACCCACTTGTTCCTGTGCCCTTTTCACTTAGAATGAGAGAGCGAGCCTCGAATCTCAGCGCTTTGTTTTTAGATGTGTACAGATCATCGTTTTCAGAGATTTTACCTCCTTGAAAAGTTCATCGTGTGTCCTCCGACCTTTCTTTTATAAAACTTGGCAAAAATCAGGTACCGCGAGCTGCAATACTGCAGCACTTTCTGTCTTTGCTGTTCAAATAAACATGTGCAGAATTTTACAGTGACGCTTCTATACTCTCCACAATGGTTTCATGCGCTGCCAATGGTCCAAATTTCAATGCAGCCAGAACCATGAGGATGCACACAAAAATTTTTTTCCGCAGAAGCGTATGCAATGTTACTGATTGTACGGCACATCTTGAAAATCAATTTCCCAATTCCATCATCTATACAGATTAATTGAGTGTTGTTTTCAAGAACTGGGCTCCGGGCCATCGCACCGCTCAGAAAGCTTTTATTCACACCGTCTTCCACTCGCTTACGATGGGGATGGTCCTATGCTCTTCCTAGTTCTCTTTCATCAACATATTCCCACCCGTGACAATGGTTCTTGTGCAGACATCCAGAGAATCTGTAGAAGAAGCACCACTACACTAAACGAGGCCCAGTTCAGCATTCTTGTTGTGATCGTTTTGTCCGGTCGGTCCCGGGTCTTACGTCACTTCCTTCTCCAACGAAGCTTTGAGCTGTGGTGTCGCGTCCTAGTAACTGCTCCGTTGAACGCGGGAAACGGAAGCCCATCAACGCTCTGTCCGGCGGTATTGGCTAAATAACGGGCTATCCTGGGTCCATGTTCCTGGCAACACCAGGTTTACTGGGGTACCCGGTGCCTCTGTCACTGCACTTGTCACCTAGAGGTCGGTTCCTGGTTATTCGGTCGACGTTTCCTTAGGTAAAAGTAAACAGCAGCCGACATACCACTCCTTCGAGGGAATAATTCCCCTTTTTGTTGTTTGGATTCAGCTGTAGTTACCATCAGAACCTCAAGTCGGCCAGCCCTACGTTGTCTTCTGTCCCTGTGATCAAGCTTTGATCAAGAACACCGGGTCAAATTGTCCTGCGATGATTTGACCCGGTGTTCACGAAGGGGCCTATCTAATCCAGTGGAGGCAGAGCTTAATGCTCCTTCACACACTCGACGAGTTCTGTTCCTAGGTCATCGGCCTCTTCATTTCCCTGTAGTAGGAGCTCGCTCAGCGGCTGCAGAGCGACATAAGATGCTGAGTTTGCGACGCATACCGAAGACTTAGTGGCTGCCTCCAGGGTCGCTACTGTCAGCGCTTCGTTGGCAGGGACAAAGGGTTCTTCAAAGGTAACTGGATAGGCGAGTGGAACGCTGCGTGTCATTCTGAGGGATCCACCTTTAGTGACATTTTCAGGGGGTCTCCACGAAGCCTTGCCTTTACTGTCTTGTGGGGTTGTGCAAACCTAGCAATTTTTTGTAACATGTCTCGAAATAGGAAATTAATTTGAAAAGTTATTCTGAGGTGTAAATCAGATTCTTCATATTCCTTCGTGTAATCATCAATATCCAATAGGTTTCTGACCTGATTGTCGAGCTGTACGAGGAGGATATGTTTTTGCTGGACGGATTCGTGGAGGGTTTTCAGCGTACCTGGTTTCACAGGGCGCTGCTCCAATGCGCGGTCTGCGCTTTGAACTGGTCGAAAATATGTACTCGGTGGCTGTCTCTGAGCCATAGCAGTTGCCCCGCGTCCTCTGCGTCGTCTCCAGGTTCAGTGTGGGTGGTGTGGAGCGTCGGGCAGCCGGCAATGGCAGGCGCTGCGCAAGGGCAAGGCCTCCGAGATGAAGGAATCACAAAGCATCCCAACCAGGAGTTTCCCAGGCCTTGCAAGCCTTGAAGGTGCGCTGCGCCGTCATGCCGTCATGCCACTGGGCCGTCATGCCACTGGGCCGTTCCTCCCGGGTTTTACGGCACAAAATGTTGAGGAACTGGGGGCCATGGCACCGCCCAGAACGCCTGTTATTCCAACTCTGCTTCTCCCCTATCGCCAATGATGATAATAGTGCAAAAGAAGCTCGTCGTCTTCTTCTCTCAACACTGGTCTCCGACGGCCACCGTTTGAAGTTTCTGCCCTTCACCTAAAACACATCGCCACGGTTGAATCCAGCTTATGTTTGGGGGATCGGGGTCCGCGGTGTCGCCAACACCGTCACTAAGATTGCTCAAGGTGCCCCATGCGGGGGCATATTCTCGTGGACAGCTTGGAAGTTAGTGGTGAGAAATAAACCCTGACCTACCAGAGCATGAAGTGTAGAACAGAGGAACCGTTACAAAAAGGTTATCAGTGGCTTAGCTCGGCTATGCCAGGATATAAGTAGCGTGATTTAAGGTTCAGCTGGTTATGCTTAGCGTTCCTGGTTGCCTAGGATTAGCTTGATTATAATGCCTACTGCTGGTTCAATGACGCAAACGCGGTATCCGGATTATGTGACCCATGTATACTTATCAAGCGGCTCTAGCTCACTGTCACCAATTGCCCTAGAGCTGAGCTGGTTCCACAGGCGCACATTGCTGCGACGCCCGAGCCATCAGTTGCACACCCGGAAACCCTTCGCATAATCAAGTGAACCGGGCCGCCCCATGCCTTCCTAGCGGAGCACGGCTGTCTAGGAACCACGCCAAACTGCTCGACTTTGGCCAGTGTAGCTCGCGCTACAATATGTTTAAGAAAGACGTGTAGGACGGCGATCTTGCTACAGTTGTGAGTGAAGGTCAACATAAGAGCTAGTGGCCTTGGAAGACCACCACACACAGAAATTATTGAAGCCTACCTTTACGCCCATACACAGAGAGGCTGATGCAGTCCTCAACAGGTAGGACGCTGGTACATCAGGCGGCATTGCTGCACCCAACAATAATGGAGATTTTCATAACAGCGGGGATATTCTACAATTGCCGTCGGAAGGTCCACGTCACCCCGTCAAGCAAACGCGGACGCCAAGCTCCATCACGAAAGGCGGCAAGCGCCAGTGGATTTTACAATCAGCACGTTCTACTCCAAAAAACAACACTGTACGCGTGTATGCAGCAATAGAAGTTGTAAGGAAACGGCTCAGGGTGGCTGAGTCGTTAACTCTTGGCTTGATGAGAGTTCCAGAGGCTCGCTAAGCCGCAATACAATAATTGAAGCCGGACACCTCGCTACCTCCTTGGTATTGGCCAAACAATTCTGCTACGGCTGATCTTTTACAATGTTTCCTAACTTCCAGGAGGCATGCAGACTTTCTCCGAATGGTAGAGCAAACCACGGCACAATAGGGATTCTCATTGAAGCAAAAGGCGGCGTACACTATACTTTAAACAATTAGATAGGACCCAATACAAGTTCTGGTGGGCACTGGGGCTCACTAGTGCAGCAGATTACTTCTAGGCGGAGTTGTTATCTCGAGGATATACGACAAAGCAGCGAATATTCGGACCACGGACAACGCACATCAGTCTACAAGGAATGATTGGCCACAGCTGCGACCGGGCACATTCCCTTACTTGAACGTTTGGGCACAATTTACCCCAGAAAGTAAGCAGGCACGGGCAATGGTGCAATGGAAAATCGTTTTTTCTATATTCCACATGGTATTTAAAACACAATGGCAGCCCCAAGATAACAACATTATTTCAGGGCAAGGGGAGGCACCACTGGTTAGTGACGAGTGCTAATACTAAGCTAGCCTCGTGAAGTGGGTTCGCAATGCAGCAGAGGTCGTTGGAGCCTCGGGCCAAGGGTGCCATTCCTGCTGAAGCCTGCTCGCAGGTGTAGCACACGGCCCAAAACCCCGATGTGCCGCCCAACACCGCGCAAACCAGACGTTAAGGAACCCCCTTGAAGCGTAAAAGGTTCGCGAGCCCTAACATGCCCGATGAAGTAGCGCCGCCCCCCATGAGAATGAATCACCGGTTTATTCAGAAACAAAAGTTGGAAGGAACAGGGAAGGCAAACGTGTAAGCACTACTACACATGCACAACCAGCGTGTGCAGAAACCGCGTCGAGGTAACATTGCAGGAAATGAAGCAGTGCTTGTCAGCAAGTCACCGCATGGTGCTGTTAACTCCCGATGGTGTCTACAGTGGGTTTCGCCTACGTCGGGTGATTGACGTCCACCGTGAACGCTGGTCGCTCCACGCTCGTCGGACGTCGTAATGACCCTCTGCTCAAGAAAATAAGCTTGAACTTTATCTCCGCAGTTTTCAGGATATACGTCTGTCCATCACAAATAGTCGGTACCCTGATCTTTCACATCGCACGACATGTATAGCATTTACAAATGATGCTGCATGCTCCAAGAAACAGCTGCCCCGGTGTCATCGCTTTAATACGATTATTCGTAAACTCTGCAAAGGCTCTAATCGGATTCCTAGTGCCGTGTAAATTCCCCATCGCCACTGAATTCCCCAAATAAATGGTTCTTCTTGAGTTTTGTATTGCACCACTCAAAACTTTAGCAATGAAGTTTGTAGAGATGTTTCTATGCTCACGAAGAATTTAGCCCTCATGCTACACTTCCAGCTAGCGGTTCCTTGGAGAGGATCCTTTAAAGTGTAGGCAATGTAGAAGGCGCCAAATAGTTAGCTATATAGTGTCAGTGATCGTTGCAGTGGTGAAACCGGGCATGGCTATTTTTTACACTTTTGTCAAACTTGGTTTTTAGCAATCCCTATATATGCCGGAAGAAATGCATTTTGTTCCACTTAACAACCGTTCCCAGTTTCTGAGGGCGATTCGTCCAATGTCGAAAACAATTTTTCGCAACCAGTCCCCGTTTTAAGTTATAACATTTTATTTCAGAGCGTTCGAATTTAGCAAACGCAAACCCTGTGAATTGCGCAGTCCCACCACAGCTGGCTTCTCCACAAATAGCCAACCGAACTACTACACACATGCCAATGCCCGAGCACGTAGCGAAGTACATACATACATACATACATACATACATACATACATACATACATACATACATACATACATACATACATACATACATACATACATACATACATACATAAATACATACATACATACATACATACATACATACATACACACATACATACATACATACATACATACATACATACATACATACATACGTACCCATAGCTTAGAAGCATAACGTTAACGCCAGGGCTGGTCGCGAAAAAAATGAAATCCTGGAGAGGCATAGGCCAAAGCACTGAGAATTTCTAGCCTTTCCTAAGGCTACCTACTTTGCGGGAACCACAAAAGAGAGCAGATTGCTTTTTTACTTTTTCCAGGCAATGTTAGAACTACGCACTCAATCACGCCTTGTGGTGGGCAAGGGTTGGGATCCACCAGCTGCCGCCCGCGACTTCGAAATGACGCATGATTTGCCCTCAGTTTCACGCTCCAGCCTCTTCTTCCGTCCTTTCTCGGGTCACTTTTTACTTCTTGGACGGCCTGCATCACTCACTGCCATATGCGGGCCACTTAGCTGCAAGTAATTTACAAGATTTACTCGCATCTTGGACTGCGTCCCGCGTTTACGTAAATCCGGCGCCATCCTCCAGATATATGAGCTATCATTAAACATTATAGGTCCCAACCCGATACGTTAAAGGAGCCATGGAGACAAAATACAAGTTCGTTTTTTTAGAAAAAAACTGCTTAGTCCCGATAACAATGATACCAATATCATCGCAATCTTCGAAAAACAACGCAGATAATAAAGAAAATGTGTGAAGCAGTCGCGACCTCTAGCCAATTTCCCGCAACTTCTCTATGACGTCACGGAACCTCGTTTGTGCGATTGGCGGCTGCCTAACTGATCTGTCGCGACGAGATATGCCTAGACGTCTTTAATGAGACCTCTAATTCCATTTCACGCCATCACTTCAATGCTAATGTACTGTTAACGAACGGACCGTGGCGAAATCGTGCAAAATCAGTGCTGGGTACAAAAACACTGCTTACTTTTCATGCGGAAACAGGGCTAGAAGAGGTTATGTGAACTCTCTGAGCATGTACAAATTGTATATGTGTGCATTTCTCTTCTTACTCCCCTTTCTTTCCTTTCCTTTTTCTCTCTATTTTTCGCTGTCACTTCACTGTATTCAGCCCATCTGGAGTAGCAAGCCCTACTGTTAGTGTGGCTGACCTCTTCAGCTTTCATTAAAGGGGTTCTCTCTCTCTCTCTCTCTCTCTGAAGATTATGTTTTATTGATACCCGTATGACGTCTACATTGCTCATAACGCATCACTGTGGCGCAAAATTTAGAAGTTTCTAAATACTTCTTGCTTTTTTTTGTTAAAAAACATCTTTTTTGGCTGTAATGGAGCTGAGTGAGATACTGAATACTAGTTCTTTCAAACTAAACGAAGTTGTATTTTCTCTTCATGGCGCCTTGAAGGTACACTGTAACACTCTTGGAGCAGTGCAAATAAACATGACCTATGTTTAGATTACACGGCAAGGAATCCCGAAGCCAAATATTACAAGTGCACGTCAAGCGGTGCGCGCAAACTGCTGTAAATGACACAGGAACACCAACCATTCTCTTTTCAATTTTCCTCATTGTCCACAATTGGGACGGCCTAAATTGTGTCATTTCTGCCCTAAGTGTACTATTGGCTGTCCCAAGTCAACTTCACAGCTCATTCCTCACATTTCCTCAGACAGTCTACCGTTGTGGGCGCTGTGTACCAACCTCTTTTATTCCTGAACATGCAAGCTCAGTTTCGGCGTCTCGTTTGGGTTTTGATTGCGCGCGCAATATGAGGGACGACATCAGTACTTTACCTTTAACTAGACCAATCGACCACAAACCATTATTGCTTCATAAACACCCTACCAGCCTGAGCGCGCTCTTGAGAACAGGCAGCCATGGCTGCCTTTTGGTTGCAAAATACCTGAAGTAAAACCCTCCAAGCTGCGGAGAAAAGGAGGAAAGCTCCCCTGCCTGTGATTTATCGAAGGCCTCCGAAGGGAACACACGAGCTTCTCTATTCACCGGGAGAGAGCGTGCATTTTGGTCGCGTTGTCCGCGGTTGAGTTGAGACTACGCCGAAACTACGCGATTTCCAATGCGTGTAGTTTCGGTGATAGTGAACTATTTTTATAACTCTTACGGGAAGTGATTGCTGGGACAAAAGAATTTACCGGAAAATATATTCTCCGTAGTCACGGTAAGTGCTGCAGGGTTCCTTTATCATCGGCACAAAAAGATCAAGCGATTTAACAAAAATCAATATTTTCTAACGCAAGCTGTACACATTAGGCACCGCATGGATCTGCAGTGGCTTCCTACACGCTGCGGAATTCGGACCCTCGATTGCACAGAATAGGATCGTGTGCTTTCGTGTGTCTGGTCGTGTCAGGTTGTGTGATTCCAAATACCTTTTAGATAACGTGTTTCTGCAGTTATCTTTGAAGAGTATTTAGCAGTGAGAGTTTCACGCTTTGGGAAGTTTTTAGTACTACTAAAGCTACAATGTTCGTTGCGGGAGTGATACAGCGGAAATGTATCAGCCAAGGTGAACCACCATCTACTAAGGAAGCCAACCTATTGTAATTACCCCAGAATGGCACAGCTGCAGGTTATTGAAACCAGTACTCTAAATTGTGTAGCGGTGAACGACAAATAATATGCTCGAAAAACACTTACGCTTCCTATACAATGATATGTAGTACCGCTGATTAGGCAAGTGCTTGCCCTGAAAAAACAAGAGTACGGCAAAGTACCATCACTGTTGGGTGCATATTAATAGATGAGTCGAACAGTGGATATGGTCTGCTATAAAAATACTTTCTAAGTTATACAATATATAAATAATATACTTTCCTTCCTTTTGCAACTCCTAGTTCCATTTCTGTACAAAAGCAATACCCTACTTACACAGTGGAAAGCATACGAGAATACAAGCAGACACTGATTCAGCAGCCACTGCTGCCTCTTACAAGCACAGTAAAAGTAAAGGTAATAAAATCAGGGAAAGCGGAAATCTCGGCATAAATTTAAGAGGCATCCTTCCTTTGTGTACAGTCACTGCATGTTTAGATGTTTCGCATGAATTAAGGCTTCTACACCCCCATGTGCTTGTTCCGCCAAAGTTCTACTCCCACTGTAATTTTTACGCCAGTCGACTGTACAGAGGAGAACAAAGGCTGTCTTGGGGGGGGGGGGCGCTTACAGAAAACCAAAAATCACGTACCCCCGTCAAACGACGACGATTTTTGAACGCGAAACTTCCTCATGACGATTTCTGTGGTTGTTTACATTTTCTGAACCGCTGCCACGATATCGAAATGGAGCAATGAAATAGACGCCGGCTTCATAAGGTGAGGAACTGCGGTTCGATTTTCGAAAAACACCGGAAGTGTTTTTCCTTTCACTTCGGCGATATCCCGTTAAAAACGCCATCAATGAGAACACTAAAACTTTAACTTAAAAACAATTTCCCTGCGTGTCTGAAATGACATCCCAGTTAAGCGCGCATCGTCCAAGTTGCGCAGCCTCTGGGTGAAACGCCACGCTGAGTCTGTGTTTCTCACTCATTGTTATTTATGACACAAGCCTCTCGTATTACTTCAGATAAGATATGTGATTGGGGAAACGGCTAGTCAAGCTGTCTAGTATGGCTTTTCCCCCGGATCCCGACACTTTATACGTACATATCTGCACGTAAATGTATATAGCTGGCAATAAAAATACATTCTTTCATTCATTCAAACACTGTTCTTGCTGCTTGCGTCTAAACAAAGGAGGCGTAGACGTAAGTGGTTTAAATGGCCGATTTCCTGTGACCGGTGTAAGCACAGCTATGAGTAAAGATTTACAGATTTAACGCTCATAAGGAATTTTCCACTGTTTAGTTGTTAATGCCGTCCATTCTGATTCTGTAAAAAATCTGTTAGTATGCGCTACCAATAGCACACGTAAGTTTTCTTTTTCAGATTTACCTAAGTTACATCGTTCCAAACCAGCACCTACGTAGAGCATCGTCATGATTTTCTTGAAAAGCACTCTTGTGGAAGTCTAAAGCAGTGCTTGTAAAACCAGTTCAAAGGCATTAAAACAACCTATTAAACACCAATGGTGCATCTACTGAGGAACTTGAACTATGTGAACTCTACGTTTTGCAAAAAATCTCACATTTATACGATTCAATGAAAAAACATTTTGAGTATGAACGCCGTTCTACTCGGCTAGTTCATAATGCTCAGGAAGTATTATTTTGGATAAAAAATGACTTCATCTCTTATTACTTCACAGCAACATTCGTGTAAAGAACATAGTCCCAAGCCGCTGCTGTCGCGCAAATACCTGTCCTCTCTCCCCTCACTGGTCACACTTTTGTTACGCCATCTTGCACCTTCCACGATAAACACTGTTCAGGCTTCCTCCCGTCAAACTCAATTTTAGCTCGTCCAAATGCTCGCGCGCCATCTTCTGAAACCTTTTGTCCTCGGGTGACTTCTTGGAATTCCGCCACGTGCACGAGCACCGCCACAAGCGCTTGTTATATTTAGCTTCAAAACGTGTTGTGAATTGGCAATTCTCCATATTTATTTTTCAAAACCTAGCATCCATGTATTTTTAAGACGATTACCAATACCCCTTATGTTGTGAAGTGTTGCGGCAAATTTGCCTCATCTTTATTTCTTAACAATGTTGACAATTATAATGTGTTTTTCTTTATTGACCGGAAAGATTTGCATATGAAAACCTCTCGTTAAAATGTTCATTTAGGATTGGTCGGACACGCAATCAAGGGGTAGACCGCCAACCTTACAGTGAAATAGGCAGACCAAATTTATTTGGGTGTAAATCGCCTGGCCACAGCAAACGCTGTAGTGGCGCTTTCACGTGCAGACGACCGGGTGCCACGCTTTTCTTCCCAACCCACCTCGGTTGCCGGGTGAAATTCAAGTTATCCCAGGTATAGCTTGTTGACAGTTCGTTAGAAACCGTAGTTTCTTATTCCTATTAGCGCCGCTGCACGAAAGTGTCGTAAGTCGAGATGTGTTCGACACTTACGTGCATAGACGTATTAATACCCAATAGCTGTTTTTACTTTTTGTATGTGTTTTTGTGCTTTAGCGAGCACGCACTGCATGGAGTGTCGTGAACGTTAAACTAGCATTAAAAATGCAGGTCATTGGCTGTTTGTATCACATGTAGTGGCCAGAGTGCACAGTAAAAACAGCCCTTCGAAACAAATTAATCTCGCGTCACGTATTCCTCCCCAAGCAACGGGCCCCGCAGTACGGGGATTCTCAATATTCCAGATGTAGTTGTGCACCCGTCTGGTTCGCTCAGCCCAAGCAAAGGCGGTATGGAGTGCTGTATGTTCCGGAAGCAACCCTCACCTCAAATTCTTGAGAGGCTAAATTAGTTAAGTTCAACCACGGTGGGAAGGCTCTTTGGTACGCATTCAACACTCCCTCACCAGAAAAAAGACCTGGTCGCCATGGTGTGGCACAAAACAAGAAACACAGGTCACTGACCAAGCCAAAAAGAAATTGACGTTTCGGGAGCGCTACGGCTCCTTGTTCACAATGGAAACGGCCACTGGAAGAGGCCGAATTATAAAGCCCCCAGTAATCTTTAAAGAGATTTGGCGTAGTAAGGATTCATGCAGCCGCCCGTCCTGTTGATTGTGTGCGGAGTTGTCTGAATAATCAAGGACTCCAGATGCAGGCGTGCAGATATGTGGCGTTCACAAGCGTTGCGGTTGACCTGGCAATTGAAACTTGCAGGCAACGTCTAAGCGAGGATCCATCGCTAGAAAAACGGACCCATTTTGACGTGACAAAACTATGCCAGCTGCTTCGTTTCTACCTGGAAAACACTTACTTTAGCTACAACGGTGATTTCTACCAGCAGACTTTCGGGACAGCGATGGGGTGCCTCAATATCCGTGACGACGGCAAACCTCGCAATGGAGGCCATAGAACCCAAGGCATTAGATAATTTCCAGCCATGGCAAAAACTGTTTCTCAGGTATGTGGATGACTCCTTCTACGTCCTGGACCGGAGGCACGTTCAACGATTCCTGGAACAATTTATGGTGTGGAGCCTTCAATTCAATTTACTGTTGAAGAGGAGGCCAGTGGCTTACTTCCTTTTTTGGACGCCATCCTTTCTCGTAGGGCTGAAGGTCTTACTTTCTGTGTTTACCGGAACCCGACCCATTCTGGAAGGTACCTGAACTTCAAGTCAGCACACCCTATCAGTCAAAAGCGGTCAGTTGTCATGGCATTAACAAATCGGGCCAGACGAACCTGCTCCAATGAAGTTGTGCTCCAGAAGGAATTGGCAACAATTGAAAAGGACCTAAAGAAGAGCAGCTACCCTCTTTCGTTCATGAGAAATACGCATAGAAGAATGGTTCCGGAGCGCCCTCTACTAGAGGAAAATGTTACAAGCCAGAACACAGAGAAGCCAAAACGCGCCGTGGTGCCATCTGTACCTGGGATCAGTGAGGCCCTGGCATGTGTTTTCCGAAAGCACAATTTGCAACTGGCGCACGCACCAACAAGCAAGCTGCGCAATGAGCTCGTGAATGTGAAAGACAGGCTTCCGCGTTGCAAAATTCCTGGTGTTGTTGATTGGAAAGCTTGCGCAGAATGCCCAGCAGTATACATAGGCGAATCCGGTAATTTTTGCAAAGGCATAAAGTAACACCAGTAAGACGTGCAAAAGAAAAACGTGGTCTCCAACGCCATTGCGGAACACGTGGCGAATACTCAACATGCGATAAACTGGGAACATTCCAAGATACTGACGACCGAACTCAACATATCTGTACGCCTGAATTTGGAGTCCTTGATTATTCAGAGAACTCCGCATACAAAAAACAGGACGGACGGCTGCGTGAATCCTGACTACTCCAAATCTCCTAAAAGATTACTGGGGGCTATACAATTCGGCGACTTCCAGTGGCCGTTTTCATTGTTAACGAGGGAGGCGTAGCGCTCCCGAAGCGTCAATTTGTTTTTTACTTATTCAGTGACCTGTGTTTATTGTTTTGTAGTTTGCTACCTGAGGAGACGGTATGCCGTCCAACCATCGACTTTCATGGTGTGGTATTTGGCCTACACCTCCTATGACTTGCCAAAGCAAATTTCGGTCTTCAGTCCCTAGCAGCTGTAGAGCACCCAAATACGCCGTGGGTAGCACAGAGCTACACCGCAAAGTGCTAAAAATTTCTGGGTTCGGACAGGACACCTTTCGAACCTCACCCTGGTGACCTTCAAGGCACGAACCCAGTCTAGCGAGGGAAGCTTAGCTGTGCTACTCAGACATTAAATGAAATATCATAGGTTTGAGCGAAGTGAGAAGAACAGGAGAGGGTTTAAGCGGCTGTCTAGCGGGCATATTTTCTTCTACAGAGGAATCCATGATAAGAAAGAACACCAAGTGAGATTCGTAATCCATAAAGAATTAGCAGGCAACGTAGAAGAATTTTGCAGAATTGACGCAAGACTCGCAGGTGTTGTGATCAGGCTAAACAAGCTTCACAGGTTAAAAATAGTGTAGACGTATGCGCCACCAACCACCGAATATGATGAAGCCATACATTGGTTTTACGAGGCTGTTGAATTACTAAATAAGAAAACCACATAGGTCTAAATTGTGATCGATGACTTTAACACAAATGTCGGTAAGAAGCAATTCGGAGGAAGGTCAGTAGGAAACTTTATAATAGACAGTCACCAAACCGGGGAGATACACTGGTGCGATTTGCGGAGAGACATAATCCACACCTAATGAACACATTCTTCTACAAATAAACGAACAGGATATGCACATAAAAAATCCCGATGGTACAGCAAAAAAGGAAACTGACTTCATTTTACCTTACAACGCTGGTATTGTGCAAGACGTGTTGGTGATATTGTGACGAGGATGCTGGGCTCTGTACTGAGCCGACGGGTATGCGTCAGTGTTATGGGGCTGATGAGTGCTGAGCTGCTGGAACAGGCAGCCGATGACGACCGGACTAGATTCGCTTGGTGCGTTGATCTGAACGCTCTGCTCTGGCTTCATCCTCTGGCTTCCTCCTTCCACCTTTGTGAATACAATACCTTCCCCGTAACCTTTTGTTGGAGTGAGCGGAATCGTCCCCAACCTGGCCTCTGCATCGCATAGTCTCGGCCTTGGGCAAAATCGTCGAGGGACCGTCGGCCATGCCGCGCAGCCCCAGCCCACTGCGACGTGCATTCGACCACGTCCCCCGCC
This sequence comes from Haemaphysalis longicornis, assembly GCF_048455015.1. NCBI lineage: Eukaryota > Metazoa > Arthropoda > Arachnida > Ixodida > Ixodidae > Haemaphysalis > Haemaphysalis longicornis. Next base: position 4,323,046 of record NW_027526245.1, read on the forward strand.
CTTTGTCCCCAGCCTGTGTGCAGCCACTGAAGACCAGCCGATACAAGCCGAAAACAGATCAAAGAAGACACCGTTTTCCCAGCCCTTCCTTTCGTCCGACGTGGTTCGAATTCCGCAGACGGTTCGTGTCTGCCTTGAAGACATCGTTTCTGTGTGGCCAGGCATCAACAGCGACGTCATCTTCATCTGTGGTGGCAGCCATATCTTCACTGTACCTTGTCATCGCATCGCTCATCCTCATCGCAATCCTCGTGTTGCCTCGGCCACGACCGGGTCGGTCGTCCTCGAACCAGGGTTGATGTTATGCGGCTAAGGTGGGCAATGCCTCACAGCTCCTTGAACCAACGACGATGACGACGACAACGATGAAGTGCCTGGCGCGCACCGTGCGCGAGCTCTGTCATGGCCGTATTGTACTATCGGCGTCAAATGAAACGGGAACACGGAATTATGTACCAGAACGTGCGTGTAAAATTGAAAAATGCTGTTCATAGAGTTCAGATAATGGCTTGCAATTGGCATGTTTGGAAATAAACATTTCCAAACTTTGTTTTCATAACTAATCCACGCGGCCTTTCGGCTTGCATGGAAAGAAATAGCGCTATTTGCGTGTCCAGGTTCATATTTTTGTGTTCGCGTTTTATGTGACGCCGATAGTACATAATGTGAATAAATAGATTCACCCCATCGCATTGTTCGTCTGAACTTTGTCCGGCTACCACGTAACATTTTGGTGGTGGTGCGGGGTATCGATCCCGGTACCCCTACTTCTGTTCCTTAGCCGACGTTCGTTTACCGCCCCTAGCCATTACACTTGTGTCCTTGCAACTGTACCCCCTTGTACCCGAGTGCGATTACCTCGCTTGGCCTCTTGTTGACGTACTCTTCGCCCGCAATGTGAAGACGCCACACGCTGTCATAACGATTGTGGATGGTCGCGTCCGACTGCCGTTCACAAATTTCGGCTATACACCTCACGTTATCCCAAAAGGAATATAGCTAGCTACGCTATGGACAATTTCACAGTGTCAGGTGAGTGCATTAGCCGATGTCACCAGCCTAGACGGTCCGTGCGAGGCCAAGCCCACTGCACCTCTGCCGCTAGATCTCGAACCCATGATAGCTGCAGATCTGCCAACTGTACACGCAGGAAACCCCGTGATTTATTCACATTGTTGAGACATTTTCTACGTTGACGATCGCCCCCTGGGGCAGGGCACTGCTATTCAGCATCGTATCAACTCAAGGGATGCCAATCCCGTACCCAGACGGCCTTGCCGGGTGTCTATGGAGAACGCCAAGATATACAAGTGGAAGTGGACCAGATGCTTTTCAATGACATTAGTGAGCCTTCACTGGTCCATGGGCATCCCCGGTTATCTTGGTCAAGAAGGGTGGTACATGGCAGTTTTGCGTAAACTATCGTCAACTCAGCAAAGTTGCTACTAAAGACGTGTACCCTCTTCCTCGCATTGACGACGCGTTGTATTGCCTCCACGGCGCCAAGTATTTCTTTTCCATAGATCTCCGTATTAGATACTGGCAGATTGCGGTTGATGAGCTCGATAACAAAAAAACAACATTCATAACGCCGGATGGTCTTTACCAATTTAAAGTAATGCCGTTCAGCCTATGTAACGCGCCAGCCACGTTCGAGCGGATGATGGACTCCCTGTACCAAGGCTTCTCTCTGCTGGCTTGATGATGTTATCGTTTTCTCGCCCACATTTGAAAGCCATCTGGAACGACTTTCGGCGATCCTTGGCGTTTTCCGGCGAGCAGGAATGCAGCTGAATTCCAGGAAGTGCCGCTTCGGGCGTTACGAGATCACAGTACTCGGCTATCTAGTTGACGCCACTGGAGTCCGCCTCGACCCTGAAAAGCTTCAAGCTGTCAGAGAGTGTCCTCAACCTCGCTCCTCCAAAGACGTCCGAAGCTTCGTAGGCTTGTGTTCATACTTTGACTGCTTCATTAGAAATTTTTCGACTATCGCCCGGCCACTCACTCATCTCCGCAAGACCGCTACCTTCTCGTGGGGCCCAGAAAAAACGGAAGCCTTCCAAACGCTCACACAAATAATCGCTGCTTCTCCCATTCTTGGACATTTCGACCCGGTGGCACCCACTGAAGTCCGTACAGATGAGACTGGACACGGCATTGGAGCTGTTTTAGCGCAACGACAAGCAAACGGCGACCGAGCCATTGCTTATGCCAGCCGTCTTCCCTCGTCATCAGAGCAGAACTACGCTATCACGTAGCGCGAATGTCTTGCTCTTGTAAGGGCCCTAGGAAAACTCCGTCCCTACTTCTACGTGAGGCCGTTCACACTTGTCACCGATCACCACGCCTTTTGCTGGCTCTCCTCTTTAAAGGATCCCACGGGACGCTCAGGGTGCTGGGCTTTTACCCTACAAGAATTCTGCTTTAGTGTATCCTACAAATCTTGTCGTCAACATCAAGATGCGGACTGCTTGTCTCGCCATCAAGTCGATCCACCTGGTTCCCCTGCCCATGACGCCGACGCCTGCGTCCTGGCTATTTCTGATTTGACTCTTATTGAGGATGAACAGCGTTATGACAACACCTTATGGGCAATCACGGATAACCTACGCTCATCGGCACACGATCCTTCGCTGCAAGGATACCTAGTCTAAGATGGTGTGCTTAACTGCCGCAACTTTCGCTCTGACGGCCCTGCTTTACTCCTGGTCGTTTGGGAACACCTTCGACGGTCTGTGCTCCATCAACTGCACTATGCACCTACTGCAGGTCATCTAGGTTTGACATGCACCTAAGGCCGTGTCAGGCGGCGCTTCTTCTTGCCTGGCCTATATAGGTCGGTTCTCCGCTACGTCAGTGCTCGTGACGCCTGCCAACGACGAAAAAGGTTAACAACAGCAGCGGCTGGTCTATTACAGGCCCTCGACGTGCCGAGCGAACAGTTCCACCGAGTAGAGATGGACCTTCTTGGTCCCTGCCCTTTTCAACCTCCGGGAACAAGTGAATTGCCGTGGCCGCAGACTATGCTACCCGTTTTGGTACTACCATGGCGCTACCTACAAATTGTGCGGCTTATGTCATTGACTTCCTCCTTCACGACGTCATTTTACACCATGGCGCGGCCCGTTAACTTCTCACCGACCGAGGACGATACTTTTTTCCAAAGTGGTGGCTGATCGGCTTCGTTTGAGTTACACGAGACACAAGCGCACTACTTCTTACCATCCGAAGACCAGCGGACTTACAGAACGATTTAACCGCACGCTTACGGACATGCTGTCTATGTTTGTCTCCGCGGATCACAAAGATTGGGACCTGACGTTGACCTACGTGACTTTTGCGTACATCTCCTCGGGCCACGATACGGCTGTTTCTTCTCCCTTTTATATCCTCTATGGACGTGAGCCCACTTTGTCGCATGACACCTTGATTCCCTCATCGACCACTTCACCGACCGAATATGGCTTTGTAGACATTTCTCGTGCAACTATAGCCCGTGAGGTCGTCCGCGCCCGCCTTTCGGCCTCGCAGGTGTCGCAAAAAACGCCTTAAGACCTTAAGCGCCGCAACGTCTATTATACTTCTGGAACGCTCGTGTTGTGGTGGTCTCCGTCTCGCCGTGTGGGCCTCTGTGAAAAGCTTCTCTCGCCTTATCATGGCCCTTACAATGTGCTTCGCCAGGTCACCGATGTGACTTACTAGATAAGTCATGCTTCAACGTCCACGTCGTCTTCCACGCCGAAGACGGATATCATGCATGTACCGCGACTGAGGCCCTACAACTCTCCCAGCTTGGACGCTACACCATGGGCAGCACAGAGTGGATGCTTCCTGGGCTGGTGGATATGTGACGAGGATGCTCGGCTCTGTACTAAGCCGACGGGTATGCGTCGGTTTCTGTGGGACTGATGACTGCTGAGCTGCTAGAAGAGGAAGCCGACGACAAATGGACTCGATTCGCTTGGTGCGTGGATCTGGACGCTCTGCTCTGCCTTCATCCTCTGGCTTCCTCCTTCCACCTTTTTGAATACAGTAACTTCCCCGTAACAATATGTACGAATCAGTGCAGCGATCACAGGATGGGTAACAGCAATGTAATCCTAAATCTTAACATAAAAAGAAGGAAACTCTGGAAAAGTAAGAAACCCAAAACAGAGTCAGCAAGAGACCGGATGAAGGAGTTTAAAATAACTCTCCAAGAAGAATTAACGCTTCCTTATGAGAAACAAAAATAGCGTTTCAAGGCTGAATAACAACCTAACAACAAAATTCACAGAATTTTTAGCAGCTGTGGGAGAAGCAGCATGTAGGAAAAGAATGGCAAAACTTACTAACAAAACAACAGAACTAATTGCCAGCCTTAAGAACATAAAACTTTGAAGTCCTGTTGATCAAAGTAGGTTGGCAGTAATGTCTAAATTGATTATTGAACTTAAAACAAACGGCACTTGGGCTGGCAACATGGCAGTGATTGAGAAATACCTGCAAAAATGTGGATGTTTGAAAGCAACAAAGGGGAAGCTGGCCATCGGAAAAGACAACGTACGAACTCCAAGACGAACAGGGCAACAATATGTACATCATGGACGAAATAATAAAGGTGGATAAAAAATTCTGCACAACTCTGCATTCCAGTGACTTTAAATCAGGGGAAAACACTCAGAGTACAAACTTAACTTGCTATGACCCACAAGTTACTAAGAAAGAATTAGGATACGCTCTGAAGGGCATACAAAAGACTAAACGCTGCAGGCCACAACGGCATAATCGTGGACCTTTTGAACAAGGGAGGAGATATTGTACTGGAAAAGCTTGCTGCATGATTTCCGGAATGCTGATGACTCAGAAAGTGCCCATAGCTTCGAAAAACGCTGCAAATATTCTGATTAATAAAAAGGGAGATACCAACGGCCTTAACAATAGCTGTACTGGGGTTCTTGCACCCAGCCGCGGTTCCCCAGGAAGACACTGAGCCCCCTCAATCACACCTTTACTGGGAGTCCCGCTCCGCCAAGGTCCACTGCTCAGCCGATCCGGATGCGCACACCTCGCCCAGCCGAGTCCGCCATGTTCTAACCTAGCTCGTCTCGCCCCACACCTTCCTCAGCCGGCAGATGTCCATCCCGTGAGATTGTCCCCCGCCACTATTGCGGGATTGCCACACAATTAAAGACCTATCCGCCTAGTCTCAGGTATATCCGCCTAGCTTTGCAAACAGTTAATTACAAGCGGTTTACTGCAGTTCTAGTTAAGCGCATTGGAGACAGCCAGGATTCCGAACAACGCAATGAGTTGGCTGGGTTTAGGATAAGGTAGTCAACCTTGAGTCACATCTATGTTGTAATGAAGTTAAAAAATTTGCTAAATACACTAAACCTATTTATACGGCATTTATCGACTATGAGAACGCGTTTGACTCAGTACAAATTGCAGCCGTGCTAAAAGCGTTAAAAGACCAGCGAATAGACGAGACCTACATACGACTTCTAGAAGACATGTATAAAGGATGTACGGGCCGAAAGACACTTCACAACTAAAGCGATAAATTTCGCAATACAAAAGGGAGTAAGACAGGTTGGCACTATCCTACAAAAATGGTTCACATCATGTCTGCAGACGGTAATAAGAAAGCTTGACAGGAAAAACACAGGGTTAAAAATAAACGGAGAATACTTTAAGTTATTTAGGATTTGAAGACGACAATGCATTCCGGAGTGAGACTGCAGAACTCCTGCGAAAACTTTTTGATGAACTACAAGGAAACTCATGACTGTGGAAATAACCAAATATGAATAAATCTAAAGTAATAAGAAATAAGCATGCCGTAAGCGCCCTCTTAAGCTTAGGAGACGAAGCGCTTGAAGAAGTACACTAATATAACTATTTGGGGTGGGTGGTTAGTGCTAACCCCTTCCAGAAAAGAGAAATCTTGCGAATAATAGGTATGGGCTGGGGAGCACTCGGCAAGCACTCCAAAATTACCAACAGCAGGCTGCTCTCTCGCTTGAAAGACAAATGTACAACCGGTGCATACCGCCTGCAAAGACATACGGAACAGAAACTTGGCACCTTACAAAAGAAATAAAAAACAAACTTAGTCTCAACAGGCCATGGAACGAATAATGATAGAAGTTACACTTCGGGGAAAGGAAAGGAGCTTCCTGGATCAGGGAACACGCTCGAGTAGACGACATCATATTTCCAGTAAAGAAAAAAATGTACTTGGGCTGACAGTGTTGTGATACGAACCGACAACGCGTGTTCAACAAGGGTAACAGAGTGGTTACAAAAAGGTCGGTATAATATAAAAGGAAGGCCAATCACACTATGGAGGATGGAATACGAAAGTTCGGTGGCAAGCAGTGGACTCAAGCTCCGCAGGACAGAAGCTGTAGGAAGTCAATAGGAGAGGCATTCTCCCTGCAGTGGGCCTAAGCAGGCTTTTGGTGATGAAGTTGAAATAGCCTAAGAAAGACTGTCATCTTAAAACTTATTGGCTGAATGGTTGTGCACTGCCGTGTTTGCTATTCTCGCACTTTATTAACGAGTTAGTTTCTTTCTTACGTTTTACTTGGAGTCGAGCTCTCAACACTTCATTGCTGTTGCAATGCTATATTGTCCCGTTGCCATAAACGACGAGGGTTTCTTGACAAGCAAACAGCATTGAAGCAACCTTGTGCGGCCTATTACAGCTAAAATACACGTCGAAAAAACACTGAGCTGTGACGTGGACGTATGAATGTCGGCCAGTAAAATTCATCAGCGTCGCCTTTCAACGCATTCATTTATAGTGCTCTCGTGCTGAAAGCATCCATTTAGATCGAGGACAATTTCGATTAAGTAAGAACAGTCTAGCGCCGTAATGGCAGAGGAACACCCCCTTTGTATCTAAACAAGCAAACGAAAGGGGAACTTTCACGGGTTTTGCATGTCCTACGTCTTCTCAAGTTGCATTCTTGAGCATGTAAGAAGGCTACCTCCGCAAACTATGTGCGAACTTTCAATAGACTCGGGCCGTTCATCGCCATTATTGTGCCTGTTTTTGTTGAGATATATTACGTTTTCGCGTAATAATCTGAATCCACTACTATCGCATTTTGGCAGCAGATTCGTGCTCCTATTTAACCTAGTATCGTGTGTTTTGAGTTGCAGTGTTAGTAACTGTTGTACCGAGAAGTGTATATAATTAGCCGGTATAGTCTGACCACTCTGAAGCAAGGTTACGGATAGCAGGCTGAATGGCTTTGATGCTGACATCTCACAAAGCAATGTTTCGTGTCCACCCGAAACCCTTACTAGCATTATCGATGGTTAGATTCTTACATGTTGCTCTGGCAAAAACGGCGTTGCCCATGTGTAATGTGCCTGCCGCGGTATGTTTAATTAAGGGAAACAAGAACTCTGCCTCTATTGTTACATCAACGAGTAAAGAATCGCAAGGTTTTACGATACGTAGCATGAAGATTTACTTTGCTTATACGCCTAGTTTTCGCTTTGGTGTCTGAAGACTTATAATAATGTCTGTCAAACAAGCTATAACAGGCGTGTTAGTTTATATAAAAGGTTTCTTCGTAGCATTGTACGGCTACAGTTTCACAAATTAACGGATTGATCTTTATATTGGAGGGTTACGTCTGTAGAGAAACTCTTGTATAAATAAAAACGCACATGACAAGAAGCCGTCGCTATTTGTGAAAGGTTTGGCCGCATCATCCGCTTTACAGCCGTTTTCAAGCTACGAACAAATAATGGATTGGTAAGGCACCCTTCTCGTTCTTAAACCGCATTCATCGTTAGACAGCTATACGCCTGTTGTGTCCTTTACGGCTCGGACCTTTCGGGAGCTGTGGGCTGTTGGTTCTTAAGTTGCAGCGAGAGAGTTCCACTATCATCGGCGTGCGGTATTCTGATCGGCAGTGCATCTGATTCGGCGTCGTATTCAATCATCTACTGCGTTTTATAGAAGGCGCTTTAGCACGCGTTCGAGATCCTGTCATAATGAAGGAAGCAACATTGGCAAAACCTTGTCCAGTTAATGGATTTTGTGTCATGGTAATAGAGTCAATATAGTCCCTTTATTACTGGTTTTTTTTGTTTCTTTACTATGACTGGGAGGCCTGTCGCCGCGCTTTTGTTAGCATAACCTATTCTTTTTGCGGGCAAACGTTTCTTTTTTTCATCGTACTATCACGCACACTACGTTTTGAATCCCTCCTGGTAGGGACTTTGTCATTTAATTAAAATAGGTCTTATACCTTCCATTGACGACGTTACCGTAGTCTCCTTTCCTACGATCGAGAGTGTTGACTGATGGTGGTTGTTTCATAATTTTATTTCATAATCAGCGTAGTGAGTTTTCTGATGTTAGGCTCAGCAAATGTCCTTAACTAGAGTTTCAAAGTGCCCTATCGTGACGGAGGTATTCTGCCCACTTTTCTTTGCCTACAACCAATATTGAATATTGATCCCGAATATCTGCGCTCTATGCGTTTTCCGAACACCTACGGTTTCTATACTACACGCATTGAGCGAATTTTTATTGTCGGTATTCTCTGTATGCTGTTCGCCACTTCTGGACAATCGCCTACCCACGCCAGCGGAGGATTTTAGCGTATGCGGCCATTATGCTGCCCCTATAAAAGGAAACACCCAAAACTGTTGATATCTAGTGGGCGCAAGGTTTGCTTGTTCAAAGTTACTCAGAAAAGTACTCTTGCTCGTCTGCAAGCAGCTAGAGATGAGGCAGTACGACAGTGAAGCATTCAAGCGGGAAGCAGCTCCTGATGCACAATTTCGTGAGCCCAATAAATAAATCAAAGAAAATATCGCTGCACGATTTTAAGAAGTTTATAAAAACATCATCTGTATGATACCGCTTTTTAGTTATGACGCATTCCTTCTGTGAAAATGTTTACGAGTTAACAACCTTTTTCGAATATTTGAATTTTCTTCGTGTGTTATGGGAAACTTCCTCTGTCAGGGAAGTAACACCAACTTATGATGTAATGACAAGATGCTGAACCGGAATGGAAGTATTTCGCAAAAAGTTTCCGTTGAAAGATTGAATTTGTATAACCCCAAATTTTAACCTTTTCAAAAGGTCGCATAATATTATTTCTTCTAATAAATAAAAATGTTAAACCGTGAGACAAACGCCCGGACAGCCTCTTCCGTAAGGCATGAATTAGAGCTCAAAAAGGATACTCTTCGTTTTTGTTTAAGGGCCATCACAAACGCACCCATCAAAAATAATGCTTGTGCAAAGATACCGCCGGAATCATCTAGCAGTACACAGCTGAAAACATATAAAGACGTTACTCACATGACTAAAACCACGGTTACAAGGATCAGAAAGGCAGTTGGTCCCTTCATGGCTTTGTACTAAACTATGAAGTAAAGTAGAAATGGCAGCCACCTACTTGAATTTGCAGTTTCAGACGCTCCAGCTAATATATATATATATATATATATATAGGTCTCACAATACAAGAAGAGGGGTGGATGGCTCTAAAACGAAATTACGTCATAACCACATGACTAGCAGTAACCTACTGGGTAGTTATGTTTCTTTTCGGCAACAACAAAAAGGCGTATTTTGAACAGTCGAAGTAAGTTATTTGACACATCATAGTTTTGTTGCTCTAGCTTTAGGTAGTTCCATCATTGCTCTTCTTCGGAAGAGATGAAAACTATTGTTAGCTGCGAGTTCTTTCGTAAAACCGGCCGCACAACCATACCAAATGTAAAACCAACAATGAGGGACAACGGCCCAGCGGTTTCCAGCAAAACAATGCTCCGTGAGTTTCTACTTTCCTGTAATAAATAAAAAAAGTTTGCTTTGACCAAACGTGCAGGTGTATCAATTTGATAACTCCTGAACACCGCGCCTGCCTTAATATTCAGAGGGGCAGCGACCTGGCGAAACACGTACACCGATGCTATTGCAGCGCCGATCTGAATAGCGCATTTATAGTGGGGCATCGTGCGGCGAAGCAGAAGCGAGATTATGTCGAAACCTAACGAGAGAAAACACACAGAAAAAATGCGTTATTCTACGATCTGTGGTAATCACGCATAAAGAAATAGCTTTTCGTAACGCAGCGCAACAGCAGCTGAAACATGCGTTCGTTTGGTTCAGACTTTGCCTTACCTTTTTGCCTGTGAGAGGGTCCCAAAATTATGCGCTTCCTCTAGGGAAAAAAATGTATATAGTTATCGCAGCTTCGATTCAATAAAGCAGTTAAGTCCATAGCCCGTTGGTGCGTGTCTTATTCCCTTTTTGCGGACAACGTTTACCACTGGTGTTAACTTCAAAACCAGTAGGTAAAAAATTTCATGGAATTGTTTTCAGATTTTTCACCACTAGAGTAGGGACGTTTTAAAAAAAATGCCGCTCCACATAGGTACTCTGAACGTACGTGGGCTATGTTTCAGGCGGAAACAATGCCAATCGTCGGGCCTCATAATTGGGAAGAAACCCGACGTTCTTTGCACACAAGAAACCAAAATAAAGGCATAGGAGAAGCCTGAAAGCATGGTAAATACATTCGTAACCAGTTTTTGCCGGCGCGTACATCGCCCTGTACGAACATCTCAACGGTGTTGTGTATTTCTGAGACCAGATATTGACGTATTAGTTAAAATAATCGTTCTATTGATTCTGGTAGATTACTTATAAGTGACTTTCTAATTGCGGAAGTGAATTTTTGGTGCTCCGTATTTACGCTCCAAAGAAAATACAAGAATGAGATTTTTTTAGTACATTAAAATCCATCTGAATTGGGAAAACGTGTAACTCCTTTGGGATACTGTAAAAGCATTTGTGGGCGAGAATAAAAAAATGGTTGGTGTTTGACAGAAAGCTAGGTTCCATCCGATCAAATATTTTTTTAACAACTTCCAGCGGTGTAGCTGAACAATGTGGTTCGCCTCCGTAGCGTTGACTACATTGCCACACAAAGTTTTCTCCGTATATTGGAAAGTACAGCCATCAGCGGGTGGTGCGCGTGCAACTTTGGTGTGTTCTTTTTCTGCGTTTCGTGCGTTCTTTTCTCGCGCGTACTGGGTGGTCGAGAATACAAAACAAGGGCAATGACCGAATAAAGCACATAAAAAGAAGTGAATTTGGTGCGGAGTTTATTACTGGGCTACAACAAGGCTCGCGTAAGTTGCGTAATCGACTCCATGTAATCGTGGTGGAGAGGTTCAAGATCAGTAGTCATCAGAAGGTCTTCAGCCATCGTTCTTTTTTTTATAATATGTAAGGTTAATGTGTAGCGGGGGAAGGTATGGTGATGCCAAGTTCCAGAATGTGCTCGAACTCTTCACGGCAAATGTTCAATCTGTCGGGTGCGAGAATTCGTGGGCAAAAGAAGACGGGTAGTCAAGCAGTTTTTATCTGAAGCTGGAGGTCATGTGTCACAGGCTGATTCTACTCGCTTGCTGACCTGATGGTGGGGAGCCTCATAAAGGGACCAAGCAGACAAACTACACGCATGTTTTTTTTTTCGAAAGATTTCGTCTTTTATAGTTTCCGCAGTGCTTGCCTGCAGGTAATGATGCCATATTCAAGAAGAAAAAATAATCAATATAGCTTAAAATTTTCATTCTCCTGCCAAATTGTGCGTTTTCCTGACTTCACCCATGAAGTCAAAGTGCGCGTATTCAAATAAATTTCAACTGCGTAATCTGGCTCTGCAACCTTGTTTGCCATCAGTCCTTCCAAATGGCGCTAGCATACCCATCCACGGACCATCGCCGTCGTTGCTTTGTTTTTCGCCGTATTTGGACATGGCTTGTTTTTGCTGCTGTCAAAAGGAATTGTTTCGAAATACATGGGATATCCTCGAAAAACAAGCCAACTGAGACAACGTGCCTTACGCAAATCGGACAGTGTCACGTAAGACGACTCCAAAGCAGCGCACTGCGGTGCAGCTAAACGAGCATAGTATAACAGCACTGCGCATCGCTACTTCTATATTTACACGTATTTTCTTAAATTTAATTATTTTATTACTTACTGCACCATTCTTACTGCTTTAAAGTGAATATGCATTACATTTAGGTAGATATAGCAGGTTCGGCACGCCTATAAGCCATGCCTAATTAGCGTTTGTTTGTGCCAGCCTCAGCCAAACGCACAGGTGGGCACATAGTACAAAAAGAGCTAGTGGGTGGCATAACCCTTTCCTTTTTCCTAATTATACAGCTTATTTTAGCGCAGTGTGCGCTAAAAGTGGTGTAAGTATGTTTGTAATGAGGCAATATTTCCAATGAACCAAACTTGTGTTTTGTCTGGCCGCTTGATACAGGACGGCAAACGGTTTTTAGTAACTGCAGCACGGGAGAACGCTACATCAAAATCTGTTGTAGCTACAAAGCCTTCAACTGAGAGGAGGGTTGCAGCGACGAGAAGTCGCGGTCTCTTGTCAACGACTCGGAGGCCGTGTTCGGTGACAACGTCAGGACCAAGGATGACGGAGTGAGTGTTGGCGATCGCAAAAATACACCATAAAGTTCTGCAAAGGCCCACGAGGGGTAAATTCGGGGATCGTTGCCAAAACACAGGAATGCCCGTACCGTTCACTGCCTGAACGTAAAATACGGCACTGGAGCGCAACAAAAAAACACAGGCGGTGAATACAGAGTAGGACAGGTGCAATCTTCGAACTACTTTACTGCGTCATGGATGCGCCTATATTTCTGTAGAAATAAAGATGAAGAGAAAGGAGGGTAGTGCACATGCCCAAATATCTACAGTAATATAGATGTTTACAGCACGTTTTCAAGACGGACCATTGCGCTACTGTGCAGTGCAATAGGAGTATCACTTAAAGAACCACTCTCTTTCTTCCTGATATAATACCCTTGAGCTAACTCCCTCGTATCTTGCTCCACGCTTTTGTTTAGTATTTTTATCTCACTAAACCGTGGCCCACAACCGCAGACATGACAGTGGGTAGGCAAACGGGCGCCCTTATATTTTCCAAGCGACAATTCATGTTCCTTCGCTACCTCGTTTACGCAATGGCCCGTTTGGTCAACGTTAAACGCAAGATAACGAGGTTTCGAACTCAGAACCAACAGCACAATCGACACAGGTATTTGAGTGGTTTTTCCAACACGCCTTCTTCCTGCGTTCATCAGGTATGCACGAGCACAGGCGCTCAAGCTTACACGGGGCAGAGAACGCAAGCATGATCCAGTATTTTTGGGGTGGCCTTCTTCACATTGTGGGAGACTCAGTGCATCTACGACATGACATCGATTTTTTGCGGACAGCAGATATCTGTAGTTTTCTTCTGTGCTGTCACTTTCTTGGGCAAGATCTTTGTCACACTGGCAACAGTGCAGGGAAACCGGCCGAGGGAAGATTGCCGATTAGACTGATAAAACTATTTTGTATCTTGTAAGCACACAATTTTTAAAGCAGATAACTGAGTGAGTGAAGCAGTTGCCTCTTCTACTGTTTTTGAATGCGCTGATTCACCAGGCAGCAGTTGTTTGTGAGAACATGGATTCCACCACCAAATCAATCAATCGGTTTATTTCCCAGCAATACATCTGGAGAGGTTCATGGGCTAAAAGCAGACTTAACCGCTTGACTGGGCCCATGAACCCTTACACAACAGTGTCAGTATACCGCCGGGAGCTTTTATACAAACTCTAACAAAATAAAACATATGAATACACACTGACTTTCACACAATAAAATACACAGCCGGTAACAGTTTCAGAACATAATTTTGAAAAAATGCAATTTCACAAATTCAAACAGAATGCAAATATGCAACGTCATAACGCTCTGAAGTATAAAACATAAATGTCTAAAATTGTATAAAATGTATAAAAACGCATCAGGAAATTGGGAATGGGAGGGGAATGTATAAAAAAGAGAACTAACTAAAGAAAATTGGCTATCAGCAAAACCATTTGCACTGCAGGGAGTGATGTTTATCAAACAATATATGGCTGTTTCCAGTTTACTCTTTGGTGGCAAAAACACTTTTAGCTGTCCTAAAGAAAAATTAGCTGGAAAATTGTATCTATTTAGAAATAATGGCAAGTTCTGCTCTAGTGATTGCAACTTGTAGTTATGGCGGAATTTTCGCTGGTGCCAGTTGTCTGTGTTAGGGGTATTTATAAGGTGAATTTAGGCCTGGAGTGATGCCAAATGTATGAGAAAGTTTTTTATCGGTAGCGAAGAAAAGTAGAAGGAGCGGAGAAATCGGAAGTCGTACATATAATTTGCCTTGATTATGTTGTAACGTGGAAAGAAAGTATGAGTGGAACACGAATAATCAAGGTTTGCAATAAGGCGAACGGCTTTCTTTTGTAAGATGAGTAGTTAATTGATGTTTTGTTTGGTTGTAGTAGTCCATACTATGCTGCAGTAATTAATGTATAGGGCTAATAAAGCATTGTAGATGTTCAGTTTAACTTTTTCTGGGAAGAATCGTCGCGTGCGCGCTATCGCGCCGGCTACAGAAGATAGTTTTTTAGATGTGGTATCTACATGTTTATTCCAACAAAGCTGGGATTGGAACGTTACACCGAGGATCTTGTGATCATTTACTTATACTACATCATGATTGGCATATTCAACTCTTCAACTCTTCAACAGTTCAACTCTTCAACAGTTCAACTCTTCTGCTTTTAGCTCGGAATAAAACTGCTTTTGTTTTCGTCGGATTAACCTTAATTTTTTTCGAACTTGACCAATGAAATAATTCATCCAAAACCGCGTTACATTTGAGCATTAAACTATTCTCATCAGGACAAGAAAGAAGTATAGTACTGTCATCGGTATATATTACAAATGTTGCATTTAGGTCAAAGTGCGTAATATCATTTATATATAAATTGAAAAGCAGGGGACCTAGCACGCTGCCTTGAGGAACACCATTTAAATTGGTAGAAAAATAGACTGTTCACCAGAAATATACACTGACTGCACTCTGTTTTCTAGATACGATTTCATAAGTGTTAGGGGCTTCCCACGAATTCCTGATTGCGATAATTTTTCGGCTAAAATATTATGGTTTACACAGTCGAAGGCTTTACTAAAATCAATAAAGAGTGATAAAGTGAACTTATTGTTTTCTATATTTGATATTATGTGCTCCTTAATTGTTAGCAAGGCTGCTTCAGTGGACCTTCCTTTGCGAAAACCGAATTGTGGATTCGTAATGTTACTTCTTGCTTCAAGATAATTACACATACGCGAAAAGAATAATTTTTCTATACATTTGGAGAAGACTGGTATGACAGATATGAGCCTGTAATTTTTACGATCATTATTATCTCCATGCTTAAAAATTACCGTTATTCTTGCTCGCTGCATTTTATCTGGAAACAACGCATGCTGAAGAAATAAATTGTAAATATGAGTTAGATTAGGGGTAATAAATTATAGGACGTTCTTAACAGGTTTAATTTGAATGTTGTAATGCTCTACTGTTTTTTATATTAATAAAAGTTTTGTATACTTCAAAATATTCAGTAGGCTCCACAAAAAGCTTCCAGTAGGACCACTAATAGGTATTTGGAGAGCAGTAGTTTTACCAATGGTACGTCAATGTTTGTAAAGTACCTATTGAAGTAATCCGCAAGAATTTTCCAAGATAGTGTATGGCCATTCTATACTATGCTTTCGATTGGTGTGTTTATTTTGCCGCGGCCTAGAGAGTCATTTATTAGTTTCCAAGCAACGTCTGGTTGTTTTGAACAAATGTCATCAAACAAATGCTGGTTATATGCCGCCTTAGCTTGTCTTAGCTGATTATTTAGTTTGTTTCGTGCTTTTTTATAAGCTGTCAGGGTATCTACAGATTGTGTTTTAAGAAAGAGATGGTAAAGTTTATTTTTTCATTATTTTTTATATGATCCGCCGTAATCCATGGTTTCCTTGTTTTTTTATTACGGGAAAGAGGCTTAAAAAGAAAGTTGGCTGCATAGATTTTAAGGAAGGCTGCAAGAAAACTTCAATATGCAACATTCGGATCTGTTATTTCGAAGAGGCGAGACCAGTTATAAGCGACAACGTCTAGTTTAAACAATTCAAGAGTTTTGGCCGTTATATGTTGTGTAAGGAATGGTTTACGTTGAAAGTTTCTGGTTTCATTTTTACTATGATAGAACATAAAATTGGCCCATGGTCACTTATCTGATGTAATCGTCCCGCGATCGGACACAAGCGTGTCGGCATTGGTTATTAACAGATCCAGGCAACTTGAAGTGGCCTGGGTGACGCGTGTTGGGGTAGCGAAGCTCACTAATGTCGTATGCAGTCCCCCCACAACACCCTAGATGAAAGCCAACTCACTCTTATTGTGGTTCTGATTGTGGGTGAAAAGGAAAAAAATAAAGTGGTTTCTGTGGTCAGCATCAAGCCTGACTACCTACCGAATTGAAGCTGACGTCTGTCCTATTGCGCCCATACGGTACAGTCGAAGCAATTTTTATTTTGTGCGGGACGCGTTCACGTGCACGAGTAGACAGGAAATGCTGCCCTCCATCGGGTGACGATGGTTGAACGCTTTGAGAAATCTATAGAATTCCCGTATCAGCATAGCACTAGAGAGCACAGTCGCAGGGCAGTAAACCCTCCCCATAAAAAACAGTTTCTCGCTTCTTGTTCCGTTATTTGGTTGGCTTGGTGGGGGACGTGATTTTGGAAAGCTTCGCAATGCCCCAACCTTGTCATTTCAATAAAGGAGTTGTTGATATATTGTGTTTTTTCCCTAATTTTCAATGTTTTGTCGTCTTTGAAACCATTCTGTTTTCGTTTATTGCGTTCCCCCTCTATCTGATGTATTTTGAATTTTCATCAGGTAGTAAATACAGGAATACGGCAAAACTAACCAAAATGTATTACTCCCCATTCCTCTAATTATAAATACGCTTATTTTTAACTTAAAACTTGATGGTATAAGTAATTACCTTGGTAACTTTTCAAATAAATGTATCAATCTTTTTCTTATAAGTTATTGGGCAACTGCTGCAGACTAATGCACCCTTGTGAAGAATGGTTTTTCGTAGGGAGTCATGAACAAAAACTAGATGAGAACTAAATAAAACACTTGCTTTGTTTTGATATTTGTATCATGCCGCAAGTTACCATCCTAGGCTGATACTTTGCAAGGTATTTTTACTTGGTTTTCGTTTAGGAATCAGTCAATCTACACATCTAGTTATTTTAAAATTTTACAAATAATGTAATTTTTCAACAGAACAGTACTAGCAGCTGTTTATTTGAAGCAAACTCTATTTATTTTAAAATGTGTTTTCGTGGACTCGTAATACATAGAAGTTTTAAGTTGTTTTCTTCAGTATAATACAATGCTGGAAAACGTTCTCAGGTAAACGAATGATGTTTAGGTGCTAGGGAAAAGGGTTGAACACTTACAGTCGCGCTACGCCTCCGTCATGAAAAGAATGAAAGCACAGGTTAACAAACTTCAATAGTACGGCCGGCGTCAAAATTTCGAGATCCGTGGTTTAACGCAAGAACATAAAGAGCTTTTGTTCGAGAAGTTGAATGACCGGCAGTCGAACCGGGCTACCATGAAATAAAGCACACCATTATTTAAAACGTGTATCGCCTTCCAGGACGGCCCCGAAAAGAGCCTGTGAGGCTACAGCTGAAAGAACAATGGGTCCAGCGCCGCACTTTTCTGAAGACTATAGATCAGATGCTGCGATCGTTTACCTTACCTGCAGAAAAAAAAAAACGACCTCTGTGGGTTAAGCCGATGAACATAACTACACCTTCGCATGGCAAAACAACGGACATGTATTTTTTCCGAAGCACGAGGGTGAGACACCCCTCCGCATACATAACAATAGTGATCTAATTAGGATTGCGTAAGCCGCTAACATGAAAAGCAATATTCTAATAACGTTCCGTCTCTGAAATAGCAGCCTCAATTGCGTACTGTGCCCATCAGGCCGCTGACTCCTTTGGGTTTCTTTAGCTCTTGCTGCAGCAAACCATCCCACCATTTTTCTTTTAATTAAATGTATAAAGCTTCAAAGAGAAACACGAGGAATTGCACTTACTGCAATCATTTGTGTGGCATATATTTTTAATACCAGTCATCAAATAGTGTTTGATGGGTATCCTTGCCGGGAAATGTGTAGGGCTACAATGTACGGCGGTGGTGTCAGCATTTATTTGCGAAGCAAGGAATATTATGACATTCTTCATGATTACTGTAGTGTTGATCCCAACTTTGAATTACGTTTTGTAAAAACTAATACTTTCATGTTAGGTGTGTTTTATAGGCCATCTTCTAGATATTGAAGAAAAGTTGATCTCTTTCTTGGACCTATGTTATTGCTTATGTCAAGCTCCAAGGCTCCGCCCGTTCTTCTTGGTGACTTCAGTGTAACCCTTCTAACGTTTCACGTATTCATTACGAACTTTGTGACATGCTCTCTGTGAACTGGTTTTCCCACGTAATCAACGTTCGTGCTCGCTCCACACTATTAAGAGAGACACTGATTCAACTCTGCTTAACAAATTATGACGGAAGTGATACGAAAGTGGGTGTTTTAGCGATTTATTTTATTGATGAATTGTTCGTTTCTTGTCTTTTTTTTCTAAAAATGATTCAACGGTGCGAGTAAGAGCAGTGGTGAAACTATAATACGCAATTTAAGTCTGGGCAATACACAGCACGTTTGCAACGGGTGCGTCTACAGATTGGACAGGGTACTTGAACGGGACAGATCCACATGGTTTGCATGGTCAGTTTATCAAAAAATTGTTTTGCGATATCGCATTTGAAGAAGCCATCATACGAATCAGCAGAAATATCAGAAATTCCCGGACAACAAGACAAGTATTACACAAAATGAAAGGAAAAAGTTCCTAACTTGACATGCGTTAGCTCTATAAAACAGCCCAAATCACTTCAGAATAAACCCTCTAGCGAGATGAAGACATCGCGTATTTTTTACTATTCGAATAAATTTTCGCACATACGTTGCGATCCTCCTAAGACCTGACAGACCGTATAGGATTTGGTACATAAAGCTACCGCTACCTTGCTAGAAGAAGGAAAATATGGGAATCAGACTTTAATAGGTAAGGATCCTGCAAAGAAGCGTAATAGCGAAGTTTTGACCTCCAGAGCTTACAACAAAACCTAATGCGAAAATCTGAAAGCCACATGCTTAACGCTTGCAGAAACCGATATTTTTATGCCCTGCAACTCCAATAGAAATCTGCTGTTTTATAAAACCTATGCTTGACGTGGGCGTATAAGACAGGGATAAACATTGATTGAGATGACACGAAGTATTGATTTGGATGTTACAGTCACAAAGTGAATGCATCACTAAAATCAATCCTAAACTCGCATTGTTCGGAAATGGAGGAGGAAAGCTAGTAACAGTTCACAGTTTATTCTTAAAAAGACAGCCGTGATGGAATAAATGGCTCCCGTACTCTAGCGCAGTCGATGAAGTCGGTGCTGCTATTTTTAGGTTGTCGGCGACTTCATTGTGGTGGTCAGGGGGTACACAAAACTGCTCAGTCGGAGCCGGCGATTTACTGCGTGGTCGACGAACGCCTTGCACCGTAGCCTGGCTGCGTCTCCGGCCGCTCTTAACGATGGCGTCGGCAGACCACGGCTACCGCATCTTGCGGATATCCCTACGGATCATGGCTCCTCCGATCCCACCATGCTACGTCACCAGCCATCTCTTCTTACCCTTTTCCTTTTCCTCTGGTGCATACAACATTAACGGTGATTTTTAATGGCCTGCCATTCCAGCTTACTTATGAAATTTGTCTTCTGCCGCATCAAAAGGCCATAAAGAGGGTCTGGCGTACAGTTGAGGAAGAAATTTCATGAGTAGTAGAGCGTGCGCACTGCAATATATGCATCTCCGAGCCGGTGAGTTGTCTTGTACGGAAAGTCACACTTGTTGCTTGACCCGTAAGACACTCTTCTGGGACCAAGTCTCTTTTTACAACCACAGTGTTGCTGCAACAATCTCACATAAATAATATTGGTTTTCAGGCGAACTCTCTAACTAGACTGGCAAGTCACAAATAAAGCTGGGCGAGTTGTTAACGGTTCATGGTGAAACGAAAGCGCGAAGAAACAACGATAACCAGGAGGAACGATTACAGAAGTATGGAACGCTACTATCAACTAAAATTTTATTGAAAAAATAGCAACATATACACATGAAGAAAAGACACCTAATAAAGTGGTGCATCACCTTTATCAGCACAAGTGAACCTTGTGTTAAGCAACATCTAGATAGCCTACTTCAAGATTAGATAGAGATACTGAGGAAGAACGTACACAGTTATCTCCCGCTGTCGCAATACGGGCGGCCTCAATAATTTTTCGCGTCTTTTGGTCACGGTGTCAATGTAAAATAGTTGTTACAATCAACAAGGAGTGGCATCCACACGACAGAAACTAGCGGACAGGTTTGAAAGCTTACAAGTTTTTCTTTCTTTATTTTTTTCTTCTTTCTTTCTCTCTACCGTTGTTGCTCCCGGAGCCGTATATTCAAAGAGCGTCCAGTTTTCCCGATATTGGCAGTTTTCTACTTCAACAGTACCTTATAGACCACCGCCACGCGGAAACACACGTATGCATGAGTGTGTGCTCAGGTTTCGGCGTTTGGTCTGTCAAACACAATCATTCGTATCTAGGCTGCCGGATGGCAGTGGTCAATAAGATACAGTTGAAGTGGAAAGCTGCGTATAATGGGGTAACTGGACGCTGTTTGAATATCCGGCTATGCGAACATGAGAGCGCCCTAAATCGAATCAGCATTCAAACCTGTCCGCGCATTGTTCGTCGTGTGAATGCCATCCCTTGTTCAATGAAACAACTATTTTATATCGACACCGTCACGAAAAGACACGCCAAATCGTAGAGGTACCCCACATTGCGAGAATGGTTGATAAGTGCTTAGTGCCCTCTCCATCGTCGTCATCGTTATCATCATCATCACCACAAACCCATCTATGCCCACTGCAGGTCAGAGGCATCTTCCAGTTATCGCTAATTGTCCTGGTGATGTACTAACTGCGACAAATTCATCCCCGCAAACGTCTTGACCTCATCTGTACATATAACTTTCTGCCGGCCCCTGCCACGCTTTCCTTTAGGGATCCAGTGGGTTACCTTTAATGACCAGCGGCTATCTTGACTTCGCATTACATGCCCTGCCAGCCTCCATATCTTCTTAATTTCTCCTGATCCACTCCACTCTCTTCTTGTGCCTTAATGTTACAGTTATCATCTTCCATTCTATTGCTACCTCAGTCATCCTCAATTTAAACTGAACCCTCTTAGTGAGCCTCCAAGTTTCTGCCCCGTAGGTGAGTGCCGGTAAGATGCAGCTGTCATACACTTTCTTTTCAGAGACAATGGTAGGCTGCCATTCATTATCACAGAATGTCTACCGTATGCACTCCAGCCCATTCTTATCGTTCTAAGCATCTCTGCCTCATGTTTAGAATCCGGGGTCACAACTTGGCCTAAGTAGATACACTCGATTACCACTTCTAGTGCCTCGCCACCAATCTCAAACTGCTGTGCTGTCCCGAGGTTATTGAGCATTGATTTATTTTTCTGCATATTATTTTCAGGCCCACGGTTCCACTCTGTTTGTCCAGTGCGGTACGCATGCTTTGCAGTTACTCACCCGAGTCACTTAACAGGACAACGCCATCAGCAAATCTGAGGTTACTCAGCTCTACTACATTAACCCTTACTTCCACCTGTTCTCAATCCAATGTTCTCATACCTCTTGTAAACATGCTGTGAATAACATTGGAGAGATTGTGGCTCCGTCTCTTACGCTCTTCCTTATACAGGTATTTTACTGCTCCACTTATGGAGGATGATAGTAGCTGTAAACCCATTGTAAATATCCTCTAGTATTCTTAAATAATGTTCGGCTACACCCGGGTTCCATAATGTCTGAATGACTGCTGAGGTTTCGTCCGAGTGAAACGATTTCTCATAGTCTATGATGACTATATTTACAGGTTCAGTATGCTCCGCGCACTTCTCTATCACCTGATTGATCGTGTGAGTATGGGTCATATTTAAATAGCCTTTGCAAAACCCTGCTTGGGTGAAATCTACAGTGGCAGAAATTTTGTTACCAATTATAATGGTGAGTACGTTGTATACAACTGACAGTAAGATATCCGGCCCGAAATTTATCATGTTCATATTGTCACGAAGCCAAGGACGACGCAGTTGTCTTGAAAAAGAAACAAGTTTATTGGAGCGAACTTGTGCGCCCTTAACAACTAAAAAAAATACAGAGGCGGCGAAGCAGCGGTCAACAAAGTGACTTGCGTCGGCGAGCGTCGCAGAATCGAATGCCGCGGCGTCTGCTGTGCAGGCTTTTATCTTTCGGCGCGAGCGTTTCTGGAACCGTCGATTCACATCCAGAACATTGTAGATCACGGAAGAATATTCCGGGCTAGTGGCGTTAGGGCGAAACACTCTGCTTATCTGAATGAGATAGCCCGTGCGGCGTAAAAATGAAGAATGGAACACTCGCTTCGCATAGGACACAGATACCAGAGCCGGGCGCGGCCGGGCATTAAAAACAAACAATAAATAAACAAACCCGTATATGGTTCGCGGCATTACCCCCCTCTAAGAGGGCATCGACCCGATGCTAAAATAAGACGACAGTCCGAACAAATAGCAACAACAAATCACAACAAAAAAGTTCGTCATCTTGCGAAGTACAGTTTGAGGCGAACCACGTGGACGACTTCGGGTAGGGTGCGTCGTCGGGATGTGCCGGAATCACCACTGGGGATCACTTCATAGGTTCATTTGCCAACACGTCGTAGAATCTGGTAGGGTCCGAAATAACGTCACAGAAGCTTTTCACTGAGTCCGCGTCGTCGAATGGGAGTCCAAACCCACACACGATCCCCTGGTTGGTACTCGGCGTCTCGGCGTCGGAGGTTGTAGCGGCTGGCATCCACCAGCTGCTCGTCCGTTATACGAATTCGAGTGAGCAGTCGGGCCTCCTCCGCACGTTGAAGGTATCCTTGGACGTCGGCGTTGAGGTCGTCGTCTTCTACTTGCGGAAGCATGGCGTCGAGCATCGTAGCCGGCCGTTTTCAGTAGACAAGCTCGAACTGTGTCATCTGCGTAGTTTCCCGCGTCGCTGTATTGTACGCAAACGTGACATACGGGAGGACTTCGTCCCAAGTCTTCTGTTCAACGTCGATGTACATGGACAACATATCCGCAATCGTCTTGCTCAGACGTTCCGTTAGTCCGTTCGTTTGGCGGTGGTACGCCGTCGCTCTTCGGTGATCGGTGTTGCTGTAGCGTAAGATTTCTTGCTTCAGCTCCGCGGTAAAGGCCGTTCCACGGTCCGTGATTAGGACTTCAGGGGCTCCATGTCGCAGCACAACTTGGATTATAAAGAACTTGGCTACATCTTGTGCAGTCCCCCTCGGAAGAGCGGCGGTGTCTGCGCAGCGCGTCATGTAGTCTGTCGCTACGACAATCCACTTGTTCTATGATCGTGACGTAGGGAACGTGCCTAGCAGGTCCATTCCAATCTGTTGAAAGGGCTTCGACGGGTCGGCGATCGGTTGCAGAAATCCGGCGGGTCTTCGGCGGGTCTTTTTCGTCGCTGGCAGTCACGGCAACTCCGAACGTAGTTGATGACGTCAGATTTAAGGCGGGGCCACAAGTACTTCGCCTTAATTTTTGCAATAGTGCGAGCTGTGCCGAGATGTCTGGAAGATGGGTCGTCGTTGGACGCTTCCAAAATTTCGTCACGAAGGTCTGCGGGGATGACAAGTCGATAATTCGTTCCCGTTCCGGGGCTGAAATTCTTCTTCACGAGGACGGAGTTTTTGAGGCTGAATGCTGGTAAGTTACGCTTGAACGCTCTAGGCACGGCGGCGTTTCGTCTTTCGAGGTAGTCGATTATTACGCGCAAGTCTGGGTGTGCACGCTGCTGGGCGGCTAGGTCGTTCTCCGTAACAACTCCGAAGAACGCGCTGTCTTCATCGGAGCCTTGTGGCGGTGGGTGGAGAGGGGCGCGGGACAGGCAGTCGGCGTGGGAGTGTTTCCTGCCGTATTTGTAGACGATTGTAACGTCGAACTCTTGCAGGCGCAAACTGCCCCGCCCAAGACGCCGAGAGGGGTCTTTCAAATGGGCGAGCCAACATAGCGCATGGTGGTCTGTCACAACCTTGAACGGTCTGCCATACACGTAGGGGCGAAATTTTGAAATGGTCCATATGATTGCCAGGCACTCTTTTTTGGAGGCAGAGTAGTTTTTCTCCTCCTTCGACGGACCGCGGCTTGCATAGGCGATTACCTTTTCGCATCCGCTTTGCTTTTGGACTAGGACGGCCCCCAAACCTATATCGCTGGCGTCCATGTGCATTTCCGTTTCGGCGTTTTCGTCGAAATGAGCCAGCACGGGGGGGTTTCGCAGGCGTTGTTTCAGCTCGCAGAATGCTTTTTCTTGTAGCGTTTTCCCAGGCGAAAGGGGTGCTATCTTTTGTCAGGTGCGTGAGTGGCTCTGCGATGCGTGCGAAGCTTGCGACGAAGCGCCGGTAGTATGCGCACAGTCTGAGAAATCTTCGGACGCTCTTTTTGTCATTCTGTCTTGGGAAGTTCGCTATGGCTGATGTTTTCGCTGGGTCAGGCAGGACTACCGCGGCGTCGACGACGTGTCCCAAAAACTTGAGTTCCTCGTAAGCGAAGCGGAACTTTTTGGGCTTCAGCGTTAACCCCGACGAGCGAATAGCCTCGAGTACAGACTCCAACCTTGCAAGGTGTTCATCGAAAGTCTGGGCGAATACCACAACGTCGTCGACGTAGACGAGGCAGGTGTGCCACTTCAGGCCAGATAGCACAGTGTCTATCACTCTTTGAAACGTTGCTGGCGCCGCGCACAGTTCAGACGGCATCACCTTGAACTCGTACAGACCGTCCGGGGTTATAAATGCAGTCTTGTCTCGGTCTCTCTCGTCCACTTCAAGTTGCCAGTAGCCGGTCTTCAGATCCATCGATGAGAAGTACTTCGCGTGGCAGAGGTGGTCGAGGGCATCGTCGATTCGTGGCAGGGGGTACACGTCCTTTTTGGTGATTTTGTTCATTCTCCGGTAGTCAACGCAGAACCTTAAAGTGCCGTCCTTTTTCTTCACGAGTACGACCGGCGCAGCCACGGAGTTTTCGATGGCTGTATTATGTCGTCGCTGAGCATGTCGTCGACTTGAGTCCGGATGGCTTCCCGCTCGTGGGAAGAGACGCGGTAGGGTGACTGTCGGGTAGGTCGGGCTCCATCTTCGGTTATTATTCGGTGCTTCGCTAGAGGTGTCTGACGTAGTTTCGAGTTCGACGAAAAACACTCGTTGTAGCGACGCAGCAAAGCCAATAGTTTGTTTCGTTGTTCTTCCGGTAGCGCCGGATTCACGTCGAAGGGCTGCGGGAGCTTGAAGGTTTCTACGGGTGTGCGTTCAAAGTTGGCGACCGCGATCACGTCACTTGCTTCTTGCGTTTCTTCGAGGAATGCAATTGCCGCGCCCTTGCTTAAATGCTGGTACTCCTTGGTAAAATTAGTAACCAAAATGTGGGATTGCTGTTCCTTGAAGCGCGCAATGCCTCTTGTGACAGACACACCGCGGTGGAGAAGCAGCCTTTGGTCACTCTCTACGATAGCGTCGACGTCAGGGGGCAGCATCCTCACATTAGACGATGATCATCCAGCTTGCGCGGGGTGGCAGGGTTTACATGATCATCGGCGATCCTTACAGCTGCACGGTTTTCGGGGTTCGGTTCCGGCGTAATAGAGTGATCCGAGGAAAACGTTATCGACTTCGTCTGCAGATCAATTATTGCGCCGTTGTCTGTCAAAAAGTTCATTCCGCGAATTACGTCGTGGGAGCAGTTGGCCAAAACGACGAACTGTGCAGGATATGTCATGCCGTCTATGGTGACGCGCAATGCGAATGTTCCACTTGGCGTCACGAGGTGGCCTCCTGCTGTGCGTATGTGTGAACCGTTCCATCTGGTCATACCTTTCTTCAGCTTAGACGCAAATGGTCCGCCCATTACGGAGTATTGGGCTCCCGTGTCTACGAGGGCGACTACATCAAAGCCGTCGATGGACACCTGACGTCGGATGCCGCCTTCCTCGAGTTCCGGGCGCGTCGGGGCGTCGCATCTGGGCTTGTGCGTGTTGACGGTCGGGCACTGTGCGTCTTCTCAGCGGACGTCTTGGTCAGGTCGGGTACGCGTCGCGCCGTATAGCTGTCGTCGTGTTCGGGAGTCTCGTCAGGGTAAGGTCGGGTCGTTTGGGATGAGGGCATGTCGTGAATCACTACGTTCGGTGCGTCCTTGCCTCGTTGGAGGGTTTTCGGTTTTTCGCCGTAGAGCAACTTCACCTCCAGAAGTTGCTGCTTTTAAGTGCGAATAAACTACTTAAGCGACCCTGAACCTGCGTCCACCAGCGATGTCCGCATAGCATACCCACGTGGGGGATTGGCAAGGAACCTCCTCGTCTTCCTTGGCAACGGGGGGAGATGGGCGCGCGCTGCCTGGCCGCTGACATGGCACAGACCCACGTGGGGGATTGGCCAGGAATCGGGCGTGAGAAGGGCTAATGCACCCGCTTAAAGGAGTACTGACACGAAATTTCAAAGCTGAGATCCGCTCTAGCAATCAAGTACAACGACAACACAAATAGGTGTCTGTGAATAAATCCATCTTTCTTTCTTTGTAGTTGTGTGTGTGTGTGTGATCTCTCTTTCGCGAACATTACCGAACCGCGCAAATTCAACTCGTGCATTCGCACTTTCACATTGTTCCCCTCGAAGAAATGCGGGGAATTTTTTAGTTTCCCCCGCGTGGGCTGGGGGACCTTCCACGGGCGAAGTCAGCGTTGCTACGGCAGTTCGGAGATTGGTATGGGTAGGGCGACGGCGAACGGTTGAAACGCGCTGGGCTACGGCTGGTTTCAGATAGATACTCGTCGATCTCACGTGGTCGTTGGCCATGGAGAGTGCGAGGTGCGTCGACAGAGAAACCACGCAGTCCGAGTCTCTTGTATGGGCAGCGACGGTAGATATGGTCGGCCTCTCCGCAGTGGTAGCACAGAGAAGGATATTCGAGAGTTCGCCATACGTCCGTCTTCCCCGGCGTCTGGTTTCGGGCTACCGAGGGTCGGGCGGGTGACAGTGGGCGGCGGTACGGCGGGGTCTCTTGACGGCGTGTTGGAGCAGGGCGGGGCCAACGAACAGCCGCGGAGTATGTCATAGCTTGTGGCTCTCGGGGTACTTCGGATGGCGTAGAAGTTCCCAACGCTTGTTGCACTTCTCTTATCACGTCGGTAAGGGTAGCGACTTGGGGCTGTGGCGGTGTGGGGAGAAATTTCCGCAGCTTCTCTCTCACTAGTGCGCGGATGGTCTCGCGTAGGCTTTCAGCTTGAATCCGCATGTTGTCGATGTAGTTCGCATTAGCCGCGCCAACAAAGTTCCGCTCGCACTGCTTATTTCGAGGGCCTTCTCAATTGTATTGGCTTCGGTCACGAATTCGGCGACAGTTTTGGGCGGGTTTCGGACAAGTCCAGCAAACAGTTCCTCCTTTACACCGCGTATAAGAAGCGTAGCTTCTTTTCTTCCGTCATATCTGGGTCCGCACAGCGAAATAGTTGCTTCATCTCCTCAACGAAGATCCCAACCCTTCGTTGGGGTGTTGCGTGCGCGTTTCCAACAAGAGGGCGGCTCGTTCTTTTCGCACGACGGTAGCGAATGTTTTGAGGAATTCGCTCTTAAAGAGAATCCAGCTGTTTAGGGAGCTTTCATGGTTCTCAAACCACGTTCGGGAAGTATCTTCTAGATAGAAGAAAACATGGCCGAAGGTTTCTTCGGCATCGTACCTGTTAAAGATGCGGGCGCGCTCCACTTTCTCCAACCAGTCCTCAGGATCTTCTCCGGGGGATCTGCGGAACGATGGGGGTTCCCGGGGCTGCTGCAGGACGATTGTCGACGCTGGTTGTGCACCATGGTGTTGGTTGCAGCGTTCCTTCTCTTGGGCCCTTCTGGCAGAAGACCGAGCTCGGGTGGCAATCCTTCCAGTCGGAGGCTGTCTCTACTTGGACTGGGCTGGCTGTTTGCAGAGGTCGTCATATAGGGTGCGTACCCCGCACCTCCACCAGATGTCACGAAGCCAAGGACGATGCAGTTGTCTTGAAGGAGAAACAAGTTTGCTCCCCTAACAACTCAAAATAAGACAGAGGCGGCGAAGCAGCGGTCAACAAAGTAACTTGTGTCGGCTAGCGTCGCAGAATCGAATGCCGCGGCGTCTGCTGTGCAGGCTTTTATCTTTCGGCGCGAGAGTTTCTGCAACCGTCGATTAATATCCAGAAAATTGTAGACCACAGAAGATTATTCTGGACTAGTGGCGTTAGGGCGAAACACTCTGCCTATCAGAATGAGATAGCCCGTGCGGCATAAAAATAAAGAATAGAACACCCGCTTCGCATGGCACACAGATAACAGATCCGGGCGCCGCCGGGCAAGTAAACAAACAATAAATAAACAAACCCGTATATGGTTCGCGGCAATTTGTCACCCTATGGATTAAGATGATGCTCGCGTTCCTCGAAGGTTCCGGTACACTTACGGTCATTAGGCATTGCGTGCACAAGTTTGCCAGCCTTACCAGTACAATTTTCCCTCAATCCTTCAAGAGGAGTGCTGTTATCTGATCTTCACCAGGTGCTTTGCCCCCTTTCACTTCTTTCAAAGCCTTCTTTACTTCTTCTGTAGTTGCTGGTGTTATGTCTATCTCCTCTGAACTACCTTCTCGTTCAGAATCATCCTGGATGTCTCGGCTACTGTAAAGATCTCTTTAAACATCCTCGGCTACTACGACTATTTTATCCCTATTTATGATGGCATTGCCGTGATTGTCATTAGGTGCATACGTATGATTTTTTCCTTCGCCAAGACGCCTCTTCACTGCTTTCAGGCCACCTCCATTCTTCACAACGCATTCGATCCTCTCCGTATTACACTTCCGTATGTCAGCTGTCATACGCTTATTGATTAACTTCGAAAGCTCCGCTAGTTCTATTCTGTCAGCTTGGGTTGAGGCTGTCATGGTTTGCTGTTTCCTCATTAGATATTTTGTCTTCTGGTAAAGTTTACCAGTATCCTGTCTAGTCATCGTGCCCCTGATTTCTACTGCACACTCCGTGATACTGCGTGTAAGATTGGCGCTAGCTTCCTCTGTCATGAACTCTGCTTCCTCAGCAAGTGCTGAATATCGGTTGTGCAGCGCGATTCTGAATTGTTCAACTTTACATCTTACTTTTAACCTATTCATCGGCTTCTTTCGTACTAGCGTGTTACGGTTCCTCCTCAAATCTAGCCTAATTGCATATCTTAGCATACTGTGGTAACAATACTACTTTTTACCCTTCCGAGCACCTCCACAGGTTGCAAAACGCTAGGGTTATTGCACAATATGTAGTCTATTTTATTTTCATGCTCCCTAATCGAGCTCCTCCACGTACACTTCCGGCTCTCCTGTTTCAGAAGAAGGTGTTCATGATGTGTACATTATTCCGTTCACCGAACGCAACTAGTAGGTCCCCTCCCTGCTATTTCCACAACGTACTCCATTGTGGCCAACTGCCTTGTCTCCAGTCTGATTTTCCCTACTTTAGCATTGAAGTCTCGCATGACTACGATATAATGTGTTTTAATTTAGTCATTGCTGATTCTGCACGTTCATAGAAGCATTCAACTAGATGGTCGTCATGGCTGGATGTAAACGTGTAGCCCTGTAACACATTGAGATTGTTCCTCTGATTAGGCATAAGTACAAGACCTTCTACGCTTTTGCTAATGCTGTATTATTCGTCTATGTCACCAGCTATGCGTTTATTAACTAGGAATCCCAGTCCTAGTTCTCTCCTGTCGACTAGACCACAGTAACCTACAACGTGATCATTTTTAAGCACCGTAAATTCGTCACCTGTCCTCCTAACCTCACTAAACCCTATTACATCCAATTTAATTCCAGGTAATTCATCGGACAACACCTATAGACTTGCTTCGCTGGATAAGGCTCTCGGGTTAAACAAAGCCAGATTCAGATTCCAATGATGGCCTGTCCGGCTTCAGGGATTTTAAGCACGCTCAGCTGCGTCACAGGTCTCACCATCGACGTGGTCAGTTGCTTTGCAGCCACTGGAGACTGAGGGCCATGGCCTAATTGGCGTATTCATGGGAGGCTTTGGCCAGTACTACAACAGGGTCGCCAATCCTCCTCTGGTGAGGGAATGCGTTAACGGCAGTGCTCGATAGGGTCAGACCGCACCCAAAGCCTCAATCTGCAATTCCATCAACACGCGTATTTTTAAAATCTGGATGAAATTGTCCACCACCAGGATTCAAACCACGGTCCGTCTGCCAGTAAGGTGGATGTTCTACCTGTCGCCTCCGTTGACGCCTCCCCATATAGCCCTCCTCCGCATCTGTGTCTAATACTGAAGTACACTATCTACATTTTACCTAGAAAAAGGTTCACTTGTGTCTGGCCCAAGTGATGCAGCATTTATTTGGCGTCTCTGCTTCATGAATATATGTTCGTGTCTTTTCAATAAAAGTTTAATTGGGAGGAGCACTCCGTCCCGTTGTAATCGTTCCTCCTGGTTGTGGTCGTTTATTAGCGCTTTCGTGTCGCCATGAACAGGCAAGTCATTAGCAAAGAAACCTGTTCTGGCATGTTTCTTCGGCCGGTCAACCCCAATGTTTTTAGGTCTTTGCGGAAATTTGTGCTAGCAGGATCGAAGTGGATTCGCTTCGTACAATTTACATTAAAGGTAAAGGCATTACTTGCCCTGCGGATTCGTTTGAACAGCATTTTTCAGCTTAAAGGCCGGGCTTGCGACATACAAAACAGTAAATTTGAGGCGCCAAAAAGCGGCAGTAAGGTGCAGGGTGTCCACTCCTATGGCAAACGAAGCATGTTGGATCGTTTCTGGAAGGCCCGAGTCTTCGCTCGGCCGGATGTTTTTTGCCAGCGTCCATAGCCGTACTCAGGTTCTCCATCGACTGAGCTTCCAGGGAACAGTCGCATACATCTGCCATCTCAGTTGTAGTATCGTATCCACTTCACGTTCCTTGAGAAGCACTACGAGCTTTGAGTGGAGGCAATTGAAAAACTGTTCTGCGGTCATTTTGTCGCGGAGTTCCTCAAACGTCTTCGGTAGCCCTGCTATTCCTATATACCGATCAAAGTTACCTGAAAGGTGGGACATGAACTGCGTTCCTGTTTGTCAATCTTCGGCTTTAGCATTTCTAATGGTCTCATTGAATCCTCGGGCTCAAAGTCAGAACCGGCAAAAGAGGGCCAAGTTTTGTTTCTGATAATCGAGGTTTACTTTCATATATTTCAGGAGTTATCCTTCCGATTACAGTTAGCCCTTCAGGACAAACACAGCAAGACCGAAAGACTTGGAATTTTTCGGGAAGCAGAGCACACAGTCCGGTTCTTGTCCGCGTCATCTTGTAGGCAGTTGGTTGTCCTGAAAGCGGCAAGACGGCTCAAGCACCAATTAAAGTGCAAGAGGAGAGAGGTTTTGCATACAGCTTCGCAGGAATTGACCTCCTGGAACGAGAAAAAATGTTACGGTTGTGGACCTATTCTTTGTGCTCTCGAAAATATCTCGCGGGCCTCTTATATCCCCAGCCAGGTACGGGGGGCACTGCATTACCAAAGTTTAAGCGTTGCGAAGCTCCAAGAACGGCCCCAAGAACTGTATCCGCACGTTAAAGCTGTGGCACGGAGCAAAGGTTTGAGACCCGTAAAAGCGAGGCATCAGTGCACAGTGATAAGAGCCCACCTGAAGCTCAAGCTTTCGAATTAACTGCGAGACTTTCGGCACGTGCATAATTCGAAAGTGTTGCGCTTGCGCATTCCTCCCAGGCAGCAGAGGACTGTTCGGCCTTACTCAAGCCGATGTACTTTGGCCGGTGATTTTCTGACCTGCCTTTCTTTGGCAACCATGTTCGGCTGGTGTCCAAATGTGGGCCTTTTGGCCGTGTACGGCCGTACACTCATCACTGTCCAACGGCCAGTGTCCGTCGGCCAGTCGACCGGTTTACGCTCATACGGCCAGATTCCAGCCGCAGGGCTTTGGCTATCCCAAAGCCACTCGTGTGCGGCCGAAGTGCGGCCACCGGAGGACAGCCGAGATGCGGTCGGCGGACTCCAGCTGAAATAAAGCAGCCGAAAATTCGGCCGTGCTACGGGTATTGTAGTTCAGCCACAGTACGTTAGATGTACTCTGGCCGGTAGACGACCACTGCATGCAGCGCAAGCAGATGACTCAATCGCGCTGCCCAGCAGCACAAACCCACCCTTTTGGGTTCACTGCACCCACATCAAAGTGAGCCCGCGCGCAGCGACCAGCCGTCCAGCCTTCAGCGCAGCCCGGCTTAATTTTTATTGTCAGTTTACACCAAAATAATTTATTCAAAAGTGCTCACAAATGGTCATTCCTGAAATTGCTGTGCCTCTCTTACTGTCGAATACAGCCAATATTCATTTCTTTGCAGAGCTGGAATAGATGTATTGCCCAGGTCCTGATATCTTCTGTGGGGCGGCTTACCTGTAATAAACAAAGAAGAATGAGGGGGGCGACGGCGGAAGGCGCCCAATTTAGTGGGTTGAATTTCACAAAGATGAAAGTGCCGCTTTTAGGCAATTTCTTTTAAGACAATACCTTCATGCTCTGACTAAATCAACTATTTTTACAACAGCTGCTCGACCAGTTTTTTTTGTATATAAAACCGCTGCGAATGCCTTTCCGAAGCGGTTCGGCACTCCACAAAACACTCAGCAGCATTCAATATAAGTTACACCATGCAAAAAGTATGTCCAGTATTCGCCCATTTTTCTTGCAAAGAAATTATCTACTCCATTACGTTTTCTGATGATCTTTAACAGGGCTGATCCTAGAAGAGATCAAAGAAGTACTTTCAGTTTCAATATATTTTTATGTTGTTTTCATAATTTACGTGCACACTCCTTAATAGTCCAAAAAAACTTAATTTTCCTCTAAAGTCGTACTACGTTAAGAAAATTCTAGACGTGTTGCCAATGACGCCCTTCTTCAGATGGCTTCAGTTGTATCCCTCTGTGTTCACGCAAAGAAAGGTGTAAGACAAGAGTTTCATATTTTCTTTCAAACAAATAACTTAGAAATCACAGTATTCATACAGCAAACTTTGCATACTGCAACGAATAAAGCAATAAATATTTCATTGGTCTAGTTTGAATGCGTAGGGTTCTCAACCCGTCGGAGGCGAACTTGCGGCTCCGCAAGTTTATTTGTTTTTTTTTTTATTTATTATATATTTATTCATTGATTTGTTCAGTTATTTATTTATTTATTTATTATTTATTTATTTATTTCATGCCTGCTTGCTCTTGCATGCATTACAGCAGGGAGATACATAACACTAAGCATCAAATATGAGGCCAAATAAAAAAGTTATTCTACAAAGTGCGGTTAAAATCTTCATTATAAACAGTGGATAAAATCAAACGCGGAAGATAATTACACTCTCATATTGATCTAAAATAGAATGAGTCGCGCAAGGCGTCACCTTAAAGGAAAGTTAATAATTTGCTTCAAGCTAGCGATCCCACTTCAGGATATGTAGAATGGCGCTTGGATATACTTCTCCCCTTCTATTCCAGTTTTCGAATGATAGATATTGCGCAAAAAGTTCAAACTCAGGTTTCATCTACGAACTTTCCCGTCTTACCATTTAAGTTTACTTTTACTTTTCCTCATCCTAAGTTGACCGTGCCAATCCCTAGTACGATTAGAACTGCCCTATTCTGTATGTTTTCGAGCGTATGAACCAGCTCTTTGCTGTGGGGATCCCAGAAAATAAATGCGTACTCCTACATTGACCACACATGAGTGAAATACGCTTGTTCTTTTAAGTTAGGTGGAGGTTCGCTGAAATTTTATCTCGCAAAGCCAAAAACACGTGCAGCTGTAAGTTTTGTGATGTGAACGTGCCTATTTCTGTAACAACCCGTTAAATAAACTCCTCGTTATTTATATTCCCTGGCCGTTCCTAAAGCAGTGTAATTTACTGTATACGCATTCAATTGGAATGAAGGTTTTCTTGTAAAGTTGACGTTAACATACTTTTTAAGATTCAACGACTTTTCTGAATCAGCACACCAGAATGTTATTAATGTGAATCATGCTGCAAGTATTCGGAATCACGTTGATTCGCTATAGTCCTGTAGATTACACAGTCATTCGCGAACATTTTTAACGAACATTTGAGGCCACACAAACAAAAGAGAGCCCGTAACTGAGCCTTGGGGAATCGCTGAGGTCTCGGGAACATATCCGGACGAACAACCATTGAGAGCGACCAACTGCTGTTTCAGAGAGATATACTCGGCTATCTATGCAATAACCGATTCATTCGGTTTATTTCCCGCAATATACTAACAAGAAGGTAATATGAAACACCGTCAAATGAGTTTCTGCCGCAAAAGAAAATAGTCAGCTACTTTAGGCTTATCTATTGCTAAAGCCAAAGCGTGCGTGAACTCAACAAGCTGCGTTGAGTAAGAAAAGCCCGAGGAAATCCGTGTTTGCTAGGATGCTGGCGATTATTTTTAACCAGATGAGTCATATCCCACGTGTAGTTAATCTAAATTTCAAACGGCAAAACTAAATTAAAATCAAGGCTTCGTCATTCACAAGGCTCTGTTGTTACGGCAAATTCAAAATAACACTTGTTTTAAAATAGGCAGTCATAAAATCGCATGAAATAACATAGTGCAGGGCACGAAGTTGAGACTACCAATGCACGAGCTTAGCCTCGTCTACGTTTATCACCAACAAAATATTGCAAAATTGTTTTCCGCAGTATTATTGTGATAAGAATAGCCGGAAACTTGCGCTTTCGCGCGCCCTTGCCTTTCTTTGTTGGGGAGTCCTTGACATGGCGCCGGTTGAGCTCCTGCGTGGTGGTCGCTTGCTCGACACCATTTAAGGCCCCTTATTGAGGTGAACCACCGCCATCTCGGGTCGGACGTCGCTGCCGGGTCGATGTCTCCAATGGTCTCCATTTCATGAGGGGCGAATAGCCTCGAGCTGATGCGTTGACGAAGCAGGCGCGCGAGGCGTTGTAGCGGCTATGAATGCCGAGGCTTAGCTCACCCGTCGGTGTGGCACAGTCGTTTTGTGGCCATAAATGGCAATTTGATGACCTAAACGTTTTTCTGGTAATGTTCAGTCAGTCCTTGCACCTTGCCCGTTCCCCTAGAACACTCAATACTGTTTGACAAACGTAGTTCGTTCATTTAAAACGTAGAAACACCGAGCGGATGAAAAACGTGTCTGCGCCATTCGACTCCCTAACGGCTCTTACTTCACCCCGGGAAAAACCGGTGCTACATCGGCGGGCCTTCTTCCCAGCACGTCTGTGCATGAATTCTCGGCGCCCAGGCGCGCGCCGTTGTTCGCATATTGACGTATAACCTGATGCCTTACGATGGCCGGTCTCCTCTTGAACACCGGTTGCCGAAACTTCTGCGGCGATTCGCTTGCTGTAATGCGGCCGTGGACCGCTAACCAAATAAAAAACGTACATTCTGAGGCCGTAAGTCGGCCGGTATCCTTTATAACACCAGATGCCCGAAGAAAACGAATATTCTGGCGCCGGACGCGCGGTTCAACGTTGAAAGACTGCATGCGCGGCAGCGGCGCTACGGCCGGTCTTCTTTCGAACACCAACTGCCATAAGAATATGGATATCCTGTGGCCGGTCGCTTGCCGTGTTTCGCCTGAACACCGCTTCGCGAAGGAAGAACGGATGCCCTAAAGCCGTACTGCGACCGATTTTTTTCTCAACATCGGCAGCCCCAAGGCAACTGAATATCTGGTAGGCGGGCAGCTGCCGTTGTCCGTCTGAACACGGGCGGCCGAAGAAATACCGAAGCGCTGGTGGCGGAATGTTGGCCGTTCATCGTATGATCAGTGGCTGCCAGAACCTGGATGCTGGCTGGACATGACAAAAAGCGGGCATAGACGGGCCGGTCTTAGAACACACTTTCTGTGCCGCCTGGGCTTGCCTCAAGGCAAATGGGCAGTTGGACTGCGCATGTGCTTAATTGGCGAAGAGCTAACTGTTAAATGTCCCGATGGCTATGGGCTCATCATCATCGTTATCATGTACATTCTCCCTGTCATAAAATCTGTCATCCCCGCTCAAGGCAGCCATGGCCCTGGTCTGCCTAGCGACGTCCTTCCATTACATTTTGTTAGAATAGATACGTCAAGTCACGCACATCTGTTTTTACAACGTACAAGCATCTACAACGTACAAGCAACGTACAAGCATCTGTTTTTACAACGTACCTCCACACGACAAACAGTTTCAGTAAGTGTCGAACGTCGTTGGGCACTTACGTTGAACGTCGTTCGAAGTGTCGTTTGGAATCAAGTTTAGCGAGCGTGTCATTCGCTTCTTCGGAGAACTTCGCTGGAGCAACCGACGCAGAGAGTGCTTCTGTTCTGGAACCAACCACACAGCATAAGACCTTACTGGAGCCAATGTTGCCACTCATGCTAGGGATCGACCAGTAGCAGCAGCATTAAGATCAGCTGCAGCAGCAGACCTGTGCCCTTCAGTAGCCCCGCTGAGGCCCCCTGTGGGCAGGCGCAGCCATGGAGCTTGCGCTGAACGGGAGCGCCGCCTTGGCCCCTGTGGCCGCGCCAGTCGGGGCACCCAGGGTGGTGGCTCGGTGGCTGCCCGGGCCTACCACTACCTGCTGAAGTTCCTGTGGGTGGGCGACAGTGACGGGGGCAAGGGCGAGATCCTCGGGTGACTAGAGGACGGCGCCCTGGGGTCTCCTTTCGGCGCCCCCGGCCGGTTTGCCTCGTACAGGACGACGACGGTGCTGCTAGACGGCAAGCGAGTGCGTCTGCACCTTTGGGACACTTCAGTCCAGGGCCACTTTTCCACGATAATCCGGTTGTACTCGAGTGGCGCCCAGGAGATCCTGCTCGTCTGCGACATCACCACACGGTGGTACTTCGACGCACTCGGCCGATCAATGCAGGAGGTCGAGCGCCATGCTCCAGGGGTCTCCAAGGTTCTCTTAGGCAACACGTTGCACCTAGCCTTCAACCGGGAGGTTGGACGTCAGGAGGCAGCCGAGTATGCCCACAAGCATGGCATGTCCTTCTTCGAGGTGAGCTTCTTGTGTGATTTCTATGTGACCGAGTCCTTCGTGCAGCTGTCACGGATGGCCCTCCGGCAGAACTGCACGAAGCACCTATGGCACTCGAATCGGGTGCTGTCCCTGCAGGAGCTGTGCTGTCGCTTCATAGTGAGCTGCACGAGCACCTCGCACCGCATCGAGCAGCGGTCACTGCCACCCCCGCTGAAGTCGTGGCTGAAGTCGTATTTCATCAGCTGCTCGGCCTTACTGGACGGCTCGTCGCACCCCGGGGGAGGGATCCTGGCACCCCTCCACCCCGTAGGGGCCCGAAGCGCCGAGCTCCAGCTGGCAGGCAAGCACCACTAGCGGCACTCGGCCATGGCTGTCCTCCGCTGCCACAAGGGCTGCTGTATCTCGCAGCACCACCCCAGGTCCTCTAAACCAAGAATTGCTTTGGTAACAAATGTCTGGCAAACATCGGCTACCGTGAGCAAAATTTTCGAGTGATGTAATTTGAATTCTTGTGAAACCCTTGTGGAACTCTTGTCAGAGTTGTGAACTCTCACGACGAGCGCATCAGACGAGACAAGTGTTGAGCATACGTTGTGTTCGCGAAAGGAGAATGGGTTCTCCAAGCCGAATGTGGCTGTGAGAGCATGGTGTGTCCTTCACGTCTGGTTGAAAAGTCTTAATATGCCTTTTTTTGCAAAGAAGCGCTGTAAGTATAGTGCATATAGTGCGTGGCACAGAGGTGGTGACCCCGGCTGTGATGTGTGGCGTGTACTTCTGTATGCAGTGTTCAGCCCTGTCTTTGCGAGTGTAGTTTGGTGCTAGAAAAACTGCGACAGGACGCTGCCATGTTCATGGTTCGGGATAACAGGGATTGTGGGGGGGGGGCTGTTAATGTGACAACATTGATCATGGTACAACTGCAAACGTGAACAATGTGTATTCTCGAGTTTATTTATTGTTTGTTTTCAACCACAGTCACAACCTCCGAGCTTATTTTATTCTTGTCAACAAGAAATGTAAACGGAGACCTCTATGTTACTTGGACAAACGTTTTGCTAATGTATCGGAGACTTGCCTTTATTATTGAATACGTTACACTGCAGACAGCAGAGGTTATTTAGAGGTAATATTTTTTCTGTTTGGACGTAGGTTGTGACAAGCTTTGGATTTAATAGGAGACAGCATAATGCGCGCTCTTCAAGGAGTGTCACAAGAGTAAGGATGTTGTATTTATTTGGACATTTTTTTCTTTAGTACATGTGACAATCTTGTGGTGGTTAGGTGCTTTTCTGGAAGAAAGGTTGCTGGTGTTCAATTAGGTTATCCTGCTGGAACTCTTGTTTTTCTTGATTTACTAACATATCCCAAAATAAAATTCCTACAGAAAATTAGGAGGCAATTTAATTTATTTTTGTTCAATCGGGTTGTGCGCAAGACTTATTCCTGCCTTCGTTCCACGCCAGAGAAGATGAATGATAGGCACATTTTCCCCGGACTAGCCATCTCCTGCTGTTCCAAATATGATGTTTTTTTAAAGGTTGCGTATCCTGACGGCCGCTAATGTGTGAATGATAGAGAATTCTTGCGCGTACAGAGTTGCTTTGATTAGAGTCGCTTTTTTTAATACTTCATGCTACAGCAGTGTGAAAAGTTAATAGGAGGTGCGTTCGGCACTTACTTAAACCCTCTTTCGTGTGGAGGGACATTGTAAAAACAGTTTTTCATGTGAGTGACTGGAAGTTTCTGTTCTAACAAAATGTTACGGAAGAATGACACACGGCAGAACTGGGCCATGGGTGCCTTTAGCGGGGATGACAGATATGATGACAGGAAAAATCTACACCGTAACGATGATGACTGGCGCATAGCCAGCGGGAAATTTAACGGTTAGCGCTTCGCCTGTTAAGCACATGCTCATTCTAACGGACCAGTTGCCTTGATGCCAGAAATGCGCAAGCGCAACATATTCGAATCACAGTATCTCTGCGATCTTCAACTGGAGGGATACACTTGTGCGTCCTTTTCGGCGTCAGGGATTCTGAGGACACTTGTGATGTTGGCGCAGGTCCTTCCCCTCGCGAATTATTGCTTTCGTCTTCATGAAGTCTCAGTTTTAAGGGAAGATTGGTGTGTTCGCGTTCCAGATTTGCCTGTTTGGGTTCCTTTGCCGCTTTGGTTCCTCGCACTCAGCCACCCTTTCCTCTCTCAAAAAATGCTACTCGGATCTAACACACTTCAAAAGTTTCGCATCTTTTATTCTAGCTCACTTCCCACGGTCAGTACGTTATGAGGCTCCATGTCTAGATTGTGCTCCGTTCATTCCGAGTTCTAGATTTCCCACTTCTAGATGTTAGCAAAGGGGGTCCTGTCGCGGACGCCAGTCGTGGTGGTATTGGTGGCTAAGTCTCCGATTTCGCGTCGTTGAAACAAGACAGGGTTTGACGCTGGTGTAGTAGACCAAGACAAACAAATATCTGGAGTAGACGATTAACGAAACGGACGCTACAGTGACGAGCAGAATAACATACAAAACTCTCTCTCAAAGACACATAGC
Source organism: Haemaphysalis longicornis (assembly GCF_048455015.1). NCBI lineage: Eukaryota > Metazoa > Arthropoda > Arachnida > Ixodida > Ixodidae > Haemaphysalis > Haemaphysalis longicornis. The sequence goes on from NW_027526245.1 coordinate 4,362,871, forward strand.
TTTGGAAGGGCGACAAAAAATAACAGTTCACAGAACATTTCGGAAACCTGCCCATTGAGTGCTTTACGTGGTAGGGCACACTCAACGCGGAGGCGTTGGCCAGTCACGGATCTCGGCGTGTGTGCGTAGAACGGCTGGACAAAGACCACGTCGCACAGTCGATGCCGGCGATTCAATGTGCGGTTGTCGGTGCAAGGCGTGGCTGACACTGCAACCCGGCTGGTTTCTGGGCTTCTTCGACGGTGGTCTCGGTAGACCACGGCTACCACATCTTGTCCGCAGCTCAGAAGCCTTGCTCAGTTGTTCTCTACCTCATCACAGTATGTGCTGTGTCTTTTATGTACCTTCATCTTAGAAACTGGGACGTCCCACGGCGAGATGTAAATGGCCGAAATTTGTGAGTGGTAAAAAGGTTGCGCGGGTGGTAATATGTACAAATATGGGGCAGTATCTATACTCCGGCTTTTTTAAAGAATTTTTGGAACACCTAAGGATTCCCGGGTAACTACTCAACTTCAAAATTATAAGTTGTCGTAAAACAACGAGTTCTCATTAAAATATAAAGGGTCAGCTGTCATAAACAACACGCAAAATAATGTTTTCAATAAAAAACGGCCTCTAAAGACTGTGTGTTTTCATCATCTCTGTGGAGCTTTCAACTCAATAAGGCATATTATTAGTTTCAGAAAGCGCCCTTACTTCAAAATACGTGGAACCAGCTATGACCCATTCCGGAAATATTGAACACAGTAAAGGTTGCTGTTTATCATCAGCCATTATCAGATTCTAGGTATCTCAATTTCGGTGTTGAACAATGCTCTTTATACTATTACACACTTGCCTGAATGCCAGTTACGGTAACTAGATCCAGGAGGATAAAGGTCGGTTAGAAGCAGAGAAGCTGGAGAAGTGAACGCTGAGCAGCCGTTGCTTCCCCGTCTGTGCCGTTATTCCGATTGTAAATAAACCTTGGTGCTTTGTCTTTTTCATAAAGCAAGCCATCATGGAAACGAAAGCACTGTCGGCACGTTGGAAAACGTGCTGACGCAAAAAAAGGCTCTAGAGTCTTATCGTTCTGTTGTTCAATTCGGAATCTATGCACGTCAGGAAATACCGGGTCAACAGAAACAAGGTACTGGTCAAAGGCATCGGTGTCACTGTCGGTCTTTTCTATGGGAAGGCGAGAGAGACAATCAGCATCCGAGTGCTTCCGGCTGATCTTATAGGCTATAGTATAGTTGAATTCTTGAACAGGTACCGCCGAGTGCACAAGCCAAATGCAGGAGTCACACAGGTTGACCAACCAGCATAGCGAGTTATGATCGGTGACTTTTGTGACGGCACGTCCATAGAGGCATGCACGAAATCTCTAGGTAGCCAAGACAAGAGCCAGACACTCCTGTTCGGCGACCGTGTAATTACGCTCACACTTTCTGTGAGAGCGACTAGCGTTGGAAATGGCATGTTCGTGGCAGCAGTTGCGCTGCAGGAGCACGGCACCTATGCCGTGGCCACTCGCATCCGTTTAAAGTTCAGTTTGGAACGAAACGTGCCATTGCCGAGTGGCACATGATGCAGCGACCAGCGGCTGGCACGAAAGTTGGGCAAGCGTCGGTTTAAGATACCGTCGCCGTGCCGCCACGGGAAAAAGACGTCAGCAGCGTCCACGACGTCACCAACCTCCTTTCTCCCCTCGCCACTCGTTGCCATGACGATAAGTGCAACGTTTTTCAGACGCCACGTACCACTAGGGAAGGATTTGGCGCTGTTGCGAATTACGCGGGACCACGATGGATGCTACAGAGGCTGCCCTGTGGTCGGGAGTGCCGCCAGCCAGGAGAGACAAGCCACCACCAGCCACCTTCTAGGAGCCCGCACGGCAGCAAGCGGTCAGCCGTCCGTCCCGTCGTGCCATAAGCCTCCGGGCATCAAAGTGCTTCGGCGATTGCATCTCCCGCGCCCTTGATATTTCGGTTCCACTGCTTAAGTAAAGCCCATTATTCCTATCGCAAAGTTCTGTGCCGTAATGTTTTGACGAGGCGGTTGCCTGAAGCCCTTCGGTATGCAGGACTACCTACAAGGCCTACGAAAACGGTACTTCGCATTTTCGACAAGGTGTTCGCCTACAGGACGGAAAGAGGACTGATGGTCGGGGTTGTGCGTCATCCATGACTTAGTTATTTTAGGACCCCAAAAATGTTGACTTTTCTATGTCAAGTTTGACCATTCATGCCCCTAGGATGGCGTAGGAGAGCTATAGAGTGCTATTTTTTGTGTTTTGTAGTGTCTGTGTGCCTTTTGAGTTGTTTGTTTTAGCGTGTTATGAAAGTGATATTTAAGGAAATGGAAGTGATGTCCTTTTATTGGTGACTGGGGGTGCAGTGCATGTGTGCGAACTGACCGTTCGAATCAAGCATCACTAACCTCCACCGAGCCGCTAACCTGAAGTGTTTTCCCCCAAACCATTTTTTCGATGGGGCCAATTGTGAGGCGCTTTTAACCGGAGAGGAGTCAGCGCAAAGAAGCGACGAGAATAAAGTGCGCGTGCCGTGGCAAAAAGTAGATCGCGTAGAAGGAAGCCAAATAGTGGTGGCACGAGAGCGGGAAGAACTAGGTGCGGGGAGCGACATGACGGACGACAACGTTCCGGAAACCTCCGCTCCGAGCCGCATCTTCCCCTCATTACACTCATTACTGTTTGACAAACGTAGTTCGATCATTTAAACGTTGAAACACCGAGCGGATGAAAAACGTGTGTGCGCCATTCGACTCCCTAACGGCTCTTTCTTCACCGGTCCTACATCGGCGGGTCTTCTGCCAAGCATGTCTGTGCATTAATTCTCGGCGCCCAGACGCGCGCCGTTGTTCGCATAATGACGTATAACCTGATACTATATGAAGGCCGGTCTCCTCTTGAACACCGGCTGCCGAAAATTTTGCGGCCGTTCGCTTGCCGTAATTTGGCCGAGGACCGCTAACCAAATGATAAACGTACATTCTCCGGCCGCAAGTCGGCCGGTCTCCTTTATAACACCGGCTGCCCGAAGAAAACGAATATTCTGCCGCCGGACACGCGGTTCACCGTTGAAAGAGAGGATGCGCGGCAGCCTGGTGCGTCTAGTTTCCTTTCCTGCGACTTTCTGCAGTTCTGTTTCTCCAGCGTTGCCATGAAGTTGGCGTGAAGCTGCATGTCCGGGAAGTCCTCAACAATGATGTGTACCAGCTGGCACCTTGCGAAGAACTTTCTTGTTTCTAAATTCTTGATTGTCTGTCGGCATTCTTGCACGTGTGCCGACCATATCTTTTTCTCGGCTTGTCGAATTATCTTGTGGCCCCATGCTGACGCTACCGGTGCCTTCAAGCGTAGACGTTTCGGCACAAGGCCTTCCACTTTGCACGTTTTGTTGGAGGACAAATGGCACTTGAAGACAGCCATTCTTGAAGTAACAGACATGAACTGGCGAATCTTCGTTACGGAGTCTTGCCCGTAGTCAGTTCTGTATAATATGTAGTCAAGAGTGCGACGAAAATTCGTCTGGTCAGGTATCATGATGACGAAAAAATGCGGTCACTGACCGAGTCGAGGTGAGAACATAGAGAAGTTGCAGGTGAGCATTGCAGGTGTCGTCGCAGGTGTCGATGACTGATGATAGTGCGTTGCGCTTGTTAAGTGTGCTTATAACGTTGCCCAACAAAACGGAAACGACAGATGGACACGTGGGTGAAAGTGACGAGCCACTGCCCCTCACGCGTCCCTATGTTAGGGCCTGTAGTTGACGGCTGGAAGAGCGTCTTTCTCTGCCTGAATTTAGCGTATGCAATCCGAGATATGATCGTAGGTGTACCATTTGTTGTTGAGCGCCATTTTTTGTTCCTTAGCTGAATTTTGAGTGATCCAGGTTGTTTTTTGCCGAATTCAATCAGTTGTTTTGTGTATCAGACAGGTAGGGCGTGAAACTTCCTCACTGACAGCGAGGTCTTTTTCATTCACGTCTTTCCTCAGACCGAGGATGTTTTGTTTTGTGTTGAAGCTGCTGAATTTAACAATGATTGGCCGGATTTCGGCATTTGAAAAACTACCCAGTCTAAGTGCGCGCTCAATTTCATTAGTCGAAAACGTGTCAAGAACCGAAGTTAACGCGGTCACTATTTTGGTTTCTGTTCCTTCCCACGTTTTTTTGTGTCTAGCATGCCGTAAAAAATAAAGTTGTTACTGCGAGATTGGTCTTCTAGTTCGTTTAAACGAGATGCGATTTCATATTTATGAATTGTGAGTTCGTGGGTTGGGCTCTGCAAGCTCAAAAGTTCCTGCTGTTGGCTTTCAATCTGCTCCGATTTTTGTTCCAATTTGTAGAGTTTAATTTGGAATTTGACATTTGGGAGTCAATGGCTTTCTGTCCATCCTTAATGGCCTTTATTTCAGCCACAACTTCAGTTTGCCACGTAGAACTTTGCAGAGCTCGAGAGTGTAAATCCTTGAGGAGGTGAAACATGGCTGTTTGTTCTGTGGGGTCTTCAGGTATGGTATCTAGGTCTAGTACAGACTTGGAACGTTTATGCGGACGGGTTTGCTTTCTATATCGCCCGAACGTAGCAATAGAAAAATCATAGAAACAAAATGGCAAACAGAATCACGGAACACTTGTAGGCACAAGAAAACTAATATAAACTTGTCATCGGACTTCCTAGGATACAGTGAATACGGCATACAGACCTGCAACAAGCAAGGATGGCGATTAGCCATGTCGGCTCGACTGCGCCCGTGCCCACTCATACTAGAACATCTAGAAAATACTAGAAAATCGCAACAAAATAAAGTAACCAAACGTCTTTGGCTACTAATAGACAAATCTCACTGCAACGAACCGTAAATGTAGAAAAGTGGCATAACAATGCTACAGATTACTAAACAATTGTCTGAATTTCTGCTGATCTTTTTTGTTAGAATTATAACGTAATGTTTGTTGATGCCGTGATTTGTAAAACTTCAGGCAGGGTCGTGATGGCCGCTCAAAAAATACCGTTTATTAATCGTTATTTGCTCCGTCTGTTGTAAAACGAAATAATATTCTCAGAATTACAGAAGAGTCTTGTATTTGCGTGAATTTTAGGCCAACATACGGAAACTTTTCCTGAAACGGTATTTGTTTCTTTTTTACTGGGAAGCTGGTATTTTTCTTTGCTGAATAAGTATCAATTTCGAAATACCTTATTTTATGAATTGAATAGGCTACTATGTGTGTACTTTTAAACTCTGCCGTCTGTCATAAGGGAAATTTTATTGGTGTTCTAGTTTTTATGCAATTTGATTACTTAGGAACATAGTACGTCCGGCAAATAATTGTACGAATATTCTACACCAGTAACTCCACCTAGGCAGGAACGTGGAATAAAAATACGGTATTCATCACTCACTAAGTGAACCACTCACTAAGGCTCACTAAGAGGGTTCAACTTAAATTGAGAACGACTCAGCGGGCAATGGAGCGGAAAATGATAGGTGTAACATTAGGCGACAAGAAGAGAGCGGAGTGGGTCAGAGAGCGAACTGGTGTTAAAGACATATTAGTAGTAATGGAGAATAATGGGAGAGGCCTTTGCCCTGCAGTGGGCGTAGATAGGCTGGTGATGGTGATGATGATTCACGAGAACACTGCATTGTTTAACCTCTTTGAGAGCCTTTTCCGCCACTGGCTAGGACATCGGTGGGACTTATCCTGCTAAGATATAGGTTCAAATGATTTTTGTTATTTGTGTCGCAAGCATATTAGTGTGCATACAATGTTCATTCTGATTTCTACATTTCGTTTATATACGTTCTTATCTGGCCGGAAATTTTTGGCCTCTGTGTTTAAATTATATTTATCGCCATCTTTATAATTGTTCCAAAAATGGCTCCAGTATTCAGTAGTATGTTCCTCTTTATGTGCGCCAGGGTACCTAAGACCAAAGAGCGGGAACACTATATTAAGTTGTCTTTGAATATTTAAGGATTGTCCTAACATACGTATGAGATGAGTATGCTACTTAGTAAAATGCGTAACAAATAGGTGTAGAGGCCCCGTAGCCTAAAATATGAAGACGTTTTTAATGGCGCGTGAAGGAGACTATGGTTTAGACATTACTTCTTCGGGCACCAGAGCATGCTGTGCTAGCGGGGCTTCCTGCGAGCGTAAAAGGAATCACCAACACCTCCCAAAATGGCCGTATGGTCTGAGGTGACGCCCTCTAGAAAAAGTGTTTTTAGAATTGGAGAATTTAGACTTTGAAATTACAACCGCTAGTTAAACTATAACGCTCCGCTTCATACATTTCAAAGCACAATATTTTTATTTCTAGTAATATGTCCCTTTGTAGGTATTACTTTTTGTGCTTTGGTGCTGGTGTGCTGGACAGTGGATTTTGTTAGCGCTCCTGTGACGCGGGCGAGGACAGGGTTACATATGTTTCGTCATCCGTTTTACTCAGAGTTTCCGTTCTGTCAGGTTCTTTCCCACGGGCGCAACAAGGGATTCTAGGTGGCCGAGGCCCACATGGAGACTTCGCAGGGTCGAAGGAGGAAGTTGTAGCCAGTGTTGCCATGTCAGTGTACCGCACCCCAATAGCCACTGGTGGGCATCACAAATAGGCACAGGTGAGGCAACACCGCGTCCAGTCGTGCTTGTCGCCACTGCATCCGCAAAATCAACAGGCAGTACAGCGGTGCAGGGTGCCAAAAACAGCCGAGTGGGGGTCGGGTGGTGGCGGAAGCATGTCCGCAGTTCTATACTGGGTTCCCACTGAAGCTTCATGCCATCCCACCCACTGGTGATCACTGTCTTGTCTGCGTAGCTCCCAGAAGAAGCCATGGGCTCTCTATTTCGAGCATGTGGAAGTGATCGATTTTCAGTTGCTTTCAGATTTATTGAATCCTAATTTCTGAACGTGTGATAAGAATGGAAGTAAGCGGGGTGAGGTCTGTTACAACTACAACATCTGAACTGTGTGGTGCTGCAATCGTCGGTCTTTTAATCACGATTTAATCATTTCGAGCATGTTTCTTTACCTTGACAACTGCTGCTACCATGCCCAAACCATTGACACCTAAATCACCGTCGTGGGTTCGGGATATAGTGTCTTGTCTGGAATTGGAGGGAGCTGTGTGCTCCGCAGGTGCTGCCAGGTAGTCCAACCGAGTGCATCAAAGTGCCTAAACCTCGACTGTGCATAACGAGAACGCAAAGCAAAAGACCCACCTTCATGTCGTTTACTTTATCTACAAAAGTTCCCCAGGATGTTTTGTACGTAAAAAAATGTTGTCGGGCACGCTATTGGAATACCACCTCCCGTCCTTCGGGTAACCTAGATTGACGCACACAGAGTTGATATAGTGGCAGGTATTCAGAAGTGTACCGCGGGAAACTTATTTCGTTGTGTGCACCGAGAGCTCGACCAGTCGCTACTGTGGCCCCGATGGTTCCCTTGGTAGGATTTACGTTTTCCGCTAGATCACACCGTGATCTCTCTCACTTCCGGCCTCCGTTTGCGCAATGGCCAACGTAAATAAAATGGCGAGAGGTAGGAACTGTGTTTTTCAATAGGCAATTTATCTGCAATAAAACCGTCCTTTGCCTCCAAATCAATGTTAAGAGTGCTACGCGGCTGTTTAGCTTTCATCTTAGCTAAAATTGCTAGTTTCTTTCAATATTCAATGTACCTAAGGTGCGGTTTTAAATGTCACAGTTGCACTAAAGTACGAAAAATGTTTCAGAACGTTCGAAGCGTAGCAATTGTTGGCGCACGAACACTAGCGATATCTCGCGAAAAAAGTAGTTTAGACGGCTGAACACGGTGCCAAGGGCTCATCAGGTAGAGGACAGCTGTAAGCAACATAGGCCAGATGGATGGGAACACCTCAAGCTGAGTAGCGTGGCACAGTGTTTTTGTACAGACGTAAGCTCTTACAACCGTTTTTCAGCGTGTTTGTACAAGGTAAGTTTACTAGATACCAACAGGTATTCTCATGACGACATTGTACTGGCATTTCAGCATGACGTTATTTCTCTTGTTAAGAGCGGCGGCTATAATTCTTAAGGGGTTGAATGCAAGTATGACAAGAGTAAAAAACAAGTTTACTCTTACAGCCGAGCAATAATGTCAGTGTTCGGTTCGCCTTCGCTGAAATTGGCTGTGTGTTTTTTAGTTTTTCTTAGTCAATGATCATAACCGTACCGAACATTTCTTTCTGGACAGGGATTCTATGTTACGCTGAATCACACATTCATCATTAGGAAAAAGAGGAAGTGGTATTCCCTGCGCTGATGCTACGGAGCTTTATCAGGATCGCAAGGGTAAAATGGCCGACTAGGAAAGAATTCATTCTATTCGGCAGAATACATACTAGAAAATCTGAACAAGATAAAGTAACCAAATGTCTTTGGCTACTCATAGCCAAATCTGGCTGCCACGAATCGTAAAAGTAGACAAGCAGAATAGCAATGCTGCAGATTACTAAGCAATTGTCCGAATTTCTCCTGATCTTTCTCGTTAGCATTTATACGTAATGTTAGTTGGTGCCGTTATTTGTAAATCGTTGAGAGACCATCGTGATGGACGCTCAAAAAATGCCGTTTATTATTCGTTATATGCTCCGTGTGTTGTATAATGAAATAATGTGCTCAGAATTACTGAAGAGCCTCGTATGTGCATGGATTTGGACCAAAATTAAGAAACGTTTCCTGAAACCGTATTGATATTGCTTTCTTTGTTACTTGGAAGCTTGTATTTTACTTAGCTGAATAAGTATCACTTTCGAAATACCTTATTGAATAAATTGAATAGGCTCAGTGGTCTGTACTTTTAAAATCTGACGTCTGTCATAAGGTGAACTTGACTGGGGTTCTAGCTTTTATGCAATCGGATTATTTAGGAACATAGTGCTTTCGGCAAATAATTGTACGGGATTTTCTACTCCAGTAACTTCACCTCGGCAGGAAAGTGGAATAAAAATACGGTATTCACCAGAACACTGCATTGTTTCATCTCTTTGCGAGCCTTTTCCACCACTGGGTAGGACATGGTCGGAGCTTATCCTTCTAGGATAATGGTTCAAAATGATTTTTGTTATTTTTATCGCAAACTCGCAAGTGTGAATAGTCTTCTTTCTATTTTCAAGATTTTGTTTATATTGGTTCTTATCTAGGCGACAATTATTGGCTTCTATGTTTAAATTTTACTCATCGCCATGTTCTTCATAATTGTGCCAAAAATTTCTCCAGTATTCAGAAGTATCTTTCTGTTTATTTGCGCAAGGGTATATAAAAGCAGAGAGCGCGAACAATATATTACGTTGTATTTTATATCTAAGGATTGTCCTAAATAGGTATGAGAAGAGTATGTAACTTCCTAATTCGCGTAACAAATAGGTGTAGAGGCCCCGTAGCTTAAAGTATGAAGATGTTTTAATGGTGCGTGAAGGAGACTATGGTTGAGACATGACCCCTCGGGCACTACAGCATGCTGTGCTGGCGGGGCTTCCTGTGCGCGCAAAGGAATCAACAAGTCTTTCTGAATGGACGTAGGGTCTGAGGTGACGCCCTCTAGAAAATGTGTTTTGAGAATCGGAGAATTATATATTTTGTGTTCAGACCCTCCGGTTAGACTTTACCGCCCCGCTTCCTACTTTAAAATGAACAATATTTTTATTATCTGTAATGCGTTCCTTTGTAGGTACAATGTTTCTTGTTTTGGTGCTGGTATGATGGAGAGCACACTTTGTAAGCGCTCAAGAGCGTACCGTCTGTTCTTGGGCTCATGTTACGCCATCGAGGACTATTTACTTATGTTTCTTCATCCGTTGCCCTTATAGTTGCTGTTGTGTCAGGTTGTTTCCCACGGGCGTCATGAGGGACACTAGGTGGCCGATGCACGGGGAGACCACGCAGGGTTGGACTAGGCAGTTGTAGTCATTGTTGCCATGTTAGTGTACCGTAACTCCATAGCCACTGGTGGGCATCACAATAGGCCCAGGTGAGCCAACGCCGCGTCCAATCGTGATTGTCGCCACTGCACGTGCGGAATCAACAGGCAGTGTGGCGGTGTAGAGCGCTAAGAACAGCCGACTGGTGGTCGGGTAGTGGGGGAAGCATGTCAGCCGTTCTGTACTGGGTTCTGACTGAAGCGTGTTGCCGTCCCAACCACTGGTGAGCACCGTCCTGTCTGCGTAGCTCCCAGAGAAATGCATCGGGTCTCTTTTTTGAGCCTGTATTAGTGATCTAGTTTCACTTACTTTCAGATTTATTATATTCTTATTTCTGAACGTGCCATAAGGATCGAAGTAGGCAGGGTGAAATCTGTCCCAACTACAACATCTGAATTGTGTGGTGGTGAAATCGTTGGTCTGGTAATTATGCTTTGGTCATTTCGAGCAAGTTTCTTTACATTAAAAACTGCTACTACCATGCCAAAATCATTTCCACTTAAATTACCGTCGCGGGTTCGGGATGTAGGGTTTTGTCTGAGATTGGAGTGAGCTGTGTGCTCCGCTTCCCGCCATCTAGTCAAACCGAGCGCATCGAAGCGCCTAAACCTCGACTGCCCATAACGAGAATGCTAAGCAAAAGACCCACCCTCACGTCATTTACTTTATCTACAAAACCTCAGCACGAAGTTTTGTACGTAAAGAAAATAATGTTTGGCACGCTATTTGAATACCATCTCACGTCCTACCCGTTCCCAAGATAGACGCACACAGAGGTGATATAGCGGCAGGTACCCAGAAGTGTATGGCGGGCAACTCATTTCCTTCTGTGCACCGAGAGCGCGACCAGTGGCTACTGCCGTGGCAATGGTTCACTTGGTACGATTTATATTTTGCGCTAGACCACACCGCGATCTTTCACAATTGCGGCCTCTGTTTCCGCCATGGCAAAGTCATAAAAAGGTGAGGGGTAGAAACTGTGCTTTTCAATTTTTAATTTCTCGGCAATAAAACCTTCCTGCGACTTCAAATAAACGGTAAGTGTGCTACGTGGCTGTGGAGCTTTCATCTGAACCAAAATAGCTAGTTTGTCTCAGTATCCCTTGAATAAAGGTGCGGTTTTATATGTCAATCTTGCACTAAAGTTTGAAAAACGTTTAAGAACGTTCGAAGCACAGCAAGTCTTGGCGCACGGACACTAGCGATACCTTGCAAAAAACATAATTTAGACGGCTAAACACGGTCTCGCGGGCTCGTTAAGATGACACCTGTTAGGAACATAGGCCGGATGGATGGGAACACCTCAAGCTAACTTGCTACAGTGTCTTTCTGCTGACGTAAATTGTCACGTCCGTGTTAAAGAGTGTTATTACAAGGTAATTTTACTAATTGTCCACTTTGTCCTGATGACGCCATTGTGGTTCCATTTACGCATGACGTTCTTTTTCTTGTTTGTAGCGGCCACTAAAATTCTTATGGTGTTGTATGCAAGTATAAAAGACGAAAAAAGCAAGTTTTTGCTCACAGCTGAACAATAATGTCAGAGTTCGGTTAGGTGTCGGTGGTGAAATTGGCGGTTTTTCTAGTTTTCCTATATACAGAGCATAAGCATACCGAATATTTTTTCCTGTATGGGGATTGCATGTGACACTGAATCACAGAATCTTGGTTCGGAAAAAGAGAGATGGTCTTCCTTACGCTGATGCTACGACTTTTTGCAGGATCGGAAGGGCGGAATGCCAGACTAGGAAAGAATTCACGCAATTGGACAGAATAAATGAAAGACATTCTCAAGAAAATAAAGTAACCAAACGTCTTTGGGTACTCATAGCCAAATCCGGCTGCAACGAATTTGAACTTAAGAAGAGTGGCGCAACAATGCTATGGATTACTAAAGAACTCTCCGAATTTCTTCTCATTTCTTCTTTGGCATGTATACGTAATGTTTGTTTATGACGTCATTTCTAAAATATTGAAACACCACTGGTAGGGCGGCTTAAAAAGTGTCGTTTAAGAATCGTTATTTGCTGTGTGTGTTGTGTAATGAATTGTTATGCTCACAATTACCCAAGATTGTGCATGAATTTGGTACAAAGTAGGGAAACGTTCCCTGAAGCCATATTGTTCCCTTCGTTACTGGATAGCCAGCATTTTGCTTTGCTGAATAAGTATCATTTTCGAAATACCTTATTCAATAAATTGAGTCCGCTCAGTGGTATGAACTTTTCAAATCTGACGTCTCCCACCAGGTGAATTTCAATTGGTTTCCTAGTTTTCATGTAATTCAATGCTGTACAAACATTGTGGGTTCGGAAAGTAATTATACGGGCTTTCCTTCCGCAGTAACTCGATCTCGGAAGGAAAGTTGAATTGTAATACGGTATTCGTCAGAACACTTCGTCGTTTTATCTCTATGAGCGCCCTCTCCACCACTGGCCAGGATATGGATGGATCTTATCCCTCCAGCAAAGTGGTTCAAAATAATTTTCGAATTTCTATTGGAAGCTGAAAAGTATGAATAGAATCTTCCGACTTTATTTTCTATATTTCGTTTATATTGGTTCTTATTCATCCCACGTTTCTTGGCGTGTACATTTGAATTCTATCAATCGCCAGCTTCTACTTTTTTAAAAACTGGTTTTATTATTCACTAGAGTGTTGGTGTTTACGGGCGCAAGGTTATCTATGACGAAAGAGCTCGAAGGCTGTATTAGGTGTTTTTGTAATATCTTAGGTTTCTCCCAAAATACATATTAATTGACTATGGTACTTCTTAAAATGCGGAACAAATAGGAGTAGAGGCCCCGTAGCCTAACTTATGAAGACGGTTTTAGTGGCGGGTGAAATAGAGACCGGTTAGGACATGACGAACTCTTGAGCCGCAGAGAATGCTGCACTAGCGGGGCTCCCTAGGCGCGCCAAAGAATCCCCGGGCGCGCAAAGGCCACCCTAAATGCCCAGAGGTCTGAGGGAACTTCCTCTAGAAAATGTGTTTTGATGATTCAGTGTTTAGAAGGCGGGCAGTCGTAGACGGTGCTGTCCAGCTCCAGCTGCTGCTACCGCCGGTTGATCGAATGGTTGTAGTAAAGACGGCGCAATAATACTCTTGAAGAGGCACCAGTGCCGCGAGACAACATTGCTCTCAATGAACAAGTTTTTCTCGTTTCTGAGCAGGCTAATGTTAAAGACGTTTATTTCTGAACTTTTCTTCATCTCCAAAGAATAGTGAAGGCTGTAGTAGTAGATAGGTGTGAGCACAAATTTTAACACCGTGTCATGTTCGGTCATCATTGCAGGATGCGCAGTGAATTAACACGTGAATACCCATAGCTATTCTCCACACTTGTCGCAATTTGGTTTGAGTATTCCATTCAAAAGATACACGTGTGTGGCAAGAGTGTGACGTATTCGCAGTCAGCAAGTGGTTACGCCAGTGTAATCTATCGTGTTGAGACTCTTCAAGCAGCGCAAAGTGGATGGGAACAAAGAAAGGACAACTACAGCCGCTAGATACCATACCATCTAGCTCGATCTTCGTTACTGCTGTCTTGTTGCTCATTGGGGTATTTTTCTATATCTGACGTTGGTAGGTGCAGCTTGTTCTGGTTACTCTTTCTCCGATCTCTGCTGCCATAGTTCGCGGGGTCTCGTTCGTATAACCAATTTATTGTCCAATACGGAACCAGATGTTTATCCGCACTAGTGCGATAAGCAGCCGCCAGAGCATGAAGTTACTTAAGTTTAGGCTATGGGCAGTGCATCGAACAGTAGAAACCGATTTTGAGGCGTCTGTGTAAAACGTGGTGTGTAGGTACGAGTGTTTTATGTGTACAAAGTGCTGTGAAATGCGTTCTCTTGGTGCGTTTTTTGGGGATTTTCCTGAAAGACCCATCACAAGACACTATGCACATATTCCCAATAGCAACAGGGCCGGTGCGAGCCGCACTGTTTAAGTTATTTAGTGAGACCCTGAGTTCTGGCGCCTGTGCACTCATTCGAAATTGGAACGGCATGGTGATAGATGGAGAGTTCAGAAAAAGATGGCCGGCCGACATCTGCTTCATAATAGAATTAAACGATTGATTGGTCAACGTTGCCAGCTGTAGATCACATATTATTGCTATAATATCAGCGCCGGTGCTCGAAGCACCACTGGTCATTCTCAAGTACATGCTTTGGATGGGGATTGTCCGAAAGGTTTCAGACGCAAGCTGGAGCCCTACAAGCACAAGTGGGTCCAACATTTTTAATGTTGTCTTACTGGGGTATTTATACACAACACTGATAGAGCCTTGTTGCGAGGTCATTAGGCGTTGATGAGATGCAAAAGGTACGTTTTATATGCTCCTAATGACTGGTAGGTAAAGACTCTGAGTAGATTCATTGCATTGATGCGCTTATTCCTTCGTTGTTACTTGTGTGGGTTGAACGTCAGGTTACTGTCTAGAGCAACACCGGGCAATTTAGGTTCATTTATAATTGGAATGGCCCCACCATTCAGAATAATATCCGCATCCTCCCTTATGCCACGATGCTTGGAACACAAAGCACAAGTGCTCCTTTCGCCACTCTTAAACAATCACTATCTGCCCACTTTGCAGGCTTTTTCACATCCAGGTAAATCTGCTGCTCACACAAGGAGTCATTAGGATATTGTCACGAAAACAACGACGATGCAGTTGTCTTGAATGAGAAACACGTTTATTGGAGCGAACTTGTGCTGCCCTAACAACTAAAAAGAATACAGAGGCGGCGAAGCAGCGGTCAACAAAGTGACTTGTACAGGCTAGTGTCGCCGAATCGAATGCCCCGGCGTCCGCACTGCAGGCTTTTTATCTTTCGGCGCGCGTGGTTCTCGAAACGTCGATTCGTATCGAGAACATAGTAGATCCAAGAAGATTATTCTGGGCTATTCACGTTAGAACATAATGCTCTCCCTATCACAACAGATAACACATGCGGCACAGAAAGAAAGAATGGAACACGCGCTTCCCTTGGTGCAGAGAAAACACAGACCGGCGCAGCTGGGCGGTAAAAGCAAAACACAAATAAACAAACGAAATGTATGGTTCGCAGCATTACCCCCCCTCTAAGTGTGCATCCTCCCGATGCTAACATAAGCGACAGTACGAACAATTGAGAATAAAAGTTCGTCACCGTCCGTAGAAAGGTTTTAAGCGAACCACGTGGACGACTTCAGGCCGCGTGCGTTGTCGTGATGTGCCGGAGTCACCATCGGTGATCAATTCGTAGGTAAGTTGGCCAACACGTCGTAGAATCTGGTAGGGTCTGAAATACCGTCGCAGGAGCTTCTCACCGAGTCCGCGTCGTTGGATGGTAGTCCAAACCCACACACGATCCCCTGGTTGGTACTCGGCGTCTCGGCGTCGGAGGTTGTAGCGGCCCGCATCCACCAGCTGCTGGTCCGTTATACAGAATTCGAGCGAGCTGGCGGGCCTCCTCCGCACGTTGAAGATATCCCTGGACGTCGTCTTCTACGTGCGGAAGCATGGCGTCGAGCATCGTAGTCGGCCTTCTACCGTAGACAAGCTCGAACGGCGTCAGCTGCGTCGTCTCCTGGATAGCCGTGTTGTACGCAAACGTGACATACGGGAGCACTTCGTCCCAAGTCTTATGTTCAACGTCAACGTACATTGGCAGCATATCTGCGACTGTCTTGTTCAGACGTTCTGTTAGTCCGTTCTTTTTTGGGTGGTACGCTGTCGTTCTTCGGTGATCCGTGTTCCTGTAGCGTAATACTCCTTGCATCAGCTCTGCAGTAAATGCCGCTCGGCGGTCTGTGATTCGGACTTCCGGGGCTCCATGTCGCAGCATAACATGGCTTATAAAGAACTTCGCCACTTCTTGTGCAGTCCCCCTCGGAAGAGCGGCGGTCTCTCCGTAGCGCGTCATGTAGTCTGTCGCTACGACAATCCACTTGTTCTGTGATCGTGACGTAGGAAACGGGCCGAAAAGGTCCATTCCAATCTGTTGAAATGGTCTCGATGGGACGGCGATCGGTTGCAGAAGTCCGGCGGGTCTTGTCGGCGGCGTTTTCGTCACTGGCAGTCACGGCAGCTCCGGACGTAGTGAGTGACGTCAGAGGTAAGGCCGGGCCAGTAGTACCTCGCCTTGATGTTTCCAATAGTGCGGGCTGTGCCCAGATGTCCGGAAGACGGGCCGTCGTGGCACGCTTCCAAAATTTCGTCACGAAGGTCCGCGCGGATGACGAGAAGGTAATCCGCACTCGTTCCGCGGCTGAAATTCTTCTTCACGAGGACGGAGTTTCTCAGGCTGAATGCTGGTAAGCTGGGTTTGAAGGTCCTAGGAACGGCAACGTTGCATCCCTCGGGGTACTGAGTTATGACGCGTAAGTCGGAATCGGCACGCTGCTGGGCGGCTAGGTCGCTCTCCGTCACGATCCCGAAGAACGCGCCGTCTTCATCAGAGTCTTGAGGTGGAGTGTCGACGGGGGCGCGGGACAGGCAGTCGGCGTCGGA
This sequence comes from Haemaphysalis longicornis, assembly GCF_048455015.1. Classification (NCBI taxonomy): domain Eukaryota; kingdom Metazoa; phylum Arthropoda; class Arachnida; order Ixodida; family Ixodidae; genus Haemaphysalis; species Haemaphysalis longicornis. The sequence continues at coordinate 4,379,329 of NW_027526245.1, forward strand.
GTGTTTCCTGCCGGATTTATAATTGACTTTAACGTCGACCTCCTGCAGGCGCAAGCTCCACCGCTTAAGACGCCAGAGGGGTCCTTCAAATTGGCGCCGTGTAGCTGTCGTCGTGTTCGGGAGTCTCGTCACGGTTAGGTCGGGTCGTCGGGATGAGGGCATGTCGTGAATCACTGTCTTCAGCGCGTCCTTGCGTCGTTGGAGGGTTTCCAGTTTTTCGCCGTAGAGCAACTTCACCTCCAGAAGTTGGTTCTTTTAGTTTCCCCAGCGTGGGCTGGGGGACCTTCCACGTGCGAAATCAGCATTGCTAGGGCGGTTAGGCGGCCAGTATGGGTAGGGCGATGGCGATCGGTGTGAGTGGGCTGGTCCTCGGTTGGTGTTGGACAGGTATTCGTTGATCTCGGTAGGGCGCTGGCCGGGTCGGGGGCGTGGGCGTCGACGGAGAAACCACGCAGTCCGAGTCTCCTGTACGGGCAGCGACGATAGATGTGATCGGCCTCTCCGCAATGGCAGCACAGGGGACGATGATCTGGCGTTCGCCAAACGTCAGTCTTCCTCGGCGTCTGGGTTTGGGATGTGTACGGCGGTACGGTCGACGGCGGCGACAGTGGGGACGGCGGCGAGAGTGGATGGCGGTACGGTGGAGATTCTTGTAGACGGGTTGGAGCAGGGCGGGGTCGACGAACAGCCGCGGAGTAGGTCATCGCCTGTGGCTCGGGGGGTGCCTCGGATGGCATTGAAGTGCCCAAAGCGTGTTGGACCTCTTCGCGGATGACATCAGTCAGGGAAGCCACTTGAGGTTGCGGCGTCGTCGGAAAAAGCTTCCGAAGCTCCTGCCTGACCACTGCTCGGATGGTCTCTCGCAGTGTGTCGGAGCTTGTAGCCCAGGCACCGATCGTGTCGGAAACCAGCACGTTGACCGGGAGATCGTACTGCCTCGTTCGAACTTCCGGCGTCTTCTCCATCGCGGCCGCCTCAGACGAAAATTCGGCCACCGTCTTGGGAGGATTGCGGACAAGGCAAGCAAAAAGCTCCTGCTTTACTCCTGGCATGAGAAACCTTAGTTTCTTTTCTTCTGTCATCTCCAGATCCGCACGTCGAAACAACCTCTTCATCTCTTCATCTCCTCAACAAAGATCAATACCCCTTCGTTGGGGTGCTGCGTTCGAGTTTCAAGTAAAAGCGCTGCGCGTTCTTTTCTGACCACGGTAGTGAAGGTCTTAGTGAACTCGCTTTTGAACTGAGCCCACTTTGTCAAGGAGCTCTTGTGGTTCTCGAACCAAGTGCGAGCCGAATCTTCCCAGTAAAAGAAAACGTGCCGGAACGTTTCTGCGTCGTTCCACCTGTTGAATTTCCGGACGCGCTCCAGTTTCTCCAGCCATTCTTCTGGGTCTTCTGCGGGGGCTCCTCGGAATGATGGCGGTTCCCGTGGCTGCTGCAGAACGGCAGGAGGATTGGCTTGGTTGAGCATGGTGCTGGTTGCGACGTCTTTCTTCTTCATCTTCTCCGGTAGTAGACCGGACTCGGGTGGTAAATCTTGTAGGCGCAGGCTGGCTCTTGTTGGACTGGTTTGGCGGCTTCCCGAGGTTGTAGTGGGCATGAAGGTTGCGTACCCAGCACCTCCACCAGATGTCACGAAGACAAGGACCATGCAGTTGTCTTGAATGAGAAACACGTTTATTGGAGCGTACTTGTGCTCCCCTAACAACTCAAAAGAATACAGAGGCGGCGAAGCAGCGGTCAACAAACTGACTTGCACAGGCGAGTGTCGTCGACTCGAATGCCCCGGCGTCCGCACTGCAGGCTTTTTATCTTTCGGCTCGCGTGGTTCTCGAAACGTCGATTCGCATCGAGAACATTGTAGATCCAAGAAGATTATTCTGGGCTGTTCACTTTAGATCGGAATGCTCTCCCTATCACAACAGATAACACATGCGGCACAGAAAGAAAGAATGGAACACGCGCTTCCCTTGGCGCAGAGATAACACAGACCGGCGCAGCCGGGCGGTAAAAGCAAAACACAAATAAACAAACCCAATGTATGTTTCGCCGCAATATTTATAACTGATATCAACACCATATACATGCACAGAACAAGAAATTGTTGGCGTAAGCGCTTTTTGACCAGTGTGTAGTTCAATGATAAAAATGTACCCCTGAGTACCCCCGTTTTTTCGTGTGTAGTTCGGATAGTGCTACACCTAGTGTTACTCGAAAGTACGTTCAGACCGGTAGCTTTCTAGGTGTTCAGCGTCTTTCATAATACAGCGTAAGGCTTCAGGTCGCCCAGTATACCCAAATGCCTGGCAGCGTCGTAGCCCTTTTTTAAATAAAAAAGAAGCATGAAACACTTCCTGTGAAGAAAGACCGTCAAAGCCGCCTACTCCAAGGCTGCCAACTGGCCAGTAGTGGTTGTGCCCGACTAAAATTTTGCCTGGAAGCTATAAAAGATATCATAGTAATCCAAGAAATACGTCTTTAATTATTTATTTTTTTAAGCAACTTGCTTAGCCAGGTGGTCAAGGCACGGAGGACATAACTAAAGAGAGAGGAGATACTTTTTTCTTCATTAAGAATGGGCATGACAATCAACTCTATATATGCTTGTGGGAAGAGTATTGCACACCATATTTCATTATCGAAGGAAAGGAGAGTGCGCAGTGTATCAGCGTGGAGGTGTTCGATGCATTCAGCCAGGCGCTGAATATATACATGCAGCCGGAACAACCTGAAATTCCTGAAGGGAAACATGACATCGTAAGATTGGTTTGAAAGCTGGTTATCACGCACGGGATTGCACTCATCAGTCTGTTTATGCTCCATAAAAAGGGGCTTGTGTAGTGTGATAAACTTCATACATGTTCGACGTGTTTCGCAAGTGTGTTGGGCTAATGCTCAAGCGTGTCAGCACTGGTGTTGACCAGAAGTATATTGTTTTTTCTATGTTCTTTCAGTTAACTTATTTGATGTATAACTTCGTTGTGTCAAATGAGCTTTCTCACAAATTTTGCAAACTACGATGCTCTGAGATTCTGCGCCGTCGCACATCTGCAAACGACGCCCAAGGCCTTTTTTTTGAACTTTTCGTCCATGGCTACATTCGTGGTTCCACCAAAGCATTCTACGAATATGGATGAAACCCGAGGTTGGTGCAATAAATTCTTCAGCAGCCGTTAAAATACGAGCGGTGAATGACTGGCCAAGTATTGTCAATGCCTAATGTGTTATTGGTGTGTGTAGTAGTTTTACTGAACTTTTTGGGGGGCTAGTTATTTCAAGATTCCTGAAAAGGTATTTACCGCAAAAAACCAAAGACAGTACAGAAGAAAGAAGACAGTACATGCGCAACCTTTCAACTGAGCTTTATTCTCCGCCAAAGCAAGTAAAAAAAATTCCCCGCAATTCCCCGAGGGGAAGATTGTGTAAGTGCGAATGCACAAGTTGAATTTGCGCGGTTCGGTAATGTTCGCGAAAGAGAGATCACACACACACACACACAACTACAAAGAAAGAAAGATGCATTTATTCACAGACACCTATTTGTGTTGTCGTTGTACTTGATTGCTAGAGCGGATCTCAGCTTTGAAATTTCGTGTCAGTACTCCTTTAAGCAGGTGCATTAGACCTTCTCACGCCCGATTCTGGGCCAATCCCCCACGTGGGTATGTGCCATGTCAGCGGCCAGGCTGCGCGCCCCCATCTCCACGTGCGCGGACATCGCCGGTGGACGCAGCTTCAGGGTCGCTTAAGAAGTGCATTGCAGTTAATATAGAAACAACTGGAGCATGCGATTAGATTTCGTCGAGTCGGCACTGGTCACGTTAAATCTCTCGTGGTAAATCGAACTGTTGTGGCAAAGTCTCCGACATTTGAGGGCTGCTGTTTAATGGTGACTCTTACAAAAATTGGTGTTGGCCTGCTGTTCAATATATTGAAAGTGACCTGAAGTGCTAGTTGCCAAGTTGATATGCAAGTGTGGGTTGTTGGCTGCGCTGTAGAAGGTTGGCGGCTTTTAATAAAGAGAGAGACTCGTGATGTCACTAAAAATTTCTTCATCAGACGAATTCGGACATCTCGGCGCTGAGATTACCATATTTTGCATACTATCACGAGCTAACAGGAATATTCTGGGCCCTTCTTCTGTCCTTCGGCGTGGACTGATGGTCCCAACGCTCCGAGAAAGGGTGTATCGTCTTCCTGGTCAGCAGTAACTCGCTCCAGAGGGCTCGTGATAGGCAATCAGCATCGGAGTGGCGTCTTCCGGACTTATATACGACCGCCACGCCACACTCTTGTAGCCGCAGGCGCCACGGCGCGATACGTCCTGACGGATCTTTTAGGTTAGCAAGCCAACACAGACAGTGGTGGTCGCTGACCACTCTAAACACCCTGCCGCATAAGTACGTGCCGAATTTCGTGACTGCCCATATCACGGCCAAGCACTCCTTTTGGGTCGTGGAATAGTTTGCTTCAGCGCATTATAACGTGCGACCTGCGTAAGCAATGGTGAGTTCAGCACGATTCTGCCACTGTACTAGGACTGCACCGAGACTGACGTTACTCGCATTGGTGTAAAGGTCAATGTCGGCGTCTTCGTCAGTGTGCCCTAAATTAGGGGTACTTTGCAGGTGCGCCTTCAGCTCATCGAAATCATTGGTCTGCCGAGGGCCCCAAACCAATGGCACGTCTTCCTTTGTCAGACGAGAGAGGGAATCGTCTATCTTGGAGAAATTAGCCACGAAGCGCCGGTAGTAAGCACAGACGCCCAAAAATGGGCGCACGGCGCGCTTGTCAGTGGGCGTCGGAAATGCGCTCACCGCCAGCGTCTTGTCAGGGTCGGGTCTGACACCCTGAGGGCTAACCACGTGGCCGAGGAACTTGAGCTGTTGAAATGCAAAGTGGCATTTTTCCGGTTTGAGCGACAGTTCCGCTGAAGGGCTCGCATTCAACACGGCATGAGGGCGATCGAGATATTCATCAAAGGTCCGGGAAAAAATGACAACGTCTTACAGGTAAACTAGGCAGGACTGCCATTTCCGGTCCGACAGTGCACTGTCCATCATTCTTTGGGAGGTGGCAGGGGCAGAGGAGAGACAAAAAGGGAGCACCTTGAACTTGTATAACCCATCTGGGGGGATAAAGGCAGTCTTTTCGCGGTCGCGCTCATCCACTTCAATCTCCCAATACCTGCTGCGTAAATCGATGGTGGAGAAGTACGTTAGGAGCACCGACAAGTGGGAAAGTTGGAATTTTACCTGCGCTTCACTTTCGTTGAATGGGAAGGCAACGTGCATTTTCAAAGATCCGGAGTTTGTATAGGTTCAAGAGTGGCGCCAGTTTTAAGCGACATTTTTCTAAGTTATGTGGACAGGTTCCTTGAGAGTGCGCTTGAGGGTACAGTTCTAAAAGTATGTAGATATGTTGACGATTACATGGTCTTCTGCCGCCGAGCGGACATGATGCGGGACATGATTGATATTTTGAAGCAGTTCAAGCAGTGCGGGATGCGGCTGACTTTCAGCACTGAAGTCCCTACTGATAACGCTATCAGGTTTTTAGATTTGGTTCTAATTTTCGGTTCGGACCAGGCTTGCTGGGAGTTCAGTCCGAGGAGTGCCAAACCCCTTTTGAATTTTTCCTCCTGCCACTCGAAGACAGTCAAGAATGGTTTAGCCGTCAACGGCCACAGGTCTTCTTTGGAATAGTCGTGCCACCACCGACTTCAGTCCAGCTTTTTATGTCAGTTGGCTCGCCTGAAGCAGGCAGGGTTTCCTGATGAAGTGTTGGTTTCGGCAGCGCCACGCGTTGTAAATGACATCAAGCGCCCGCGTGTACTCATTGAGGGTGACGGTGAAGTGGCCCGTTGGGATAAGAAGGTGGTTGTACTATACACCCATCGCGTGGCTCACCGATTAAAGAAGGTCGCGGGGAAGTTTGATGTCAAGGTAGTGTTCTCTGCACCAAAAAAATTGTCCTCTTTGTGTGGGGCTATAGCAAGAAAAGTCAACCAAAAGAAATAAACTCGAGCAGACGGGTGCGGGGTCAGGCATGGAAAACAATTCGTAAAATGCACGAAAGGCGTTGTTTACCGGATCCCGTTTGATTGCGGCGGATCCTACGTAGGCCAGACGGGCAGGTGCCTAAACATTCGTCTTCGTGAACACGGGGACTTGAAGGGGACTCCATGTTAACATCTATCTGACCATTGTAGGAAGCATGGGTGTGTGCCTCTGTTGGAAAAAAACAGAATTCCTGTTTAGGCACCCCGAGCAACGCACACACGAGGTGGCAGAGACATACGTTATCTTTTTGTGCAATAAGAATGAAACTTGTGTGCGCCCCATCCGTCGCCCTCCTTAGTGAGGAAACCGCCTATCTTGAAGATAGCGTCCTGTGAAAAGGAAGTAAATTTTTTGGATTCGCAATGTTCGGTGCTGATGTTATCGATCTGTTAACATTCGCGCGGATCATCGGGCAATTTGTTGCGGCGCATGGGTTTGCTGATTTCTTCCCGATTGCTGTTGAATTAAGTCAGTTATTTTGTGTATGATGCGCCGCAAGGCTGCGCTGCGTCGAGATTTGTCGTTTTTGGTTTCATTAAACTCAGTTGTTAGTAAGCGCTCGTCCTGTGTGGTTCTTCTCTTTGTCCCGCGTTTTTCTGCGCTTTTATTTAGAAGTACCTTGCAAGGCGTAGTCGGTTTAAGGATTCGCCAATCTGAGGCTGAGGGTAAACGTCTTTCTTCGTAGTATTGTTCAACCTCCTGTAGTTCACGCAAAATCAAAGAGTGCCGTCTTTTTTGCCACCGAAACCGCGGATAACGCCCGTGGACTCGTAGATGATTATATAACGTAGTCTCGCAACATTTCTTTGACCTGGCGTTGTAATGCATCTGGCTCTTTTGGGGAGACCCTGTACGGATTTTCACGAACAGGTCTCTCCCCGTTCTCTGTCACAATGCGGTGCTTAGTGACTGCTGCCTGTCGGACCTCCGACGCCGGAGCAGAACAGTCAGAAAAAGAAGACATGATGTTGTGGAGTCCGCACTTTTCGTCTGCTAAAAGGTCCAGGGTTACCCTCAACATTCATGGCTAAGTTGGAAGTGGCCTGAGGTGTTGCCGTTGTCGAGGTGTGCTGCTCAACATTTTTCTCCATGGCAAAGAACGAGGGTTGTGCAGTACAGTATTACTTTTTGTTCAGGTGGGCTACGGAAGTCTTTTTCACTAGGGGTTGGTGTGCGTTACCGAAGTTGGTTATCAGAAATTCGGTCCGGTGGTCGCGGAGCTCAAGTCCTCAAGCTACGCAAACTTTCCGGTCTAGTAGGAAGGACACGTTGCCTTCAGCGTTCCCGCAGGTGGCGTCGCTTTCACATTCTTCCGTGAAGAACAAGCTAGCTCGGGGCGGTACTGTTGCGTACTCGCCGCAAATGCGTAACGCCGCCTTGGGTGGTTCCCACTCGTTTCGGACAGCTCCCTCTGTCGAGAACATCGCGAGCAGCTCTCGAAGATCAATAATCGCACCGTACTCATGAGGGATGTCTAATCCCAATAGTAGCTGCTTGGAACATTCCCGCAGCACTAGAAAGCCGCCAGGGAAATGTACGCCATGTACCTCGATCCTGGCGGTACATACGCTGATCGGCGTTACCAGATATCCATCAGCGATACCGATCTGTGGACAGTGCTATGGTGCTGTTACTTTCTTCACTTAGGTGGCTAGCCTACTACTAATGACGGAAATGTTGGCGCCGGTATTCACCAAAGCCGTCACATGATGACTATCGACCATGACCGCAGTATCGGCCAAAACTATTTTACTGTCGTGATGGCCCGTCGATGGAGCTGTTGGGGTCAAGTCATCGGTGGGGACTGCTGAGGTCGAGTCGGGTTGTGAACAGGTTCCCACGAAGTCGTCGGTATGGATAGTTGATGTCGAGTCGGGTTGGGAGCGGGTTCGTGGGGTACGTGAAGGATGTTCACTTTTCTGAGCCGCGGCGGTCCCACCTCTGGAGGACGCCGTCTTTTGTTTCCCCGGGTAGGACTGGGGGTCCGGGCTCTCGTTGTCCCCGAAGAGAATTGACGTCTAGGTGACGAAACGTCTGGGAGAGGGGGCCGAGACTGACAGCGTTGCGCGGGCGACGAAGGGCGCAGATGGGCGGCAAGGTACTCTTGGATGTCGTGGGGACGGTTAGAGTTTCTCGGTCGTGGAGCGTCTGGTGAAAACCTCCGTAGGCCCATCTTGCGATATGGGCATTGGCGAAGAACATTTCCGGCTTCTTCGCAGTGATAACATAGGGGCCTGTTTTCCGTGTGCCGAATGGTAGCCTTCGTTCTGTAATGGCCTTGTTCAGTTCGCGGAGCACCATCAGAACACCGCTGAAATAGCGGCCTAGGCTGGGGTTGTATGTGCCGGACCTTGGGCGCAGTTGGGCGTGGGATATCAGTGTACGCCATTACGGGGGGAGGGGGGCTGCTTCATAATACGGATCAGGGGTGCTCTGCGAGGACGTAGAGGTTTACGTAACCTTCCGAATCTCGTCGCGGACAACGTCAGAAATGGCGTCGACGTTTGGCTGGTGACCGGATAGGAGCTTTTCCAGCTCCTCCCGTACGATGCTTCTGATAATCTTCCGGAGATCTGCTGTGCCTAAATTACCCGTGGACAGTGAATGGCAGTTCGAAGTGGCGGGGTCAGTTTTCCAAACGTACTGGCGAAAGCGTTTCTGCAGTGCGTGCTCTGTCGTGGTCGCTGCCCCGGCGAGGTCAGGTACGGTGACAGGTGTGTTGTATATTTGTCTATTTGGTTTCGGTTCCCCGATCCCTGCCGCAGGTGGCGCCAGTGTTGTTTAAGTATATAAGCATGCGCAAGTTGGAATAAAGGGTCTTTTGTTTCGATGTGCACTGAAGTTGTCTAGTCGTTCATTCATCGGCGGCACACGCCACCACTACATTGGCGACGAGGATGCTCGTTTATGAGGGGGCGTGATTTTCATGATTTTCGCCAACTGTTTTCTCCGCCATGAGTGTTTCTGGACTGGCACCACCACCCCCGTTCCTTCCCACGCCTGGCCGTCCTGCTCTACATTGGCCGCAATGAATCCGCATCTTCGAGAATTTTCTGCTCGCATCGGGTGCTTCGGAGTGCGCCCCGGACCGTCGCAAGGCTCTTCTACTGCGCAGCCTCGGTGTCGAAGGCCAGCGCATATTTCACACTCTGCCGCTTCCATCCTCGGCCAACGCTAAGACCGGTGAGCAATCAACTACTGATACAGAATCGGGAGTTATCAAGGACACTACTCAGACAAAGCATGAAGCGTCGTCGTACGATATCGCTGTCGCAGCGCTGCATGCGCACTTCACGACAACAATCAATGTTGTGGTCGAACGGCACCGTTTCGGAAGGCGCGTGCAGCAACTCGGTGAAGCAATCAATGAGTACGTTACCGCGTTACGTGAGCTTTCAGCTACGTGCTCTTTTCCTTCTCAAGAAGATTCCTTGCGTGACCAGTTCGTTGCGGGTGTATCATCTCGAAACTTGCGCGAGCGGTTGCTTCTTGAAGGGTCTTTTCTCTCGTTTGCTCGAGCTATCCTAATAGCGAGGCAGTTCGAACAGGCAACCAATGACCTCCAAGAATTTTCTACTGCAGATGTTCAGGGCATAAATGCTCGTGGAAACGTTCCGCCATCCGCACCTTCATCCGCCGGCACCTCGAAGCATTCACGCAGCCAGCAGGCACATTGTTACCGCTGCTGTTCACCTCGGCACAACGCAGCTTCATTCCGTTGCCCCGCCAAAAGCAAGCGGTGTCATGGTTGCGGTATTATGGGTCATTTTCGCTCGGTCTGCAACAGAATCGCCGCTCCGGTTCGTGAACTAGACGGCAAAAATTCGATAACTGAAGAAGTATTGAGCATTCTGGCTGTGACGACATCCACTCGTCCCGCAATCTACATATCAGTAGTAGTTGGTGAAACGAAGTTAACTTTCCTCGTGGATTCAGGGTCATAAGTTTCGATTTTGACGCATGACCTATTTAGGCAGCATTTTGAACGACAGGCGCTTTCAGCTGCTCAAACTAGACTACTGAATTATTCGAAGAAACCAATTCCAGTGTGTGGTTGCTTCTTTGCTGATGTGACGTACAATAACTGCACAACAGTTCTTTTTTATGTCGTTGAACAAGGCACCTCGCTTTTGGGTATTGATGCTATGAGGCCGCTCGGTCTGCAGATTGATGGCTCGTCACTACAGTGCCTTGAAACGACAGCGGTGCGTACTAGCGCTCGAATGGAGCACACCGCAGTCAAGGCAGAGGCGGAGGAGTCCATTCACCTTCCATCAGAATTAGTATAAGAGTTTCGTGCAATTTTCAATCCAGGACTTGGCATCGCAAAGGGTTTTGTTCACCGCGTCAAAACACGGTCGACAGTTCAGTCAATTGCTTCAAAACTCAGGCGCCTTCCGCTCTCACTGCGGCCACAACTCTCCGAAGAACTTCGCCGCTTGGAAAAAATGGACGAGATAGAGCGAATAGAGGCATCCGAGTGGGTGTCCCCCATTGTTGTGGTTGAAAAGAAAGATGGAGGTATCCGCCTTTGTGTAGATCTTCGGCAGGTAAACAAAGCCGTCGTAGCAGATAGTTTTCCCCTTCCTCATACAGAAGAGCTATTGCATAGTCTAGCGGGGGCAACCCACTTTTCCAAGCTTGACCTTGCATCAGCTTACCATCAGGTCATGCTTCACCCAGAGAGCCGCGATTTAACGGCTTTTATAACACACGACGGCCTCTTCCGTTTTAAGCGCGTGTGTTTTGGGCTCGCGTCAGCACCATCTGCTTTTCAAAGTGTGATGTCGAAAATTTTGCAAGGCTGCAGCGGCATCCTGTTCTATATCGATGACATCATTGTGTTTGGGAAGGGGAGAGAGGTGCACATGGCGAATCTTAACGCAGTTCTGATGCGCATAAAAGAGGCAGGACTCAAACTGAACACAAAATGCGTAATCGATACGCCGGAGCTAGCGTTCTTGGGACACAGAATCACTGCAAACGGTATTGTGCCATTGAAGGAAAAGGTTGCTTCCATCCGAGACACTCAGTGCAAACTGATCCAGCCAGCCTTCGATCATTTCTGGGATTGGTGGAATATTATTCTAGGTTTATTCCCAACTTCGCTGACATGGTTGAACCAATGCGTGTCCTGCTAAGAAAGGGGCAGCGATTCGTTTGGTCTGACGAGATAGACGCTAGTTTCAGAAAGACCAAAGACTCGCTGGCATCTAGCACTATACTGAGAATGTTCGATGCATCTCTTGCAGGGCGATTCCACGAGAGAACGAACATGCGTGGACACGACCATTTTTTCTTCATTCTTGTTTTTTTTTATTTTATATGCGCGCAATATGGAAACCCCCGAAAATCAAGTTTGTTTTCTCCTGAGGTGCGTAGTTCGGGAGAAAAAAATCTTTGAATGTGCCCGGAGCGCAGCGGTGGTTTCGGCAACTGCAGATTTTTCAAAGTTTGCGTCTCTGTGTACGTCAAGGAGTACAAGGGGTGTGTATAAAATGTTTTGGGCCATAAACTAGACCAGAATGCTAATCTGTGTAACGCAAAATCAGCGTCCTGCAGCGAACAAAAAATTAAAAAAAAATCGTGAAATCGGCCCAGACGATAATTTGTTAGTGTTTTTGACACCCCCTATCTACATTTCTTCTTTTCTGAAAAACTTGTAAGTCGGCCATTTTATTGGCCATACGTATCTGAATGAAAAAACAAAAGATGGTGTTTGTAGAAAATTTAGAAGTACTAAAAAAATTGAATAAAATCGGCTCTTTTTCAGAGAATGCGCAAATTCAAAACTCAATATAAAAAAACCCCCATACTCGATTTTCTTCAACATTGCGAAAATAAGACTCCTTTACTTGGACAACAAAACTGTGAAAAAACATGTTGCATGATTTCGTTGAGAAGAAAGTTATAAGGGGCCAAACTTGGGGCTCGCGCGACGCGTCTTTGCGCGCCGCGGTAACTTCTGGTTGCTGTTGCCGGACGTTGCACGGGTGTACACGGGCGGTAATTCATATTCCACTGCCACATGCCGGCACGGTCAATCTCTTTCCAGTATTCCCAAACGAAAAAAAACTATTCTGGAGATTCTTCTGTTTTTTTTTTTTTGCCCGCCTCTGTTTCCTTAATTTGTTCTTTAACGAGCTAACTTTCTGGCCGATACCAGCTCGAAAGCGCTCCTTTGCGAACGCCACTCTTCTTATAGGGAAAGGAAAAAAGGATTCGAAACAACAGGAAAAGTTGTTCCGGTGGTTATATCGGGTAGAAGTGGTAGGAGTGGTCAAAATTTTCTATTATTATGGCGCTTCGGTCGCAGCACGAGTAAATTACTGAAGGGATTTCAGTTTTTTCACAAGAATATTTATTCAAGCAAAAAGACACAAGTTTGGAAATTGGCTGTCAGACTATCGTGATTAATTATTTACAGTCAGGAACACAGCAAAAGACATACGTGTGGGAATACAACTCAAGTAAAATATTTATAATATCTGCACCACAGCTTCCTCGGGCGCTCATACAGTCCAGCACAGCCACTTCGCAGACGTGTAGTTTGCTCTGGAACGTTCGTACAGCTGATATTTCTTCTTGAAATGGCTGGATGCACTGTCACTAACGTAAACAACGTAGCTGTACACAGGGGCACTTTCTTCCAGGCATTCGTGCACCTTGTGGAGCGAGCGCATAGCATGCACGTGCGGTATCGTGTTGCATGTGATCGCTAACTACTGAGAAGCTCTGGACTGATTTTCTTGTAGTTACAACGCACGTAAACAGTGAAACGTGTGTTTTGTGCCAGTGGTACGACTGTACTTCATTTGGCAGAATAACTGTCCAATTTTCAGAGAAGTCGAAGTGCAGTACAATGCTTGATCAACGTTCGCATCTTTTCGCTTCGTTTATGGCAATGGCCTGGGTCCGCCTAATAGAGTCATGGGAAATCCACTTGGTGACCCATTTGCCTAGCTCCTTCACGAATGCAGCTGGCGGTAGACTCTTTTTTATCAGAGAACCAATTTCCCATGCAGCGTATGTGACGTCTTCTTCGTCCGAAACGCCCAAAGCGGACATGGTAAGGCTGTCGGCCATTGGGAATTGCCGGCACGCGCCCAAGAAACACTGCGTCGATGGTGAGGTGCAAAGACAAAGCTCCTTTAAGTTGCTCATTCTTCGGTCAACCCCTGTAACATTTTGCAGGGCCAAAGCAGACAGGTCGGCATTCGCACAATAAACGCAGACGCACACTTCATGCAGGGGTGAGTGCAAGACTTGGGCGGGAATGAACTGTGAGTGGGTGAATGGGTCACACTTTTTTTTTTCAGAACAACATCCGCTAGGCTTCCCCTGCCACATCTATCAGGATAAGAGTGTGCGGGTAGTCGAGCAAGCAAACACGCGCACAAATGCACGTGCAAACACTTAGGCACAAACGAAAGCATCCACCCATGAAAAAAAAAACCTTTTACGGGGAGGAGTCAAAAGCAAACAAAAATATGGCAAGCGTAAAGCAAAGGGAAGCATCCGTTGAGAGCCCATCAACCAGTGAGTTGAAGGACAGAAAAGGACGGGGCAGTATCCTCCCCTTACTGCAATTTTCGTACGCAAGCGTTTCAAAATCGCTAGTAATACTGCAATGTAGGCTTCGCCTTTGTGATATGTGACTAAACAATAGATATACGGCAATAATATGACAACATACCGGAATTTAATAATACGTCAAGAAGCCAGGTACCCGACCGCATCTGGTTCTCATTCCAGTAAAATAGGTTCGCGTGCACGTGGCGTCTCCGAAAAGCCTCCTACGGCCTCGTAAGCCGTGGTGCAGGTGTTTGTTTCCTGCTTAGTTATTTTTAAAGTCGTTCTCTCATGTTTGCCTCAAAGAAAGCGGTGGGATACCCTGTACTGACGCCAGCGCACCATGCACCACCAGCGGAAATGCGCCCGTCGTGGTGGGGAACTGATTAGGGTCTGAAGGTCAATCCATTCCCTCCCTTGTAACTGCCCGAGCGCCATCTCTTTCGGTTGCCTGCGCATCGGAGGAACCTTTGTTTTTTTTTGTTTTGCATCCCGCAAAACACTGGCGCCGCAAAGGAGCGCTTTCGAGCTGGTATCGGCCAGAAAGTTAGCTCGTTAAAGAACAAATTAGGGAAACAGAGGCGGGCAAAAAAAAAAAAACAGAAGAATCTCCAGAATAGTTTTTTTTTCGTTTGGGAATACTGGAAAGAGATTGACCGTGCCGGCATGTGGCAGTGGAATATGAATTACCGCCCGTGTACACCCGTGCAACGTCCGGCAACAGCGGCCAGAACTTACCGCGGCGCGCCAAGACGCGTCGCGCGAGCCCCAAGTTTGGCCCCTTATAACTTTGTTCTCAACAAAATCATGCAACATGTTTTTTCACAGTTTTGTTGTCCAAGTAAAGGAGTCTTATTTTCGCAATTTTGAAGAAAATCGAGTATGGGATTTTTTTTATATTGAGTTTTGAATTTGCGCATTTTCTGAAAAAGAGCCGAAGTTATTCAATTTTTTTAGTACTTTTAAATTTTTACAAACACCATCTTTTGTTTATGCGTTCAGATACGTATGGCCAATAAAATGGCCGACTTACAAGTTTTTCAGAAAGGAAGAAATGTAGATAGGGGGCGTCAAGAACACTAACAAATTATCGTCTGGGCCGATTTCACGATTTTTTTTTTGAATTCTTTGTTCGCTGCAGGGCGCTGATTTTGCGTTACACGGATTAGCATTCTGGTCTAGTTTATGGCCCAAAACATTTTATACACACCCCTTGTACTCCTTGACATACACAGAGACGCAAACTTGGAAAAATCTGCAGTTGCCGAAATCAGCGCTGCGCTCCGGGCACATTCAACCATTTTTTTGTCTCGAACTACGCACCTCAGGAGAAAACAAACTTGATTTTCGGGGGTTTCCATATTGCGCGCATATACAATAAAAAAACAAGAATGAACAAAAAATGGTCGTGTACACGCATGTTCGTTCTCTCGTGGAATCGCCCTGCAGTCTTAGTCTCGACGGACGCATCAGAGTGCGGACTTGGAGCCGTCCTACAGCAGGTGGACGGACATAAACTGCACAGTGTTGCTTTCGCGTCTCGAGTTCTTCCGCCAGCTAAGCGGAAATATTCGGTAGGAGATCGGGAAGCGTTGGCCTATGTTTGGGCGTGTGAGCGGTGGCACGTGTACTTGTGGGGACGCCACTTCACGTTGCTCACTGATCATCAAGCCTTGGTGGCATTCCTTTCAACACAAGGAACAGGAAGGCGCCCCTTGCGGGTAGCGCGATGAACAGAACGCCTACTACGGTACAACTATACCGTCGAGTACCGCAAGGGGTCGCAAAACCAAGTGGCGGACGCACTCTCACGCTTGCCCGCATCGTCTTTCCAGGAAGAAGAAACGCTGTTTGACGAGGTTGTATCATTTCTCGAAATTCCTTCCTGCATTACCAGAGAACAGTTTGAGCAGTACCAGTTGCAAGATAGCACACTGCAACAAAGCAAAATCTATGTGCAATCGTCGTCGCCGGCACACAAATCCTTATCGGCCGAGCTTCAGCCGTTCTTCAAAGTACGTGACGAACTTTCTGTGGTAGACACTCTGATCTTCCTCGGCGAACGGCTTGTGGTTCCCACATCACTCACGCAGCAGGTAATCGCTGCAGCACATGAGTCGCATCCTGGAGTGGTGCGAACAATAGCGTGCCTGCGAGAAAAGTATTGGTGGCCGGGCATGGACCGCCAAATCGAACTAGCTATCCAGAGGTGTAGCATATGCCAGGAAGCAGACAAGAGCGTCAAGGCGCGAGCTACACCCTTGCAACCGGTCCCCTTTTCAGAGCAGCCGTGGCTCAAACTAGGCATAGATATTGTAGGTCTATTTGAGGGGGCGCCGTACGATTGCAGGTATGCAATCACGCTTGTCGATAATTATTCCAAATGGCCCGAAGTGCATTTCTGTAGCGAGACAACAACCAGCACAGTAATACGCTTCTTAGTATCCGTGTTCGCGCGCGAAGGCTACCCAGAAGAGGTTATTTGCGATAACGGTCCACAGTTTGCATCTCGGGAGTTTGAGGCATTTCTTCAAGATCGTGGCATCCAGGTCAAACATTCGTCAGTATACTATCCACAAGCGAACGGCCAAGTGGAGCGCTTTAACAGAGTATTAAAAAGCTTCATTCAAGTGGCGGTTCTTGAGCAGCGACCCTTGCGCCAGGCGGTGACAGAGTACCTGGGTATTTATCGATGCACACCGCATGCTACAACGGCAAGGGCTCCAGCTATTCTGCTACACGGGCGGCTGCCAAGAACTCGGTTGGATGTCGTCGGGCATCCGTCGGTCACCCTCTTTGATGATCCTCACTCGGAACTCCGGCGTTTACGTGAGCGGGTGAAGCAAAAGCAACAGAGCAGCAAATGATACACGGACGCTCGGAGGGCTGCAAGAGAAAGCAGAGTTGACGTTGGTGACTTTGTCAGAGTGCAGAAACCCACTACTAGATTCAAAGGCGACCTAGAATTCAGCCGCCCAAGAGAAGTGATCAGCAGGAAGGGACCACCCTCTTTCCGCCTGGCTGACGGAACAACGTGGAATGCGTCGAAGTTCTCAAAGGTGCCACGATCCTCTGCCGCCCTTTATATGCGGGGAGGAAACGGCACAGCTAGGGGAGGAGGTTCTCTACCTACATGTGAGGGCCCCACCCCAGAGATAACGACGACTTCAGCTGCTGCTGCTTCGGCTGCGCAGGCGCCCACGGCTCCTTCGGCTGCGCAGGCACCCACGGCTCCTTTGGCTGCGCAGGCACCCACGTCTCCGTCGGCTGCGCAGGCGCACAGGTCGCCTGCTGCGACGCAGTCGGCCAAGTCTCCAGGAGCAGTCACACAGCAACGCAGGGTGCAACCACCAAGAAAGAGACTACCACCAGAGCGTTATGGCTACAACGTGTAGCAAGCGAAGTGTGCTAAAGTGAATGGAACGGACATATCCAGTGTGGTGGATTTCTTTTGTAAATGATGTGATTTTGTAGTACTATATAGTTATGTTAATTGTGCAGTTTGTATTTTTGAATAGCATTTTTGCATATGTACTAACATACTAACCTACTACATTACTAATCCATATAGCTGTTTTTAAGAAAGGGAATGTGTTGTATATTTGTCTATTTGGTTTCGGTTCCCCGATCCCCGCTGCAGGTAGCGCCAGTGTTGTTTAAGTATATAAGCATGCGCAAGTTGGAATAAAGGGTCTTTTGTTCCGATGTGCACTGAAGTTGTCTAGTCGTTCATTCATCGGCGGCACACGCCACCACTACAAGTTGGATCACGCACAAGCCCCTCAAACGGCTGTTCCTTTACGCCGCGCACTAAATGGCGCACCTTCCTTTCTTCAGGGCATGTTAGGATTGGTTCGCCTGAATAGCCGACACATGCCCTCAAAGAACATGGCAACAGACTCAGTTGGCTCCTGCAGTCTGACCTGGAGAGCGACCTCAGCCTTCTCTTTCAGCTCGTTGTCACCATAGGTGGCAAGCCGCTCCCGCTGAAGTTCTGGCAACGTTTCCATAGAAGCTTCATTGTTTTCGAACCACGTCCTGGCGTTCTCTTTGAGAGCATACTACAGACGCTTGAGCTTCTGCACCTCGCCCCAGTCGTTGAACGCCGCCACACGTTCGAAGCTGTCCAGCCAGTCTTCAGCATCCTCACACCTCTCACCGTAGAATGGTCTCGGAGTGCGTGGGGTATGAAGCACCACTGGCGACGCCTGCATACTTGTCTGGCTCGCCGTTGAAATTATCACGACTCGGCTCGGTGCAGCCATGGTTTGCGTTGCAAGGCGGCCCAACTAAGGCTGAAGGCCACGCAGGCACCGGCTGGTCTTGTGGACGGGTGTTGTGTCTACCGAGGCCGAACCAGTAGCGAAGAAATCGTCTGGATCAAAGTTCATGGACAGCTACCCAGCACGATTCACCAAAATGTCACGTTACAAAGCTGAGTCTAGATAGAAGGACGCCTAATTGATTGAAGAGCTGCGATCAGAACAGCTAGCAGCCGAGGGCCAGGAGAGAGAAGGCCACAGAGCAACCAGGCCGATCCCCTCGCTCCTAAAGCCGTGCAGCCGCTTGGCGGCGGCGGCAGCTTGCTAAAAGCGTGAGCCCCCAATACTATGTCATCGGGGCAATATTGTTGAGCACTTCCAAATAAAGACGCACGTTGTCTACAAACTGTAAGCGGGACTTTATTAGGCGACACATTCGGATGGTGAGGTCAGCACAAGCCAGACTTGAAATTGGCCAATATGGCGACCAAAGCACCCGCCCGCACACTTCATCGCAGTCATCTTCGGTTATTCATTTGTAAACCGCACCGCAGTACATCTACATACTCACAAGAAGATTAGCGGCTATGACGTGAAGGCGCCGAACCAAACGCCAGACTACCCCCCTCCCGAGACAGACACTGATTCGATGCTTCTGTGAAGTGCACAAAGCGGCCGGTCATCGTGAGGAGTATGGCTTCCGTCGCGCAACGTGCGTGACTTCGGGCATAGTTCGAGAACATAGTTCAAGACGTCACTCACTTGTAGTACTGTGTAAGGGTCGAAATATCGCCGCAGAAACTTTTCGGGTAGCCCGCAGCGCCTGAGGGCGTTCCAGTCCGAGGCTTCATCACCATGAGTGAAGGGGGCGTTTCCACACAATTGCTCGACGCGGGCAGAGTTGCAGAGCTGGTGCTGCTGTATCTGAAGCCGGGCCAGAGTACGCGAGCCTTCAGCGCGGGAATACAAGCTCGTGGACAAGGGAATCTTGTGGCATCACTCAGGGATCTTGCGTCACACTCCGGCACCTCTCACTCTGTTCACGCCCGTTGGTATACACTCCACCTTCAGCGGCGCACAGAAAGTGGCTTTAGACTACTGCTGTCATCGCTTCCCCACACCACCTGTATTAGCCCACTATGATGAAGATTTATTTATTTGGCGCTTCGACTGTTGCCCACACGGATGCCATCAATATGGAGCTTAGCGCTCTTGCCGTCCAGTACAAAGACGGCGCCGAAAGAGTCACGCATAGACTAGCAGAACCCTGCCACGAGCGGATAGTAACTACTCGGACACAGAACTTGAATGCCTTGCTTTTGTTTTGGCCATCGTCAAATTCCAACCCTGCCATTATGGACGTGGTTTCATGGTCGTCAGTGACCACCATTCCTTCTTCTAGCTGACGAAATTGAAGAATCCTACCGGCCGTACAGCACGATGGTAGTTAAGGCTGCAGGAATTTGACATGACCATCACGTACAAATCCGGGAAACACCATTCGGATGCAGGCTCCCTGTTTAAAGCTCCGGTTCGCCCTCAAATCACTGATAGCGATGACAGCGACTATGGCGCGCTCATCGGAGTTACGAACGCACCAACCATCTCGGAAGAGCACCGTTACAATGCAGAACTACTACCCCTCCATGAATTCTTGCAAGGCCGCACTGCACTCAAGCCGAAAAAATTGGCTAAAGGGCTGTTGCCATTGCCTCTGCGGAGTGATGTAATGTACAAGAGAAATTTGGACTCTAGTGGGAGAAACTGCCTTCTCGTCGTTCCAAGCTTTGTCAGGAATGACATCTTGCTGGCCTGCCAACACGGACCCAGCGTCGATAACCTCGGTTACGCGCGTTCGCTGCACAGGATAAAACGGAAGTACTACTGCCAAAAGTTGTCGGGCATAGTGAGTAACTATGTCCGAACACGCCCTGACTGCCTCGACGAAAGGTGCCACATTCCCTGCGAGGTGGTCTGCTGAGCCCATGCAGGTACCTACCATCTACACCAGTTTTGCGTTCTTACAAATGGCGGCGTAAGTTGGCTATACACAGGAACCCGGACTTTTTAAAGTGACACGTTTATGGTAAGGACAGCACAAGTGAAAATCAAAGGTATTGAATATGGCGACAAAACCGCTAGCGCGCAGACTTTTTCGCCGACGGCTTCGCTGGTCCATTTGTACACCGCACGGAAGTCCAGGCACATACCCAGAGTGGGAATAGTGGCTTTGTCGTGATGGCGCCGAAGCAAACGCCACAACATTTTGGTTTGCTTGCACTTCTCGTGACAGCGTGAGACAAAGTAGTTCGCGATATTGTTTATATTCGTCCTGCTTTGGCCAAACTCCGAACCGAGACACTGTGCCTTCTGTTGTTTTGTTTGTGTTGTTTTGCACTCTTTACGGCCGCACTAGACAGGGTCTGTTTCGTGGCCGCTTTTGTCTTTTCTCGTTTAGATGCGAACGCATCTCATTCACTCGCCTTGTCCCTGCATCCATCCGGCGTTGCCGGCGTCCACCCCTCCCCCATTCTCCTTGCCATGCTAGCTGCGCTCTCTGCCGCTCACCCCCTCTCCTCTCCGAAAGCGATCACTCTCTCGCGAGGGGCATTGGATTGGATTGGATTGGCTTGGCTTGGCTTGCCTTGCCTTGCCTTGCCTTGCCTTGCCTTGCCTTGGCTTGGCTTGGCTTGGCTTGGATTGGATTGGATTTGGATCGGATTGGATTAAAGTGGATTGTGTTAGATGGTGTTGCGTCATAACCGCGGCAGACGCACTGGCGCCGGCGCGTCCCCTCACCGTTATGCGCGCTATAAAACGCGGTGCCTGCGCCGCTCCGCTCCATCGTTCAAGCGCCGTTCCTCCGCTGTCCAACGCTGAAATGTGAACGCCCTATGCGTCGCATCTACACAGTAGTTCCCGCGAGGGGAGGGGCAAGTTTTCAGCACTGGTTTTAACCTGCGTGTTCATTGCATTTCGCCAAAACGAATCAAACATATATTAAGATGCTCTGTACCTTTTCCGGGGTAAAATAGGGAATTTTAAGGGTAAACTGTGGTCTGGAGTGGCGCAAGTCATAAGCGGTTGCATTTCAATGGAAGAGGCCTTCGTCCGGCAGCAAACCTGCTGATCAGGCTGATGATGATGGAGACGATGATGTAAGTTTTGATCCATTTATGTTTCTCTATATGTCGCCCCAAGCATACCATACCATCACATGAAGCAGTGTTGCAGTGATGAACCACGCAACCAGTGGTAACTAGTGCGAATCGTATTCTTATATGCAGCTTCGCCGTCGGGATAACTATTGTGGAAAGTCCATTACGACATTAGTGGCTTTTCGCACAGGCAAATACCATTGTAGCATAAACAGCATAAAAAAAATGTTTTTGAAGCCACAGAAAGCTATTCGCAAAAATGGCTAGCTTCTTAGCCTAAATTGTCCATTTATATGGCCCCCAGGGCGCTGCACACCATTCAGAACAGTAATTTTAAATGTGGGTAGTCTTTCGGATGCTTTTGTGTATAAAAAAGTTGGAGCAGGGAATTTGCAAAGCACCTCAACAATGAATGCAATCAAAACCTAAAAAAGAAAAACCCCGCATTCTCGTTGTTGTTTTTTTGTTTTTTGTAAGGCTTTGCAAAATGGCTGATCACATTGAGAGATAATAGACGTTGAAGCTGTAAAAGAATGGGGTATAGATAGGCTATGCACAGTCAGTGAGCCTTTCCGACGTTTGCAGCAGTGCACTATAGACATCTTATGTATTGCGTTCTCGTTTTTACCAGATAGTTACAACTGCACAAGACATGACAACAGACACATGAAAAGAATGGGAATGACAACTGTGTAGTTATCATGTGTTTACAGGCGCACCGGGCTATTTAGGTTGTGTGCACAGCCTTCATAAGTGAACCCAAGTCATTGGTTCTCTTTGCATAGCTTCTTTGGATAGCACCCTTGCGTTTTGCGAATCGGATTGAAACTTTTTCGGCCGTTAGTCGTTTTCGCTTGTGCTGCGCATCCGTAGTGACATGCTTTTTATATTGAGAATAAGATCATGTATATGGAAGCAACTGTCTGAATATTGGCTCCGAAGAGAGGCAAGCGAAAAGCAGAGAATAACCAAAATAGGCCATCGTGATTCAGACAGTCTATTTCCCACACAACGTAAATTAAACGAAACTTTTTTGCCAGGGTTTCCAAATGATGAAGATAGGCAAAGACAAAGCAGAGGCATATATAAAACAAAAGATAAAGGTTCAGCTTCAAGGTGTCACCAGCAGCACCTAAGACTGGCCATCGCTTTCGGACAAGCTTAAACCGCAAATTACGCTCAACTTTATAGGGTGCTATGGAAGCCGAGACGAAAACGATTTTCTGTTTATGCAATACACTATTTATCAGTTTCCCAAGAAGGAACTTCGGCCAATATCAGTTTGTCACAAATGCCGTGCAGAATGTTGTGTGTCAGTGCAGTTGCAGTCACCTGCCTACGACGAACGAAAGACGGGGACAAAGAATATGCACAAAGCAAGCGTCGACTCGCAACCGGCCTACTGGTTTGCACAACTGGTGAGTCAAAGCCTTGTGTTCGCTTTCTTTTTAGTACCTCTGAAACAGTTAGAAGATGCTGAAACAGGTAAAGAGCAGCCGTGTTACATGGGGCCAAAATTAGCAAAATGTTTGATCAGTCAACCGTTTTCACACCACCGTTTGACTTTTTGGTAAGCCCTAGACATACACACGTAAACTTATTTGTAGCAGCAAGGACAGCATATACATTGCAGTGCCGTGATGCATTGTTAGCATATATGTGTAGTAAAATACGCAAAACTGCAGGTTTTTCTGTACTCACTGATAACAAAGATAGGTAAAATTAACACCTGTAACTGCTCTGTCACAGGTTCGTGTCAAAAAATGAGGACACACTAAAGATTGCACTCTGTATTTACTCTCGTACAATATGTTCAGGTGATTTACTAGCAACATTTTTTGGCGTATACTGAAAAGGGCACCAAAAGTGTAAATTCCGGAGACATTCCACATGGTGGTATTGATAGAAGAAAACAATACAATGTTTCTGCTATCTTATATGCGCACCACATTCACAAGGCTGCAGCGTAAATGTGACTATACTGGTCTGAGTGGCATTGCACATGCATACGCAGGGTTTCATCAGATACTCAAACGATGCTGCAGAGCGGGTGATTGATCAAGCATGCTGCTATACACTGCCTCATGCTACGTTGAAGTTTTGTGCCGCACATGCTTTCTTGCAATCATATTTACTCGTGCCAAACAAGCTGGTGTTTTAATGGTTGTTTCTTACACTATGAACTGCGCGTACACTAGCCATCTCAGGCATAATTTGAAATAGGTGTAGTCGTACGCAATTACCGTTATATTCAGACATTCTGGGCTGTGCATGCATGAGCGCATTAAGCCTTTTATGCTCAAACTGTATTTTTTGTTGTGCTGTCCAGCAGGTTGTGGAAGCAAATTTATTGAGTGCATTTAAAAAGTAATGAAATGTATTCGTCTAAAGCCAGTAGGAAACACATTTGTTACTGCATAGTAACGCAATTATTTGTTGCGGCAGTACTTATTTCTGTTGTTTATGAAAGGGGGTGGCAATAGTTGCATATGTGCTGTCGTCATCTACGCACTTTGCTGCACTATACAAAAGGATGAGCTGTACAAAGAAACCTATGAACTGGAAGTAATTTGCGATGACATCTTTTTGCACAATATTATGCTTGACAGGGTAAAGGCAACAAGATGATGTTGCGCAAGACGTGTGAAAACTGTGATGTTCACTTTGAGTAGTCGGCTACTCAGACTCCTTCAATGCATTTGTGTGGCTTTTTATGCGAGAAACTGGTCTAAAATACCACCAACCATAGTAATTGGTTAAATAAAACGTGCTTAACTTGAACGGTCTCTGATCTAGTAATCTTTCGGAGTTACGCACCACCAACTTTCTCCTTCGCAGTCTTTATACACGTATCTGTCTTCAAGGTGCATGCTAATCAGTTGGAAATCATGGCGTAGAACGACAGGAAAAATGTCATTCTCATTGATGCCGTACACGCCAGTACAGCAAACTGTAGGATTATTTAGTAAAAAACTTTACCAAGTCATTACATTGGCACAGAAACTGAAATGCTGGAATAAAAAGGAACTAATCAACGAATACTGTCATGCAAAGCAATTACGATTCTGATTTGAGAGATGAACTAAGCGTATATCACTCAACCTCCCCTTCATCCACTGTGGTCCTTAAATGTGCAATTAACCCATCACAGCACAAAAACAAATGCTATTTTAAGAGATGAAAAGAGTGGCTAGTCGGTTTATACTGTACATAAAAAGAACCGGTAAATTGGAAAATAAGATAAAACGCGAGAAGATAAAACACAAACACGCCGCTCCCCTTCATGTTTATGTTCAATTTTCTTGTGTCATGTGTCCTCTTCACATGTGTCGTTTTTTGCACAAAAACAAATACTGGTCTGTTTGTGCACTATCTTCTAGTGTCCTGCGCCTTTTTCGCGGGCTAAATTTTGCACGAAATTAAGTACCTACAGACCAATGGATCGGGGACTTACCAATTTTAAGGCCATTAGAAGCAATAGCTCTGGTAGCAGCACCTGCAATAATTGAATGATACACCTGCCCTTGTAGGCACTTCTACCTGAGAAGTTTATTTCCACTGCGTGCAGCGTATGGGCGGTGAAGTGCAAGAAGTTGTAGAAGGCCTACAGAGTAGAACCTGCAAGTACAAAACGTCAGAAAAGCAATATACCAAGGAGATACGAAATATAATGAATGGAAATAGTAAACATAAATGAAATTGGGCTCGAAAAATTAGTACAGGAATTGTTCAGTGGCAGCTTTCAAGTCTCTCGGATTTGGGCTTTAATGGTGTATTGTAAAAGGTCATTTCATTCGAAGGCACTGTAGATGCTATATGAAAGAAAAATATTATCGAGTTTTGCCCAGCAATAAAAAATATTGAGTGAAATATATAGCCATGCTGCTGAACTTTAGAGGAAGAAATCTATCTTTCGATCTAGAACGGGGGTGCGAAGCTGGGCGAGTAGGTAGGAATCCATTAATAAAATCAGCGGAAAGAACGGGACACGGGTGAAAACAGACAGCGACGGACGCTGACACGTCACACGAGTGAAAACTGACAGGGACGATACGCGTGAAAACCGACAGGGTCAGCCAGTCCCTGTCTGTTTTCACTCGTGTCCCGTCCTTTGCGCTGTTTTTATAATGAATTCGATATAGAATTTTCAAGCGGGGTCAAGGACTTAGTTTCCGATGCAAACTGGATATCTTGTAAAAACTACATTGGCCTTATTTCATCTATGTATCCCTGAGCCCGGACAAATTACTTTCACTGCAAACCTGCTCGCTAACTAAGTTTATAGTGCACCCTTTAGCTGCAATAAATGTGTGTTTTGCCAGGAGACTAGTTTATGTTCTCTTTGTGGCTGCATATTTATTTATGTATACACGTCTGCTTAATCGTTTATTTGACTTGCATGGTGATCATTAAAAAAGAGCATTGATTATTCTTCTGAACCTCCCTGAGGTAGCACCGATCTATCCCACTGCGTGAAATTTAGTTTCCAATGAATTTAGGTGTGCTGATATTGTATATACAAAAAATGCGTGCCTTAGTATGGAGGTACACCACCACAACTCCTTTAAGCGTGATTAACGAATTTTTTTGTTCTTCAGGTATTACCTTTCCAATAAGGGGAAGAACGGCAGAAATTTCATACGACAAAATACCCTCATCAAATTCCTGGTGAGCTCATTTCTATTTTGTGTTCTGTGGTGTGTCAACGAAATGCTACCTTTTGCAGCTGCCCCATCGTTTAAATATAGGTGTTTTATTACTTTGTGGTGAGACACAAAGAAGCCAGCTTCAAGGAGAAAAAGAACAGCTTGGTTTATTCCGGAACAGTATTTAAAGATGTGAAGGGAAAGGGTAAACCTACGAGATTTGCCCGAAGGATGCGGCAGGTTAAGGTCAGACATCGCACGTGGCATGAACGGTCACTATGAGACCACCGATACGTCTTCCTTTCTTTCCAGTATTAAAAAACATTGTAGCAATGTAACGCAACAATCTGTTCGACAATCCGCGACATGCGCCTTGAACAAAGTTGTAGCCTTAGGCTATCCGCTCCGGGGTCTTCTGCTACGGGTCGATCTCCTAAAGTCGTTCTGATTGCAGTTGGGTGACCAAGGACTTCGGCCTCACAGTCCGATTTTTTGTATCCAGAGCTGTCTTCCAAGCTGTTCAGATGTTGGCGGTTACGTCGTACAACATTCCTCCGGTTGTCTACCATTGCCTCCGTTGCCCAGGTATCCCCTTGAACACGACGACCTGTCGTTCAAGCAATGGCGGAAGGCCTCTTCTCGCCGGAAAAATCTTCTGAAGCTTTTGACAAACATGGCGTTCTGTTTCGTTGAAGTCTGGCATTGGAGTCAACAGTCGTCGCCCTTGGATCAGCTCGCCTGGTGGCTGGCCGCCTTCCATAGGGCTATCTCTATCATTGGGCAAACCAAGCCCAAAATCGCTCTTTCGTTCCGTTTTTTTTAAGAATCCTTTTAACTACTTGTACACCTTTTCTGCCAACCTGTTCTAGCGGGGAAATCTAGGGCTGGAAACTATGTGGGTGAAGTCATAATTTTTTTGTAAGTTCGCAAATTCCTGGCTCCTGAATTGGGGCCCGCCATGTGTACATACTTCGATGGGAAATCCAGGCCTTGCGAAAATCGTGCCTAATTTTAAAAACGATAGTGGCAGAGGATGTGTCCCGCAGAAATTCTACTTACGTGAAATTGGGCAACGCGTCGTATGCCAAAGGTACCAGCTTCCGGCATATTCAAACATGCCTATACTGACTCTGTAACACGCGTGCTCGGGCACAGGTAGCATCCAGAGAGGCTAACTTGGTTGTTTAGAGGAATACCGTCGGCAAGTTGCGCTCGTTTTTACGAGAAAATCAGTTGTCTGCGCTCATTCCTCGCCAAAAGCTCACCAGTTCAACTTGATCTTTGCGATATTCCAAGGCCAATGGTTTGCCTTTTGAGGCTTGAGCTGGCGGCTTGCGAACTAAGTGCTTTTTTTAGAAGTATACACAAAATGATGATGCATGCGTGGTCTACAGGAGAGAACACAAACTATGCAGCACACAATATTATAAGATGCGCATATCCATCCAAATCTACATGTGGGAACTATTTGGCTTCCAGAAGCCTTAAGATTTAGGTGAGCCCAGACGGAGTTGACTTCAGGGCTGTTGAGGAGACGAAAGGAAGATTATAAGAAAACTAGTGAAAGATAAGCAGAGGGGAAGATTTCCTAGGACAGGTACTACCTGTTACAAAAATTAAGTATTTTGTCTAGAATAAGTAGCTTCTGCCTGTCCTAAGAGCAGCGCTAGTAATAAAGGAAGAGTATAGCACATAGGCATACTAGTTTGTTTTGGAAAGATGATACGCAATCACCCCACTTCATCATCATCATTATCACTAGCGGTATTCGTTGAACGTCGACGTTCTTTGTATGTAGTGCATTTAGGCGACGGGCCATTGGTATTCTATTTCGCCCCCTATCCAAACAGCAGTTGCTGTGCCGATAGGGAACACGTCAATCCTCTGGCGTTCTGCGTTGGAGTGCATGGGCGTTGCTATAAAATATTACGTCACAGTTGGTTTTATACCAATTCCTAATTGCAATTAAGCTTTCATTATCTCTTGAGGTAGTCCTAAAAGAAGTTGAGCATTGTTTAAGTTGACCACAAATGTATAGCTGTGAAGCAATAATATAAGATTAGTAGGCATAGGGCTTCGGTATCGGCTGATAACGCCAGTAATCCCGCATAGTACACCATATATAGAGCACCTGATCATCCCAAACTAAGAGACAATAAAATGTACACGTAGCATCTTCATGCTTGTTGCGATCTCTATGTTTTTGGAACGTAATTGCAAGTAGGGTGCAGTCATCATTTCTGATATTCCGCGGTTTTAAGAATACTTGCTTTGATTTCCTCGAATGTTTACTTACACCGCTATTAACAAGCCAATTATGCGTCTTGTTTTCGGTCTTCTGACTCTGGCACTACGTAAGTAGCAGAATCAAAGGAGTATATTAGATAAGAACCTCTGCAAGCAAGATTTACTCACCGTCAACAGGCAGATTCACAATATCATTACTAGATATCGGAACTTTAGGCGTAAAAAATCAAAGTTTTCGCGACTCTTAGAGACACAGAATCTTGCCATTTCGGCGTATATCGTCGTGAAAAACTCCAGTTTGGGTAGGTAAGGGCTCAGTTTTGATTTACTTCAGCAGCGTATTTTGCGACAATTTAGTGACGCGACGCAAAAAAGGGAAGAATTTTTCTTTCTTCTTGAAAATAGGCCACGTAAAAGATGCTAGTTAAACAGAATTAGGAGAAATGCAGGGTTATTTGTCAGGAAAAGAAAGGCTTGAAGCCATGGCAAGCAAAATCAACCTCAATAATTTGCTGCTTGAAGTTTTTTAAGCTCCAATTCTCTGCTAAAAAATCACTCTCAAACACACAAGGTCTACTGAAGTTAATAGAGCGTCCTTGTATATCAAAATGATGCATGACCTGATTACATATAAAACATCAACATGTTTGCTGCCCAGATCCTACAGCAGTACTTTGGCGAAGAATGTTATTTCAGACAGAACGAAAGAATGCCAGACACAAATTGCTCTACAACCAACCGGCGGGTCTGTCCTGGACCTTCGAAGAGAGCTCTGCATTCTTATTGTGAACGGTGCCCAGGCTCTCGGCTGCGAAAATTTCTTCTGCTAGTAATCTGAAATAAGCACGCGACTGTTCAAATTCGCTTTCAATTGAAACGTGGTGTACATAATTTGGGGTGCAACCTTTTGTCGACTGTAAAGCTTTCAATACCACAACGAGGGTTTTTGTATTATTCGCCCGGGCTCAGCCGGATTTTTCCAGGGCTGAAAACGGGCCCAGGAGGAAAAGATACATTCGATAGCTGCTACTTAAAGAAACAACTGCTACTCGAAGAAAGATCGTAACTGGTGGTATTTACTCGTTGACAAAGAAGAACGGTTTTCTTAGCTATTCCCAGCACCGAAGACCACCATTGATAATGCGGGGAAGGGCAATTATTCCATACAACTTTCTGAGTTCTTTTGTACAGATTATGACTACTGAAGCTTCAGTAACTATCCACCATATTCCATTTGTCAATATGATACCGCACGCAAGAAAAGGCAACTAACTCCCTTGATGCTAGGTTTGTCGATTCTTTTGAATGTTACCCGGCACGGCGCTTAACAGCTCTCATGACTACAGTACCTGAGAAGTGCCGAGAAGCTCATTCTTATAAGCTCCGTTTCTCGTTCCTTGTTCGTCATATATGAGCTGATTTTGCGGGTCGGCTCTGCACTCGGTACAGATCCATGAATACAAGTGTGCTGGTGGCGCTACCTGAAAACTCTGGTGTGTGGTATTTGTGCGCATTTTTCCCCCAGGAGGTGTTTTACCTTGAGTGGCGTGTGGTCGGTTGTGTGGCGTTCGTTTTCTTCTTTGACGTTTTTTTTTTTATTCTGCTTTGCAATGAATAGAGCTTATCAACTGAGGTTTCCGCCGTTGGCGCACGGACACCGCTTCAGAAGGACATAAAACAAAACAGCTCGTGGGTACAAGTGTGACACCGATGAGGTTAGCTACTGTGTCGCGGGCCACTGGTGGCTGGGCCGATGTGGCAAGTTCTAAGTGGCGGCAGCAGCAGCTCGGTTTGCGTTTCTCGACGTGTTGGGCATGGTTAGCGGATTTTTCGCGCAAACGCATTGCGACAAACACGCCATTGCGGTCTTCTAAGACGAGAACAGTCATTGTACAACATCGATTAGAAAAAAAAAACAAATCTGCAACACAAAAACGCCTTTTTAGGTGTCACGAAGGCTTTTTTTGCACATATAGTCAGAATGGGTGCTCAAAAAACTTATAATTAAAATAGGCACTTTTACGCACAATAAACTATTGCTTAAAATGAACCCTTTTACTAGTTAGTGCTTCTGTGTTCAATAGGCTTGATAAGGATTGAATAAAAGCATAGGCATATTGCCAAATCTTTCAGTCTCTAATCATCTCCATATCTGTTGAAAACAGGGGTCCCAATGATGCTGTCTTCAACCTTGAATCATGAGTGTACGTGCTTTATGACTCTGTCTCGACGTTTCTCTCATTACTATCCTTTTTTCTCATGTCCACATACTTTTAGAATCATCTGCCTTGAGGCAGCCACATTTTGTAGTGGCCCCTTTTGGGTCATTACTTATTACTCTCATTCCATTGTTCTGTCTATTTTTCCTAACACTGTTACCAATTTCTTTAGTTATTTATTTGTTTATTTTCTCTCTTGTCTGTTTATTACTGTACTTTTCTTCTACGCCAATAACCCCATCCTCATTACTCGTCATTACGTTTTTGTCTGTAGCGTAGCGGCTATATAAATGTGTCCTAATTCTTACTGGACTTCATTGGGTGGTACATCCACTTCTCCTTTCGGCCCTGTAAGGCCAGGTATGGGGAAGAAAAGGTAACAGATACCCAATAGGTCGCTGGCCATTTGCGTTGTCGGGCTACTCCATGCCACCACTCCGCCTGTTACTATCCCCAATTGTTATTTTTGTTCTTGCGTGTATTATTTGCTTCTGGTTTTGTTTGTCATCTCGTTTGTGTAATCTATCTTGAACAGGGCGGATGACAACATTGGTGTGACGGGGACCTCCCGGAGAGGATCCATCCAGTTTTTCAACACATGGGGCCCGTCAACCTGGCTGTCGCCATCTTTCGGGGCACTTTGTTGACTGGACATAAAGCGGGGCCCGTTTCTTAACCCCACCTTCAGTCGACAAACAAATATCTATGTCAAGTCGGGAAATAAAATTTGAATCACCAGCCCATAGGCGTCGAAGAGAGAGCGAATCGTTCCTTTTTGTGACGTATTGTGTGCGGGCGAAACGTATGAGTCAAGCAAATGCTGGATAATTGTCCTTAAAACTTACTTCCAAGTTTCGTTACAAACTAATTATTACGGGCTTTTGATGAACCTGGTAAACTTTTTCCTTTGCAAGAACTGCAAGAAAATTCTTTTTCAAAAAGTAACTGTTGACTCATGCTTAACATAACCCAATTGTCCATTGTATAATTATTGAATTGCTTTGCAGGAGGAGGTCTTTCGAATATGGAGCCCTTAGAGAAAACCGTTAGTACGGAGACCGGCACTAATCAGATGCTTATGCATTATCGCCCTTCGTGAAAATGTCGGACACCTTAGGGACTTGCATACGTCGGTTGAATTCACTTCGCTCGACTCATAGGTTACATAGCTTAGTCAATATAGGGGCTAATCTCTCTATCATGTGTTTAACTGGGGAAATCTGCGCATACTCTGCATCACGAGATTTGCTAATTTTAAAGCTCAAGAACAGAACATTACTTCCCAAGAAGTGGTTCGGCTTACGCACACTGATTAAAATACAAGAGACTGGTCTGTGGAACTAAGGAAATATTTGGTACATAATAATGGGAATTTGGTAATTCGTATAAGAACCTCCTGCACAGGGAATATTGTGCTTGAGATTTACTGACTTCGTCGAAAATGTCCTAATGGAATAGGTCGTAGCTTTCATATTAAAGCAATTGCTCAGAATATAAAAATTGCCTCGAACACAGAGCGTACTGGGTTCGAATACGCGTTCCGCCAGCCCCTCACCTGTTCCTGTATTTAGTACGGCCGTTCCTAGTCCATTGTAAACCATTGAAAGGGTATTACGATTGGAAAGCAGCCACCAGTTTTTCTACAGGTCCTGACCGTTGTATATCTAGCAGGACCACCTGGTCACACGCAACATCGCATTGGAGGTTGAGTTGTTTGTCTGCTGCTTTCTTGCAGAGGCGGTAACCTCTTTGAGTGCCAACCATGGCGGTGACGTGAATTTGTGCCTTGGTGGAACTGCTATACTTTGATGGAACCGTGAACCTACCGTTAAAATACGTACAATAGACTTTCTGGCCGGTAGCTAGACCTTTGTGCGGGACTAGAACGCTTGGGATATTGCCCCGGGGTTTAGCGGAGACCACTCTTATTAAAAGAAATGAAGGGGTGCAAAGCACATCATGAAGATCAGATAACAGCAGAACTCTTGAAGGATGATGGAAAAATTGTACTTGAAAAACTGGCAAACCTATTTCCGCAAAGCCTAATCACCGCAAGTTTACCGGAATCTTGGAGGAACGCGAACATCATCCTAATACATAAGAAAGGTGACATGAAGGGCTTGAAAAAAAACAGGCCGATCAGCTTCTTGTCAGTCGTCTACAATGTACTTACCAAGGTAATCGCTAACAGAATTTCTGCAACCTTAGATTTCATTCAGCTTAAAGAAAGAGCAGGGTTCTGTAAAGGTTACTCAACAATGGACCATATTCACACGATAATTCAGGTGATAGAGAAGAGCGCTGAGTATACTGAACCGCTGTAGATAGCCTTCATAAATTATGAGAAAGTATTTGACTCGATCGAAACCTTAGCAGTCATTCAGGCACTACGGAACCAGGGGGTCGATGAGCTTTATGTAAAAATACTTGAAAATATATACAATGGGCCCACAGCTACCATCATCCTCCACAAGAAGAGCAGTAAAATACCTATAAGGAAGGGCGTCAGACAAATAGACGCAATCTCTCCAATGTTATTCACAGCATGTTTACAAGAAGTATTCAAAACGTTGCATTGGGAACAGGTGGGAGTAAGGGTTAATGGAGAATACCTCAGTAACCTCACATTTGCTGATGACGTTGCCATGCTAAGGAACTCGGGGGACGAATTGCAAAACATGCTTTCCGAACTAGACGAACAGAGTAGAACCGTGGGCCTGAAAATGAATATGCAGAAAACCAAAGTAATGATCAATAACCTAGGGACCGCACTGCACTTTGGGATAGGGTGCGAGGCAGTGGAAGTCGTAAGCCAATATATCTACTTAGGCCAAGTGGTGACCCCAGATCCCAACCATGAGGCAGAGATAATTAGAAGGATCAGAATGGGGTGGAGTGCATATGGCAGACATTTTCACATAATGAATAGCAGCCTACCATTCTCGCTGAAGAAGAAAGTGTATGAGAGCTGCACCTTACCGGTACTCACCTACGGGCAGAAACTTGGAGGCTAACTAAGAGGGTTCAACTTAAATTGAGAACGCCTCAGCGGGCAATGGGGCGGGAATTGATAGGTGTAACATTAAGGGACAAGAAGAGAGCGGAGTGGGTGAGGGAACAAACGCGTGTTAAGGACACATTAGTAGAGATTAAGAAGAAGAAATGGACGTGGGCACGGCATGTAATGCGAAGGCAAGATAACCGTTCTTCTTTAAAGGCAATAGAGTGAATCCCTAGAGAAAGCAAACGGGGCAGATGGTGGCAGAAAGTTAGATGGGCAGATGAGATCAAGAAGTTTGCGGGGATAAAACAACAGGATTGACCGAGCATCGCAAACCCATTGATGTAGGCTTTGTAACGCTAATTTTCGGCAATCGCGAGCGGGAAGCCCAAATTGTAACCCTGCAGACTAAACCGCCATCCTGGTCACGAAGCGTTGCTGTAAATTTGCAGAAATTCGCCTTATTTAGAAGAACCATAAATCTTGGGCGCATTGCTACAATGCCAGGACACTGTACAGAAACATATAGTGTAACCGTTCTATTTCCCGCCGAAATACGTCTGCCGTTGTGCAGGCAAGAGGTGTTTGGGCAATCAGACTGATTTTTAAAATGGATACATACGCTTCATCGTATTCAATAGTGCTTCTATGAAAGCAAGTTAAAGAAGTCGGCTACTGCAGTATACTTTCTGAACATTTCAAATTAGTCCGTAAGGCGGTTTAACGTTTTTGCAATGGCTGTCAGCTTTCTGTTTATTGAATTACGGTTTTGTGATTTGCAATTATTGAGCTTCATTGTCGTTCATATGGGAGCGACAATCGCATCAAAGCGCAAAATCTATGCAAGTATTTCTTGAGCTACTCAGGTAGCATCGTTTCTTGCTCACCGCCAGAAAAAAATGGTTTCAGTAAAACAGCAGAGATTTACAAATGGTAAATGTAGAATCTCTTTGAATGGGTCACAGCCGCATCGCCATCGACCGCCATAGGCCGGGTGCGGCCAGCCATTATCTGTAGTGAACTTAGGTCAATCTCCCTTGGGTGGCATGGTCATGTCTCACGCTTCCCGAGTGCACGCATTCTTTCTTCGTCTTCTGTTCCCTTCGACGTTCCATTAAACATAGACCTCGATGGTCGCTCCTCTCCCCCTCGACGCTTGAGTCTTGTCCTTGGGGGTCGACGGATCCCACAATTTGGTGCCGAAACCCGGGACTCGTGTCTGCCAGGCCGACACCGACAAGCAGGACCGATAGCTTTTCTTCGACGGCTTCTGCTTGACTGACCGGCGGACCTACCTCCAAGGACCAAAGATGATTTCAATCGAGCGCAAGCTGCGGCGACGAACTGCCCTTCGCGACAAGCTTTCCGCCTTCTTGACGGAGATAGAAGACGGCCTCCGAAGTGGCACCCTGACCACGGCGATGAACGCAGCGGTATCCTTGGAGAGGATCGAGGCCATGTATCGACCCATCCTGAAGCTGGACGAGGACATTTTGGGGGACATCATGGACGAAATGGTCACCGAAGAGACTTCCAACACGACTTCCTACAACGACAAGGTGGTGAAGATAAGAGCGGAGCTTCAACACAGATCTCGAGGCGAACAGGCTGGTGAGTCGCTCGTTTCCCCTTCTTTAACGAGACCGCCGCCTAGCGAAACCGCAACCACCAAAACGAAGCTACCGACCATAGAACTGACGAAGTTTGATGGAGACCGTCATAATTGGACCAGATTCTGGAGTCAATTTGAGCACGCCATACACAAGAATTCGGAACTGCGAGCGACTGAAAAGTTTCATTATTTGACCAGCCTGCTTACCGGATCGGCCGCTTCCGCAGTAACTGTGCTCCCCGTTACAGAACAGTGCTATTACGACGCAGTAGAAATACTCCTAAAGCGGTTCGGCGATCAAACTAGGATTGTTCAAGACCACCTGCGGGCACTGATTGACATCAGAGCAGTTTCGTCTTCGAGTGACGTCGCACAACTTCGAAAGCTTTACGACGAGGTTCAAGTACACTGTAGGAGCTTGAACGCCCTTGGAACAAGCGCGGACACCTATTGCTCCATGTTACGTGAGCTGCTTCTACGAGCACTCCCTCGAGACATGATCGTGAGGTACCACCAGTGGTCAAGAACTTCGTGTACTGCTTCGAGGTCAACTGGCATAGAGCGAGAGCAACAACCGATCGACCACAAGAAAAAGTTTGACGAACTCATGGACTTCTTTGGATACGAAGTTGAGGGCCTGGAAGCAGTTATTCAGGACACGTCGGATTTAAGGAAGTTTAAGAAGGACGACAAGCCAGGGGAACAGCTACGAACAGGAATTTTCGAACATGAACATACTGCAGCGTTCCTGCATGCCGCAGCTCCCGACATACGAAAGTGCTTGTTTTGTTCCGCCTCACATGACGCAGCGTCTTGCGAAGCTGAAGACGTAACCATGGAACATAAGAAGAGCCTTCTTACCAGATACGGACGTTGTTTCTGTTGTTTGACCCGAGGACAGACCGCCAGAAAGTGCAGAAAGAGAATTGCCTGCCTGCGCTGTAAACGACGACATGTCTTCTCGATGTGCAACGCAGATCCGGACAGCCATGAAAAGGGACAACTTATATCGGACCACCTACAGCTCCTCTCAGGAAAAACAGGTAGCGCGATCCTCCTCCAGACGCTGAACATCCAGGCTTCCGGCGCCCGTAGCGCCGAAAGGTTCAGGATTCTTTTAGACGGGGGAAGCCAGCGGAGTTTCATCACTACCGCAGCCTCTAGGAAGTTAGGATGCGAATTTCTTGGAAAGGAGGTCCTGACTGTAGGAGTCTTCGGAGGGAAAGAAACTAATGAAACTCTAAGAAGAGTTCGAGTTCACCTGCTTGACCCTACAGGTGAAAAAGCATTCAGTGTCGAAGCACTGGAGGTTTCGTCGATCTGCAACCAGATGATTCCTGTTCCCGACCAGAACATCATAAATATTTTAAAGTCGCACTCTATCGACACGACAGCTGTACTGTGCGGATCAGGAAAAAACAACGGCATATCGATTTTGATTGGTTCCGACTTCTACTGGGACATAGTGACAGGGAACATAAAAACAGTTGGACCCAGCACGAAAGCTGTAGAAACACGACTGGGCTGGACAGTTCAAGGACGTGTTCAGACTACGCCGAAAACAGTCCACTGTAAGAACGTCGTGGTTCTACACGCGAGCCTGCCTGGTGTACCTTTCGCTTTCGAACGATTTGGAGAATCGGAGGCCACAGTCAGTAAAGATCCAGTACGCGCTTCAACGAGGGTTCAAGTCTCAGAAGACGCACGACACGAACACGCTCTTCCTCGGAAGCAGGACATCGACCTATCCGACAACTTCGATGCAGAAGAGCGAACATGTGACCAGTTGGTTGAGACCCCGGATAAGGGGCAGTGTTGCTCAAGAAGCGAGAACCTGACTGACGCCCTAAAAAAAGGAATAGGAGACCAGTCGCTGCTACAGTCCCCATTGTGGTGGGAAGACCCTACGTGGATGTGTTCGCATCGGGAGCTCCAGAAACCAAAGAGTCCTCTCGGGCTGCCACAGAAAATAGCGGAGGAGGATAGTGCACCATACTTCACCTTTCAGTTATTGATTTCGAAGTCGGTGAACGTTACCCGATCGAACCAGGCTACCCTCTCAACTTCTCTGCCCTTTAAAAGCATGCTGGCTCTACGTCCTTCGCGGCCGGGAAGATGTAGAATCTCTTTGAATGGGTCACAGCCGCATCGCCATCGACCGCCATAGGCCGGGTGCGGCCAGCCATTATCTGTAGTGAACTTAGGTCAATCTCCCTTGGGTGGCATGATCATGTCTCACGCTTCCCGAGCGCACGCATTCTTTCTTCGTCTTCTGTTCCCTTCGACGTTCCATTAAACATAGACCTCGATGGTCGCTCCTCTCCCCCTCGACGCTTGAGTCTTGTCCTTGGGGGTCGACGGATCCCACAGTAAATACAGCTTTTCATTTATTCGGAGCACATCTCTCAGAAGTACTGCTCAGAATACTTGTAGTATTCCTGGGGTTATTTGTTTAATTTATTTATACAGAATCGGCAAGCTATGTAACATTGTGCATTCATGTTTTGCGTGCTGGTTTAATTTGAGTTGACCGCGGGTTGCATGTGTGCCTTGGAGATGAGCTCGCTGGAAACGAGCTTTTGCACCTTCCCATGCAACGATCGGGTCCTAAATGAAGGCAACAACATTCTGGTGGGCACCCGGGCTCATTCAAGTCACTTTCACACTTGAAAAAAACCAGAACAAAAAAAACGTTATTCAGCTTCGGAAAGGAGACTCCTGTTTATGCTTTATGCTTTTGGGTTGGGCATAAAGACTCAGAGTAAGTAAAAATATTTTATTCATATTCGCAGTGAAATATTTGTGCAAATTTTAGGAGATTTCGACAATGACAAGGTGGCCCTGAATACCGATGCTACGACAGGGTGTTGAATTTGCTTTAAATATAAAGATAATATACAGTGCACGGTGAATAACGCAAACAAATGCGACCTTGGTTTTTACACATCAATTATATACTGTGTTAATCGATAGCCAAAAAATTATATCCTTTACCAGACGTAAATAGATTTTAAATCAATGAAACAAACAAGGTATAATGCGGAGAGATGAAGCACAGCAGGTGAAATATCTAGTAAACTAGTTCAGTATAAAAGTAGTTTTGAACAAAGTTAAGCTTAGATAGGTATCTTTCTAAAACACAATATTTCATAAATATTACTAATTGATTGTTTAGGCTGTTGTTTTGCTCGACAAGTCAACCGAACGCCTAATAAAGTTGCACTGTAAAACCATTGTGAACAAGCAATCTGTAAATTGCACGTAGAAATCCTCGTGAGGAAGCAGACATCCCTAAACTGACGTTGTTAACTTAAATGGGCTCTCAGGTTTTCAAAACGGAGAAATTTCCAACAACAAGAACTTCAGTCAAAGAATCGCTTTTGAACATTAGGAGGCAGTTATGATGACCACACGCACAGAAGCAAGCGCTTTTGTTTCCACAGTGTGTTTTAAAGTTTTCAGCTTGAACGTCAATCACAAATAAATAGAATTTTGCATTGGTGAGGAAGAACTACGGGCAGGGTTAGGCAATCTGGACATCTGCATGGGCTGTGCTGGATGTTGTAGGAACCAGCTGTGGGGTAATCACGTTGTAACTGGCAACGTTTGTTAACTTCAAACAGCGCTTACCCAACCGGAAAAAAGAAACAGGAATGACGCAAGTGTGCAACCAAACACACTAGCTCCGCTTATTAACACGATCGCGTTATAATGTTCATTTTTCGATTCCCCCGTGGCGCCTAGCTCTCCGCTATCAGCCGTGCTAATCAGGCATCCACGGAAATACTCACCGCTGCCACCCGGAAGCTGCGACTGTGGCAGCAAGATTCGAGGGCTCTGCTAAACGTTTAATTTGGCGCTACGGTCACAGAAGTTCGGAAAATAGGACAACAATACGACGTCGAGTACCGGAGAGGACACGCGTTTTAACCAAGTGACGCGCCTGTGGTGAGAAAATTGTTCTATGCCCAGTCGGTGGTAGCATGTTCGGAAGACGCGGTCTCCACCCATGCCCACAACTTCGGTCATCACACCAAAGTGGGTTTGTAGCAGGAGATAACAAATCTAAATTTCTGGTAATTCATGCCCCGAGGCTAAGCTTGGGCTACGAGGCATGTCGTAGTGGAAGACTCCTGAATAAGTTTGACATCATGAGGATCTTTAACGTCCCATGAAATCGCGACACACTGGCGTTTTTGCTTTTTGCTTTCATCAGAAAAACGAGAGAACGCTTGGAACCAGTGGCCTTTGGCTCAGCAGCGCCACGCCTTACCCACTCAGCTACCGCGCAAGGTTTTCCACCGGGGCTTATCCCGGCACCAACAGTAGCTGACCCAACTAAAATAACGTACAAAAGAATAACGCCAGTCTCTCAGAAATCTAGGCAGACATAGATTATAGGCCGAAAATGTAAAAAAAAGCCAACTCTATAACGTCTAACCACAAGTTCTCAAAATACTTTGCAATATACTCACGGTATTGAAAAATCAGCTTAAAATAGGTACGGATATCCCCCCAGAGAACAGCCACGTAAAAATGTTTCGCGGGGTTCTAGACAAGCAGGCTCCTCCGAACTCACAAACGTGAAAAATAGAAAATGTTTAGGCAATCATTGCCAAGAAATCGCTAGAAAAGATTAGAGAAACGATAAAAAAATAACGCCAATCCACCCCGTGAATGTGGTTGGAAAGCAAAGCTGTAAGCGGCACCTATAACGATTACCCATGCGACGTCACTTAAATTCACTCACATCGCTCTACAAATAGTATAACCACAGAGAAGTTAGATGCACTTAACCACACCATTTATTACTTCAAAGAGATATTCTTCGTAAGGTTAAATCAATGCATGATGCATGACGGTGTTTGGTTGAGTTGTATTGGTGTAGCACAAGAGTGGAAACTTTTTTTATAAAGTTCAAGTAGGCTCCAACCCGGTGTTAGACGATCTGACTTCTCCGTCTCTGCGCCGCGGACGGAGGCGACGAGATTTGCGGCAGAGAAGGAGGAGGAGTGGGAGGAAGAAATACTTCTATTCAGATTTCTGAACAGCCCAGAGTGAAGCCCTGGGGAGTGATTCGTTCTTCTGTGGGGCCCATATGCAGTCCGTGCGGCCTATGTTCTGTCCACCCGCTGGAGCTGGGTAGGTAGAGAGGGCCTGGACAGCAGCATCTCCCATTGCTCTTTTTGGGTAGTTGACGGAAAGAGAGGAGGGTGCTCAGGGCTAAAGTCGCACACACCAATTATGGGGTGGAGTGTCCCAATTCTAAACAAAATTTACATTCAGCGCCGTAGCGATTCGGATGCATTAAGTGAAGACGCGTAGGCTGTGGGAAGGAGCCCGGATTGTATGAGCCGTAGGGTAGCATGTTGTTCTCTGGAAAGGTCAGGGTAAGGCGAAGGTGCGCTCTGTCTCAGAAGGCGATAATGCTAGGTTATCTCCCTGAACATGACAAGCGGGTGACTGTCCTTGTGCGGCTCTAGAGCACGGGAGGTAAAAGCGCAGGCTTGTTGGGTGGGCGTATTTGTTGCCCTCCATTGAAGCGTGAAAGGGTGTCCAGATGAGCTAAATGGAACCGTTTGGGGATTGGTTTTTAGCACGCACAGTGCAGGTCAGGACACCCAACCCGACTGGTAATTCGAGTAGTCTTGCTGGGAATCGGTGACTACCCTCCGAACCCCTGGTTTAGTGAGAGCCAAGGTGATGGCTGCCTGATCTGCTGCCGTCATGTCTTGGGTCTTGAGTGAGGTAGACGCAAGGAAGTTTGTTCTGGAGGTAGCCACGGTGATAGCGTATTGCTGCCCACGATATTTGGAGGCGTCTGTGTATATAACTGCATGATCCCCACCGAGGGTGATGTTTAGAGCTTGCGCCTGTGCTTTTTGTGACCCTCGTCATGTGAGGGGTTCATATTTCTAAGCAAAGGGAGCATCCTTAGTTTTAGTCGCCAAGAGTCTGTGAGTACGTCAATCAGAGTGACATTTTGGGCTGCCCAGCCAGTCTGGTGAAGCATGCGGTTACCCACCGCAGTTCTGAGTCGGACCTTCTGGTTAGAAATATGGCCTTCTATCAGCTCTCCCACCATGTTGTGGAGCCCCGTGCTAAGCAGCCTCTGTGTGGATGCACTCATGAGAAGACCAATGGCCGGCTCGACCGCCTTTCTAATCATTTATAACGCATCTCTATGTCTTCCTTGTCGAAAAGAAGACAGGGGGTTGACATAAGAGACTCTTGAGAGGACAAAAGCTTCAATTAATGGAAAGGTACCGGATTTTTTTAGGCCTCGCTTCTTGGGGGCAACTCGCCTGATCATGTGTGTGATGATTAATACAGTTTTTGAGGCGCTGCAAGGAGACGTCACTCTTGGTGTTAGCCTCGAGATGTAGGCCCAGAATCTTGATGCGGGGGCTTGGAGTGATGGCCTGACCATCAAGTAGTATTTGAATGTATTCTTTGATTTGGCGTGAGGGCGGACGACAAGGAGCTGTGATTTTTTACGTGAACACTGGAGGCCACAGGCTTTAGCACACTGGCGTACTAGACATGAGATGCCATGCATTGGTTTGAGCTTCCTATAATTTTTGTAACTCTTAGCACATGAGAAAGGTGTGCACAGGGCCGCTAGACGGGCGGGAGGGGTCGCTTGACACTTTCACGTGGCATTCAGCGAGAACGCAGGTGGTAAACCTGTAGTGCTTGGTGAGTACACCACCTGTCTTCTCCGTCTTCGCATGGGCTCGTAGCTAAGTCGGTAAGACAACGGGGCTGTTGCTGTGTTTGTCTGTTAGTTCCAGGTTCGATTCCCGGTGGTGCCGGTGAATTCTTTTATTTGTTCGCTGGAGTTTTCTGGTGACACCGACGGTCGCGGTGGGGGTAAGAGGTAAAAAGCTTTGCTTTAAAACTGTGCAACCACTGACCGTGACTAGAATGTTTCAGAAACTACCATACGAATAATTTACCAGCACCAAAGAAAGGGAAGCAAGCACCCCCATTCGGACAGCATATACGGCAGCTCTCAACCTGAAAATTTCAACCATGCGACGAAGTAACAAGAGGTGGACCCCCAGGGTAACAGAAGGAACATCATAGACGGGTGTAGGAGAAGAAGGTCATATTTAATCGCGGAGAAAAATCAGTATTAGAATCGAAGAGTGAACTCGGGAAGCACCCACAACTGCGGGTGAAGGATAATAGGTGAGGATTTCCAGCTGGAGCAGTGCTAAATGGGATGTGGTGGTAGTAACGATGAATAGGTCCTAAACCTGTGTCTTCCAAACACATTTGAAGAAATCAGAGAGACAGTACTGCCGCGAATCATGCAATGGGTTGGTTTATTTGTGTTTTGCTTTTACCGTCCAGCTGCGCCGGTCTGTGTTATCTGTGTTATCTGCGTGACCAGGGAAGCGCGTGTTACATTCTATCTTTCTAAGCCGTATACGTTATGTCTTCTGATGGGGAGAGCATTCCGAACTAACGTGAACAGCCTTGAATAATTTTCTTTGTTCTGGATGTATTTCGACCGTTCCTGATAAACTCGTGCCTACAGATAAATTCTTGCGAAGCCGACGCCGCGGCATTCGAATCGCCAGATCTCGCCTGCACACGTCACTTTGTTGACTGCTGCTTCGCCGCCTGTGTATTCTTTGAGTTGTGAGGGGAGCACATGTTTTCTTTAATAAACGTGCTTTCCTTGAAGACAACTGCGTGATGTTTGACTTCGTGACATCTAGTGGAGGTGCGGGGTAAATGCACCCTACGCAATCGTCAAGCCGACAAACAAGCCCCAATCGTGCCAGCCGCCGACAGCAAGGTCTTCAGCTGCAGTTTGGAATGCTTCCGGATAACCTGAAGAAAGAAGACTTCGTGAAAACCACCATGATCAACGCAGGCATATAGACCACTGCTTCAAATTCTGCCCTCGTTCTCCAGCAACCAAGGGAGCCACTATCCTTCCTAGGGTCACCTTCAGATGATCCTGAAGACTGGTTGGAGGAAGTCGAACGCGTCAGGCTGTTTAACCGATGGGACGACGTGGAGACACCGAGGCAAGTGTTCTCTTACCTGCAGGACTCAGCACGTATCTGGTTAGGAAACCATGAGTGTTCCCAAGAGAATTGGAATGATTTCACAACTCAATTTTTAACGACGTTCACCACAGTTGTGCTAAAAAAGCGGGCCGAGGACTTCCTACAAACGTGAACACAACGCCCTAACGAATGCGTTCTTGTGTTTGCCAAAGAGATGAAGAGGCTTTTCAGGTGTGCTCACCCTTGCATGGTGGAAGAAAACAAGTTACCCTTCTTTATGCGTCATGTGAAGGAGGAACTCTTTGCTGGACTTGTCTGCAATCCGCCCAAAACTGTCTCCGTATTCGTGACCGAAACCAGAACCATTGAGAAAGCCTTCGAAACTCGTGCTAAGCAGTATGACCGCAGCTTTGTTGGACGGGCAATGCGAATTGCATAGATAGCATGCGCATTCCCACAGATAGCCTACGCGAAACTGCTCCCAAAAGCTGCGGAAACTGCTCCCAAAACCGCCGCAACCACAAGTCGCTTCCCTTACCGACGTCATTAGAGAAGAAGTGCAGCAAGCGCTGGGAACTTCAACGACGCCAGAAGCACCTCGCGAGCCGCAAGCCATGGCCTACGCTGCTGCTGTCTGTCGCCCCGCCCACCTGCGCCCTCTTGTCACGAGGCTCTCTACCGTCGTTCCCTGTCACCGGCCCGACCACCTGCGGTAAAACCCGCCGCCCCAAGGAAGACCGACGTATGGCGAACGCCCGACAATCCTCCGCTGTGCTACCACTGTGGGGAGGCCAAACACATCTACCATCGCTGCCCCTACAAGAGGCTCGGTTTGCGAGGGTTCTCCGTCGACGCACCACGCCCCCGACCCGGCCAGCGGCCATCGGAGATCAACGAATACCATTCTAACACCACCCGTGGACCAACCCGTTTGAACCGTTCGCAGTCGCCCTACCCATACCAGTCGCTAACGACCGTAGCAATGCTGAGTTATTATTATTTTTTGAATGTTTATGGCGCAAGGTCAACTGGGGCAAAGAGCGCCAAAACAATATTCATATATGAGGGGTGAAACCTTAAACACTAAGTAAAGTCAGCAAAAACAAAAGTAAAATCACAAAACGACAATGAGCATGGCTGGTGTATAGGGCCAGATTTCATTAGGCGT
Organism: Haemaphysalis longicornis; assembly: GCF_048455015.1. Classification (NCBI taxonomy): domain Eukaryota; kingdom Metazoa; phylum Arthropoda; class Arachnida; order Ixodida; family Ixodidae; genus Haemaphysalis; species Haemaphysalis longicornis. The sequence continues at coordinate 4,423,303 of NW_027526245.1, forward strand.
GCTAGGAAACGAGGTTTAAAAACTTGACGTCTGACAAATACTCAAACACACGTTTCACATAAACAATGGCATCGTCACCTAGAAAAAACAGTGGATGTAGGGGAATATGTTGTCTGTAGAGTTCTCTGAAGTGTTTGTGTCGTGTTGTGTGAAGTGCCTTGCATATGATTAGTATGTGCCCTACGGATAGGGCCTCTTCACACCTGCTGCACTGGGGTCTAGAAGATCCCGTCAGCAGATACGAGTGCGTTGCATGGGTGTGCCCTATCCGCAGCCTACCCAAGGCGACTTCTGTGTGTCCGTTGCATGTGTCAGTGGTGTATGGTCCCAAGCGGGGTTTTATAACGTGTAACTTGTTATCTGTCTGTTCATTCCAGTGTGTTTGCCATGATCTACGCAAGTGTTGTCTTATGTGTGGCTTGAGGTCTGCATATGGTATGGTTGTTATGTCTACAGTGTTCCTGAGTGCAGAAGCAGCAGCCCTCTCGTCTTCCAACTCATTCCCAGCGATCCCAGCGTGTCCTGGGACCCAGCAGAGGAGCAGCGGATGCTTCTGTGCATACACAGACATGATAGTGTTAAATACAAGATTAACTATGTGGTTTTTGGGGGTGTATGCGATGCGAGTGCGCAAACTACACACAAGAAATCTGTGTGATGATAGACTTCGGAATTTGATTTTCAAGTATGTGTCGTACAATAAGTAAACTTCCATATGCTTCTGCTGAAAAAAAAATTGTTGTGTGGACGCTCATGGTTCTGGCTGCACTAAAATTCGGACCACGAGCAGCGCAGGAGACAACAGTGGAGGTTTTAGACGCGTCACTGTAAAGATCTGCAAGTGGGTACTGAAACTGCAGAGACAGAAAGTGCTGCAGTATTGCAGCTCGCGGTACCCAATTTTTGTCAAGTTTCATAAAAAAAAGGTCGGAGGACATAGGACGAGCTTTCAAAGGAAGTAAAATGTCTGAAAAGGGTGATCTGTACACATCTAAAAACGAAGCGCTCAGATCCGAGGCTCGCTCTCTCACTCTAAAGGAAAAGGGCAGAGAAACGGATGGGCGATTAACAAAAAGCACAGATGTGGATGTATCGTTAAACACAGGATAAAAATGATGGTTATTCAGCGATGAAATTTTAAAAGCATAAAGTAAGTCCATGTACGTCCGTTGGTTCTCAAGGCTTCACTTATTACACTCAGCATACAGACTCTCGACTGGGCTAGTGCGAAAAGCACCCGACGCAAGCCGTAGCCCCAAGTGTAGCACTGGGTCAAGCATTCGCAACGCTGTTTTAGTCGCCGACCCATGTACCACACTGCCAGAGTCTAAACGAGACCCAATCAAAGCAGTATAGACCCGTAGTAGGGGTTCTTTGTCGGAACCATACGATTGATGGGAGAGAACCTTAAGTATATTCATTGTTTTCAGACATTTATATTTAAGTTCTTTGATGTGTGGAATGAATGTGAGTTTCTGGCCATGCACAACACCTAAGAACTTGTGCTCCTTGTTCACAGGAAGCGACACGCCATTAAGAGTAATGTCGGGGTCCGGACGGACCCCGCGCTTCCTGGAGAACACAACGCAGGAGCTTTTTGCAGGATTCAAATTAAACCCATTCCTGTCTGCCCAGCCGGCAAGCTTCTTGACACCAAGCTGGACTTGACGTTCGCATATTGACATATTACATGATTTAAAATATGTTTGCACGTCGTCTACATGCATAAAATAAGAGATTGTTGATGGCAGTGCCTTTCCAAGAGAGTTCATCTTTACTATGAAGAGAGTGCAACTCAACACGCTACCTTGCGGCACGCCATTTTCTTGGATGTGAACCTTTGAAAGTGCACAACCAACTCTTACTCTGAACGTTCTCTCTGACAAATAACTAACAAGGGTGTTCAAGATATTACCCGAAACACCGGATGACCTGAGGTCACTAAGGATGCCATAACGCCAAGCGGTGTCGTAGGCCTTCTCGAGGTCGAAAAAGACAGTTTAACAGTACTGCTTATGCACAAAGGCATCTTTTATGCAGGAGTCAAGTCCAACCAGTTGATCATTCGTCGATCGCCCCACCCTAAAGCCTGCCTGGCAGCTCTCGAGAAGACCATTGTACTCGAGGAAGCACACGAGCCTGCGATTGATCATCTTCTCGAAGAGCTTGCACAGGCAGCTCGTCAAGGCTATCGGACGGTAGCTTGAGCGGGACGGCGGGTCCTTTCCCTCCTTCAAGAAAGCCACTACTATGCCTTCCCTTCAAGAGCGAAGGATGTGCCCCGAAAGCCATATGTTATTGTATAGATGTAGAAGTGTTTCAAGGGTGTCTGAGTATAGGTGTTGTATCATTGTATATGTAATGTTGTCTGGGTCTGGAGCTGAGGGTTTACACGTGCTCAGAGCAGCCCTCAGGTCAGGTAGTGAAAACAGGGGGTTGTAAGAAGTCTGTGATTTGTTGTCGTGTAGCGACTTCTTTTCACTAGAGTCTTTATACTTCAGAAAAGTGTTCGTGTAGTGTGCTGAACTGGACACGCGTTGGAAGTGTTGTGCAAGTTTGTCAGCCTGGTCTTCCAGTGTGTCCCCGGTTGTACTGACCAGGGGCACTCTGTGTGTCTGTTGTCCTTTGAGTTTGCGTATACGTGTACATACCTTGCGTGTGTCTGTTTATGAGTTTATAGATGTTATGAATGAGCGCCAACTATCTCTTTTTGCCTCACGGCGCACACGTTTTCCGAATGCCTTCGCCCGTTTCAACAAGAGGAGGTTTCCCGACGTGGGGTACCGACGGAGGATACCCCACGCCTTGTTCTGGGCCTCTCGCGCCCGCCTACAGTCCTCATTCTACCACGGTCTCCGCTGGTTGCGCGGGGCTCCAGAGGCGTGGGGAATATACTTTTCGGTGGCGTAGAGGATGTGCGCCATGAGGAGTTGTGCGGCTTCATCTACGTGTAGGTGTCTTATAGTTGTGTAGTGCAGTTTCGATGTCTCTGTAAATGTGTTCGAATTAGCTCGTGCTTCATTGAACCTATTATGGGAAGATGAACTGCTTGGTCGTTTACCTATATATGTAAGTGAGGTGGGGAAGTGGTCACTGACCTATGGGTCAGTTCCCACACCCCACTCGAGAAGAGGAAAGAGAACTGCCGAGCCAGTAGCCAATAGCCAATAGTCTAGACATGAGTATGTGTTGTGTCCTATGTTATGATATGTAGGCTGTTTATTGTTGAAAAGCCATGCTCCAGAGGATGTAAGAAACCTCTCTATCAGGCGACCCCGGGCGTCCGTACGAGGAGATTCCCAAAAAGTATTGTGAGCATTAAGGTCGCCTGTTAGAATGTATGGTTCGGGCAGCTGGTCAACCAGCGCCTCGAAGTCAGAGCCAGAAAGCACAAAATCAGGACAAATGTATATGGAGCATACCGTTATCAACCTATTAAAAATTATTGTGCGTATTGCTACAGCCTCAAGGACGGTGATAAGAGTGATAGGGTGGCATGCAAGGGATTTCCTGGCTTATATGGCTACATTGCCCGAAGAGTGTGTGCAGCCAACGCTATTCTTTCTGAATACCATATAGCTATTTAAGAAATTTGATTGATTGGAATTTAAATGTGTTTCTTTGACACACAATATACTTGGCTGATTAGCATGCAGAATCTCACACACATCGTCAAGATTATTCAGAAGGCCTCTGCAGTTCCATTGAACAATGTTTTCTCTTCCCATTATTATGTGGTCAGAGCTAGTGGAGTGTGATTATTTATGTAGGGTCTTTCGGGGCTTGCACTCTTGAAGGGGTTTTCTGGCCTTCTCTACTGACCTGGACGTCGCAGCCCGTTCCTTCCGCTGCGATGAAAGCCGGAAGGGCTCGACGTCCATTTTCGTCATCTGAAGGCAAGGGGGTGCCCAGCGGACTGGGCCACCTTGACGTGGTACCCTTTCGGGTATTTATTGCCTGCGCTACCAGTGCCGAAGGCGTCGGGAGCACCACAGATGGCACAGGCAGTGGGGCGGGGAAGGGGGCCGCTGCGACTGCCTTCGTCTCCATCTCTGTGCCCTTGCATGTGCTTTGGGCCGGTAGAGAGGAAGCAGTGGATGCAGCGGCATTCCCAACAGACGATGTTGCCACCACATCCGCTGCTGGCTGAGCGAGCGGTGCAGAGGCTGGTTGGGCTGCCAGAGACAACCCAGGGGGGGCGGCGGCCGGACCAAGTCCGACTCGCGGTACGGGGTCCCCGCCGAAACCAGACGCCGCTCCACCCCCCAGAGAGCTGCGTCGGCGTACGTCCCCAGGGAGAAAGAGGCGAACCTCTTTCGCGCCTCTGGGAAGGAGATGTTCTCAGTGATCTTCACATTAATGATCGCCTTCTCCTACTTAAACCTCTCGCACTTTCGAGAGTAGGCAGCATGGGGTCCCTGGCAGTTGGCGCAGGTGAGGGTTGATGATGGACAATTATCAGATGGATGATCATGCTGAGCGCACTTTGCGCAGGTCAGACGACCACGGCAGGAGTTGGTTCCGTGCCCGAACAGCTGGCACTTAATGCTGGGGCGCAGGTTTGGAATGTAGTGCCGGATATTCCAATGTACAAAACCTGCGTTGACGTACTTTGGGAGTGTGGACCGGTCTAAAGTAAGGACAATGTGCTTGGTCGAAACTACTTTGTCATCCCTCCTCATAGTTATGCGCCTCACAGCTGTCACGCCCGGATTTCTCAGGCCCTACAGCAGGTCAGCATCTGTCTCATTCATAAGGTCTAGTTCGAAGATGACACCTTAAGTACTGTTCAGGCTCCGGTGGGGTGTCAAACTGATTTCAAGATTGGCTATGCGAGTTTGTTCAAGGCGGATCATGGCATGCTGTTGTTGTGTACTTCAACCAGGATTTCCCCAGTTCTTTGTTTTTTTGGCCTTAAATTTGTCACCAATGATCCCCGCCAGAAGTTTTGATATTAGGAACACGTGCTGTGATGCAAGAGGCTTTTCTTGTTCACTGGATTCCACCACCGAAAAACGGATGTAGTTATCGGGCTTTGGAAGGCTGAGGGTTGGGAGTGGCAGAAATGAACCTTCGCTGTGGCCCCTTTTCAGCGGCCGATCATGTTTGGGGGCGATTTACGATTTACCATATGGCATGTAAAATAGGAAGGGGACGGGGGTACTTTCTTCTCAAACGTTACCCTGATAGCCTTAGATGTACGTGAGCTCCCTGTCTGTTTACCAGGCAGGGAGCCCATCCGCCAGAGCTTGACCTGGGCTCCGACGGCCACCGTTTGAGGTTTCTGCCCTTCACCTTAAAACTCGTTACCACGGTCGGTTACAGCGTGAGTATGGGGGCTCGCGGTCCGCGGTGTGGCCAACACCGTCACCAAGATTGCTCAAGGTGCCCCGTCTGGGGAGTAGTGCTGAGTTCGCCCGTGTAAGGTGCCCCAGACCACGCCGGGGAAACTAAAAGCAGCAACTTCTGGAGGTGAACTTGCACAACGGCGGAAAAACAAAAACCCTCCAATGACGCAAGGACGCACCCAACACACAGATTCACAAGATGCCCTCATCTCGACGACCTAACAGAACCTTAACGAGACTCCCGACCACGGGGACAAGTACACGGCGCGACGCGTACCCAACATGACCGACACTACCGCTGAGAAGACGACGACGCGCAGTGCCCGACCATTAACACGCACGAGCCGATATGCGACACCCCGACGCACCGGGAACTCGAGGAAGGCAGCGTCCGACGTGCAGGTGTCCATCGACGGCTTTGACATAGTCGCTCTCATCGACACGGGAGCCGAGTACTCGATAATGAGAAGTCATTCCCGTCTAAACTGAAGAACGTTACGACAAGATGGGACGGTCCTCCCATACGCACATTAGGAGGGCATCTCGTAACGCCAAGTGGAACGGGCACATCACGCGTCACCATAGACGGCACAACGTACCCTGCGGCATTCGTCATTTTACCTAACTCCTCCCGCGACGTTTTCTCAGAAGGGATTTTTTGACGGTCAGCGGCGCAATAATTGGTCTGCAGAGCAAGTCGATAACTTTTTCCTCTAACCACTCCACGACGCCGCCAGAGAAACCCAGATCAACGTGATGCTGTAAAGATCGTCGACGATCACGTCACCCTGCCACCCGACACACGTTTGATGATCGCCGTGTATTGTGAGGATGCTGCTCCTGACATCGACGATAAAGTAGAGACTGACGAAATGGTGCTTTTCAACCGTGTTGTCTCCCTCGTAAGAGGCATGGCCTGCTTTAAGCAATGAAAATCCCACGTTTTGGTCACCAATTGCACCGAGAGTACCAGCATCTAAACAAGGGCGCTGCAATTGCGTTTCTCGAGGAAACACAAGAAGCAAATCAAGTGATCGCGGTCGCCAACTTTGAACGCGCAAGCGCAGATGCTTGCAAGCTGCCGCATCCTTTCGACGTGAACCCGGCGCTGTCCCAAGAAAATCGGCACAGATAACTGGATTTGCGGCTTCGCAACGGCGATTTTTTTCGTCAAACTCAAAATTACGTCAGACACCCCTAGCGAACCACCGAACTATAACCGAAGTTGGAGCCCGACCTACCCGACAGTGACCATACCGCGTGTCTTCACACGAGCGGGAATCCATCCTGACTCAAGTCGAGGACATGCTCAGCAACGAGATTATACACCCATCGAAAAGCCCCTGGGTGGCACCGGTCGTACATGTGAAGAAAAAATACGGCACATTAAGGTTCTGGGTTGATTATCTGCGATTGAACCAAATAACCATAAAGGACATGTAACCCCCGCCACGAATCGACGACGCCCTCGACCACCTCTGCCATGCGAAGTACTTCTCACCGCTGGATCTGAAGACTGGCTACTGGCAAATTGAGTTGAACGAGAGAGACGGAGAGAAGACTGAATTAAACACCCCGGACGGCCTATACGAGTTCAAGGTGATGCCTTTTTGGCTGTGCACGTGGCCAGCACCGTTTCAAAGAGTCATGTACATTGTGCTAGCTGGCCTTAAGTGGCACACTTGCGTCGTATACCTCGACGACGTTGTGGTATATGCCGCAACGTTTCACGAACACCTCGCAAAGTTGGAGTCTGTTGTCGAGGTCATTCGTATGTCTCGATTAACTCTGGAGCCTAAAAAGTGCTGTTTCGCGTACGAAGAACTCAAGTTATTGGGCCACATCGTCAACGTCACAGGAGTCCTACCTGACCCGGCAAAAACTTCAGCTATTGCGAACTTCCCAAGGCCGAAAGACAAGAAGAGCGTGCGAAGATTTTTCGGACTGTGCGCATACTACCGAGCTTCGTGGCAAACTTTGCACGCATTGCAGATTCACACACACGCTTGAGGAAATATAGCACCCCTTTCAGCTAGGAAAACGACCAAGAAAAAGTATTCTGTGAGCTGCAAAAATGCCTGCAAAGCCCGCCCGTGCTTGCTCAATTTGACGAAATTGCCGAAATAGAAATGCACACGGACGCCAGTGATATAGGCTTGGGTGCTGTCCTGGTCCAAAAGCAAAGTGATTGCAAAAAGGTAATCGTCTATGCCAGCCGTTTTCTGTCGAAGGAGGTGCAAAACTACTCACCGTCTGAAAAAGAGTGCCTGGCTATTATATGGGCGTTTTAAAAATTTCGCCCATACGTGTATGGAAGACCATTCAAGGTTGTGAGAGACCACCATGCGCTGTGTTGGCTCGCCAATTTGAAGGGCCACTCTGGCCTTCTTGGGCAGTCGAGCTAGCGCCTGCAGCAGTTCGACGTTACAGTCGCTTATAAATCCGGCAGGAAACACTCTGATGCCGACTCCCTGTCCCGCGCAACCCGTCGACCCACCACCACAAGACTCCGACGAAGACAGCGCGTTTTCGGAATTGTGACGTAGAGCGACCTAGTCGCTCATAAGCGTGCCGACCCCGACTTACGCGTAATAATCCAGTACCTCGAGGGATGCAACGTCGCCGTCCATAGAACCTTCAAATGCAACATACCAGCATTCAGCATGAAACACTCAGACCTCGTGAAGAATTTCAGCACCGGAACCAGAACGAATTACCTTCTTGTCATCCCCGCGGACCTTCGTGACGAAATTTTGGAAGCGTGCCACGACGATCCATCTTCCGGACATCTCGGCACAGCTCGCACCATTGGAAAAATAAAGGCAAGGTACACTGGCCGCACCTTATCTCTGACGTCACCCACTGCGTCCGCTGCTACCGGGACTGCCAGCGACAAAAAATGCCGCCGATGACACCCGCCGGACTTCTCTAGCCATACGCCCTCCCATCGAGGCCCTTCCATCAGATTGGAATGGATCTTATATGCCCCGCGGGCAGACAGGCGAGGCGTATCGACCGTACGGACGCCTGTAACTTGGTTCATCACTTTTATAGCCATGAAGACGACAGATCGCGAACGACTGCCTGCCGACCGGTGAAGGCTGTTCCAAGAGCATGCGCAGCACGGCGGAGGACAGAGCCCCCCTTCCTGTTCTTCTGATTGCTGCAGCTGCATCCCGTGCTCCGGCGGCTATGTAACCCAGCACCGACATCGACCCTTCGCAGACCGGCGGGGCATATCGACCGTACAGACGCCTGTAACTTGGTTCATCACTTTTATAGGTGGGTGTTGATTTGCAGATTGTCAATTTGGTTGTATTCTCCCCGCTGGTCTGTGAAGGTTCAATATGTCTGATGATGATTTGCTGTGTCTTGCTTGCCATAAGCAAATTGCTGTTGGCTCGGCCTACTTGCACTGTTCGCAGTGTAAGAACGCCTATCATTGCGGTAAATGTTCCGCATGCATTCACAAAAGCTGTGTTTAGCGCAATGCCTACCGATGAATGTAACGCATGGACATGTAGTACCTGCGAGATTCATGCTAAGCGACAGTCCGAAGCCAAGGGCTCCCCCCAAACAGACCAGTCTACCCAGATAGTCGCGGACGCATTGTCCTTGCTTACTAACAGGGCGGCGAATCTCTCGAAAAGCTTGCTCAGTTGATAGTAAGAATCGAGGGAATTGAAAAACAACTCTGCACTCAAAATTCCCGACAAGAAGAAATCCAAAAAACTCTGGACGATCAAACAAAAACTATTGAAGGTATTGAGAAGTCAGTCGAAGTCCTTGGGGAAAAGTATGACAAAATTTTAAGCCGCCTAGAACAGGCGGAAAAGGCAGCCTCAGACGTAACTGGGCTAGTTCAAAAACTTCAAGCGGACGTTCGAAACAAAGATCATGAAATCAAACAAATCAGGATAGCTTTGAATGACGCAGAACAGTATTCACGGTGAAAAAACATCGAAGTGCACGGTGTCCCGATAAAAGATGAAGAAAACCTCATGGACGTCCTGACTGAAATTGCGGGCAAACTTCAACTGTCCACGCCCACTGTCGAGACAGTATCAACTGCGCATAGGTTCAAAGCTAAAGAAGGAAAAATCCCGCCTATTATCGTGCGCTTTCGGAAACGAGATGACCGCGATAAATGGTGCGGGAAAAGAACCACGCTAAGAGAAGAAAAAATTTTCATCAATGAAAATTTGACGCAATATACCAAGCAGTTGCTTTGGGCTACAAAGACGAAAGCTCGTGAAAAGAATTATAGGTTTGCCTGGACACGCAACGGAAAATGTCTTGTCAAAGAAAAAGAAGGTGCGCCTAAGATCTGGATTAAATCGGTAGATGACTTACACCAACTGAAATGAGCACAAAAACATTCTCTAATTTTGAACAATGGCATCGTTACAGTGAGGAATACATCCAAAAAGAAAATCTTCTGAATTACCTGGAGATAACCCATGTAAATATCCGTAGCATTAAGAAACACTGGAATGAATTGCTAATGCACCTTACGGAGGTAAATACTCAAGTTGATGTGCTAATTTTGACCGAGATTGGTGTGAACCACGTAATGTGTAATACTTACAGTCTTCCAGGTTATACTTCTTTTTCCGTGTGCCGTGAGAATAGAAGAGGCGGTGGGGTCCTTGTTTTTGTGAAAAATAATTGGAAATCGTAGCAAATTTCAGACGGCAGAACGTATAGCAGTGAGCATTTCCAGCAAACACAATACATTCGTTCTTTGGGCAATTTACCGCCCGCCGAATGGCATTATTCATGACTTTTTGACGGAGTTTGAATTTATGTTAAAGAAGTTTGATTACGCAAGCAACGTTATTATTGCTGGAGATTTAATCATAGATACTCCTAACCTTTCCAAACCTGGTGTCAACGATTCTTTAGATATTGTCTCACAGTTTTGCTTGGAAAGCACAATAAATGCAATAACCCGAGAAGAGCGTTTAAAAGATAAAATTACAATATCTTGCATAGACCACATTCTTAGCCGCACAAATAACTTTACTTTGTGGCCAGCTATTATCTCAAAAAAAACTAGCCGATCATTTTTATGTTACACTAAAGTTACTTGGAGAATCCGTTATTGTAAATAACAATAACCCAGTAAAATACATAGAAATCGTTGACAATAAAGCATTCGATCAGAAGGTGCGCCAGTTCAACTGGAATGATCTGGTGTCAACTGATCACTTAGAAATATACGACCTTATAGTTCAAAAACGACAGACATTTTATGAAACTTCAAAAAAACAAGTGAAAGTTAAACAAAGAAAACCGGAAAATAAGTGGATCGACGATGACATCCGAGCACTGTGCCAACTTAAAGAACAAGCCTGGAAGAAGTTAAAACAGCAGCCAGGGGACAGGGCGCTAAAAGAGGAATTTCGTGTGCTCAGAAATAAAGTTACAGCGAAGCTCCGACTAGCAAAGAGACGTTATTACTCTGACGAGTTAAATAAGGCCAAGGGAAACATGAAAAAAACATGGCTGCAGTTAAACGAGCTTATGGGCAGGAACACTGATCGGCAAGCGGACTCGGCAATTCGCAAAGGCTTCGGAGATTCCTGCCAGACTACCTCATGGTGTGACACATTTAATTCATTGTTTATTGGTAGCGCCGTACTTCTTAATGAAAATATAAGGGTCCCTGAATCAAAAATTACCAATGTGCCCAGCATTGTTGAGTCAGCCTTTCTCCCAGACATGACCCTGGGGGACCTCCACAGTATTGTGGATACGATTTCAATTACGAAACCAACGGGAAACGATAAGAACCGACCGCGAGATATAAAACTTCACATAGACAGATTAGGCTTGGTGATTTTGTCGATACTTAATGGCATATTAACGACCGGTAGTATTCCAGAAAAAACGAAGATTTCCATAGTACGCCCTACACATAAGAACGGTGCTTAAGACGATCCTGCGAACTACAGGCCAGTAGCCATCTTGTCTGTTATGTCCCATATTCTTGAAAAGTATATTTCGACAGTCATGATAAATTTTTGCTGCAAACATTCCCTTTTATCTCAAACGCAATATGGTTTTCGACAGGGCAAGAGCACAACATTACTTTTAGAAGACTTTAATGATTCTATCACTGAAGCGTTAGATAGCAATAAAATAGTGTTAGCTCTGTTTCTGGATATGTCTAAGGCTTTTGATACTGTTGATCATGAAATATTGTTACAGAAATTAGCACACATAAGATTCAGAGGAAAATATAGCCAATTATTCAAGAACTACGGTACGGGAAGGTACCAATCTGTTCGAATGGGAAATGCCATGAGCGGAAAATTACTAATTAAAATGGGGTTCCACAGGGCTCTACAATTGGCCCTTTACTTTTTAATATTTATACGAACGACATTACCAATTTATCTCTTTCGTCCAGGCTGTATCAGTATGCTGATGATACAGCATTAGTTTTTGAACATTCGTTGTACGAACATGCCGTTGAAGCTCTTCGAAAGGATATAAGCAAATTACTTCATTGGATGCTTAAGAACTATATACACGTTAACAAAGCCAAAACAAATCTTCTTTGCATTAGAAGCCCCTATAAGCAAATTCAATTGAACAGAAAGGTATTTCTACACTTAGAAAACTGTAATGATTGTTCTTGCTCGACTTTGGAGTACAGTCAAAGTGTAAAATATCTAGGTTTGTGCATAGACGAGTTTTTTAACTGGGATGAACACATAAATCACGTTTGTAAAAAACTGAGGACAATATCTGCCTACATGTATAAATTGCGAGACGGCACTAATATAGAAACACGGTTTCGTGTTTACCAGTCACTTCCGGAAAGCACTCTTCACTACGGCATAACTCTGTACCGAAGCTGCCCAATAACTAAACAGGAAAAGATAAATAAGCTTGTTTGCCGAATCGTCAGGAACATTGGATATGCTACAAGCCTGCATGAAGAGAAAACAACAGATATAATGAATGAAATGGGAATATTAAATCTTGGTCAGTTGTTTCGTTATACCGTCTTTATTACGCGCTACTATCTCGTGGAATTTAAAATGCCTGTAGCTAAAGCTAGAACGTTAATGCAGACAGAACGATTCCACATTCCTACAATTTTTACGAAGTATGGGAAAAGGAGTACACAATATTATGTTCCATCCATGTTTAACTCGGTCCTAGCAGAACTTCTTAATTTAACCAGTCTTAAGCAAGCAAAAAAGCAGTTGGAAAACTGGTGTCTAGATTTTTAAGTAAACGTATAGTGGAAAAAAGAACTTCGCGGCCCATTTCAATGCATCGTGGTTGTCGCGGTTGGGTTGCACAAATTGTGATCTAGATTTTCATCAGTGTGGCATTATTGTGCATCATGGCAATTACCTGTATACAAGTCAGTATATCTCTTTTGTAATCTTTTGTAATTTTTTTCTTCTCTCCCTCCTTCGCATATTTTTGCGAATTGTTGCCTACCCTTTCTTTCTTTACCGTCCTGGTTCAATCTTTATGCAAAAATTGTCTTCTTTGTTTGCTTGCAGCTATGACGTTATGTTTTCTGCTCTTAGTGCAGCATACATTGATATGCGTCAATTGTGTCGTACGCCGCTGTTAATGTGTGATATTGGTATTGTGTAATCTTTTTCGGCATTACTGTTCTTGTTGCTGATTTTGTTTCACTAGCAGTGTTTTCTAAGGGATGAAATGCTGTTTGAGGGCATACATGGATGTATTTTCATTCTGTATTTTTTCCCCTTTGTTTTCTTTTATTTCAATTTTTTTTCGTTATCGCACGGTCGCTGCGCCTCTGATCTGCCTGCCCACTCACAAGCACTGCGTGCTTAGGTGTAGCAGTAAATGTATCATGTATATAAAACATTGAATAAAGCTTATATTATTATTATTATTATTATTATTATTATTATTATTATTATTATTATTATTATTCTGGGCCCATTCCCTACGTCACGATCCGAGAACAAGTGGATTGTCGTAGCGACTAACTACGCACAGACGGCCGCTCTTCCGAGGGGTATTACACAAGAAGTCGCGAGGTTCTTTAATGACCAAGCTGTGCTGCGACATAGAGACCCTGAAGTCCAAATCACGGACCGCGGAACGGCATTAACAGCGGATCTTCTGCACGGAATCTTACGCTTCAGCAACACGAATCACCGAAGAACGACGGCGTACCACCCTCAAATAAATGGGCTTATATGCCGGCACCGGATGAGGGGCATGCTGCCTCAATGAGCCGGCCTGGCACTGGCTGTCGAGGCTTCGCATGAAGCCGTGGACGCAACGCCAGGGTCTCCCGTGTACGTAGGGCAAGAGGACGAGGTACTTCTCTTGACCGCACAAACGTTGAGCCATATAACTCCGTGGCTTCTGGGAAGGTCATGAGCCTGTGACACTGACCACACAGATCTTTCCACATTCTTGTTATATCATTGGCTGGTGCTAGCTGATTATGTAGTCCAATTGAACTGCAGATGCACAAAAACATAGATGATATCCGTGAAATGCCGACGATATCTCTAAAGGGTACGGCACCGCATCTGGGAATGGGTGACTTACGGCCAGTGGTGTTTCAGGCTGCAGTCACCTCGTGTGTGCCGTCGTGGCTCCCCGGATTTTCATCGCCAGCTCTGCGCCGGCCGAATCAATCCCCTGTAACGCCAAACTTTGACGGAATCAGTGCTCTCACCGTCAACCCGGAACATCAATATAGTCTAGTGACGTCAACAGCGGTGCATATAAGCGGCAGTCTTCATCCGCCTGCTTTGGGCACATCGAAGATGCGGATTGGGGACTTGTCATTATCATCACCACCCCCATCATCACAATATTCATTATCATCATCACCATCCTATCTACGCACACTGCTGGGCAAAGGTATCTCCCATTATTCTCCAATTATCCTGGTCCTGTTCTAACTGCGATCAATTTATCCCCGCAAACTTCTGGATTTCATCTGCCCATCTAACCTTCTGCCGGTCCCTGCCACGGTTGTGTGCAGTAAAGATACACTCTGTTACCCTGAATGACCAACGTCTACCTTGCCTCCGCATCACATGTCCTGCCCACATCCATTTCCGCTTTTTAATTTCTACTAAAATGTCGTTACATGGGTGTTTTCTCTAACCCACTCCGCTGTCTTCTTGCTCCTTATTATTACACCTATCATCTTCGTTTCATTGCGCGCTGAGTCTTCTTTAATTTAAGTTGAAGCCTCTTACTGAGCCTCCAAGTTTCTGCCCCGTACGTGAGTACCGGTAAGATGCAGCTGTCATACTCTTCCTTCTCACATGTTGTATGTGTTGTTTATTGGCACAAGGGCAACTTGGCCAAATAGCGCCAAATACCAGACTTTTGTACAACTTTGGGGGGTAAACATCTTTAGGTAAAAAGGTTAAAACTTGTGCAGTGGGCGATGTTATTAAACGATACTTATTGGTGTAGAGGACTGCATTGCTCAGAACTAGAAGTGGTGAATACAAATGCAGTTCAGCTTTCTTGATTACGAAGAGAACTTTCATCAAAGTAAAATCGATGAAACAGTAACGGTCGATTTTAAGTTGTTTGCAAAATCTGACGTTAAATAAATACTCCTAAAGACGGCTGCTTGCAAATATGGGAATATCTGCAAGGAAATATGTTGGGTGAATTGGGATGGGGTCTATGTAGAGTTGTGGGAATGGTTTGCTTATGTCTGCGTAGTGTTCTTTGCATTTCAAAAGGATGTGAACGATGGGAAGTGCTTGTCCACATTTCGAACGTTGGTGTCTTTGTGTGGCGTTTACAAGGTACGCATGTGTGCCGTGTGTGTCCTATACGTGACGTATAAAGTCTAACTTTAATTATCGTGTTCTCTTTGTCTGGTATGTATTGGCCTATGTTTGGTTTAATTACATGATGTTTTTTCTCTGTCTGAGTGTCCCATTCTTTTTACCATTCCTCGCGTAGTTTGTGTCTGATAAGAGCCTTTAGATCAGAGTAAAGTATATTTGTCACGTCAACCTCATCATGGTGGGTGGGGGCAGATGCTTGCCTTTCAGCAGAATCATTGTCAAGAATTCCGCTACGGCCGGGCACCCAGCAGATTGTTATGTGGAGCCGAATAGAATATGCAGACATAAAAGTGTTTAAACGATGGTATAAGTCAATATTTTTGGGGTTTTTACCACACGATAAAGCCGTTACAAAACTAAGTGAGCCTGTGTATGTAACTTATACCCGTTTCACGCGTACACGAAAAATGACATTATTGCTTAATGCCTGATGTTTTATTACCATTATTTCGCTGCTACACCCAAAAATCTAATGTCATTCGCTCTAACATCATTTTAGGTTTAAGGAGTTCCGCACAGCTCATTTACCTTCGCGAACGCCTTAAATCTGCCTACTCTCGAATGCTATGAGCACAAAATGAAGCTAACGAATCTCAGCACCAGAGTGTTGACGCGGAAATGTAGCTGAACTTCGAAATAAGACGATTTTTGTGCACAATTGGTGGCGACGTTTTGAAGAAGACGAAGTTCATTAGAAGAGAGGCAAAAGTAAGAACATCGCGTTACTCTTGGGGTAAATTTTTCGGATTTGGCTTCCGCTGGCCGGCGACGGCATGCTGAAAGCACTTTTAGAAATGGCTCTCACAATTTTAAAAAAAACGCTATTTCTCATATTTTCTTTCCCAAAAAACCGTTTTAACCCTTGTAAGGCGTTTTTATCTACGTTAAAGAATTCTAAAATATAGGTGAATTTATCTTTTTGTCAAGACCACCATCATGCCTAACACATTTAATGCCTTTGCATTTTCGCGTGTAGCACGGTCCGCCCAATAATTAATATTTGTTATCTTAAGGCATTAAACACTTAATATCATTTTTCGTGTACGTGTGGCACGGGTATTACATCGGTCTTATGCTTTGTGTTATGTGTTCAACTTACCATCGTGATACTATATGCTTCTGCTGTGAATATGCTTGCGTTTAGATTCATTCTTTTGGAGAAAAAAGAAGTTTGCTCAAAGTGCCGCACACGCTACTGCGAAGCGTGTTTTAGACGCATCAGGGTAGAATTATGTGCATTGGTATTTGTGTGGTAGAGTTATGAAGTGTTGTTGTATGAGCACATGAAGGGCTCGGTTCTTATCAATATTGACAAATGGCGTGTCACACCACACGGGTAGTAGTTTACAATGTGCAATTAATTCCGTAAAAACAGTTTTATTGTTGTCCGTGAGAAATATTCCCATTACAGAGGCCTGAGATTAGGCTGGAAAAGCAAAAAAGGTTGGGAAAATGAGGTTCATGGTGAAAAAACAGCGCAAAAAACACGGGGACAAAAAGAAGACTGGACGACGCACGGGGCCGAACTCGCCACTGAAGGTTTATTAGAAAGAACACACGTATTTCTACACAAAAACCATACTGTCATGCGAACAGATAACACGGCAAAGCGCGTGAGCGACAACAATTTAACATCTTTAAAGCACTGTGGCACGCGGCAAAATTTGGCTTTTAAGAAGTTACACGGTCTGCTAGCGGATAAGAAACTGAAAATCTTTGTCAAGTAATGACAGAGAAGTAACACTAATGCACTTGCCTTCGCTCCTTCTAATATAGAAGGCCTCTATTGTCTCTCGGACATGCTGGTTTTTATGTTTGGCTATACTTTTTGTGCCCTTAAAGCAGGGTGACAATACTTCTATTTTTTGCAGTGTTGTCCGACGTGGGAATCGTTATCGCCCTTTCAAAGAACGTTTATGCTCAATAAGTCCAATGTTAAGGCATCAGGCCGTTTCGCCGTTATAAACATGACCGCAGACAAACGGAATTATATACACTACGCCAACACTACAAGGCACAAAACTTGACACATGTTTTGCTCCACAGCTTCCACGTGTACCTATACCTGCCAACCTCCTATCTACCACGCTACATATCTTTCCTAGTTTGTAGGACGCCGACAAGGGGACTTTTTCCCCATAACGACCTGATACGTTTTTTTTAAATCCATGGGACAACGCGTGGACATATGGCATGACCGAGAAGTCTTTTTTCCTTGACTCTGTATCTCTACCCGCTACTGAACCAGATTTCAACCACATTTTTACTTTGTCAACAGCAAGTCGCATCACATGCTTGGTGTAAACGGCCGACGTCAGCCTGGCTACTTGTTCAGAAAAGGTGTTGGCATACCGATGGATACATGATTGGGCGAAAACACATCGTAAGGAAGAAATGGCTATGCCAGTCTTAACAATCTTGGAATTCCCTTAATTGAAATTGAGCACCTGCTTTGTGGACCTAGGGCTATACTCCCAACAAACATGTCTTCTTTCAATAAACAACTTCAGGTGCAAGCACTGAATCTGCTTTTCCTTTGGGAGGTCGAACGAAAATTTGAGGCCTAAGCCGCACTTAAAGATATTCATTATGTCAGGTACCCTGCAGATGAAATAACAAGGTTCCGTAAAAAATTGAAAAAATCATCAACGTATCGAAACACTCTTGTGCACGTGCCGCTTAAGTTTTTTTTCCAGAGTTCTGTCACCTTTTGCAAGAAAAATACTGCTGAGCACTGAGGCCACCTTCTAACGTATGCAAATTTGACTTTTTTTTATGTAGATAATATTTCGCCACTCAACAAGGGTGGAATTAAGATAAAAAAACGAATCTCAAGGAAGCTGCTAACCGATACGCCATTATTGCTCATTAACTTCCTTTCATCGTTGTCTTCACTTATACATTCCTTGACGGTTGCCAGACGTTTATCATGCGGAATGGCGCAATACAAACGTTTTACGTCCACCCTGAACACTGGACAAGCACCAGGGTTATGTTCTTCGAGGTATCTCACAACCGATTCAGACTTTGGTACACAGAATGGGTCTCTATCTGGATTAGTGGATTTAAGTGCGTCTGTAAAAATGCCGACATGCGCGATTGCCATGTCTTGATCTCGGATACTACGGCGCGGAACGGCACTTCTACCTTGTACCTTTTGGCTTCGAAGAACACCTCTCAGACATTGTTTTTTACCTTCTTCACAGACGACGCTACTTTTTCCAGATGGGGGTCATTTAGTAGTGCGATAGCACGTTCCTTGCCCTGGCTCGGCTTGTCCTCCAGTTTAAAAAAAAAATTTCCAGAGCAGCCAGCGCTTTTTCTGAGTAATCCGATTCAGTAAGGACAACGAAGCAGCCTTCCTTATCTGCAGCCATAACATGTAGCTCATTGGCAACCAGAAAATCTGTTAACGGGAGGGAAGGACTGTGACGTAACCTTGTACCTTGCGTTTTAGAGTAGACATCAACCCAGTCGAAGCAGAACCTTGGGAGTTCATCC
Source organism: Haemaphysalis longicornis (assembly GCF_048455015.1). Lineage (NCBI taxonomy): Eukaryota > Metazoa > Arthropoda > Arachnida > Ixodida > Ixodidae > Haemaphysalis > Haemaphysalis longicornis. The sequence goes on from NW_027526245.1 coordinate 4,441,991, forward strand.
TTCTTGCCTTGGTGTGCGTTGGTTCTAGCAGCTGCTACACGCTCTGGTGGGCTGTACGTAGGCTCGAAGGCGAACTTGGGTCCGGACTTCAAGGTCTTGTGGTGTCTCTCTGGCAGGTTCACATCCCTTATGGTGATGACTCTTCCTTCTGGAGGCTTGGCTTTCTTTGGAAGTGGCAGAGTCGGCGTAATGTTGTTCCAGAGCCACTCTGAGTACGCTTCAGCCATCGACGACCACTGCAGGAACAGCCTTTCGTGCCTGGTCTTGTTTAGCGTAGCACAGGTTGGGCGAAGGCAATCCCGAAAAAAACCGAGCTTGAGCATACAACTCGTTGCGCTGAAACTTGCACACCTTTCTGGCAAGTCCGATGGTGAGATCCATAAAACCATACCAAGTCTTCGCGACTGGGGGGCAAATTGCATTCCGCGCATACCACTAAGCAATCCTGGCACGGCACTTGCAGAGACCAATCAATGAAGTAAGTTTAGCGGGGTTATTCAAATCATAAGTGTTATAACAACGAAAAGAGCCCGATGTAAAAGAAATATACTCAAAATAAGATGGCAAGTTCAGCTAGTTGGTGCAGATTAAGATTCATGGTGAAAAAACAGCGCAAGGAACACGGTCAGAAAAATGAGAGTGGTTGACGCACAGCGCTGAACTCGCAACTTTAAGTTTAATTGAAAGAAAACACGCATTTATACACAAAAACCCTACTATCGTGTGAACAGATAATACGGACAACGCGTGTGAGCGACCACAAACTGACATCATTAAAACACTGTGGCACGCAACGATACTCGGCATACAAGAAGTTACACAATCTGCTAGCGGATAACAAACTAAACTTCCTTGTCAAGTAATGGCAGAGAAGGAGCACTAACGCACTTGACCTCGTTTTTTCTAATATGGAAGGCCTCTATTATCTCCCGGACGTGTTGGTTTTTCTGTTTGGCTACTACTTTTGTGTCCTCAAAAACAGGCTAACAATCTTTATAATTTTTGCAGTGTTGTGCGACGTGGGAATAGTCATCGCCCTTCAAAGAACGTCTGTGCTCCATTAGTCTCGGTGCCCGACAAATTTGGAAAGATATGTAGCTGCGGTAGATAGGAGGGGTACAGGTATAGCTACACGTGGAAGCTGTGGAGTAAAACATGTGTCAAGTTTTGTGCCTTGTAGTGTTAGTGTGGTGTATATGATTCCGTTTGTCTGCGGTGATGTTCATGTCAGCCAAACGGGCCGATGCCTTAACATTCGACTAATAGGGCATAGACGTTCTTTCAAGGGCGATGACTATTCCCACGTCGCACAACACTGCAAAAAATGTAAAGATTGTTACCCTGTTTTTAAAGACACAAAATTATTAGCCAGACATAAAAACCAGCATTTTTAAGAGATAATACAGGCCTTCCATACTAGACGGAACGAAGGCAAGTGCGTTAGTGTTCCTACTCTGTCATTATATGATAATGAATTTCAGCTTTTTATCCGCTAGCAGATGTGTTAACTTCTTCTATGCCGAATTTCGTCGCGTTCCACGGTGTTTTAAACATGTCTTTTTGTTGCCGCTCATACGCCTTGTCCGTGTTATCTGTTCACATGATAGCATGGTTTTTGTGTATAAATACGGGTTTTCTTTCTAATAAACTTTCATTTGCGAGTTCAGCGCTTTGCGTCATCCACTCTTCTTTTTGTCCCCGTGTTTCGTGCGCTGTTTTTTCACCATGAATAATACTCTACACCAACTAGGCCAACTTGCCATGTTACTTTGGAAAATGAGGGGCATTTAAACAACCAGTTTGAAGCAGGGTGATTCCTTTTTAGTGCGTTACAGTGATGTTGAGGTAGCGATGCAACCTTAACGACATAAAGAGCGCGCCTAATAACGCTGGTGTTCTTGGGACCTCATGCCAGACTCCATATAATGACCTAAAACGGGACTCTTAGGGAAAGCACCTGTAGTTAGCCGGAGTCCTATGTGGATAACGGCAATGAGCATGTTGAGGGCTGCTTTTGATTCCGACTGATACATAATCCTCGAATGGTCAATTTTGATGATAAATAGGCTACGGGACATTTTAAGTAAGCATGTGTTCTCGGTGACGTAGGACTGGTGTTATAAAAAATAAGTACTATGTTTATGGACAGCATCTACTTTTTATAGGTGCCGGAATTTGTGGAATAAAAGCATTTTATTGAGCAAAATGCCCACGCACTGCTGTCTATTCTACACACGAGTTTTTGTTTTTTATTGAGCATATTGCAAGGCTTGAGTATAAGGCCTTGCTGCGTGGAAAACAAACCACAGGAGCTTTTGACAGCGTCGAATCAAAAACTGCTTTCAGTAGCCTACTGCGACAGCCTGGTTACTCCTATTGTACGTGCCTTTCACAACCTGCTATGTTACATGATTCTAAGCTGCTCTGGATGTCATCCACTTTAACAGAATTAAATAAAAAGCGTTGCAAGACATTTTTCAGCGAATTCGTTTCGATAATAAAAAGGTTACAACTCAATACACCCCCCTGAGGAACTCCATTTTTTACGATAAAGCTTCCGATAGCGAGCAATCTACACAAACCTTGAATTTGGGGTGCTTTAAGTAGCTTGTAATAAATTTAACAAGTTTCTGCAGATTCCCAGCAAATGTACGTCCAGTAAAATTTCATCGCGCCAACTCGTATTAGGCGCCTTTTCTAAGTCAAAAAATACCGACATGCAAGATTGTTTGTGGACAAAAGCATCTCGCGCATAATATTTAAAAGACACAAGATTGTCGTTTGTAAAACGATATACTCAAACCCCTGACTGCTAAGCATTCAACTCACCTTGAAACTCCGAGAAATGCCGTAAATGCCCATTTATCAGCTTTGTTTTACCAATTTAAACAAGCAGCATTTAAAGGGTATTGACCTGTAGACTTTATCTCTCCGTTGCTGCAGCACTGGAATAACAAATGCTCTTTGCATGCATTATGAAGTCGTCCTGTTTGCGATATCAACTAACAAGGTAAAAAAATTGCTTCAAGCGATTGTTGTTGTAAATGTTCTATCATCTCGTATGTTACGTTGTCTGCCCCTCGAGCTCTTTTCCTACATAATGAAAGAGCAGTGGTAAATTTTTGTTTTGTCAACAGAGGATTGCAACCATCACGTGATTATTTCTTGTTGTGAAGAGGTCTACGTTCTGCAATCTTTTTGTGATTATAGAATTCTGTTTAATAGTGAATAAAGGTGGAGATATGTTCAAACTGTTGCCCCCCTGTTGCCCCAGGGCCAACAATTCGTGAGAGCATTCGTGTTCTGACCCTGAAGTGCTCTTATTCTTTTCCATACCTTGTGTGTGTCGGGCCTAATCTAACTGTTAACGGAGGAGTAGACAGTGTGGCGAGTGAATTTGTTAATGTTAGTCTAAACTCCAACCTATAGCTCTAGTTGTCACCAAGCCAACAACGCGTAATTCAAGATTGTGAAAGCATATTAGGCGCAATACTAACCACTGTTCCTCAAAGCGTAACACCTGTTTCCTGCTTACAAGGAATACGCGACCACAAAGTAATTAAAGCAGATATTTTATTCTGTCTTCAAAAACAACGAAACGCTAGAAAGACCATACAACTGTACGATAAAGACAACTACGCTGCTATAAATAGCGAATTAAGCCATTTTCTTTCAATATTTAGGCAAATTTTATTTTCGCTCGGTGCATAATACCTGCAATTATTTAAGAATGAATGTGATACACTGGACAAAAAAAAATTCCCCCGCACCTCCCCGAAGGGAATCGTGCAGAAATGCGAATGCATTGGGTGCACCGATGAGTGTGTTGCGAGTAATGGCGTAATTAATGACGAGAGTGTGAACGTAATAATTTATTCATCAGCACCTGTTTGTGTTATCGTTGTACCTGCCGGCCACAATCACTGCCTTGTGATCGCTAAAGTGCACTGTCAAAGGGTCTTTGAGAAGCATACGCGCGTCACAGTTTCGCGTAAAGACCAGATCAATGCAACTCCCGTGAATTGTAGTGGGGCACGTGTCGAAGCTGGCAGAGAGACAATGCATAGAGTGCCTGGTCTGCATGTACTCGACCAGTCACTCGCCACTCTTCTTGCGCACGTCAACGTTGAAGTCGCTAACCAAGACTATGGGGTCAGAGGGTTTGGAGCGCACGCGCACAGTTTCCATTGCCGCGTCCAGCTGTGCGGCAACGGCGTCTCGAGCGAGGTTGGGCGCGAGGTACACGGTCACCACAAAGACTCCGTCTCCGGTGTAGGCAAGGGTGTACAAGTCTTTGTACGGAGACGTGTCTCGAACGGGAGACGTGGCAACGGCGTGCGATATCAAGTTCCCTCGGGCGTGTCCTCTCCCCTTGCCCTCCGCTACTCCCGCCCGAGCTACCACCTACTCCGGTTGCTAGGCGCGCCACAGCTGTTGCTAGGGGCGAGGAGGAGCGCGTAGAGATAACACCTGCGGGCGCACGCCGACAGAGCACGACAACCCCGGACTAAGAAATGCATTCGCATTTACGACGACGACGACGACGGAGGCAGAACTACGAGGCGCGCGCTCACGTGCGCTCGCTCTAGAGGAATGCAGGCGCACGCCGGCCAACGGAGCAAGACAACCCCCACCAAATAAATGCATTCGCATTTAAAAATTGATCCCTAAGCCAGTTCCCAAAAACGATGGCTTACCAAAAGGCTCCAAAAATTAGAAAATATGAAAACACGCTTTTTTCGGTCCCCCAAACAGCAGAATATTGAAAATGAAAGGTTAAAATTTTATGCTGCTGAAAAAGCTTACCTAACAGCAATACAAAGCGCTAAGCATTCTTTTTTCACACCGACTTACCGAAATTGCTCATTAGTAACGCAAGCAAATTTTGGCAGATAATAAATCCCAACCACCCGTCACTGTTACTCTCACCAATAAAGCAGGTGACATGGCAACTGACTCTGAATGTGCCGATAAGTTTAAGAGAGCCTTTACATCTGTTTTTAGCAAAGAAACTCAGCTCTGCCCCCCCCCCCCACAGGCTACAGAAGTCAGCACTGTCATGCCACCAATTATTTTGATATAATCCGAATTTTTGCAATAATTCAAAAGCCTAAATTATCTTCGTCATGCGGTATCGACAACATCAATTGAAAATGTATCAAGAATACTCAACAGATATGTGCAACGTTTTTGTACCCAATTTACTCCTAGTCTTTTTCCACGGGTCAGTTTACAACTTACGGGAAACACGAAAATATCACCCCAGTATTGAAATCAGGTATAATAGAGTCACCTCTGAATTATCGACCCATATCATTAACCAGCATCCCCTGCAAAATCATAGAACACGTAAGCGACACCCGAATCATTTACTTCCTAGATTCAAAACACTTTTTTAATTCCGCACAGCCCGGGTTTCGCAAACGTTTTTCGTGCGAGACTCAACTAGCCATGTTTTCGCATGACGTGCATATTAACTTGGCTTCTAACGTGCAGACTGACGCCATCTTGCCGGACTTCACGAAAGCTTTCGTTAAAGTACCCCATAAACGCCTTCACTACAAACTTTCCCAGTCAAACCTACACCCCGATGTTTTAAGCGGATCCATAAATTTTTAGGTAACCGCACTCAAGCAGTCTTTGTTAACAATGCTACCTCTACTTCCCATCCGGTAACATCCGGTGTCCCGCAGGGGTTAGTTCTGGGTACGCTTTTATTTCTCATATTTATTAACGATCTCCCAACTGACGTATCCTAGGAAATCCGAATGTTTGCTGATAATTGTGTTATTTACCACACTGTTTTTGGCGCTTCTGATCAATTAGCTCTACTAAGTGATCCTAACAATGTAAAACCATGATGCCAAGTTTGGCAAATGGAACTTGACATTCACAAAAGCAAAGGCTTATCCTTCACCCACCACCACTCCCCACTTGTTTTTCATTATGCTATCAGTGACATTCCAGTTGAACTAGTAATTGATTTAGATATCTCGGAGTGACACCCTGCAACAATGTTTCATAGGGTTTGCACATCACAAACGTCATTTCATCTGCAAATAAAACGCTGGGATTCTTGCGACGTCCTCTGCGTAACGCACCTAGAAATGTAAAGTTATTAGCTTACGAAAGCCTTGTAAGAACGAAACCGCAATATGCTTCCCCAATCTGGAGCCCGCAAAAAGTCTATATTCAAGACGCCCTTAAGTTTCTTGAAAACCGTGCCACTAGGTTTATCCACAGTTCGCACTCCCATTACATCAGTGCATCTTCACTGACGGCAGAAATTAGACTACCCCTCCTTCCCTTTCGCGGCAGTATCGCCAGTCTTTAATTCATACGTTTTTCACAGCTCGATATGCATGCCTTACTTTGTACCCCAGCGCACATCTCTCAACGCACTGCTCCTCCCCTTCAAGTCGCACACCCGCGTGCACACACCGTCACTTTTTCTACATCATTTTTTCCACGCACAGCAGCTGCATGGAATGCGCTTTCAGACAACGTTGCTGCCACTACTTGCACTTGCGCCTTCTTAAGAATTATGGCTAATCACATTTCACCTTGGGACAAGCGATGGTTTTCTGCTCAGTTTTTTATGTGCCCACCCCTTATATAATACCCCGCAAGGAGTCTTTAGAAATATAATCAAATGAAATGAAATGAACTCATAGAGGTCAGCAACGTTACACAGCTCTCTGTTTTCGCAGCACTTCAGATGCGTCTCGCCTTGGCTTCTGCTTGTTTAAATGCTCTGAGGTTTTCAACTGCTGCATATGTTCTTAAGGTCCCCCATCTTATATATTTTTTCTTTGCGTGCAGTCCTACACTCATCGTTCCACCGTAGGCTTGGCCTGTTTTTTTCCTTTATTGAAGCTCGAGAAATGGGGGAATGTGCCGCATTCATATCATGCGCAGAAATAATGTCTGTGGCTTGGCCAATGTCTCGATGCTTTATGGATGAATAAGAAACCCCAGATAATTCTTTCAGCTTCTTCCAGTTTTCGCCCTCTTTTTAAACTTTGTTTGGATAATTGAAATTGCAGGGTTGTGAGCCAACCTAAGGATGATAGGAAAGGTATCACTGCCATATAGATTGGGAGCAACGCCAGTCAACTGTGGGTGTACCCAGAGCTAGGTCAATAGAAGAAAGTGTATTGAGTGTTTCACTGAAAAAAAGTTACTTTTTTTCTTTTTAAAGAGACATGGGCGGGACGACAACAATTTTTCTAAGAGTCGCCCTCGAGGATGGGCCTACTTAGAGCATACTTAGAGGATACTTAGAGCATAGAGCATACTTCGTAGCCAATTGGCTGAATGAAACTAAAAATGACCCTAGCTACATTCCCACACACAAACATTTCCCTCTCTGCTTCACTAGCGCATCGAAGACATCTCACTGTTTGTGTAACACCTTCACACAATACTCTCGACCATTGAGAGGACTGCGGACAGCTCACAATGTACCCTTTGATGTCCCGTTTAAATATTCCACCACCACAATTGACATTTCTGTAAGGGCATGAGACCTGTAGCTGCGAGACCTATAGCGCTCTCCTTCCGTCCCAATCTGTGCATACCGACAACCGCTTATGTGCCCCCGCTCAGAAGTGAACATAGAGATTTTGTTTACCGTGTTTACGAAGCGTAGTGTGTTCACCGGGACCAGACTCCGCATGCACGCGGGCACGACGAGGTTGGATGCACTTCAGCCGAACGAATGTACTGACACGGATAGCACTAGCCTCCCGACAGGTGAAACGAGTCACATTCACGTGAACGAATCCTACCATGCCCAGTGGGGTCCCAGTACACACGGTACGCGCGCAACACGTGGCAAATACGGTAAGCGAAAGCTCTCTCCAGTAACCATTATTTATGGTGGTCTGAAGGCCCAATGAGTCGGACAAGTATCATTGGCCAACGTAGGAGTTCCAAGCGGACAAGTTGCTGTTCATTTCTTAGGTATTCGAGCTACTGCACAAGCTCGAACTTTAGTCAGCAATGGTGGCGGCAGCGGCTTTAGGTTATTTTCGCGCCCATTCGTGCTTCTGTTCGGGGCGACGCTTCTTCAATACTCATTCTTCTTACTGAAAGCGAACGACATGCGTCCGACCCGCAGCAAGAGAAACCTGAAACGCCTAAGTTTATTCTAGCGGACAAGCAAGTGACGGTCCGTTTCCCGCCACCGTCGTAGGCTTCTTACTGCCTGTGTAACACGCCAACGCAGACCCAAATCGTTGTATTACAGAGCACGTGCTGACAGGAAGCACTGAGCCATGATACTTCTAAGTTTGATTCTGCCACTAGAATAACGGGAATGCCATCGGTAAAGGCATGAAGCCCAGCTGTGTGTGAACGCTTTACTGCATTCGTTTGCGGATAAACAAGAAACCGGTGATGGGCGCACATTTAGGCTTGAAATACACCACCAAAAGTGTGGCTCGTAAGGCCTTCCTAGATCAAGACGTAATATGGGCTCACGGCGGCGTTCCAACCGGGCGAATTGCTCTTCAATCGGGAGGGATTCGCACCTACTGGGTGATGCGGTATATGAGACGCCAATGGCGCCAGCTACATTTTCGGGGCGGCAGCGGAATTCAATCATTTGTATGAACATTAGCGATTCTGTGTACTTTTGGCAATTATCTGGTAATACAGATACCGCAGTTATCACCCGATTGCGCAAGTTGTTAAAAAGGCATTGAGGTGGAGAGAGGGAAAACAGAGTTGAAGGAAGGGACGATGGGGCTATGAGAAGCCCCAGACCGGCGTCTACTGCTGCGGCTTTACCGGAATGAAAACTGGGGTGGCTGGACATGTACTTCTTCGCAATGAATCTACAACCGAGTAATTTTTCTGTGAATTGAACTTGAATTTCCGTTACATCTTCGACTGCCTAGTTTATTGCCACCAATCTGAATCGGGTGTTCAAAACTCAAAGGGTATAAGGTAAAAAAAATATTTGCACTCGCCGACATGCACACAATGAGGGATTCATGGCAGCAATTTTTGCGAAATAAAAATTTAACTAAACATAATCCGCACTTAACATTTACTTCCAGAGACACAACATTTATTCATATTTATTTTAAAACTAGCAGAACCCACTTTCGTGCTACACGGATTCCCGTGAAGGTTGGTATTTCCATGAAGGTTCTACGTGCATTATCCTGTGGCCCAGTATAAAACACACGTATATAAAATGGCCACGCTCTTAGCAGTGTCATATTGCCTTTAAAGTGAAATAAAATAATAAAACCCCATCCTGTTTTTTTTAATGACAGATAATAATGCGTCATCATAATAAAGATAATTACGGAGCAATTGTTATCGATTAGGAAGAATTCTTCAATGAAGCGTTCCTACCCCTATTTATTCCCACTCCGTAAACGACAGTTGGGTTCTCTTCAAGAACTGGGTAACGGAACTGGTTGAAAAACACGTATCTTTACTCATATTAAAATGATAAATCTAATGCCTGGTTCCAGAGAAAGCTCAGACATTTGGGAAACAAAAATATGTTTGAATAAGAGCGCTGCAGCAACAAGTAAACTTTTGAAGGTGGATCGGTCGCCGATATTCGATCGTCGAATAGATGATCCGATGAAATGATGACTGCTGGTTTATTGACCGATGGCACATAGCCAACGACGGTCTAATCCAAGGAAACCCAAAATGTACAATATGTACACTTTATTTGCACTACGTATTTGCAACTTTCACTGCTCATGATCGCATACAAGAGGTCGGACAAGGCCCGCATCGAGCAGGGCTCACCGCATCAGTCTCTGTCTCTCGTGTGTTTCTGTCCCTCCCTGTCCTCTGAAACATAAACTCTTCGGTTTTAGCACCAATACCCCGCCCGCAAAAAGGACGTCAGAACTTCAGAGTGAGGATCGATCATTGATTAAACCACACACGGCCACTGATTGGCCACCGTGACAAAGCTAGCGGGGGGGCGGGGATAGCCACATGGCCCGGAGAAATTCTGCAAAACACAAATATAGCGAAAATAAAACCCACCAACGATAAAACTAACCTTTCGCCGGCTATAGGTTGTCGGGCGGCGCGTCTTAAAGTATTGTCCATACCGTGCGGCCTGTGATTGCGCCCACTACGCCAAAATTCCTTTCCTGTGTAAATACGCGGAGAGCCTAACAAAGCCTGGTCACCTAATTAATGACGCATCCCATCGGCCAAGTAGCCAGGCTCAGACATGTCTTGAACTGAAACTTTGCAAAGTAACTTTGATCAGTGCAACTCTCACAGACGGAACATCTGGTGACCTCGTCCTGCGTTTGACCCAATGTTTGAACCCTTGATCGACCTATAGCTCCCGTCCGCTTCGGGGATTCTCGAGGCGGTATTCGCGATTGTTAAATTATCAACAGTTCCTCTCAGCTGGCTTCTCAAACGAACGCAAGGAAATCCTCCTGCCATAGCTTGCATGACTAATAGCTATTACTGGGTAACCGACGCATTTGAATGTGTCGTCTCCGGGCCCGCTCGTCGGGTGGACACAAAAGGGTGGCGAATCACAAAAGCCTACGCGGTTTCTGGTTATGCCCCTCGCGTCCAACTAAGCTCGGCCGACGTGAAAACAAACACCATACAGGTAAACAAGCTAACCCCAGTGAAAGATATCTAGTGGCCTGGGGGGTTTTAATTAATGGGTGAGTGTCGTTTTGCGATCGTGTTATTCACGCAGCTGTTGGCTGGCAGTGCGTGCGCAGCAGCGACGCTGTGTGTATAAATTGGCGCACCCGGCTTGGTAAATAAAGCAACGTTTTTCACTCTTGCCCGGCTGCAGGTTACTACAAGTGGCGACGAGGATGGGATCCACACCGAGCTTCTAAAATGACTTCTGCGGTCGTGCACAGCAAAACCGTCGGCACGTTGCCGCAGTTCCAGCCGGACAGCGGTAATTTCGACGTGTACTTGGAACGCTTGGAATTGTTCGCTGCCGCCAATGACATCGCTGCTGAGAAGATACTGCAAGTCTTCTTAACGGCCAACGGGGAAACCGCCTGTGTCATGCTCCGGAGCTTACTGCTGACCAAGACAACGGCCAAGGCATCCTACGTGGAAACGCTGAGTGTTCTAAAGAAACATTACACTCCAAAATGTTCACTGGACGCCGAACGCTATCGGTCTAACCAACGCCAACAAGCGCCACATGAAAGCGTTGCAGACTTCATAGTGAAATTGAAGAAGCTGGCTTCGACATGCGAGTTCGGCAATTTCCTTAACGATGCTCTGCGGGATCGGCTGGTGGCGGGATTGCGCACTGAAGCCGCACGCTGCAGGTTACTGGCCCTTCCGGACAAAGAAATCACGTGGAACCACGCGTGCAAGGTAGCCATCGCCATGGAAGCAGCGAGCCAGGACAGGAAAGAGATTCTGCCACCAAACAAGTCTGGAGCATCTTCTGACAGTACGGAAGTGTACTGGCAACGAGGGACGCAGAAATATCCGCCAAAAGGAAAACCAAGCAAGACTCGACGAAGAAAAACGGGCCTTGCTAAAAAGGCATCGCAAGGGACCAAAACGAGCTGTCACCGCTCTGCAAGACACCACCGTCCTGTGAGTTTCCCTTTTTGACTAGTGACTGTTTCAAATTTAAAAAAAGCTCACATTGCTAAAATGTGCAAAATAAAACCTGTGCATTGTGTAGAGCCGTAGGAGGATAAAGAGTGTCTTACATTGTGTCACGTGAACCGTTCCGACACACCCCCATTCAGAGTAAACGTTACGATAAATGGGAAGGTAGTTCCTATGGAAATTGATACGAGGGCGGCTGTGTCGATTATTTCGGATGTAGAGGGGGCGAGACACTTTCCTAATGCCACTTTTACGCAAGAGGATGTGAAATTAATGACGTACAACGGTACGGCTGTCGCTGTTGCGGGAGTAGCCCACGTAAAAGTCAAGTATCAAGGACAGTGTTTCGAATTGGCTCTGGTGATTGCCAAAGAGACTGAAGGGGCAAGGATGCCTACGCTGTTTGGCAGAAATTGGCTTTCAAAGATAAAACTCGACTGGCGTGAGGTTTTTTCCTTGCATGCATTGGAAAGAGAAACGCCCCTCACTGAAAAGTACTGTGATGTATTTAACGCTGGTTTTGGTGCTATCAAGGGTTTCAAAGCAAGCATTGTACTTAAAGAGAACGCATTCTGAGTGTTCTGCAAAGCGCGATCAGTGCCATACGCCTTGCGCGAGCGAGTCGAGCCAGATTTCACAAATCTCGAAAAAGCGGGAGTCGGTGTATCAGGTAAGGCACAGCAAGTGGGCGACGGCTTTTGTGATTGTTCCAAAAAAAAAGACGGAGCCGAACTTCGGTACTATGGGGATAACAAAATCACAGTAAATTTGGCGATAGAAGTCGACCGGTAGCCGTTGCCGCTACTCGAGGATATTTTTGCTGCACTTGAAGGCGGAACCGCGTTTTCTGTGATTGATCTGTCGAAGGCGTACCTTCAGCTGGAACTGGATGAGCAAGCACAAGAATTGCTCAATATAAACACTCACATGAGCCTTTTTAGGTTCGTCGTTTGCCTTACGGCGTAGCGTGTGCTACATCATTTTTCCAAGCTGTAATGGATCAAATCCTACAAGGTATGTCTGGCACTGCCTGCTACTTGGATGACATTGTCATAGCCGGAGTAGACTACAAGCAGTGTTACGACAGAGTGGAGGAGGTGATGAGGCGCCTGAGTGAACGTGGTATTAAAGCAAATGCCTAGAAGTGTTGGCTCTTTCAGCACCGCATAACGTATTTGAGGCATGATATTGACAAAAATGGCTTTCACCCTACGTCCGACAAAGTCGTGGCCATCAAAGAGGCGCCGAAACCTACCAGCGTGACCCAGCTGAAGGCCTTTTTGGGCTTAGTACATTTCTATGGAAAGTTCCTGCCAAATTTGGCAGCGGTCCTAGAACCGCTGCACAAGGAAAGCAGGTGGCATTGGTCGCATAAGTGCGACGAGGCGTTCGCAACTTGCCAGAAAATGCTGTTTGGTAAAAGCGTCTTGCAGCTCTACGATGTAAAAAAGGCACTTCAAATCACGTGTGACGCATCGGAATACGGGCTAGGGGCTGTGTTTTCGCACGTTAAAAACGGGAATAAAAAACGTACCGCTTTTGCTTCACAGTCGTTGTCCCCGTCCGAGCGTAAATATGCGCAAATTGAAAAACAAGCCCTGGGCATCGTTTCTGCGGTGAAGAAATTGGGCGAGATTTCCACATTTTAACTGACCACCAACCCCTAACAATCCTACTTGATCTTAGACGGCAGGGAATGCTGTTGCAACCGCACGAGTGCATCGTTGGCTCAAATTTTTGGCGAACTATCGCTACAAGATAAAGCATAAGCCAGGGTCAGCTATCAGCCATGCGGATGCGTTGTCTCGCTTACCGCTGCCGGACACGGACTACCACCGTGAAGATATTTTAAATGCAGAGCACTTCTTAGCCTCGCCTGTTCCTGCGTTGGACGGTGTCAACAGTTCCGCGTCCGCAGCAGGTGCGCCTCTCCTTCCCTCCTCTCTCTCAACAGCAACTTGCGCGCGAATGCGTCGTAGTCAGCCCGTTCGCTCCGTCGTGGTCTCGGAGTAACAGGTGCGTGTTACCAGCGCGGTGGGGCTTGGAAGGGCGCGCGCTGCTTGCGCATGCGCGCTCTCACATGCGCCCCCCCCCCCCCCGTACTGCTCTCCCTCTACTGCGCGCGCTGCAAATATAGCGGCTAGCGGGCGCTCGTGTTTCAGTCACTGCGTTGCTCCTTCCTTCCTTGGTTGACGCTCGTGCCCACGTTTACTCGTGTCTGCTACTCCAGCATCACGGAAGAAGCGATGGAAGCAACACTGCCTTCAATCAGTATTGAGGCCCCAATGCTCTGCATTTACTCGTGTTCCCCTCGCGGGAAGGCGCGGGAATTTTTTTTTATTTTGCGCCACTGAACGAGTTGCCGCTGGCATCGAAAGATATTGAGCGCGAAACTGGACAAGACGAACTTTTGGTTGTCGTTTGAGACAAGATATGGCACGGCAAATGAAATGTACCCGAGAAGTTAAAGCCATTCTGGTGGCGCCGATTGGAACTGTGTGTAGATAACGGGTTCATTGTGTGGCTGGATCGCGTCATTGTGCCGCAGTCCTTGCCCAAAGTTGTCTTAGGTTTGCTGCACGCACAGCACTTGGGGATAACCAAAATCAAAGCTGTAGCAATGTCAATGCTATGGTGGCCAGGCATGGATAGCGCCCTTGAAGAAACTGTGCGGAAGTGCAAAATTTGTCAGACTGTCCTTCCTGCAGCTCAACCGGTACCTTTTACACCATGGCAAATGTGCCAAAACCCTTGGGAAAGAGTACATCTTGATTTTACAGAAGAAAAAGGAAAAAATGTGTCTGCTAGCCATAGATTCCTACTCCAAATGGTTGGAAATTAAACGTATGGGTGTAAGAAATTGCCGCAAAGACGATTGAAGTTGTGCGATCTTGGTTTGCCTCGCATGGACTCCCTTTGGAAGTAGTAACTGACAAGGGTCCGCGGATTCGTGCACAAGAGTTCGAATACTTTCTCGAATCGAATGGTGTTAGGCACACACTAACACCCCCCTATCATCCCCAGTCTAACGGAGCAGCGGAGCGCGCGGTACAATCTACCAAGAATGCACTACTCAAACAGAATCTAGAAGATTCTGAAAAGGGCACTACGAGGTCTCTTCAACACAGATTAGACAACTTTTTGTTTTCTAACCGCACAACTCCTCACACGTTTACGGGAACGACACCCGCGGAATTATTCCTGCAAAGGAAACTGCGGACCCGGTTGCCGTTACGGCGGCCAGACACTCGAAATGAAATGGTTGTAAGGAGGGAGAAAATGAAAACTCTTGCTGACAAGTGAAGAGGGCGGCCCCGAGTGTTTGCCGTGGGTGACAGTGTGTTGGTGCGTTCTGTGCGCGGTGATGTGGTGAAATGGTGGCTTGGCTGAGTGACGCGTGTCAAGTCTCCGTCAACGTATTTGGTGTGCGTCGGAAACAAAGTGAGCTGACCAGCTGCGACCATCCTGAGTTGTATCGACCAATCATCCAGACAACCATCCTGAATGCGAACTTCCTCATGCACCTGACGTGGTTACTGCTGCACCTACGACGGAAAACCTTGCCGAGCCAGCTACACGCGCCACGGTAGCGCCATCGGCCAGCAACGAAGAAGAGGTCCCTTTGCGGAGGAGCAACAGAGAACGACGTCCACCGGATCGTTTGACCTACGATAGTTTTGAGAATTCTGCAGCGAGGGAGTGTCGTGTCGCGATCGTCTTATCAGGGCAGCGGTTGGCTGGCAGCGCGTGCGCAGCAGCGATGCTGTGTGTATAAATTGGCGCACGCGGCTTGGGAGCGCGTTCTTCAGTTGTGAGGCTGCCAGTGCGTGCCTCGGAAAATAAAGCAACGTTTTCCACTCTTGCCCGGCTGCCGGTTACTACAGTGAGGAGCCTGAGCTTGACACCACGCGTCTTCGAGGTTCAAATATAGGGAATACCTCAGAACATTTGACTCTGCAGTACAGCAAAAAATTGAACTCTTTTCTGCTTACCTTCAAGCGAGCAAGTTCTGTAAATGGATTTCAAAGAGTTTTTGTGATATTGTATCGCAAGGTGACAAGAGTATTCCTCTTGAGAACCATACCTGTACACATGCACTCAATATTTCTATCTCGTCAGTATTCACCCAGGAAGATCATTTCTCTATGCCCATGTTTCCCGAACCCGATTACAGATACCAGCAAACCAATAATATTACTCCTAAAGTCATCGCTTGACTCACTGGCAGTGAAAGTGTCCACCTCATCTGGTATTCCTAACATCAACTCAGAAATACTCTATTTCTCATCTTCGGTAGATCATTGCCATTAGGTCAGTATGCCCAGATTACAAAACTGCCCAAGTTTCTCGCATTTACAAAACCAATACACGCGTACACGCGCCGAACACACACTCAGCGGCAATTTACCGCCCGATTTCCATATCATGCATGTACTGAAATTACCAGTGCACACAAATGCGTGTCACGTATATAATCACTAGAATCCAGCAACTTTTTTCGTCTATCACTGTGCTTTATGAAAATGCCCATCATGTGGAACACAACTGTATGGAATTTACTACTGATTACACGCTAACACGCTTGCGAACCTGGAAAACAACTTTATTTTCCTGGACTTTGCCAAGCGTTTGACCGTTTTGCTCATTACCACTTCACTTTAGGTTAGTGATAATTTTTTTATTTGTTACTTTCTCATATATTCAGAACGTTTTGTCTATTCGCCAACAATTTACCCTAGTAAAGAACCTCTCCTCCCACTTTGATGACGTGACTTCAGGAGTACTACAGGGCAGCGTGGTAGGTACGGTAATGTTCCTGATCTACATAACAGACCTTCCCCTTAATATTTAATCACAGATACGAATTTTTTCCCAAGACGGTATTATTAATACCCTTGCGATTAACAGCCGTGATGGACATGTTTCCTTACAAAACTAGTTTTAAACTGGTGTACAGAATGGCAAATGTTAGGAAATTTGCGTAAATACAGATCTCTGGGATATTTCAGAATTTCTTAATTTCATCAACAGGATTTGTCGTTCTGGAGCTACTTTCTATAATTATCTGGGTGTACATATAACGCCTCGAACACCTAGAGTTCATAGGACGCGAATTGTCAAGTTGGTTAATCTGAAATCATCTTCGGCTGAAAGATAATAAGACCAAATTTGTTTTTAAGCCCAAGAATAATGCTGACAACCACAGTATAGCCCTAAAATTTCGTAAGTCCGTAAACAAGCGCGTGTCCACATACAAATTTTTGGTATTTTCTTCAATAAAAACTTAAATTGGACGTATCATGTAAATAAAGTTCACGCAAGTATGTCTCTGTCTATAGGAATATTATTCAAAATTAAGTGTCTGATTCCTACCTGGTTGACGCGTCAATTTTACCATTCTCTTGTGCAGTCGCACCTTTATCATTGCCTTTTAGTTTGGAGTGCCACAATTTAGACAGGTGGTTAATTTTACAAAAAAGGCAGTTCGATGCATGTAGAATGTGCCCCGCTCACACCACTCGAAGCCGCTTTTTTAAAATACAACTTGCTTAAAATAACTCAATTGTTCGAGCTTAAGCTTTCTGTTCACATTCGCAAGAAAATGAACAGATACGCACGATTTCTTTATCCGTACACTCCAGTTAACCCAGTTACCATCTTCGACCAGAGGCTCTTAGGACCGCATGTATTAGAACAAACTCTGGAGCCTAAAACTAGAGTATCCAACACCCCATTTTCCGTCTAAAAACCCAGTCGCTGCTCCTGACCACCTTGCTGCTCTGACTTTAACAAAATGTAAAGTGACATTTTTCACTTAAATTCTCTGTAAGGGTGTACTGGTCCCTTTTTGCCTTTTAAATTAAATCAGTTTAGGTGTTTTGTGTTCCGTTTCCTGCTTCTTTATAAGACTTGATGCTCTGTACATTGGCTTTCTTGTAAATATTGCATAACGTTGCCTCTGCTGGCACCTCTCGTTCTTTTTTGTTCAATCACCATTGCTGATGATGGCTTTTTGTAGTTATTGTATAACGCTGTTACAATTGACATTTGATAGTCACCATATTTGATATTTATTGATAATATAGTCCGCGCTAAAACCTAGTTTGTTTTGTGTATATTTTTAAGCACCCTAGAACACACCTTTCAGCTTTCATAAAATGCTTGATAAGTTTTCAGAGCATTGTAGCAGGATAGCAGGAAAATGACCACGACATAAACGAACAGAGCAAAACGCAAGCCACGCAAGCTTACGTATTAGCTGCAAATCTTATTTTATAAATTTAGTGCCAGGAAACGAAACCAGTTTTTAAGTAGCACTGCGTAGCACCTTTCGTTTTTATTTCGTCATCATTTTTGTGTAAGTTCGCATATCTGTAGTCATCCCGTCACCCAACCTGCCCAAGAAACTCAACGTTTTGCGGGGTGTGGCATCCTGATCTTTCTATTTACATTGCTTTATGTGTCTATGTTGAAGCCAAAATTTGTTTCGACGCATTTTCTTCACTTCGCGACTTGTTGTATGACATGCGTTACAAAAAAACAGGCACAGCCGAAACCGAAACCCCGCCACCAGTACTCCACCGCTCCATCCAGCACCATCGCCGCACCATCACACCACCGCCTTCCGTTCCTCCTGGCCGCCGAGTCGGTGGAGCACACGCTTGTTGAGCGACTTTGTTGTGGTTGTTTTCGAGACATTCGATTATTGTTTCGACGAAGATATGCCACCTGTGATTTAGGGTAAGTGACTAGTCAACTTTTCGCACTTTACCTGTGTATTTAACAGGGCAGGGCTGTTCCGTGCCGTGCTAGACGTTTGCCTCACCCGTTAGCCCTAATGTTTTTTTGACAGTGACTGATTTTGAGGGCTACGTAGATCTGCCTTTAAACCGCGGATATTTCGTGCTGGAGTAGCAAAAGTAGGGCTGTTCGATTTACACTCCCGGTCTCCGCAGATTTCTTGAAAGCAGTCAGGCGTTCGATCTTCTTGTGTATCCTTATGGTATCGGGGAATCCTCGGACTCCCGCGAAATATCCGCGGTGAATTAGAGTCTGTAAATCGAAGAATCCTAGTCTGGGCCATTTGTAGGCTTTTTGTTGAGCGAAGTAGGATCATACTTCTAGGTTGGCTAAACGATTTGTTGCTCGCAACCGATCACCAATACACGCGGTCGATGGCTCCAGGTTAAGTTCGCAACAGTTATGTTTTCTTTTTTTGTAGATAGTTGTTTTTAAGGAATTGCGATATTGTACTTCTTCGCATTATTTGTCGTACCTGGACTGGAGTGGTGCGCTTTAGGTAACCTTTCGCCGAGGCACATAGAAGTCTACACTACCCTGCAGGGATTGTCATTTTTCAAAGCTATCACTCAGTAAAGTGCACTGGTACAAATAAGGCTCTCTGCGTTCAGATTGAGGGTACGAGGGCTGAAATTGGCGTCACACTCGCAAGCCCCGCGCGTGCTGTGAATGTTTGAGTGTTCCAGTCCTTCTATGATTGCATAAATCTTTGTGCATGTGTATCATTAGCACCAAAGCCGTACATTCAACCTGAATTTGCTACCACGTCGAAACTACATGCGTATCGTGCGTCTGGTGCAAGGCATAAGCAATGCTTGCCGCGCATGGGGAGCGTTTAGGCACTGCAACATTCAATACCGTCTCCGAATAATCCGCGGCCTGGCGTGCGGCTCAGTTAAATTTTCTATTGGGCTCTCATTCTGTGGATGAGTGCACCCCGCACAAGAGTAAATGCTAAAAAAAAATGTGGGCATCCTCTGGACTGGTTAAGGCTGAAGGTCTCTTTCTAGTAGCTTGTGTACATCATTGCAGGGCAAAGAATACAATCTTTGTCAAAACACAAGTCTTGATGTAAATAAATATACCTCTAGAAAATATACGCTAGAGGACAACAGCCTTTTCTAGATGGTTATGTCACATTGGAAGTTTTTTTTCAGAAGAAGGTAACCTCTTCCTCATGGCAACAATTTTTAAACACTGGCTGTTGCCATCATTGTCATGCATTATTGGCAATAATGCATTATTGTCATGTTTCAATTTTTGTGGCCTATACGAATGTGTGTCATTTTTGAAGATCGTTTAATTGGGTTTCATGTGAATGTGAACACAACCTTAAATCTGGTGCCCTATGCTTCCCTAAAACACCATGCCCATTATTGAGGCCTAATTAGATGCACGTTTTTAATAAAATTATAGTTGCTATGATATTGACAATAGTTGTTTAAAACATACACCGACACATCATGTTGGCTTCAAGCACAGCTTGGGAAGGGGAATTAAACCTGGTTTAAGCTACAATCACCTAGAAAAGACTTCAGAAGCACAAAACATTGTTTCACTTCTAATTTTGTTCAGGAGTTCATCACATAGCCTTTCAAGCCTCCTTCAGCATAATTGTTAAGGCAACGTTATCACCGTTTTGGTGTGCGCTATGTCACAGAATCGCGGAGGGAATAATTTGCCGTAGTAGCGATGAGAGAGCTCATCTCGGCACATTTTTACGCATACATGAACAGGTCATAAAGAACGGCATCTACTTCCAAGGAGAAAATGGAGTTAGAAACTTCATCGTTGACATTGTCACTATGCTGTGCTAGTCACTTCGTCCATCCGTACATCCAGGTTAATGTGGTATTTAGAATTTCTCATATTCTTACTTAGAGTGCGAAGAACACTTTGCTCGGCACCTTAATATCGCATTAAGAACTTTGAAGGGTAATGGACTTGCTTGGCCATGACCCTGTCGTAATGCAACACGCAAATGCAACTTGCTTGTTATTTGTCACTCACTTCCGTCTTGCAGGCTGCTGACTTACACCTTGCAATGGAGATCAACTGGCATGCCCTATTTTGATTATCTGGATGGACCTCTCATCAGATGTCACTGCCTGTTCTTCAGGTTGGTTACAATAGGTGAGCACCTAGTTCTATACTATTTTAATGCAATTCTATGACGTGCAATGGGAAATAAGTTACCAGAAATTGCCTTAATGTGACCGAGAGTGAGGTCCTTTTTGTCTTCCAATAGCACTGTATTTATATGCATGTCGGCTTCTTAATTTCAGCAATTCATTCCTGTCCGAGTTTGGAATCAGTGAATTTGGATGTATTGCATTTACGTCTTTATGTAATTTTTAACTTAAACCTTTGCTGTCATTGTACATTGGACTTCTGAAACAAAAGCACGAAGGTGGGATTTCTCGGTAAAAAAGAGAGAACTAGTATAAACAAGTTGATACATTTGGAAGTGACACGGCCGCTTGATGTCCCCCTTTTGGTGCAGCTCTCCAAATGCTCCTCTGCGCCTGTGAGAACGATAGTTCTCTTTCCCTCAGCCGCGTCGCCTTTGGTGCACGCTATCGGTGATGCGGCGGCGTCAATTCGGGAAGCGGCCACACACTCAGCCATCCGCGCTAGCAGTTCTTGGTTCGGCTATAGTGTTACTGCGCTTTGTCTTGCTTCACTTGAGACACCTTGCTGAACAGGCTACAGTCACATATTTACGTGGAGTAGGAGCATGGTCCTTAACATGGGATTGCACTATTCTGCTTATTGTACTGAAATTTTCAATTGTGAAGCCTGTTTGTGAGCTTTGGGATTTTTGTAAAGGAACTTCGGGCTGCTGATGACGACCGGCAAAAATATCAAGGTGGCGCCGGACTGCTCCATTTTTAAAGCAAAGCTTTTTGCCTCTACCCCCCGAAGGGTTCTTCCGCGACCGTTGGTGTCACCAGGAAACTCCAGCGAACAAATAAAAGAATTTACCGGCACCACCGGGAATCGAACCTGGAACTAACAGACAAACACAGCGACAGCCCGTTGTCTTACCGACAAAGCTACGAGCCCACGCGGAGACGGAGAAGAAAGGTGGTGTACTCACCAAGCACACCTACAGGTTTACCACCTGCGTTCTCGCTGAATGCCACGTGAAAGTGTCAAGCGACCCCTCACGCCCGTCTAGCGGCTTTGTGCGCACCTTTCTCATGTGCTAAGAGTTACAAAAATTAAAGGAAGCTCACGCCAATGCATGGCATCTCACGTCTAGTACGCCAATGTAGTAAAGCCTGTGGCCTCCAGTATTCCCGTAAAAAATCACAGCTCCTTGTCGTTCGCCATCACGCCAAATCAAGGAATACATTCAAATACTACTTGATGGTCAGGTCTTCACTCCAAGCCCCAGCATCAAGATCCTGGGCCTACATCTCGAGGCTAACACTAAGAGTGACGTCAACTTGCAGCGACTCAAAAACTGTATTAATCATCACACACATGATCAGGCGAGTTGCCACCAAGAAGCGAGGCCTAAAGGAATCCGGTACCTTTCCATTAATTGAAGCTTTTGTCCTCTCCAGAGTCTCTTATGTCAACCCTCTGTCTTCTTCTCGACAAGAAAGACATAGAGATGCGTTCTAAATGATTAGAAAGGCGGTCGAGCCGGCCATTGGTCTTCTCATGAGTGCATCCACACAGAGGTTGCTTAGCACGGGGCTCCACAACATGGTGGGAGAGCTGATAGAAGGCCATATTTCTAACCAGAAGGTCCGACTCAGAACTGCGGTGGGTAACCGCATGCTTCACCAGACTGGCTGGGCAGCCCAAAATGTCACTCTGATTGACGTACTCCCAGACTCTTGGCGACTAAAACTAAAGATGCTCCCTTTGCTTAGAAATATGAACCCCTCACATGACGAGGGTCACAAAAAGCACGGGCTCAAGCGCTAAACATCACCCTCGGTGAGGATCATGCAGTTATCTACACAGACGCCTCCAAACATCGAGGGTAGCAATACGCCATCATCGTGGCTACCTCCAGAACCAACCTCCTTGCGTGTACCTCACTCAAGACCCAAGACATGACGGCAGAAGACGAGGCAGCCATCACCTTGGCTCTCACTCAACCAGGGGTTCGGAGGGTAGTCACCGATTCCCAGCAAGACTACTGGAATTGCCGTTCGGGTTGGGTTTCCTGACCTGCACTGCGCGTTCTAAAAACGAATCCCCAAACGGTTCCATTCAGCTCATCTTGACACCCCTTCACGCTTCAATGGAGGGCAACAAATACGCCCACCCAACAAGCCTGCGCTTTTACCTCCCGTGCTATGGAGCCGCCAAGGACAGTCACCCGCTTGTCACGTTCAGGGAGATAACCCAGCATTATCGCCTTCTGAGACAGAGCGCACCTTCGCCTTTCCCTGACCTTTCCATAGAACAACAAGCTACCCTACGGCTCATACGATCCGGCCTCCTTCCCACAGCCTACGCGTCTTCACTTAATGCATCCGAATCGCTACGACGCAGAATGTAAGTTTTGTTCAGAAGTGGGAACACTCCGCCACGTATTGGGTGTGTGCGACTTTAGCCCTGAGCACCCTCCTCTCTTTCCGTCAACTACCCAAAAAGAGCAATGGGAGATGCTGCTGTCCAGGCCCTCTCTACCTACCCAGCTTCAGCGGGTGGACAGAACATAGGCCGCGCGGACTGCGTATGGGCCGCGCAGAAGAACAAATCACTCCCCAAGGCTGCACTCTGGGCCGTTCAGAAATCTGAATAGAAGTATTTCTTCCTTCTGCTCCTCTTCCTTCTCTGCCGCAAATCTCGTCGCCTCCGTCCGAGGCACAGAGACAGAGAAGTCAGATCGTCTACCACGGGTTGGAGCCTACTTCAATTTTATAAAAAAAAGTTTCCATTCTTGTGCTACACCAATACACCTCAACCAAACACCGTCATGCATCATGCATTGATTTAACCTTACCAAGAATATCTCTTTGAAGTAATTAATGGTGTGGTTAAGTGCATCTCACTTCTCTCTAGTTTTACTATTTGTAGAGCGATGTGAGTGAATTTAAGTGACGTCGCATCGGTAATCGTTATAGGTGCCGCTTACAGCTTTGCTTTGCCACCACATTCACGGGGTGGATTGGCGTGATTTTTCTCAAGGTTCGGCTCAACGTGCGATCAGCTTAGGAGTCGAACTGGGTTCACACTTGACAACTTTTGTTGGATCTTAAAGGGGGCCTTCAGAACAAAACATTCCCTAACTTTCTGCATTCCATCGAACATCCCTCCCTCCCCCTAGAAGATTTGTTGTGAGGTTCTTAATGAGGTGGTTTAATCAAATAAAATGAACGATGGGTTGTTTTCCCGCACTGGATGTAGCACAACATGCTGTAGTGTGTTGTCAACGGACATGCGTAGAAACATGGCGTTCTTTTTCTGGTGGCTGTCTGTGACAATACGGATAATGAGGAACCCCGCCTCTTCCAAAAGGCGGGGGCACACTAATATTCAGGTTACGGAGCCGGTCATGCTTCAGGTTCCCGGTACAAAAATACCCGAAGGGGATAACATCAGCGGAGGAAAGCCCCCGCAAGACAAACCAAAGGAGCACGCAGGCTATTTCAGTGGCACCGCCGGTTCGAGGTTCACAGCCAATATCAAGGCATCAAATTTTGCCGACTTGACAGCCACAAATTACTTTTTGCTGTATTGTCATTTCGTCGGTAATTAGGCTGCAGTAAGTCTCTTTTAGTGACCGCTAGCTTTTACCCTCCAGTTGAAGCCGTTTCTTTATTAGGTTTGTTACTCGAGACTCCCCTGCAGATGGTCAGACGAGATTTTTAGTGTGTTTTGACACGGCAGCTTCAGCAAATTTCTGCCGATTACATGCTCGTATCCTTTACAATAAGTCGCCTTCCAAAACAGTTTCCCGCAATGTGGGTTCCTACCTAGTCAGCGCACCTTATCACGTTTGATAATCGGTTCTATGACAAACTTGGCACACCTGTCTCCTTCTTATGCGGCTTCCGAAAGGGTCTTTAGTGCTTGGACAGCTCGGTGGTCCTCATAGTTTTGAACTTTCTCTAATTTTAACAGAGGTTTGCTGAAGTTTTTGTAAGCGTTCGTTTAGTCTGCACTTTCACCTCAAGACGTTGTGCGTGTGTTTTCGTCGTTTCAATGCATCCTACCAGGTTAAATGTCATCTGGCATTCTTGATCTTTTTATTTACTGTGTTTGAAACCTTCAACACATTCGCCGGATGCTACGTTTTCTTTCGTCTGCTATTCACTGGCTACGCGTTTTGCGTAGAATTCTTCTAGACTAGGGTGTTTTGCTTGTTTCCCACCTGCTGCCAACGCATGTTCTCTTGACATTATCGCTTGTATGCATGCACGCTGGCATGTTACTAAAATCCTTTCGCGGGAAACGCATTGCCACCATGCGATGCCTTTTAGAACATTGCAGGTCAAGAGCACCGTTCTATGACCTGAAGGGAGGACTAGCACAATGATTTCCTTTAATTTCGTAAAAATGTTCTTTTTCTGCAGATCTTCAATTTTTATGGCGAAGAGGAATGGCAGATGAGAGACCATATCAAAGTGACCATCTCAGAATATTTAAGGAGGTATGTGAAATGTGAGAATACATTTGTTTTGAGTTTATCTGTATGGTATAAGCTTTAGTGTGCAACTCAGTTTTTTTTTCTTTTCAGTTGCTGACCTGTTTGAAAATAGTCACCATATTTGATATTAGTGATAATATATTTAACGCTAAAACCTAGTTTGTTTCGTGTATATTTTAAAAACCCCAACACATACCTCTAAGCTCTCATAAAACCGTCGATAAGTTTTCGGAGCATTGTACCAGAATAGCAGAAAAAGGATCCTGACATCAATGAACAGAGCAAAACGCAACTCACGCAAGCTTACTTATTTGCTGCAAATGTTATTTTTAAATTTATTGGCAAGAAATGAAATCAGTATTTATTAGCATTGCGTAGCACCTTTCCTTTTCATGTCGTCATCATTTATGTGTAATTTCGCATCTCTGCCGTCATACCGTCACCCAACCTGCCAGCATCGACGCTACCATTATCAGCATGCCGTCAGCTACAGACGTCTACCAACATGCCGACATCCATCGTCCTGCATCATGCCAGCATGCAGTCATCTGCCGTCATACCATCACTAACGGCATTACCATAATCTATCATATTGATGTTTGATGGATTCCATCAACACCACATTCTCACTAGAGAAAGGCATGAAAAAAATGCGCCCAAAATTAGCCTGGAAAAGTGGACATGTGGTGGATCTGGAGACATCGAAAAGTTCCGGGACAGCACAATATTGAAGGGTTACTTCATGAAGGTGCAGCACGCCTGGGTTATCGCGAATAGTTATTATTTCGGTGTCGTCTTGCTGCACTGTGGTGAGGGCGGTGACGTCGGTGTCAGCCGAGTTGTGGGAGATGGAGATTGATGGAGTGACACGTGAGAGTGCATCCACTGCATCAATATCCCGTCCCTTCACTCGTCGTATGTCCTTCTAACATTCCCGCGGCGAAACACAAATTGTTGCTTTAGCAAGGTTAAAAAGTGGTGGAATGCGACCGGGTGAAAAATGTCAAAGGTTTGGTGTCCGCCTTGATACGGAACTCCCGACTGTCGAATTAGGGCCGGAAGTGACGTACAGTCATCACAGCCCTAGTTGTGCTGCGTAGCCTACACTGGTTTTGTACTTTTGCCTATTACTGTACAAACGCGCTTGTGCAGCTTCTTTTGTTAGCTGGCGATGTTGAGACAAACCCTGTGCCCGACTCCGCCCACTCTTCTGACTCTGCAGACGTTTCGGCGCAAATGCTCAAGGCACCTAAAGAATAGCAATCTGGTCAGTTAGCTCTTGTTAGAGCAAATAAAATCGATTCATACAACGCTAGTGGAGCATGAAAAGACCTTCAGAGAGATGAAGGAACGGCTAGATAAAATCGAGTCAGACCATGTTTCTCTAGAGACTATGAAGCCGAACTGACGGGACTGCAGTCCGATGTTGATAACAATGCTCTTAATATAAATGTGATGACGGCTCGAATCAATGACTCAGGGAATTGATCAAGGCGCAATAACGTGGAATTTTATGGGCACCAGGATACCGAAAACGAATCGTGGGAAGAATCGGAAAAATTAGTAATTGAGCACTGCAATCGCCTCCTTCAAACTATTGTTCAACCCCGTGGCATTGAAAGGGCCCATCGCACAGGTACGTTCCGAACTGGAAAGTGCAGACCAATATTAGTTAAATTTGTGCATTTTGAAGATAAGGACTATGTACTGTCACTTAGCAGTAAGTTTAAAGACACCGGCTTCAGCATTTCTCAGGATCTCTCCTCTTGTACGCGCCCGTAAGCGCCTAATTGAATTTGGGAAAACTCAAAACTCGAGTTACAAGCTACGCCATAAAACACTGACCATAAACAACAAAACGTATGTATTTGATCGGGCTTCAAATACGGTTGTCGAAAAGAGTTCATAGCAGCCAACAAATAAACTGCGCGGGTCACGTCCTTCCCAACAGTCTTTATCATTTTTGTTAACCAACATACGAAACGTCATCCCGAAGCGGGATAAGCTATGCGACTTGATAAATTCCTCGTCGTCAATTATTGTGCTACTAACATACACGTGGCTTAACTCGTTAATGGATGATACGGAAATATTGCCATGTCTCCCTGACCTTGACATATTTCTCAAGGACAGGGATATCAACTTGCGGTGTGGTGGTGTCCTTGTAGCCACGAAACGAGACCTACGCTGTTTGCGCATCAATACAACATCGCCATTAAAAATTCTTTGGCTCTGCTGCCACGCATCCCACCCGCGCATCTTGATTGGAGTTTGCTATCGGGCTCCTAGTACTGACACCTCTTTTGCAAGTCTTTTTCATGAAACATTCAACGAACTAAGAACGACCCACCCAAACAGTCCTATATTGTTATTGGCCAACTTTAATTTCCCTTGTATAAATTGGTCTGATGCTGCTTCTATGTCATCAAAAAATACACCTCCTGGCGAGTTTATCAAGACGTGCCTCACCTTCGATTTGTCGCAACTGGTCACTCAGCCTACGCGTGTTATCGACTATTCGTGTAACATATTAGATCTTGTCTTAACTTCACACCCTGAGAACGTCTCCCCTATCACCTGCCAGGTAATGCAGGCAGGCCAGGCAATGCAGGCTAGTATCCAGGCGATCCAGGAGACGCTGGTACAAATGCAGGCAGCAATCGCAAAACTCAGCGCCGTACCTCACCACCCGCCACCCAGTCAACGACCAAAATGGCCAGAGCAACATTAGCCCGCAATGAAGAACTGGTTATTTGTCAATGGAACTCGAACGGATTTCACAGCAAACGGGCATCACTACAGCAGTACATCGGACAGCTACCCCGTCAACCGGATGTTATACTGCTGCAGGAAACAAACAGCGAAACCCCCCGATATTGCCGGGGTACCGCTCCCACGCCGGCCCGCCCAGCGTGATGACAGTTGGGAGGGGCGCAGGCCAGGGAGTGTGTACCCTAGTGAAGAAGGGCATCACCTACATCGAGCACGCATTACTGAGCAACAGCGCCATCGAGCTTTGCACAGTGGAGATCGTCACGAGCAGAAGGAAGGAGAGCACCTTCGTGGTCAACATGTACAGCAACCCCAAGCACTACCAGCAGAAGTTCCGGACCATCATTCACAAGGCGAGCCAGCTGGCCAAGGACAACACCACGCTGCTCTGCGGAAACTTCAACGCACCTCACACGGACCTGGGCTACCCCAAGGCGACAGCCAAAGGACGCACCCTACTCGAGGACGCTGCGGACGCGGGCTACCAACTGTGCAACGACCCGGCCGCGCCCACTCGCTACTGCACGTCGGTGCAGTGGAACACCAACCCCGACCTAACCTTTTGCAAGGAGTCCGGCAAGGGTGCCGCGACGCGGTGGAGGAACACCGGCGAGACGCTGGGAAGAGACCATTGCATCCTCGACATCATTGTGCCGCTGAAGTCTAAGGCGCCGATGCCAAGAACGTAAGGCATCACCGACTGGAACGCGTACCGCGAAGCTCTGGGAGGCGTTCGGGAACACATCGAAGACTTCGACAAGTGGACGCAAGCCCACAACGAAGCAGCCCGATCGGCCACCACCGAAATCGAGCTCGACGACTCCGCACCCCAGGCAGACAGCCGGCTCGCACACCTCCTGGAGGCGAGGAACTCCATACGAGGCATATGGAAGAACCAGCGCATCAACCGAAAGCTTCACAAGAGAGTGGCATTGCTCAAACGGGAAACCGAGAAACACTGCACCGTCCTGTGCCGCCAACAGTGGCATGGGGTCTGCCAAGAGGCCGACGGGCAGATGCACAAGAGGCGCACCTGGCAGCTACTTCGCCACTTGCTCAACGAGACCGACACCAAGGAAACGCAACAGCACGTCCTAGCCCGCACCCTACACAAGACCCGGCGGGAACTCGGTGAGGTGGAGGTTCGCCGACGCCTGAACGAGAAGTACCTACCGTCCACGCCTCCGGAGCCCCTCCCGAGCTACACGGGAGTGGTCAACGCCCGGCTCGACGGCGACATCGGTGCTCCAGACAATCAAATGCAGATCGGCGGCAGGCTCCGACAGAACGAAAAACAAGGCGCTCCGCAACCGGAACGACGCGGCCATCTCGGCTCTCACACGGTACTACAACGAGTGCCGGTGCAACGGCAAGCTACCCAAGCGATGGAAGGAGGCGAGGACGGTGCTCATCCCCAAACCGGTTAAGCCCCCTCAAATCGACAACTTGCGTCCGATATCGCTTACGTCGTGCGTGGGCAAGGTTCTAGAGAATGTGCTTCTCAACCGATTGCAGTCGTACCTCGAAGACGAAGGACTCTACCCCGATACAATCCTGGGCTTCCGGGCTAAGCTTAGCACTCAGGACGCCATGTTGTCGCTTAAGCAGAGGTGATCGACCAAGTGACCCGCTCTCTAGAGAACCGAGGGTTCCTGTGCCGAGATTTACAAAGTGCATTTGATGGCGTCAAGCATGCAGCTATCCTCGAGCAAGTGTCCCGCATCGACATGGGGCAGGGAACGTTCGCATACATCAGGGACTTCCTCACCAAGCGCACGACGGCGATCAACGTCGTGGATATGCAGCTACCTATCAAGACGCTGGGCAGTGTCGCTACGCCGCAGGGTCGGTGATATCACCTATTCTGTTCAACATGGTGATGATCGTGGTGGCCAACAGGCTCGCCGGCCTCCTGGACGTCAAGCAGACGATCCACGCCGACGACATCACAATGTGGATGGCGGGAGGCAGTGACGGCCACATTGAGGCCGCACTGCAGCAGGCGATCGACGTTATGGAGAACCAGTTGCAGGGATCCGGGCTGATCTGCTCACCTGCAAAGTCGGAGCTCCTAATTCTGCAACCCAAAGGAAGGTGCAAGGGTACGACCCCGGATATCACCCTGAGAACGCGGGACGGCACGGCCATCCCACACGTTAAGACCCTGAGGGTCCCCTGCCTCCACATAGACGCGCTCAGGCAAAACGGCCTAGCAATCAGGGAGCTGGAAACTAAGATGGAAACGGCCACTAGACTCATCTGGAGGGTGTCCACCAGGCATGCGAGGATGAAGGAAGCAAGTTTGCTCCGGCTCGTCCAGTCATTCGCAGTCAGTCACATAGTTTATGTAGCGGCTTTCCACGACTGGAAGGCGGCGGAGCGCAAGAAGCTCGACGCCATCATCCGCAAGGACTATAAGGCGGCACGCGGGCTATACACGAGCCCGAGTGCCACCTTATACTCCTTATACTCCTTAAGCTCCTCGAGCTGGGAGTTCACAACACTCTCGACGAGATAGCCGAGGCCCACCGCAAGGCACAGCTAACGAGAGGGAGAGAGAGAGAGAGAGAGAATTTTATTTTTTTAACCAAAAGAGGGGAAATGTCTCTGTCGGAGAGCTTCATGGAGTCTGGGTGCCTCCGTCCATGCTCCCACTGATGGCCTTCTCGATGAAGTCCACCAGGCCATGTTGCTCGTCCTTGGTCTTCTGGGTGGCCAGCCACTTTATAGTGTAGTGTCGTCTAATGTGTGCATAAATGGGGCACTCCCATAATATGTGTTGTTGGTTGGCGATCACATTACAGGTGCGGCATAATGGGGGTGTATCTGTCTTTTTTCTTTGCATGAGGTGTAGTCTAGCAGGTGTGTGTAGTGTACCGGCTTGTGCTTGCCTGAATGTAGTCTGCTGGTGTCTTTCTAGATGTGGGTGCGGCTGTGGTAACTGCTGCCTGGCTCTCCTGTAGTCTTTCAGGTGAAGCTGTCGTGGGCTTGATTCGGTTTCACCGGGCGTTTCGCCACCGTTCCTGGGAGCCCGGTAGTGCGCTTCTCGGGCGAGTTCATTTGCTTTCTCATTACCCAGTACGCCAGCGTGACCCGGAATCCAATATATCTTCACAGTGCCCTGAATATATCGAAATAGATGTGCCGCGATTTGGGGGGTGTGTCCGGATGCTATATTTCGGCAGGCTTTCTTGCTATCTGTGTATATATTTAGGGGACGGGTTGGTTGACTGAGGTGAGATATCGCTTTTCCAATTGCGTAGATCTCTGCTTCTTCTGCCTTCTGGAAGTGCATGTTGCTCTGAGTGTAAGTTCGGTTGAGTATGTTCCAATATGCTACTGTCCATGTGTTGTTGGCTCCTGCCGCGTCTGTGTAGGCGTGCATTTGGTCCAGCTCCCTCTTCGGTTTCTTATTAAAGTAATTTGCTCTAATGGATCTTCTTTCTGTGTGCCGGTTTGGATCCATATTATTCGATATGGGGGCCACCTTGATTTTTTGCCAGTCTCGTGGGTGTATTTTGGCAATAGGAGGGGCCGCTAGGCTGACCCTGTATCCTAGAGACTTCAGGAGTTGTCGACCGGCTATGGTTTGGTTCAGTCTTGCCAATTGGTTGTGTTTCTGAACAGCGACTATTTCGTCCACGGTCACTGTTGTCCCCATTTTGTCAAGGACTGTGTTGCTCGGACTGATAGGGAGACCTAAGGATATCTTGACGGCTTTCCAGATTAGGGTGTCTATTTTTTTAAGCTGTGTCCTGGTAAAATTGGTGTATGGGGCTGCGTATCTTATTCGCGATATGACGAGGGCCTCGTGCAGTCTCAGTAGGTCATCCTCCTTAAGTCCCCTTTTCTTGTTGGAGATCCGCTTCATAAGTTGAAGAACCTGCTCCCCTTGCTTTAGTATCTGGTTGGTTGTGGCTTGTCCCCCTCCATCTTTTTGGAAGTAGTGTCCCAGTACTTTGATAGTGGATGAAGTTGGAATATTGTTGCCGTGCAGGGTTAAGTTAATGGGAGGATGTTTCCACCGTCTGTTGGCTACTGTTAGCAAATCTGTTTTTTGTGCGGAGCATGATAGACCTATTGTTGTTGCTGCTTGTTGTGCTCGATTGAGTGCTTCCTGTAGTTGCGTCTGGATGTGTCCAGGTGATCCAGTTGTGCTCCATATAGTAACGTCATCTGCATATATGAGGTGTTTAATGTCTTCCACTTGCGATAGTGCTCTATGGATCTTGAGTGTCGCTAATGTGAAGAGAGTTGGGAATAGCACCGCTCCTTGAGGAATTCCCCTCTGTGGATGAGGTATTGGTCCTGTTTCGTGATCCCCTATTGCTAAAATAAGAATTCTTTCTTGAAGGAATGCCTTTACGTAGTTATACATCTTCGGTCCGTATTTTGTCGCCGCTAGTTCTTCGAGTATGGCGTCGTGGTCAACGTAGTCGAACGCCTTCTTGAGATCCACCGCCAGGATGGCTTTGAGTTGTGCCGAACTCGGTTCTGCCGTTACTTCCTCATGGAGGGCAAGGAGTGCATCCTGCGTCGATAAATGTTGCCTGAAACCTATCAAGTTAAAGGGAATTATGTTCATCTCTTCAAGGTGGTTTTGGAGTCACTGGAGTACCATTCGTCCCATAAGTTTGCCTACGTTTGATGTGAGCGTTATTGGACGCTAGTTGCTGACGGCTATTTTCTTTCCTGGCTTAGGGAAGAATACCATCTTGCCTTCTTTCCACGTGATATGAAGAGGCTGCCTGCCTCTCCACACATCGTTCATGTTATGTAGGAGGAGTTGGCGATCTTCTTCCCCTAGATTCCTGAGACACGGTGTGGTCATCTTGTCCGGTCCCGGTGCCTTGTTGCCAGTGCATTTACTGATTGCGGAGTTTAATTCTGCCAGGGTGAACTCGTCATCGAGGAGGGGATTTGCTGGACCGACATATGCTGGATACTCAGGTTGAAGCCGAGGGGCTACGTAAGTTTCCTTTATAGTTTGTAGTAGCTGTTCGGGATCTTCAAATTCTTGTGTTAGTCGGTAAATTTTCTGTGTTGTCATAGTTTTAGTAGTAGTAGGGTTAATGAGGGCTGTTAGTAGGTTCCACGTTTTTCTCATTCCCATTGTGCCTTGGAGCTTGTCGCAGGTTTGCTGCCATTGTTCTTGGTATGCTCTTGTAGTGTACTCCCGGATGTGTCGGTTGAGCTCTGCTATTCGCTTTCTGAGGTTTCTGTTTGTCTTGCGTTGCTTCCATCGTTCGATTAGGCTATTGCGTGCTTCCCAGCAGTGGACGATGTGTTTGTCTACCGGTCCTTTGTTTTCATACTGCGTGATGTTCTTGGTATGTCGGTGCACAACGTTTAGCAGCTGCTCGGTCCAGTCTTGAATGTTATGATGTGGTTGATTAATTCGTTCTTCGCGAACCTTGTCCCATTCTGTAATGCGCGTTGTCTTCAACTTTACCCGTTTAGGAATGATATTGATTTTTACGCTGATGATGGCATGGTCGCTTCCTAGATATTCTTGCGTATTGCACCATTGCACGTCTACACCGCTTGATGATAGGGTTAGGTCTGGGGTTGTGTCTTTTTCTACTGAGTTGCCAATGCGTGTAGGCTGCTGCAGTTCATTGTGTAGAATGTATTGATGATCTTGAATTTCCCTTAAGAGGCACTGACCCTTCTTGGTAATTCTAGAGTAACCCCATGCTGTATGAGGTGCGTTGAAGTCCCCAAGTAGTACGTGCTTGCTCTTGTTGTTTGGAGGGTGCATTATTGTTTTTATATCGATTAGGTCATCCTTTGGGGGGCTGTAGAGGTTAGTAATGTGTAGTTGGTTGCGATTTGGTCCTATCTTGATGGTTAGGCTGATATCATTGGCGTCTTCTTGAGATGCTAAGAGATCTTTGCGAGTTAATGTTGCTATCTTGGGGGATGCTTGATGCGTGGTGTATCCCAAAAGCTTTGGGTTGTTGCCTGGCTCTTGCAGCGCAATAATATCTGGTTGGAGCTTGTTTCTTGTGAGCCATGAGTAGAGTTCTCCTTGCTTCTGCTTGAAACCTCGACAGTTCCATTGTAAAATTAGTAGATTATTCTTACTGTCCATAAAGTTTCTGCATAATCATGTCGAGTTGGCGTCGCACGGCTTGTATTTGTTCTTGGAGCGGGTGGCATTCGGTAGAAAATTTTTCCGTCACTCTGGCTTCTATCGTGTGGGTAATTTCTGTTACTCGTTGGTTCACGCATTGCATCTCGTAACGAATCTCCGTCATAAAGGATTGTAGGGTGCACAGCTAACGAGACTAAGGCAAACCAGAGCCGGACGCGCGATCCTACAGCGGCTCGCGCACCAGCGACAAGGAACGCAGGATGGCGGGGAGCGAGCCTCCCTCCCGTGGGACCTGCTCCGCAACCTCCACGTGCCACCCATCACCCGGCACATGCATCCTGAGCACAATCAGGAACGACGGCTCACCAGAGCCAAGGCACTCACGGCGACACACGCGACAGACACCGAAGCATACTACGTGGACGTAGCTAAGTACCCGGACCGGCCCAACACGTACGCCGCGGCGGTGGTAGCGGCCACCACCGGGGCGCTGTACACGGCCGGCAGCGCCAGGGCCAAGAGGACGGACCAGGCCGAAGAGATGGCGATCGCATTAGCTCTTGCGAACCCAGAGTGCACCGCAGTGATCAGTGACGCGAGACAGGCGATCTCGCACTACGCTCGAATAGTGTCTCCCTCAGTATTGTGAGGGTGTGCGGGGCCCTACTTCCCAGACGATCAGCGGTGACTATTACGTGGTTCCCGGCAAACGCCGGCCTGTTGAGCACGGGCGAGAACCGCAACGAGGAGACGGACCGGGCGGCGCGCGCACTCACCAGCCGCGGCGCGAGCCCGAGTTACCAACTTGCGGCGGAGGAATATGACGAGGTGGTGCCATTCACCACCTAAAAGGACACCCTGGAGTGGTACCGGACTAAGCGCCGGACGCTACCTCCACCCCACCCTAAGCTGACGCGACGCGAAGCAGTGGTGTTTAGGCAGTTGTAAAAGTGCGCTGATGACTCCAGTGATAGCTAAACACATATGCCCGTAGTTGTACCCCAGTGATGTGTGTGTGATGTGCAAGAAGGACAGGGCCTCGGCGGCGCACATTCCGTGGCACTGCAGAAGACACCCGAGTGAGGCCAGTGCGGCAGAGACGTTTCCGCCGTACCTGGTCAGTGCGGCGGCGTGCAAAGACTGCGTGATACAACACGTGGCCGTCCAGCAAGTGTCGGATGCCCTCGAGCTTCAACGCCCGAAAGTGTCACCCCCATGCGGGGGTAAGGCATGAATAGGTGACAGAAGCAGAGTGGCCGGCTGACACGACGTCAGGCCGCGTCCTGTTTGCAGGACAAATAAACATGTTTTCTCTCGCTGGCTCTCCCTATCACCTACCTGCGTGGCCTGAGTGATCATTTGGCTGTGCATACCTCATCCTCATGCAGTTTCCACACAAGTAAAAAACCAGAAAAACCCTTACGTTTTACGATTATGGGGATTACAACAGTATGAACCGGGACTTATCAACATTCTTTGAAAACTTTGCAGCCAGCATTGCGCAGCGCTCAATTGAATCCAATTGGCTTCTTTTTCAATCAGAGATGCAACGCCTAATACGCCTTTATATTCCTACTCAAAACGATATCTGAACGTCGAAGTTCTCCATGGTCTAATACATCTCTTAAGCGCTTAAACAATAAAAAAGCGATTGTTGCGGGCAGCAAAGAATTATAACACGATTCAAGCCTGCCAAAATTATTCCACTGCTGAAAACGATCACCAAACCTGACCCACCCACGCTAAACAAAGCTTATTTTCTGTCACCTTACCCTCTATGCTACGCACTGAACCGATGCGCTTCTGGAAAACGATTAATCCCATTGCATCTAACTCTGTTTCCTTGTGCGATAGCTCTAGACTCCGTAACCCGGACCGTGAAGTACCACATATAATAAACAACGCATATATTGCGGGTTTTACGCGTGAACCATTGAATGGCCTTCCCACTGTCCCTTCTTATGGCAACCCCCTCCATGCCGATTATTATGATTGAACCACAAGGCATAGTCAAAGTAATTGCCTGACTGAACAAGTCATCATCTGTTGGTATTGATGGTATAAATGCTAAAGTGCTAAAAACGCCAAACACATGATCACCTTGTTTCTCTCACTCATTTTTCAATAGTCTCTGAACACAGGATCGGTTCCCTATGACTGGCGCATCGGGAAGGTCATCTCAATATTTAATTAGGAAAATCGTTTGAGCCCTAATAATTACAGTACTATTTCACTTACCAGTCTCTGTTCTAAAATATGAAGCATATATAGTATTAGCACATTCCCAAATTTTTGAATTCCGTCAATTTCCTCAGTCCTAATCAGCATGGTTTCCGTAAAGATCATTCTTGCGACACTCAGCTTGCCATGTTCCTTCATGACGCACATTCATGCCTAGACCACAACATTCCAACTGATGCAATCTTCATTTATTCTGAAAAAGCATTTTATAAAGTCCCACATAATCTCCTACTGCTAAAATTGTCTCGGCTTAATTTGGACCCATTAGTTTTGAAATAGATAAGCGCATTTTTAAGTGACCGCCGGCAATTTGTCCACGCCAATTCGCTTACATCATCAGTCACGCACGTGCTCTCCAGTTTTTCCCAAGGAACCGTCCTGGGGCCACTTCTTTTTCTCATATATATAAATGATCTCCTCATAAATCGTACGTCGAACGTCCGTCTTTTCGCTGACGACTGCGTCATTTATCGCCCTATATGTAGTAGCTGTGACATATCCGAATTACAAGAAGACCTTTTTCGCGTGCAGGATTGGTGCAATACCTGGCTGATGTCTTTATATATTCAAAAAACTGTGCACGTTTCTTTCCACCATCGCCGGAATTTTTCGCAGTCGCAGCCTAAGTATGCTATTATCAACATTGCTATTGGTTCTGCTGCATCGGTTAAATACTTAGGTGTCTATATATCCCAAGACTTAAACGGGTCCTGCACATTGACTACATAACGAACTCGGCTAACCGTGCTCTTGGCTACCTGCGCCGTAATCTTGGCCAAACCCCTCCCCCAATAAAATTACTGGCATACGTAACCTTCGTGCGGCCTAAATTGGAATATGCAAACCCTATCTTCGATCCTTACCAAACTTATTTGATCAACACCCTCGAAGCTGTTCAAAATAGAGCCGCTCGATTTATTTTGTCTCATTACTCCCACTATTCAAGCGTTTCAGCGTTAAAAGCAGAACTTACCTTCCTAAACTTCAATCTCGCCGCGAAATGGCTATACTGTGCCTTTTCCACAAATTCTTCCACTCGCAACAACTTAGAGATCAGTACATCTGAGTAGCCCACCGTATTTCTCGTACTAGTCACACCAATGCAGTCTATCCTGAACGTGCCCATACTAATACATTCCAACAATAATTTTTCATACGCGCATCCTGAGACTGGAATGACCTACCTGCTGAAGTTGCTACCATCATTGACCAATCTCATTTCAAGCACGCCATTCAAGAAGTGCCCCCATAACTAGTGTACTCATTCTGTTGCTGTCGGTACGTTGTGGTTACCCTCCTTTCTAATACTATATCATACCCACCCCTTATATAGAAGGGCCGCATAATTACTGTACATCGTCTGTTGCCGTTACCATGTTGTTACCCTTTTTTCAAGTGCCGTGTCATGCCCACCCCTCATGAAATGTCCCAATGGGACCTTTGAGGAATCAATAAAAAAAATAAAAAACAATAAACATAGCAAGGAGTTCTCTTCGGAAAATGCTGTAGCATGAGTCCATTGGTGCCAACTTGGGGGAAAAGATAGCAAGGGGTTGCCAGGCAGTGTCCACAAACTGTTGCAGGACAGCTCCGACTGCCCCGCCATATGCAGCAGTCATTCGGCTAAGCGGTACGTCCGGTCTCAGATGAACGAGAAGGATTGCCTGGGAAAGCTTGGCCTTGATATTTGCAAAAGTGGTTAGAGTTTGTGGAGAGAAAGTAAGAGGAGATGCATAGTGTTTGTTTCCCAGCAGCACGTCAAGGTGGCGCAGTTGAGCGCCTAAATGGCGGTAAACGTTACGAGGCCAAAATCTCGTAAAGCTTGCGGGTGGGGCGTCACAACGGAAAACCCTGGATGGCTAAGACTTTTTGAGGCTAAGGGTAATGACATTTCTGCCTACACGGTGACAGGTGAAGCCCAAGTCGAGAGGGCCTAAATGATGCTTTTCTGTATTGGTGATCAGGGAATATTAAGCAAGGGGCTAAAAAAGTTGACGAATCCTGATGAACGTGCGGTTTTTCGTCGCTACTGGAGACAAGCAATGCATCGATGTAAGTTTAGCCGAAAGGCAATCCTCGTGTCAGATTGCATATGACCCGTTGGAAAATTCGCGCAGCGTTCCGAAGGATGAAATGCGTGCGCACGTGCTCAAAAATTCTGAACGCCGTAATGATCGCCATCTTAAAGATATCCGCCAGCTCAACAGAACTACGATGGTAGGTAAGGTCTCCTCAAGGTCGATCTTTGAGAATGCCGTGGCCCTATGAAGTGGTGCTGAGAATTCCGCTATGTGTGGACGAGTGTACTTATTGGGAAAAGTGGCGTTGCGAAGAGTGCGTATATCACTGGAGGGACGCAGAAATATACGTGACGGCTTCGGGAACTGGTGCGGTGAGGTCGAACGTTAAAGCTTTACAACGGCCGAACGAATGGCCATGTGTTCGAAATCATCTCGTGCGATCCTGTACGATTAGGCCATAAGCGATAAGCTCGAGCGTAAGTGGGTGGGACAGTCGTCACAATGCGATAAGTGACGTCATATGCGACGGGCAGGAGGAACTTTGCAGATGGCGGAAGGTATGGGAATTGCTCGAGAAGGTTGTCGTAGGACAGCTTCGAAGAGGTGCTTGCGACCGCCGAGGGCGGTTACTTCGACTCGAAACCAAGAACAGAAAGGTGGATTATATCGTCATTTAGGCCCTCGCCGTACATATAAGCTAACAACCTGTAGTGACGCCGAAAGTGTGCGCTGAATATGTGGTAGATAACATTACAATTTGGAATGATCCGCCGAAATGCTCTACGGAAGCCAATGTTCAGAGAGAGCGATTGCTCACCGTTGGTGGCGATGACTGTCTTCTTGGCGGCTTGTGAGCTGACGACACATCTGACGACGATAGGACGCTGACCTGGGACGCTGACCTCAGTGAACTGGTTCTCCGTGAAAACCAGACGCCGCTCCGCCCCCCCAGCGAGCTTCGTCGGCGCGCCTCCCCATTGGGAAAGAGGCGAACCTCTTTCGCGCCGCTGGGAAGGTGACGTTTTCAGTCACTATCATATTTCAGATCTCCTTCTCGTGCTTTAACGTCGCGCACTTTAGAGAGTAGGAGTGTGATGAGGTAGAGGAGAGTGCTGGTGCGTGCGTCAGAAAAGGCGTCGACGACGACGAAGTTAATTAAGAGGATGAGATGACAGACTGTGGATAATCGCCCTCTGTGGATATGATCCGGATAGGTGTCGCCCGGAGGGAACTGGCAAAATAGCCTAGGCAATAATGTGACGTCGGAGAAGAAGAGATGGGCTGGACGGAGTAGTGGACGACAAGAGGATGTCTTCCTGGGGCTACCGGCAAGGTGCGGTAGCCGTGGTCTTCCGGAGCCGTCGTTGAGGACGCCCGGAGACACAGCCAGTTTACAGAGCCAGCCACATTCTTGCTGCTCAACGGCCGCGCATTGGAATCGCCGGCCTCTGCTGGGCAACGTGGGATCCACCAACAGCCGTTGTCGATGATGCCTCATCTACTGCATCAAGTGCGCCAGAGCACGTGAGACACCTCGCTCATTTGCAGTTTCGTTTTTGAACTAAAATTGGACGTGCTAGTTTTTAGGGTCTAGCGCAACTTTGTGTCATTTGGATTGCGGCCTTTGTATCATTTTGTTTGTAAGTGTACGTTCGTCCCGTTAACTCGTCTCGTCAAGATAAATGTTCATCTCCGTCTACGTCGTCATAGAGTTTCGCAAGGGCCTGTGTCGTTTGTGGGACGTTAATCCCCAGTCCTAGCCACCAATACCATCACAACTGGCGTCCGCGACAGGACCTATCCGCTACCATCTGGAAGAGGGAAGAGGCTAGAAGTCGAGATTAACGGTGCAGATTGGAGACATGGACATTAAGAAGCTAGTGACAGTCGGACGGCAGACAAGAGTCTCTACTAACACCTTAGAGACGAAGACATTTTAACGAAAGAAAAAGACTTGCAAGTTTGAGGTTTCGATATGGGAATCGAAGTATTGGAAAGGCTCGTCGAGAAAGGAATAAAATCAGGATTGAAGGCAGCAGAACTTCGGGGTTGGGTGGACGGTGAGCGTGCAAAATTGAAAGCAGAACGCGAAGCAGAGTATGAAGCGAAAAAGGAAGCACAGGAAAAAGAGAAGCAGATGCTGATGAAGCAGTTAGCAGCTCTCGAGGAGTTGAAAAAGGGAACAGCGGTTGAACCAGCTTTGGTTACTGATGCAACGGCTCATATTAGGGTGAAGAAACCTTCCGCCTCAGGAAGTCCACCTCACTTTCCTACAGCAGATCTTCTGGTGCATGCATCTCATGTAGGGATTGCACTTGAGCAGGACAGCACAGAGGTGACTAACGAGAGGCATGTAGGACCAGAAGGATCTCGTTCCGAGGAACAAAGATTTCGGCCTGAGCTGAGGAAGGCACGGGAATTTCTAGAGCCTAAGCGTGAGCAACCGAGAAAATCAAGTCGCGTCCATCAAACTCGTAAAAAGACGATGGTGTCAAACGCAAAGGTCTCCAACCGCAAATTCGTGCGGCTGAAGCTGAAATCAATGTTCCTGGTAAATTCGAGCTGACTATTGCGAAATGCAATATCACG
Organism: Haemaphysalis longicornis; assembly: GCF_048455015.1. Lineage (NCBI taxonomy): Eukaryota > Metazoa > Arthropoda > Arachnida > Ixodida > Ixodidae > Haemaphysalis > Haemaphysalis longicornis. Next base: position 4,482,735 of record NW_027526245.1, read on the forward strand.
GAAACTGCACTTTGTCTGTCACCGCACGCAAAAGAGGCAGTGTACACCTCGGAAGCATGGCAGACAGGAAAGATGTCCAGGACCGTCTTCTATGGGAACAATTGGAAAACACAGAGCGAAGACCCGCAAAGCCAGGTGCATGGTGATTGCCAAGCGTCAAGACAATGATCAAAGTTTTCTGGACAGGCCTCACAATGTGAACAGCGTTTGGCTGCGGAATTGAAAGTACAGAAAGAAAGCTTGCGTTCCATACTGAAAGCTTTCACAGTGTCTTCGACTCAACGAGCTGTCTGATCCATTTTTTGAACCAACCGACAGAAGGTCTTCGTTCACAGGACTGCCCCTCAAGGACATTGTTTTGCCGGATTCATCTAGAAGTGTTCGTGACATTTACTTGATCTGTGCCCGTGACTTTTCTTCATCGTGTGTTTGTTTTTGAAAGTGTGTTGTGTGCCCCCAACAACTTTCTTAAGTGGGGAGCCTTGTGATGAGGTAGAGGAGAGTGCTGGTGCGTGCGTCGGAAAAGGCGTCGACGACGACGAAGTTAATTAAGAGGATGAGATGACAGACTGTAGATAATCGCCCTCTGTGGATATGTTCCGGTTAGGTGTCGCCCGAAGGGAACTGGCAAAATAGCCGAGGCAATAATGTGACTTCGGAGAAGAAGAGATGGGCTGAACGGAGTAGTGGAATGACAAGAGGATATCTTCCTAGGGCTGCTGGCAAGGTGCGGTAGCTGTGGTCTTCCGGAGCCATCGTCGAGGACGCCCGGAGATACAGCCAGTTTATAGAGCCAGCCACATCTACTTGCTGCTCAACGGCCGCGCATTGAAATCGCCGGCCTCTGCTGGGCAACGTGGGATCCACCAACAGCCCCCGTCGATGATGTCTCATCGACTGCATCAAGTGCGCCAGAGCACGTGAGACACTTCGTTCATTTGCAGTTTCGTTTTTGAAGTGAACTTGGACGATGATAATGATGATGGTTGGTGTTTATTGGCGCAAGGCCGACGAGGGCAAAGTGCGCCAGAGAAGTCATTTAAAGGGACACTGAAGTGATTTGTAAACAATGTGGGATTACGAGCGCAAATTGTATTCCGGAGTCACTAGTCCCTGTTTCGAGCACTCTGAGCGCGTTTACGCGAATTTATTTAGTAGAAAAATCAAATCGAAAATGCTGTCCTCCTCTCTTCACTCTCGCCCATTTTCTTTGGCGTTTTCGTGTGACGTCAGCAGGAGAGGAGCTGGCAATTGGCTGCGCTGCTGCACGGCTCGCCGACCTTCCCCGACCGAATCAATCAGCCCAACGTTTAGTCTGCCGGCCGCCGAAGGGTCACGGCAATTCGCTCGATCAGTTGAAACTAAGCCACAACACGTTTGTGAATGAAAGAATGTGCCTTTCTTTACTTCGTTAGTTTGTACTCTGTATCTAGCTCCAAGTCAAGGTCACTTCACACAAGCACACATGTGATGCTTCGCTGACTGGTACGCCACTAGGAAAATACAAGGCCTCTTGAAGGGGTAGAAGAGTCAGTGAAGTCAATATAGGTACTAAGGAAATAAAATCAACTGATATTTTTACCGTACAGCGTAAACTAGGGTGCGGGAAACGATATTTGCGCTGGGCGAACAAGCACAGCGGTCAGCACCACGACTACGCATCTGCGAACGCTTTTCCGTCTAAGAAATGCAATTGCTAGACGTGAGGTATTGTGGAAACTCGGGGGACGCTTACTGCACGAGCGCAATACAGCAAATAGTCACCTAAGCTGCTTGAAATACTAAAACTAAACAAAAGTGTAATCTGGTTACACATTATATACTTGATATTTCCATCGCCGGCAGCGCTCTCGCCCGTGGCCTTGCGGTCTGGAGCGCTAGGTATATCATGGCAAGTGTTTTGCCCGGCACAAGTTCAAATCCCCGCGGGTACGAGCTTTTTTTTTTTTTAGTAAAGGAACTTTTTTGTTTTACGCCGATGTTTTCTATACTGAGTTCACCTTTTTTTGGGCCGCAACGTTCACAGCTCCACGAACTAGTCCGCAGAACTCGCGCAGCCTGGCACTGAAGCGCTAGCTGGTTCTCGTTGGCATGCTTTTTTTCAGTTTCTTTTTATTAGACAAACATAGTAAATAACACAACGTCAGTATACAGGCAGGGGTCCCATAGTGAAGAACACTGCAGTCGGGACCCCTGATGATTAATAACAAGATGAACAATAGGTGCAGTCGCTGAACAAAAATAAATTCATAAGGATTATACAATTGATAAACAAAATACTAAGCCATGAATGTTGAGGCAATGGTAATATGCTAAAAACAAACAGGAGTGAAGAAATGCTAAGAGTTGGCGAAAAACATGTAATGGAATCTAACAGCTTAATATTTGTGAGAAAATACACATGTAAGCACACAATTAGTTATGCACACATACAAAAAATGTACTTATCTATATGTACCCATGTATAGTGTACTATCTATAGACTCGGATATTATGTATTTTAGTCAGGTAATAGAAACTTTTTCAATTACATGGCCACATAAACATACACACAAATTTGTAAGTTCGAGAATATCGTAAGGTGTGAGGAACATGACGTTTTATGATGGGTGAAGTGAAGAACGCAGCAGGCGCCTAAATGAGTTGAGAGATCTGGAAGTTTTGATAGTGAACGCCAAGTTGTTCCACTGCTTAATCGCGGCAAATTCTAAAGTGTACTTTCCATAGTTGGTCCTTAATTTTGGGAGCATGAAATTATGTTGTTCCGAAAATGGGGTGTTATTAGGATTAGACAGATATTGTCTGCCTATTATATACAGGAGGTTTTGGTTATTGAACAGGCGGTATGCCGTAATACTTATCGTATAAGTTATGAGCCTGTCTAGAGAGAAAATTCCAAGTTCTTTGTACTAGAGGTGTGACATGGGCATTATATGGGCTACGAGTGATAATACGAAGTGCTTGGTTCTGGATATGTCTTATTGGATCTAAATGAACTTGGTATGTGTGGCCCCAAGCTTCGATGCAATACTGAGATGGCTGTGAATGAAAGCATTGTAGAGTGTAAGCAGGGTATGCTGGCGAAAGTAGTAGCGGGCTTTAACAAGTACTCTTATGCCATATGCCATCTTTCTTTTTAGTGCGGGTGTATGGACATTGAATTTTAGGAGGTTGTCAAGCTGGACTCCAAGGAATGTGCATTCATTGCAAGGAAAGATAGGGTGCATGTCAATGTATAACGGTTGTAGGTTATTTGTTTGGTTCCGAGAACTGAAGACCACATATTTTGTTTTCGACGGATTGATTACTAATTTGTTTTTATGACACCAGTTGTTTACACAAGAGAGATCGCGAGTTAATTGGGTTGTCAGTGGCTGTATAGATTTATGCGAAGTATAGATAGTGGTATCATCAGCGTACATTAGACATTCTGTGGGGGTGGAAAGACAGGTAGGAAGGTCGTTTATGTAGACTAGAAATAGTAAAGGCCCCAATATGGACCCTTGCGGTACGCCGACGTTAATTGTTTTTTTGGCTGAGATCGCACCAGAAACACTAACTACTAATACTCTATTTAACAGGTAATTACGAAGAAGCTGTAAAGGAGGTCCTACTATGCCATATGAAGCGAGTTTTCCGAATAGGATGCGGTGATTGATGGAATCAAAAGCTTTAGTTAGGTCAACAAAAACCGATCCAACAAGTTTACCGTTGTCTATTTCTCGTTTGAATTTATCAGTAAGTGCTATGAGCGCTAGGGTGGTCGAATATCCAGGGCGAAAACCGAATTGTCTTGGTGTCAGAATACTGTATTTCCCGAGATAGTGAGAAAGCCGCTGGTGGATTAATTTTTCAACCACTTTACTAAAAAAAGGAAGTATAGATATTGGTCTATAGTTCGTTATTTGTGTCTTGTCACCTTTTTTATGTATTGGAATCACTTTGCTTTAGTTGGTCAGGAAAAACACCAGTTTTGAAAATCAGATTTACAATATAAGCGAAAGGTTCTACTACATAGTCAACGACTTCTTTCATGAGAAAGGCGTTGAAACCATCATGACCACTGCGAGTATTTTTCATATTAACAATTGCACTTCTAACCTCGACATGCGTGCAAGGGAACATGAAAAATGATTGCGGGACACGTGGCAGACTATCGACCGTATTTATAGAAGACTGGGTATCAGTGAGATTACCGGTGTTGGTGTTTGGTGGTTTCGAAAAGGCCGTGCTAAAAGCATTCGCGATGTCTATGGGGTCTTGGAATATGTTGTCGTTTTCATGAATTTCGCTTATTTCACTTTTAGGTGTTGTATTGTTCAGAAAAGTTTTCAGTATGCGCCATTGCTTAGAAACGTTATTACCCGCATCAGATATCTGTTTTTCCAGGTACTTTCTTTTGGCGGCTTTTAGAAGTGTCGTCAAGGTGTTGGAGTATTTTTTGTAACGTTGTTTTAAAACAGCGTTGAATGGTTTCCTTTTCATTTTTCGATACAAGTTTTCTTTCTTACGCATGCTGCTAAGTAAACTGTGCGTCACCCACGCGTTTTGCGGCGACAGGTAATTCTGACGACATAATTTGACTGAGGTGGAAGAGTCTATTGCGGATTTAAGAATTGCATAAAATTCAGCATAAGCACTTTTAGGATCTGTAAGAAAGGTAACACGAGACCAATCGACGACTCCTATTAATTAGGCAAACAGTTTTTTGTCATAAACAGAAGGGCGAGATTGAGGGTTCTTATCCGGCCTGGTCGAGTGAAAACACAGTGCGATCAAATAGTCATCTGTGATATTCGCCCGTATTACGAAAGCCTCTGGAGGAGTTAAAATGTTGGTTAACACATGATGAATGAGGGTGCTTGTGCCTTGATCGGAACATCGTGTTGGAATGCTCAATAGTGTTTCAAGGCCGTGGCCTTGATAGCAGTTTGAGTATTCGTTTACACTTGAGCAGTCATCGAGAAGGTTTATGTTTATGTCTCCTAGTACTACAACGTTTTTGTTCTCGTCAGTTACTAAGTGCAGCACTTTATCAAAAGCGGAGCAGAACATTTGAATAGAGGAACTTGGGGATCGATAAATACAGCCAAATAAGGTGTTTTTGCTAAAGTTACCAAACTTTGATTTGTCAATTTCTACCCAGACTGATTCGCAGTCTGTGATATTCAAATCAAGATCAAGTCTCCGTTTGTACTCACGCTAGAATGAATAAAAATGGCAGCCCCGCCGTGATTGGGTGTGTCTCGGTGGCAATATTCTTATGAGTATGATGGGAAACAATACAGGTTCTTATCAGCGTTGCTGAGCCAAGTTTCTGATATACAAATTATTGCGATTGGGTGTCTACTCGTGCTTTGGAGGCACTGAAATTCATCGAAATGTTTTCTGATGCTTTGGGCATTAAAATGAATGGCCAGTTCTTGGTTTTCTGAGCATAAAGACGGAAGTTCGCTGGGGTTCACGTAAGCCATGGTGGCACGTGTACTGTCTGTTTATGCTGTGTCAGCATTTCTGTCACTGCGCATAGCGTCAGGGCGCACAGTGTCTGGACGTGCGGCGGCAGAGTGCTCCGTGTCGTAGAAAATGCGTAGGTCCTGTTCGTCCCGTATCACGTACACCCAGCTATCATCCGTTCTGCGTGCTTTGATCCGACAATCGTCCGTCCACAAATGCTGCCATTTCATTTCCTTCTTTGTGTTCAGGGCCATCGCAAACAACTTCTTGTTTGCAGCTGTGAGGTGTTCATTTACGTAAACAGGGCTGGGTTCTTGAGCGTGAAATCCGATGTCCTTGGTCTGCAGACGGGCTTTTCGCACCTTGCTTACAAATTCTGCCTTTTTGTCACGAGAACAGAAGCGCGCAATGAGATTTTTCGTGTTTGACGCTGAAGGAACACGGTGGACGATGTCTAGATCACACCTTGACCCAGGGCATTCAATCTTATAACCGATGGCTTGAACGATGGCCAAGCAGTCTTCCCCTTTTGTGAAAGGGATCCCCTTGATTTCCACATTATTTTTACGCGAGTATTGTTCCATATCGTGAATTCGTTTCTCTAGTGCGGTGTTTTTGGATGTCAGGGCGCAGTTCTCTGCTTTTAATAGCTTATTTTCTGCTTCTAGCTCTTCAACTGTTTTGCTCATGAAAGCAAGACTTTTGCCGTGTTCGTGCACTTCCTTTTTTAGGTTTTCTACTGTCAGTCCAGGCTGCGTCTCAAGTTTGAGACAAACCCTATCAAAAACCTTTTCCACAATGTCCGATATTCTGTTTTCAAAATTTTGCTTTAAGTGTTCTACTTTCTTCGTGAGTTCTGTGTTTGTAGGCATAGTGTCAGCTCAGTAATAACAACAAAACCAACAGAAAAACCACCAGCAGCAGCAGTCGCGGTAACAGGCAAAGGTAGGTTGGAAAAAAATGAATAGCCACCTGTGCGTAGAAAGGTTGATCCTTACTGCAGCTCTGTTCAGCCACGACCGCTGCTGCTGAATGGTGGTCTTCCGTTGGCGTGGTTCCTTTTGTAAGTCCCACAGCTACCGGTTGCGCAGTGGTGGGCAATTTTCGAGATGGGCTGGGATAATCGGAGCGGTAGCGCAGGCGCTGGTCGCTCCGTAGTCCTCGTAAACGTGCAGCTGACGATGCGCTCACGAACCTGTGCGTAGAAAGGTTGATCCTTAGTGCAGCTCTGTTCAGCCACGACCGCTGCTTCTGAATGGTGGTCCTCCGTTGGCGTGGTTCCTTTTGTAGGTCCCACAGCTACCGGTTGCGCAGTGGTGGGCAATTTCCGAGATGGGCTGGGATAATCAGGGCGGTAGCGCAGGCGCTGGTCGCTCCGTAGTCCTCGTACACGTGCAGCTGACGATGCGCTCACGAACCTGTGCGTATAAAGGTTGATCTTTAGTGCAGCTCTGTTCAGCCACGACGGCTGCTGCTGCTCGGTGCTTATGCTGTTGCCATAAGCACCGACTACTTGCGGGCAGTGGGCACAGGCCAGAATCAACAGGCCCTTGGTCGTCTGCGAACACGCTTTTTACGATACAGGTATGAGTGAGGCAAGCTCCAAATATGGTGGAAAAGCGCATGCATTTGTGCGTCTGCGGGGACGCGGAGGGCGTTCATGCACTGCGTAGGCCTCGGCTAGTGAATGCTACGATTCCAAGCCGTCCTAGGAGGCTTATCTTATGCATTTTGCAATCGACAACATGGCACAAGTGCGGTACTACAATTACTGGGATATTGAAAATACTCATCAAACGACGCCATCGGATGTCAAACATGTTATTTTACAGAACCGAAACCAAAACCGAAACTTGTTTGATTGCAAACCTTGGGCATCGTCCAATCGCGGTGCCCCCTCCTCCCAACATCACAGCTTAGTTGGTGCGGCCGCCGCAAACCGCGTATGGTAGTTTTCTTCTTTCGCGCTTTGTAAAATAATTACCGATTTGTCAACCGGATAAACAACGAAAATGGTGCTAATTTGAGACAATCTACGTAGTGCAAGCAAAAAGAGGAGCTTGACAAATTCACTTCAGTGTCCCTTTAATGAAAAAAAGTGATTACCACAAAATGTAGTTATAAAATGTGTAAACTAGACATAGTAAGATCAATAAAGATAATGGTGATGGCTGGTGTATAGGGCCAGATTTGATTATGCGTGATAGGAAATGATGTTTAAAAACTTACATCTGACAAATACTTAAACACGCGTTTCACAGAAACCATGACATTGTGACCCAGAAACAACGATGGGTGTAGGGGAATATGTTGTCTGTAGAGTTCTCTGAAGTGTTTGTGTCGTGTTGTGTCAAGTGCCTTGCATTGTATGAGTATGTGGACTACGGATAGGCCCTACCCACACTTGCTACACAGGGGTCTTGGAGGTCCCGTGAGCAGGTGCGAGTGCGTTACATGCGTATGGCCTATCCGTAACCTAGCTAAGGTAACTTCATTGTGCCTGTTGTGTGAGTCAGTAGTGTATTGTCCCAAGTGTGGTTTTATGACGTGTAGGTTGTTGTCTGTCTGTTCGCTCCAGTCTGCTTGCCAAGTTTTACGGAGTTGCTGTCCTATGTGTAGCTTGAGGTCTGTGTAAGGTAGTGTTGTTATGTTTACTGTGTTTCGGAGTGCAGCATTGGCGGCCATTTCATCCGCCAGTTCATTTCCGCCGATGCCAGAGTGGCCTGGCACCCAACACACACTCACCTCGAGGTTTGAAGAATACGCCAGCATAATTGATTTGAAGACAAGGTTAACTACATGGTTTTTCGATGACTTTCCGGATGTTAATGCACGGACGATGCTCAGCGAATCTGTATAGATGATGGATTTAGGAATAATATGTTCAACTATGTCATTTACAGCCAGAAAGATGCCATATGCTTCTACCGAAAAAATACTTGTCTTTGCATTCATGGTTCTACCTCCTTCAAAATTGGGTTCATGAGCAGCACAAGACACCGCAGTGAACGTTTTGGAAGCATCACTGAGAAACTCTGCAGCCCTGTATTTCTCCTGCAGGTACATGAAATGCTGCTGAATCGCAATTCTTGGTGCCCTGTTCTTATCAACATGCGTGAAAGACAAGTCACAGATCACAGGGCGCAGATTCCATGCTGGTGTAATATCAGTGATGGGTGTCTTGTGAATGTCTAAAATGGGTACCTTATGCTCAGAGGCTGCCTCTCTTACCCTTAGTGAAAAAGGCAGAGAGATGGATGGACGATTTAAGAACAGTTGTCGTAAGGATGTGTTATTAATGGTGGAATTAAAAGGGTGGTTAGTCAGGGCCATAATTTTCGAGGCATATAACAAATCTATGTAAATCCTCTGGTGATATAGGGACCATTTACAACACTCGACGTAGAGGCTCTAGACTGGGCTAGTGCGAAAAGCACCACATGCAAGGCGAAGACCCAGATGCAGCACTGGGTGGAGCATTTTCAGTGCCGTTTTTGTGGCAGACCCATAAATGACGCTTCTATAGTCCAATTGGGACCCCACTAGGCTTGTAAAATGCATAAGAGGAGTTGCTTGTCCGTTCCATAGGACTGGTGTGACAAGATTTTAGGAATGTTGAGAGCCTTTAGACATTTATGTTTCAATTGCTTAATGTGAGGGATGAATGTAAGTTTTTCATCCAACACCACTCCTAAAATCTTGTGTTCCTTCCTCACAGGAAGCGAAACGCTATTATGTGTAATGTCTGGATCCGGATGGATCCCACGCTTCTTGGAGAAGACAACACAGGTGCTTTTTTCTGGATTAAGTTTAAACCCATTCTTGTCTGCCCAGCTGGCAAGTTTGACAGCGAGCTGGACTTGACGCTCACAGATGGACATATTGCTTGATTTAAAAGATACCTGGACGTCATCTACATACATGCAATGAGAAATTGTACGTGGAATGTCTTCCCAAGGGAGTTCATTTTAACTATGAAAATAGTGCAGCCTAAAACTCCACCTTGCGGAACGCCGTTTTTTTGTACATGAATCCTTGAGAGTGCGCTACCAACTCTCACACAAAAAGTTCTTTCGGACAAATAACTAACAAGAATGTTCATCATGTTCCCTGAGAAACCAAATCACTTCAGGTCACTGAGAATCCCGTAGCGCCAGGCGGTGTCATATGCCTTCTCAAGGTCAAAAAACACCGTTGTGCAAAACTGTTTGTGAATGAAATCGTCCTTTATGTATGATTCAAGGGCGACAAGTTGGTCATTTGTAGATCGGCCGCCCTGAAGCCTGCCTGGCAGCCCTCGAGAAGACCGTTGTACTCAAGAAAGTACAGGTCTCCTGTTTATCATCTTCTCGAGGAGCTTTCACAGGCAGCTTGTAAGGGCGATGGGCCTTTAGCTAGCGGGAGAGGAAGGGTCCTTTCCTTCCTTCAGGAAAGCCACTACTATGGCCTCCCTCCAAGAGCGAGGAATGTGCCCCGAAAGCCATATGATATTGTATACATGCAGAAGTGTTTCAAGGATGTCTGAGTGTAGGTGTTGTATCATGGCGCATGTGATTTTGTCTGCACCTGGAGCTGAAGGCTTACATGTTGCCTCGGCTGACTTCAGCTCATGAATTGAAAAAAGAGAATTGTAAGAAGTGTTCGACTTGTTGCTATCACGCAGTGACTTCTCCGCAGACGTTTTGTGCTTCATGAAAGTGTTTGTGTAGTTTGCTGAGCTGGACACGTGTTCAAATTGTTGTGCAAGTGTGTTGGCCTGGTCTTCGAGTGTGTCCCCTGTTGTGCGAACCAGGGGCAGGCTGTGTGTCTGTTGTCCTTTCAGCTTGCGTATATGTGTCCATACTTTGTGTGTGTCCGTGTATGAATTAATGGATGTCAAGAAGGTGCGCCAACTCTCTCGTTTTGCCTCACGGCGCACACGTTTTCCCATCGCCTCCGCCCTTTTGAACAAGAGAAGGTTTCCCGACTTGGGGTACCGACGAAGGATACCCCACACCTTGTTCTGGGCCTCCCGCGCCCGCCTATAGTCATCATTCCACCACGGCCTCCGCTGGTTGCGCGGGGCACCACAGGCGTGGGGAATGGACTTATCGGCGGCATCGGGGATGTGCGCCGTGAGTAGTTGGGAAGCTTCTTCAACGTGTAGGTGTCTAATGGTTGTGTGGTGTAGTTTGGATGTCTCTGTAAATGTACTCCAGTTTGCTCTGGCTTCATTGAACCTGTTAAGGGAAGGTGAACTGTTTGGGCCTTTACCTATGTATGTTAATGTGGTTGGGAAGTGGTCACTACCATATGGGTTAGTGCCAACATCCCACTCAAGAGATGGAAAGAGAACTGCGGAACCAATAGCCAAGTCGAGGTGTGAATATGTGTTTTGTCTTATATTATGTGTTGTGTCCTACATATTATGGTATGTAGGCTTGTTTTTATTCAATAGGCATGCTCCGGAGGATGTTAGAAATTTTTCTATAAGGCGACCTCGGGCATCCGTGCGAGAAGAGCCCCAGAGTACATTGTGTGCATTGAGGTCGCCTACAAGGATAAATGGTGCAGGTAGCTGATCTACAAGGCCCTCGTAATCCGAGCTCGAGAGCTAGAAATCAGGGCGGATGTAAACGGAGCATAGTGTTAATAGCCTATTGAAGATTATGGTACGAATGGCAACTGCCTCAAGGATGGTCTGCAATTGGATAGTGTGACATGTCAGGGACTTTCGGGCAATGATGGCCACACCACCGGAAGATGTAGCACCACCGTCCCTGTCCTTCCTAATTACCAGGTAACAATTCAAAAAGTTTGTATGTTTGGAATTTAAATGTGTTTCTTGTATACACATGACACTTGGCTGATTGGAGTGCAGTATTTCGTACACATCGTCAAGATTTTTAAGGAGGCCTCTACAGTTCCACTGAATTATGTTTTCCGTCCCATTATTTAGTGTGAGAGCTACTCGAGTGTGTATGTTTATGTGTCCTCTTTCGGGGCTGTGACTCTCGTCTTTTTGGGCTTGTCGGTAGGCTTGGGCGTCGGGATACGTTCCTTGCGGTGCACCGCAGACAATAACGGTCCAACATTCGTTTCGTCATCTGATGTTCTCGGAGTGCCTGACTGATCAGGCCCCTTGGACCGCGCACCCTTTTGGGCCCGCTTTGACTGACCCACAACCACCGAGGGTTTAATGAATGCCTCGGATGGCGCAGGCGGTGTGGTGGGGGTGGGAGCTGCCGCTTGTTCCTCCGTCTCCATCTCGTCTGCGCCCTCGCTTGTGGTTTGGGACGCTGGAGCGGAAGTGGAGGATGCAGCATCGCTTCCAGCAGACGTGGTTGCCCCCACAGCCGCTGCTTGCTCAGCGAGCGGTGTGGAGGCGGGTTTGCTGCCTGAGGCAACCCAGGGGGGGTGCGGGGGCGGGACCAAGTCCGCCTCGCGGTACTGGGTCCCTGCCGAAAGCTGACGCCGCTCCGCCCCCCGGCGAGCTGCGTCGGCGTACCTCCCCAGAGAGAAAGAGGCGACCCACTTCCGCACCTCTGGGTAGGTGATGTTCTCTGTCACTTTCACGTTGATTATTTTCTTTTCAAGATGAAATTTCTCGCACTTCCTGTAGTAGGCCGCATATGGGACCATGCAGTTTGCGCAAGTGAGGTTATCAGAATTACAGTCGTCGATGGGGCGGTCCGGCGTGGCGCATTTTGCACACGTTGTTTTGCCGCGGCAAGAGGTTGTACTGTGCCCGAACCGCTGGCACTTGAAGCAGCGGCGCGGTTTCGGAATGTAAGGACGAATGGAGCACCGAATGAAGCCTGCGTTGATATGTTTAGGAAGTGAGGAACGGTTAAAGGTCAGGATAATATGTTTCGTAGGGATTATGTTATCATCCCTGCGCATCGTGATGCGGCGGACGGCTGTCACGCCCTGATCCTTTAAACCTTCAAGCAAGTCGGCTTCTGTTTCCGTAAGAAGATCTGCCTCAGAAATCACATCCTGGAGCTGTTGAGGCTCCGGTGGGGTGTGACCCTGATGTCCAGATCATGGATGCGGGTTCAAGAAGAGTGCGGGCTTGTTGTTCGGCATGGAGTTCTACAAGGATTTCTCCTGTCCTAAGCTTTTTAGCTTGATACTTTCCGCCTATTGTGTTTTGCAGGAATTTCGAAACCAGGAATACAGACAGGGAAGCGACAGGTCTTGCTGAGTCAGCTGACTCTATCACAAGGAAACGAGCATAGTTATTCGCGGTTGTTGAAAAGAGAGTTGTTGGAAGTGGTGGGAATGAAACTTCTGTGCGGCCCCTTTACAGGGACCGATCACGTTTGGGGGGGCGGGTTGAAAATGCCATATAGCATAGTATAAAAGGAGAGAGACGGGGGTACTTTCTTCTTTGACCTTACCCTGGTAGTCAAAGAGGTCCTGGAGCTCCCTGCCTGGTAGACAGGCAGGGAGCCCATCGGCAGGAGCTTGACCAAGGCTCCGACGGCCACCGTTTACGGCCTCTACCCTTCACCTTTGGACTCCTCGCCATGGTTTGACACAGCTTATGTTGGGGGGCTCGGGGTCCGCGGTGTCGCCAACACCGTCACCATGACTACTGAAGGGGCCCCGTGCGGGGTTGAGCATTGTGTCGCAGCCGTTGCCGCCTAGCCTAAACCTAAACCTTAGGTACCTAAAAACCTTAGCTGCCCACGTCTGTTGATCTATTGCTCTCAACGTCATCTCAAAGGAATTTTTACTCTGTGCTTCTCCAACTTCAAACGACGCCCAGCGCATATCACCGTGTACTGATTCGTTTGTTGTTTTCCATGCACGCCTAAGGCGAAACGGGCTACCGTTCTCTGGTTCACCTAAGGCCTGATAGAACATCTGATTTTAGGCACAGTACAGCATTCGCAAATGTGAGACCCTGAACCATTACTCGTTTTCACATTCCTCTCACTACTTCATATATGTTATACCTCCACAGAGCTCTTCTCCTTAGAGCTTTGTTTCCATTCCCTTAACCTCAAGTTGCTCCTTGTGAGTTCTTAAGCAGTTATCCCCATCGTTTATCCACACTCCCAAATATTTATATTCCTTCAGTCTGGGTAATTCGCCTTGCTGGATAGACGTTGGAGCAGTGGTAGCGTCATTCAAAACCATATTTCCCGATTTTCCTGCGCTAAAATTTTAGCCGTGGTCGGTAGCTTCCTGGCCGCTATTATTTATTAGCCTTTGTATATCGGTCTGGTTATCGGCTAAAAGAACAATTTCGTCTACGCATATCATTCCCTGAATACGCTGTTGTACCACATAGCCTTCATATCAGTTAGGCTGCACCCTACTTAACTTTCTTTCAGTTTCTTTTCTAACCCTGCTATGTAAAAAATAAACAGTATCGGGCTCAAAGGACATCCCTGTTGCAGTCCCCGATGGGTGTTGACCTGCTGGGCGAATTTTTGTCCTTCCTGTGTAGGGTGCACTTTATTGTCTTTATGGGATGCAATAAACAACTGTATTACCCCGTCATCAAATCCCTGGAGTTTCAGCTTTCTAAACAGCAGTTCTCTGTATACGTTGTAATATGCCTTTTAATGTCCAAGAGCTTAATCATTATTGGTGTATTCTGTGTTTTCGCAATTTCAAGGCACTGCGTTGTCATGAAAAAAGTATCACCCAATCGCCTACTGTGTTTAAATTCATTCTGCAGTTCCCAGTGTGTTTCACGTTGTTCCATTTATGCTTGAATTTCTGATTTTATCGCCTGCATTACCAATCTATGCACCACTGACGTTAGTGTGAGTGGTCTGTGGGAAGCAATACTCGCTTTTTCGCCTCTGCCTTTCTATAATAAATTCATCCTACTTTCAAGCCAGTCCTTCAGTATTTGTTTGGTTTGTATCACCTTATCTATTGCCCTAATAACCGATTATTTACTTTTAGATCCACGCAGGTTTCTCAGTTGAATTAGTATTCCGTCTGGGCTGACTGCAGTCTGGGCGGAATCCCTTGGCTCTGCTTTTTCCAATGAAGGTTGTCAAACTTATTTCCCTTTCCGCGGTCTTCTGTGGCTCTGATGTTACCGGTGCAGGCGCCCCTACCACAATTGCGCTAGACGTTTTACAAATAACTCGATCAATATGCACGAATGCGGGCTCTCCTTCTAAATGTTTCCCCTTCTCATTAATCAAGAATTTTTGATGGATATCATTTTTTGAGCTAAATAATTTTACATAGTTCTATAACGTTTTCGGTGCCCTTTTTTCCTTTTTCCGTATTTTTGCCATCCATTGTTCACTTTTCTTCTTGATCTTTGCTTGCACCGTTTTCTGAAATTCTAGTTTTTCCCCCGGTAGATATCCTGTTTTTCCTTCACTACCTCCGGTTTCATACCAGTTCCTCTTGCTTCTCTATGTTCCCTCGATGCCTTTCTTCGCTGGTCAATAGCCTCTTTCATTTCCTTATTCCACCAGCTTCTCAGCTTTTCCTTCCTTTTTCCATCGGTTTAGTGGCTTTGCTTCATTAATCTTACCCTGTATGAACGCAATCATTTTGTCGTAATTCCAATTTTTTGGGTTATATTGCTTTCATCTTCCATTTTATCAGCGATCATTTTTAAATGCTTATTGTTCAAATGAGTTTCTTCAATTACACCTATTTCTAAATTTCTCCAGGATGCGCCTCTAAAGTGCAAGGTAAGCCGCTGGTGGTCGCTTCCTAAGCTGTCTTATTTTCATGTATTCTCATTTCCCACAACCTTTGGTATACTGTCGCCTATATCAGACTTTATTCTATGCTAGACTGTTAGTTACCGCTTTCCCACGTTATTTGTCCGTCACACTTGCTATCCGTTTTACTAGTTATTTATTATTTATTTTTTATTTATTTATTTATTTTCTTTGTGTTTGTATTTATTTATTTATTTACCATACTTTCAAGGAATGAAGGCATTACAGAAAGGAGTTGGTGAACAAACATACTAAATAAATGTGCGAGGTACAAAGAAATCCTTAACACGGAGTTTCATGCATGATGATTTTCAATGTGTTGGTATCCAGGATGGCCGCGACGGTGGCGAGAAGGTGGTTCTATTCTTTGCTTGTGCTTGGGATGAATGAATTGCAACAAAGTTTACTACGGGAAGACGGCACACCAACTTTGAAACGGTGGTCAACGCGAGATGAAATGTATGATGGTGGGGTGATAAGCTGTTCTTTCAAGGAAGGGTTTGGTGGTATATTTTCTTAAAAAGTGAAATCGGAAAGCATCTAGGACGGCAAGAAAGTTCTGGCAATTTAAGGGTTGTTTTCATTGAAGTCACGCTAGCATATCGGGAGTAGTTGGATAAGCTAAACGCAGTGTCTAGAGTTACGTCCGACGGAACCCAAAAGTGAAAACTAGAGTTACGTCCCAGGGAACTTTAAGCCAGTTTATATAGCTACGTCTGACGGAACCCAGAATTGAAAACTATTGTTACCTCATAGGGAACTTAAGGCGAATGTTTTGAGTTACGTCCGCCGTAACGTAAAGAACACAAAACATTTTACAGCTAACGGCACCACATGCCGTGATGCTCTAAATGTGTAATCTGCACGCAACATTATTGAAATTGTCGCTTGTCGACACATGACATCAAAGTCGAAAACACAAAGGTTGCTGCTTAAATTACGGCCAAACTGGATCAGAATCACAAAATCTTTTAACAAATGTATTTATTAGGTCTTGGCGCATAAAGCCAGCTGATTAATCAGATTAAATTACTTAACCGACGTACAGACCTATTAATTACCTTTGTTAAAAGACTTGACAAAATTTTAAATTGGGCAGGCAAATTTACAAGCGTAATGGTAAATCGCGGCCGATGACAACAGAGCAGCGCGAACACCGAGTATCTCACCTATCGCGGTCTGAAGATATGAAATATATGTTTCACAAAATGCACACAACAGTAACGACTCGAACTCCGCGATTTGGTAAGGCGAATGAGGAGTCACACGTAACGTACGATTCTCGTGCGTCGGCACGATCGGATACACAAACTTCAGAGGGAGACAGGAAACTAAACGAACGGGTGCAGTCGGGGAGTCATTATGACGAATTACTATGTGAAGTGATGCTGAGGCGAGCCTACTTCGTTTGCATGCGAAACTTACGCCCATGGGCGTATATGAGTCAATGCACCATTCACGCAACATAACGAAACGTAAACGTTTTGGTGATGTTTGCAATAAAACAGCAGCGGTGAAGTTGTCAGGTGTGTCAAACACCCGGACAGCAGCAAATCACTTGCTTTAAGGAACGCACCGTAGCTGCCATAGAAGGATGTGTGACGCCAAGTCCGCGTGGAAGCGAGCAGCATAAAAGAGCGCTGCCGTAACAAGTAATGGCAAACACTGATACGTTTAATACGCCAATGCCTCGAAAATGAGCTACTGCTTCCACAACACGCATCTCGCCCATCGGAACCGTTTCGCCATTCTGATACGTGAATCCCTGAAAACTGCGATACCTTTCTCAACGAATTCGAGCACTCCGAAATTTGCGCTTCACAACAGTATAGTCAGAGCTGCAGCAAGCCGTCAAATTATGTACACCAAGTACTACGGCACCAGACCATGGTTCTTCTTAATGCCTCCAGCACAGCACTCAGCGGTAGTGAAGTGCAATCGCTTTGTTGCAACGAGGTTACCGACAATAATTCCAACATAAAACGCTGCGAGGCGGAAACATCATTCGGTGAGAGTGCGCGCAACAGTTCCTTAATGCGTGATCACAGTGGGAGTAACAGCGCATTATGGCGTTAGACGTCCATCCAAATTGTATTCCTAAATCAACAGGCCACTGGAGAGTTGATTCTACGCTGCCTTAATTTTAAAAGGGAGTAGCCACAGATTGCCGAAGATAAAGGCAGTCGTTCCATTAACTAGTGGGTGTGCGTACAAGTGGTTGTCGCCAGAAGCTATTACCGCAGCAACCGGCTCGTGTGCCGAATGCTAACAGCGAGTAATGCTCACCGCGGTGAGCCCCGCACATGGCGCAAGAAGCGAGCGTTCACTCGTCACTCATGAGTAATGAGCGGGGCTCGCCGCGAGTGGAACTCGCACTCGCGCGTGGGGAGTGGGGTTCACCGCGAGTGCAACTTGCACTCGCCCGTGGTGAGTGGCGCTTACCGCGAGTGGAACTCGCACTCGCGAGTGGTGAGTGGGGTTCACAGCGAGTGGCTTTCGTACTCACTCGCACTCGCGCTCACCTGTCCAAAACAACGGTGAAACTCACTCACCACTCACTCGTGAGTGGTGAGTGGGGGGTGTGTGAGTGCACTCATGAGTCAGTTTGCCGACCTATGGTTGGAGCGCCTCGAACTCAGCGAAGTGGTGGAGTATAGTAAGGGAAAATATTAGTCGAAGGAAGTGTTCTCCCTGATTGCCTGTTTCGCTCTTTGCAAGTGTGTTATGCTTGCTTTTTGAGCCCTATTTTGTATTCTCCCTCGTTTGCCCTGCTTGACGGCCGCATAACGATCAAAGATAGAGTGGAGGTGTCATGAGTTAAAATGGTTGATGGGTGCTTCATAACTGAGGGTGTTTGTAAAGCATCTAACAAGAATATGTAAGCACGCTGGTTTTCAAATGACCCAGTTTCAGATTCCAAATACAAACTTGCTCCGGGTAGTAATAAAAGCTCCCGTCGACAACCGCAGGCCTAAATGATAGACAAGATACAATTGTTTCAGAGCTGCTTTTAGGGCTGACTGTCACATTAGGCTACCATAATCACGCCACGATCTGGGGAGGCTGTCGAACAGATTAAATAAGCATGCTGTGTCCGTGCCTTATGAATAAAGTTACAGAATCTTTAGAATAAATAATGCTTTCGTGCATTTTACCCGTAACTGTTTTGTGTGAGGAATAAAGGATACCTTTTCATCCCGCAGCACTCCCAAAAAGTTGTGCTCTTTTTCTAGCGGCATTGGCTACCCTTCAAGAGTCACACATGGTCTGCCCGCATGCTCGTAGCTTAGTACAAAGTACGCAACTACTTTTGTCACAGTTAAACGTACCCATCCTAAGAGGCTGTTCACTCCCAGTTGAAGTTGTCTCTCACAAACGGCCCTATTGCAAGATTTAACACTAACCTGAACATCATCCATATATATATATAGTAAAAGAGGGAGCGGGTTAAAATGTTCTTTAAAGAATTTATGTTGACGATGAAAGAGACCTCGCTGAGGTACACCATTTTCTTGGATGAAAGCGCATGAAAAGACGTGGCTATTTCTCACTCGGAATGTCCTGTGGGTGATAGTCTTTGGTTACATTTCGCCTATTGCCACAGACTCCGATTGAACAAAGGTCGATCAGAATTTCGTAAGGCCACGCAGTATCATAGGCCTTTTCTGGGTCACAGAATATAGTCATACAGTGTTTATGCACAAAGGCGTCACGCGCGTATGTCTCAAAAGCCACAAGGACATCCGTTGTAGGCCTTCCCGAACGGAAGCCCGCTTGACGCTTGTCTAAAATTCCGTTGCGCTCTAAAAATTAACAAGGCGTCTGTTTATCATATTCTCTAAACTATTGCATAAACAGGTTGTAAATGCGATCGGTCTGTAGCTGGCAGAAAAACAGCTATCCTTCCTTTTTTTAGTATTGGAACTACAAGGAATTCTTTCTAAGGTTTAGAAAGGCGCCCTGCTTGCCATATTTTATTGAATAAGAAAAAAATTACTTCTTGAGTATCTTGATAAACATCTTTTACCTTTTCGTAAGGGATGTTGTCAGCCCCTGCAGCAGTTCTTCCACAGGTCGAAAGTGCAACAGCAAACTCATGCTTGGTGAACCCGAAGTTGTAGCACACGCGAGCTTGTTTTTCCGCAGAGGCTGCTTTTTATGAAAGTTTTTGTGTTCGAAGGTTGTGCAGTGGGGTGAACAAAGATGGAGACACTTTAAAAATGTTTCCCAAGGGTGCCAGCTTGAACTTCGAGCGTAACGCCAGTCGTGCTAACAACTGGTAAGGTCTTCGTGTTTCTTCCTTGTATTACACTAACTACTTTCAAAACATTGTGGGTATCAGTGCAAGAGTTGATAGAAGAAAGAAATGTTTTCCAGCTGTCAGTTTTTGCCTCTCGTCAAATTCGGCGGCCCTTTGCGTTTGCGCGCTTGAAGACCATCAGACTTTAAGTTGTTTGATACCTTCCGAGGACTGCCCAGGCTTTATTTTCTTGTTTGCGAGCTCCCTTGCATGTCTCGTTTCACCAAGGCCTCCGTTTGTTGCTGTTGCTAAGAGAGGTTTAGGAAATTGAGGAATGTACTGCCTCTATTGTGTGTGCAGTATTTATGTGTGGCGCTTGATCAATATCGGACTTTCTTATGGAGGCTTACGACAGTTGGGACATCACCCTGATTTTGTTCCGGTCGGCTTCGTCTTCACGGAATCGTTGTGTGTATGTTGGAATTGCGGGGCTCCCCATTGCGGTTATTGCAGCAAGAAAATGGTCACTACCGTAAGGATTAGGTGTTACACACCACTCTACTACTGTAAAGAGAGTTGGGGAGCCCATTGAAAGATTGATCGCGGTGTAACGATCCGGCTGTGTTGTAATACGGCTTGGCTTTTTTTGTTTAATAAGCAGTTGCCACAACAGATCAAGACTTTTTGTGTAAGTCTTCCTCGTGTATCGGCCTGTGCAGAACCCCAAAGATAATCAGCATTTAATTCACCCATCAGTATGAAAGGCTGCGGGAATGGATGAACTAAAATTTAAATTCCTTAGCCTGGAGATGGTAATCTGTGGGTCTATATAAAAAAATGTTATTAGCTGATTCAAGATAATCGCACTCGTGGCAATTGCGTCAAGGTGAGTTTGCAGGCTTATTTGATGACAAGCAATGGACTTTTGAATGACTAACGCAGCACCTCAGGAGGAGTGAGGGCAGCCATCTCTATCCTTTCTTCCTTTCTTAGTACCATGTACTCTGTCAGAAAGTCCGTGTGTTTTACGTTGAGTTACGTTTACTGGAGGCAAATTACATCTACCTTGTGTTCTGACAATATTTGGTAAATGTTTTCAAGACTTTTCAACAGACCCCAGCAAATCTAAAGTACAATGTTTTTGCAGCATAGATTTCGTTTTAGGGAAGCTTGTGTTTGTTTGTTTACTCCAGTTTTGTTATTTATTTTGTGGGGGAATTCTTACTCTTGTTATTTTCTTTCTACGCTCAACTGAGGGGTGCCGCTCCCTCGACAGCTGTGGTGCCACCGGTGACGGCGTAGCATCCATTTCCTCAACGGACGCCCCATGAGCAGCTGATGGGTCGGGCTCTTTCGACGTGCTCCGAGAGGACCTTTCTTGGCCACGCACGCTGGAAGCGGAGAACGCGGCACGGCAAGCGTGGAGGATGGAGCCGCCCCCCGCTCCCCCGAGTCCATGTTCTTCAACCTCTCAGGAACACTGAGGGTGGGTCAACAGACGCAAGATTCTGACTGTCAGCTAGGTGATTTTCTGTGGGCTTTGGGCCACAATTGTATGACGCCATGTGTGTGAAGGCATTTCGGACCGCACCGAGTTGATCGTCCTGTTGGACGACTCATCTCCGAGGTTGTCGCTCATGGTGAATACGGCATATCAAGACGAGGCACCCTGCCCATAGCCGTTCATGGGGTCGGCCAAAACCCTTACTACTCCACGTAAGGAACGTTTATTGTTTGGAATGCTGTGTTTTAGGGCGAAGCCCTTTGCCGTCTGTGAGTGAGTGCTTTATTGATATCGAAACTGCAAAAGAAGTGTAATGGGGATACCGTGACGTCATTTGGGAGTTCACCACATACAGCCCAGTCTGTGGGATAGAGTAGGGGAATGAATGGGGATAGGTGAGAACAAATGGGGACAGAAAAGAAGAGAGAGAGCAAAAGAAAGACATAAGGAGGGCGTAATGCTTCCGGCAGGCATTTCGATACAGCCATTGTATGAGGTTGGTCTCCTCGAGGAATGTCAGGACAATTCGGAATACTTCCCGCCGGATGGACTCGGGGCCCCTCGGGAAAAGCAGGTCGATCAAGGCGTGGCTGGGCTGCCGGAGATGCTGGAGTGTGGCCGAAAGCTCTGCGGACGGGGCATCGTGCTGGCGGCAGGAACAGAGCAGTCGCTCCGGGGTATCGGGCTCTGGGCAGTCAGCACACTTGGGCTATGACCGGCAGCCTTGTTGGTTCAAGCGGGCTGCAACGTTGCAGCAATCGAGCCGCATGCGGAGGAGTATGGAGTGGGCTTCCCTGCTGATGCGGCCACGCAGGACCTGTGGAGTGTGGCCGCCGATGACTCTGGGGTTCGGTTGGATCGTCTCCACCTCCCGCGCCAGGATGGATTGTGTGGCGTCGAAGTGCCTCAGGTCGCTGGAGGCAGTGACCCCATCCTGGCGAGCAGCACCTGTGACCAGGGCGTCAGCCACCTCATTGCCGGTGATTCAAACATGAGATGGCAACCAGTTAAGCCGCAGGTTACAACCGCGGGACTCCACCAGGAAAAACTTCGCCGCCAGCGACAGATCAACGTAGCCGCTGAAGCTCGGTGGCTGGACCGGCGCTCGCAGTCGCAAGAGAGCGGGCCGGGAGTCGGTGAAGATAATGCCCCAATGAATATGGTTTTCCTTCTCCAGGAGCAGGTTTGCTGCAAGGTGCCGCCCGGCCAGCTCTGCATTAGTTGGGGAGGCTGGGAAGGGCAGGCAGCCCACACAACTGGTGCCAAGATCTATTTTCATGCAGACGGCTCCAGGTCTGCCTATGGACGGTTGCGCGGAACCGTCTGTGTAGATCTGCAGGAGTCCTATCGTCTCATGCTACAACAGAGAGCAACCTAATAATGGATAGCCAGGGTAGATGCTGCCCGCTTGCTGCGAATTACCCGGAGCGTGGGGCTGATGCGAAGTGCTCGTCCGGAGCCAGGAGGTGGTGTGTCGAGGCGGAATTCCTACCTGGCACCACGCGAGCTCTTCGTCCGTCTCTGGGCTGAGCCGCGTCGCCGTGGTCATTCCCGTGTGAACGATGAACCTGCATCCTAAGATGCAGGTCGCGGTCCCTTTCTAAGACGCACTTAGCGCCGCTGAAGCATAGGCTAATCATCGCTGCCGTCAAAAGAACCCACCAGTTACTGCAGCCTCAGGACACTGCTGTTGTGCTCAACTATTGCATTAGGGAGATCGTAATGGCCAGCCAATTTTTTTCAGCATGTGGTCGATGTAGCCTTAAAGGGACCGTGCAACACTTCTTTAAACTTTTTCTCGTATGTTACATCCTTGCTGAACACACTCACCAACACACCAAGTACTTAGATTAGGGGGTTGCAAAACACCTGGGGCAAAATTACTGGTCTATGGCCATCAGACCGCGTGGAAACTCCCTCAATAAATTTTTCTTTCGTTCCCTGTCTCGAAGTTCTTGGACAGCTAAATTCTGTCAGAGAGACCACGTAGCGGCTGTTTGCCAGTGTTCCTTCAGTTGCAGCAATGAACGCCATTCGATAGCTACTGTAAAAATAAAGGCACAAGAACAAAGCAGAAACGGTGCCGCTACGTGCTGGCGACAACTGTAGCATTCGGAGTGCCTTCAGACGCGAAGGAAAGAGTGAAAACGATTATCGAACCTGTCGCAGGGTCCCTTTAAGGGGGATGATGCCTCGAAGCATGCGTATATAGTGTTGAATCCGGTATTTTGATTTTACTGGGTTGGCCTGCCCGGCTGTATTAGCTGGCTTTGAAGCGGGGCAGGTGTTACTCCGTCTTTTGTATGCCGCAGGCTGTCTGATTTTTATATAGACTTGCTTCACCTTGTTGTCACTAAAGTAGAATCATCACGAGTATTTTTGATCAATGTACACGCAGAAACATAGGTGTTTGCAGGGTTAAACGCTGCTGCAAGGCATACACCTGCGCGAGCAGTTTTGGCGAGGGCTACTTCCAGTTTGTGTATTTTTCAAGTTCTTTGGTGAGCCAAGTTCGCCTCAATGAACTTTTCTTTTTGGAAGAAACCAGCTTCGTCAATGGCCACTTTACGATAAAGGTTCTCGTTGCGGAGGCCCTCTGGTAATTACAGAGTATGGTAAAAATATCGCGAAAAATATTTTCTGCGGAGTAAAGGTTGGAAAAAAAATATTACAGAAATAAAAACAATAAACATTAAAAGTTGAATTTTTAGTTATCCTAAATGTTCCTCCAAAATCAATAATTCCTTGAAGCTAAAGATGTACATAAAAGCAGTCTTTTTATGCTTGGAAAGCGTTGTGTATTTTTTTGGCTCCTATTGATTATTTATTTCCTTTTGTAATTCTTTTTTGAACTGAACAATCAAAACATAACTTTCTTGGCAAGGCTTTTTGTGGTCTTCAAGGTCACATCGCTGTTGGCACTGATATAGCACTTAAGTTGACGGTGCACTTGTGTTCTTTGCAAATGCAAGTTGGTTCCGGTCCACATCGCCGTTCGAAAGAGTGTTCTGAGCACTGGAAGAAAATTGTATCCATAAAAACCAGCAACAAACGCACGAGTAGCTCTACTGAGGCGTTACAATGAATAGAAATACCATAACCAAAATTAATTCTTTAAATTCATCGTCATAGTTTGACGACAATGGGGCAAGAAAAATGGGGCAAGAAAAATTTATGGGGCAAGAAAAATGAAATTTCTACAATATATATTGCCACAAACCTCCCCCTGACACCGGGTGGATGATTCAGGAATAGGTTATTTGATCGAGCCTGTGATAACTGAATAAACCAGAAATAGACGTGCGGCAAGGAGCAGCCAACGATGTGACGTTCAAAGATGAGCGTGGGTGAAAAGAAGACAGGCCGTTAACCGGCATGCATTTATTTGCAATGCAAAGGCCTGTCCAAACATCGACTGTAATCAAGAACTTCAAAGAACTGCCTCGAAAAGTAACCGCAAAACAACAACCACTTTCTATCAAAACAAGACTGCCTCTGTTACGTACAAAATGGTAATGAACAAAAGGTAAGCGATCATAACAATATTACTACCGCTATAGTAGAAATAACATATTCCCCGAACATATACAAATACTTCATCCAGCATACAACACAGGACATCATTTGTGTGCATGGCTGTGCAGCCCAGGAAATCGCAGTTCGTGATTGAATATAAGAATCATGTTGAAACAAGCAGAGGAAAAGGGACGGAACAAAAGAAGAACGACCGACGACACAGCGCTATACTTCCAACAAAATTTTATTTGAAAATCACATAAATCACCCAACTCTGAAGAGCCACGTGGCTTCATCTCTTGTCATTCGCGATTACACTATACGTAAAGCATTGTGAGACTGCACATGCCAGATACCGCAGATTGCGCACCGCCACCAGACATTAAGACAAATTCCCACTATCACCATTGCAAACACGATTACCAACACTGAAAAAATACACGTCCCAAGGACCACACTAATGCACATTTATATTATAAATGTTCAACTTATTCAAACATAGTCGAATGCATCAGCACCAGTTCTTGAAAATATATGACAGCCTAGAAAGCATCGCATTTTCCGAAGCGTGGTGACAAAAGAAATCCGTCGCTATACCGATTGCGAAACTGCATGCCTAGCCAAGCAGTTGTTAACTACTTCAAAAAGTGATGCAGGAGGGTATAAATTGTTGCTGGTGATCCCGACGAGCGTGTCAGTGGTGCTCGGCTGGGATACAGAATATTGGCACAATTTTCCCTTATTGTTCCGTGCCGCCACTATCATCATTGGTCAGTTCACATTACGTGACATTTTTTTATAATCCGACGGTGTATGGGCACCACCATTTTGTTGTTTGTGCGTTTTTATCGGCCACCTCTTGTATACGTATCTTGTCCTACCTGTTCGGCGGCTGCGAATTTGAATCACAGAGGGCGTGTAATTACATTTCAGCAGCAGAAGTGTGTCTAAAGATGCCGTTTTGGTGAGTCTCCGGTAGTGCTGTTAACAAACGACTTTGTCGAAGTTATCGGCAAAGACGTTGATACGGCAATCTCGCAACACTTATAACGCAAAATGTCCACCGTTGCTGATTTGCATGACTCAGTGGCTGTACGCTAGTACCTTATCTGCTGACACTACGCTCCAAGCCTCTGGCGCGAATACTCGGTCCTGCTTTGTCTGACCCATGCGGTCAGCGTCTGTGGGCAGGAACAGCTTTACTTAGTGACACTAGTCCTGCCTAATCTTCAGGGATTTTCTGCAAACATACTCTACCAGGAAGACAAGGGTGGAGGGGGGGAAGGAGTCCCGTTATTTACGGTAATTCCGTTTTGATGCTTGTTTTGTGGTGTCATGGAAGGAATTCTGAGCGCTATGTTGTATAAATGATTAGCCTGATGCATGCGCCTGGCGTCTTGGGCCTTGGCGTATTTTAATTACGGAGCTCGTTTTTGCCCACGCGATGAAACCATAAGTAAGTAAAGATATGTACCTTTGCTGTAAAAACCCAATCCTAATATACAGAACCCAAAGTTTTGCTGACAAACGCAATACGATTTTCACATTAAGTAACATGTGGGGTCAAAAACATGGAAACTTCTGCGGTCAGTCCACAGTGTCAGCCGTATCAAATGTATCACTATGAGTTCATTTGGAACATTTATGTCGAATTGAAGATTATCAAAACAAAAAGAATGTAGAACCGGTGAATTTTAAATGGCAGAACAGTTTAGGCTTTTAGTGATGCCTTGGAGTAATACCTGAAAACACTCATCATGAGCGTAGTAGAGAGGGTGAAAGTGCTAGGTCGGGAAGTTTGACGGGAAGTGGCCAGGAGGCAAGGAGCTGGTTTTGTGAGTGCGCACCGTAAGAAGAACATGTCGTTAAGGACTTGCCGGAATAAACCCTGAACCCTTTCCCGTGAAACCGGCCACCGGACCACTAGGCTACCAAAATAGCCCAGGGGATACGGGGTTTGCTTGCTGGGGGAGGAGCAAAAACAATAAAAACTTGGTGTCGGCACGCAGATGGCAACAGGAAAAAATCCAGATGAATTTCTTCAGTATAGTTGAAAATTAGTTCATTTTCAAGCTGAGAAAATAAACCTAACAACAAATGTAGCCGCGCAGAGTGGTCAAAAATTGGTCCATCTCCTATTCGAAGGCCGGCTAATTACCAGGCGGGAAGAAAAACGCAAACATGGTTTTGAGAAGCTGAAATAAATATTGAAAGAACAAAAAACACGCCATAACCAAACATTCCAAAAAGAAAAAAAAATGTGGTTCATCCCCTCTTCATCGAAATCGTTAAAACACGTAAAGGAAATGTGCCTTCATAGGAGCAGTTTAACGCTTATTGTGCATCGATATCCCATTTTTTTAATTTCGTCGGTAGGGCACCGTTAGACGCATCAGCATTATACACTGGATTAGACACGCAGGGGCATTGCTTAAATCCCATAGAAACCCCACGCACTCGCAAACCGAGCGAACGAAACCGAACGAGTTGTCAGCGAATCATTTGGTGAAGATACGGTCCGCTACAGCGAAAGGAGCATGATTGGCGGGTCGGCAGCAGTCTTGTTCTTGTGGGGGTGCTTGGTGATCGACGTCCTGCTGGTGGATAGCTCAGACGAAGGTGTGACCACTTCGGCCCTGCTCGTCGGAGTTTACGGCAGATGTTTGAGTTGCTACGAGATGCGGTTATGGAACGCGGGAGGCTGACCTCGTAGCTTGCACCATAATTGCGTGAATGCAATGCGCTTCCCGCTCGCGTGTGTCTATCGTCACAAAAAAGCTGTCACGACATAGGCATTCGCCAGCCAGCGCTTTTGAGTGCCTGCCTTAAAGCAGCAGTTTTGTTTACACAGGGACACGGTTGAAGTTATTAATCTACCGAGCACGGGGTCATCCTAACTGCAGCATAGGCAGCGGATAGATATCGCAGCTTACGCTGCTATACATAGCTCTATCGAGGCGCCAATTGTCGTTGATCATTGGCGTCATGACGAACTACTTCACTTCACCTCTCCTAGACAGCAGAACCATATGAATGGAGACTGTTATAGGAAAAGATATAAGCCGCGTTCGTAGATCTATACAGGCCTTAGTTCATAGCCGAGTTGGTAGAGCTTCTCACAGCTCCTGTTGCGGCCACAGTGATCGTGGGCTCCAATCCTTGCTCCGCCGCGTCGATGCAACTTTTTCTGGGTATGTCATTTCCGTGACGGATACGACGTCCGTGACGTCTTGCTGTACGCCGGCATAAAACACCTTCGTTATAACAGACCGTCGCTCTATGAAACAAAACGATATTAAAGAGGGGTCTACCCAGTTAACAAACCGTCTTGCCTGCGATTGCGTTTGTGGCGTGATCTGTCGTGTACTGGGCTCCTCACCAGTTCACGTGCGCTCGCAGCAGAAGTTCGGACCAGAAACTCCTATCTCGCTCTAAAGGCACCGAGCTCGTGAATCCGGTTGGCGCGGGTTTAAGGGCGTGCTATTGCGTCCAAGTTTCGGAGAGATGTGAAAACCTACGGACAAAACGTTCCGGGCCTGCCAGTCAAGGAGACGTTAAGCCGCGTTCGGAAATCTATGTGTAGTGAAGCAGCCGCATCTAGGACGAAGAGAAATGGCTCGCCGGCTTTGCTGTTTTTCCAACTTTACAAAAGTAGTACCACATGCGCCATATATTACTAAAATGCGTGTATGCGCAAGGTAGGACAAATCGCTCAATGTGATATGGTAGCTTTATTTTAAGCTTAACTTTCTTGTATAAATCTGCGAAAAAAGGTTTTGCTATTACTGCGAAAATGCACTGCTCACCCACAAACATATCTCAACAAGGCACAATTGATGAAACAAAGTATGATGATCGTTGGATGTTTATGGCGCAAGGCCAACTGGGGCAAAGAGCGCCAAAACAATAGTCGATGATAGGGGTGAAACCTTAAACACTAAGTAAAATCAGCAAAAACAAAAGTAAAATCACAACACGACAGTGAGCATGGCTGGTGTATAGGGCCAGATTTCATGATGCGTGATAGGAAATGAGGTTTAAAAACTTTACGTCTGATAAATACTGAAAAACACGTTTCACAGAAACAATGGCATCGTCACCTAGAAAAAACAGTGGATGTAGGGGAATATGTTGTCTGTAGAGTTCTCTGAAGTGTTTGTGTCGTGTTGTGTGAAGTGCCTTGCATGTGATTAGTATGTCCACTACGAATAGGGCCTCTCCGCACCTGCTGCACTGGGGTCTAGAAGATCCCGTCAGTAGATACGAGTGCGTCGCATGGGTGTGCCCTATCCGCAGCCTACCCAAGGCGACTTCCGTGTGTGTGTTGTGTGAGTCAGATGTGTACCGTCCCAAGTGTGGCTTTATTACATGTAGTTTGTTGTCTGTCTGTTCGTCCCAGTGTGTTGGCCATGTTCTGCGCAGGTGTTGTCTTATGTGTGGCTTCAGGTCTGTGTAGGGTATCGTTGTAATGGCTACAGT
This sequence comes from Haemaphysalis longicornis, assembly GCF_048455015.1. Lineage (NCBI taxonomy): Eukaryota > Metazoa > Arthropoda > Arachnida > Ixodida > Ixodidae > Haemaphysalis > Haemaphysalis longicornis. The sequence continues at coordinate 4,511,623 of NW_027526245.1, forward strand.
GTTCCTGAGTGCAGCTGCCGCGGCCCTCTCGTCTGCCAACTCATTCCCAGCGATCCCTGCGTGTCCTGGGACCCAGCAGAGGACCAGCTCGTGCTTTTGTGCATACACGGACATGATAGTGTTGAATACAAGATTAACTATGTGGTTTTTGGGGGGCTTGTGCGATGACAGTGCGCGGACAACACTCAAAGAATCTGTATAGATGATGGAATTGGGAATTTGATTTTCAAGAATGTGTCGTACAATCAGTAAAATTCCATACGCTTCCGCTGAAAAAATTGTTGTGTGCACGCTCATGGTTCTGGCTGCATTGAAGTTTGGACCATGAGCAGCGCACGACACCATAGTGGAGGTTTTAGAAGCGTCACTATAAAATTCTGCACATGTGTGTTTAAACTGCAAAGACAAAAAGTGCTGCAGTATTGCAGGTCGTGGTACACGATTTTTGTCAAGTCTCATAAAAGAAAGGTCGCACGACACAGGGCGAACTTGCCAAGGCGGTAAACTGTTAGAAAAGAATGTCCGGTACACATTTAAAAACAAAGCACTGAGACCCGAGGCTCGCTCTCTCACTCCAAGTGAAAAGGGCAGAGGAACGGATGGGCGATTTACAAAGAGCAAAGATGTTGATGTATCGTTAAAGACAGAATAAAAAGGATGATTATTCAGCGACGCAATTTTAAAAGCATAAAGCAAGTCCCTGTACGTTCGTTGGTTCTCAAGGCTCCATTTATCACACTCGACATAAAGACTCTCGGCAGGGCTAGTGCGAAAAGCACCCGAAGCAAGACGAAGCCCCAAGTGTAGCACTGCGTCCAGAATTCGCAAGGCTGTCTTAGTCGCCGACCCATACACCACACTGCCATAGTCTAAACGAGACCCAACCAATGCAGTATACAAGCGAAGAAGGAGTTCTTTGTCGGAACCGTAGGATTGGTGGGAGAGAACTATAACTATGTTCATTGTTTTGAGACATTTTTTTTTAAGTTCCTTGATGTGGGGAATGAATATGAGTTTGTGATCAAACACAACACCTAAGAACTTGTGCTCCTTGTTCACAGGAAGCGACACGACATTGAGAGTAATGTCTGGGTCCGGATGGACCCCGCGCTTCCTGGAGAACACAACGCAGGAGCTTTTTGCAGTATTCAATTTAAACCCATTCCTGTCTGCCCAGCCGGCAAGCTTCTTGACACCGAGCTGTACTTGACGTTTGCATATTGACATATTACATGATTTAAAAGATATTTGCACGTCGTCTACATACATGGAATAAGAGATTGTTGGTGGCAGTGCCTTTCCAAGAGAGTTCATCTTTACTATGAAGAGAGTGCAACTCAACACGCCACCTTGCGGCACGCCGTTTTCTTGGACGTGAACCTTTTAAAGTGCACAACCAACTCTTACTCTGAACGTTCTCGCCGACAAATAACTTACAAGGGTGTTCAAAATATTACCCGAAAGACCGAATGACCTGAGGTCACTAAGGATCCCATAACGCCAAGCGGTGTCGTAGGCCTTCTCGAGATCGAAAAAGACAGTTACGCAATACTGCTTATGCACTAAGGCATCCGTGATGTATGAATCAAGTGCAACCAGTTGATCGCTTGTCGATCGCCCCACCCTAAAGCCTGCCTGGCAGCTCTCGAGAAGACCATTGTACTCGAGGAAGTACACGAGCCTGCGATTGATCATCTTCTCGAAGAGCTTGCACAGGCAGCTCGTCAGGGCTATTGGACGGTAACTTGAGGGGGACGACGGGTCCTCTCCCTCCTTCAAGAAAGCCACTACAATGGCCTCCCTCCAAGAAAGTGGAGTGTGCCCCGAAGCCATATTTTATTATATAGATGTAGAAGTGCTTCAAGTGTGTCTGCGTGTAGGTGTTGTATCATTGTGTATGTAATGTTGTCTGGGCCTGGAGCTGAGGGTTTACACGTGCTCAGAGCAGCCCTCAGTTCATGTAGTTAAAACAGGGAGTTGTAAAAAGTCTGTGATTTGTTGTTGTCGTGTAGGGACTTCTTCTCACATCAGGCTTTATGTTTCAGGAAAGTGTTCGTGTAGTGTGCAGAACTGGACACGTGTTGGAAGTGTTGTGCGAGTGTGTCAGCCTGGTCTTCCAGAGTGTCCCCAGTTGTACTGACCAGGGGCAAGCTGTGTGTCTGTGTAGGAGTTTATTGATGTTATGAATGTACGCCAACTCTCTCGTTTTGCCTCACGGCGCACACGTTTTCCTAATGCCTTGGCCCGTTTGAACAAGAGGAGGTTTCCCGACGTGGGGTACCGACGAAGGATACCCCACGCCTTGTTCTGGGCCTCTCGCGCCCGCCTACAGTCCTCATTCCACCACGGCCTCCGCTGGCTGCGCGGGGCACCAGAGGCGTGGGGAATGGACCTTTCGGCGGCGTCGAGGATGTGCGCCGTGAGGAGTTGGGTAGCTTCTTCAACGTGTAGGTGTCCTAGGGATACGTGGTGTAGTTTGGATGTCTCTGTAAATGTATTCCAGTTAGCTCGTGCTTCATTGAACCTAATATGGGAAGATGAACTGCTTGGGCCTTTATCTATATATGTAAGTCAGGTGGGGAAGTGGTCACTGCCATATGGGTCAGTGCCCACACCCCACCCGAGAAGAGGAAAGAGAACTGCGGAGCCAATAGCCAAGTCAAGACATGAGTATGTGTTGTGTCCTATGTTATGATATGTGGGCTGTTTATTGTTGAAAAGGCATGCTCCAGAGGATGTAAGAAACCTCTCTATCAGGCGACCCCGGGCATCCGTACGATAAGAGCCCCAAAGAGAATTGTGAGCATTGAAGTCGCCTGTTAGAATGTATGGTTCGGGCAGCTGGTCAACCAGCGCCTGGAAGTCAGAGCCAGAAAGCACAAAATCAGGACAAATGTATATGGAGCATACCGTTATCAACCTATTAAATATTATTAAGCGTATTGCTACAGCCTCAAGGATAGTGTTCAAAGTGACAGGGTGGCATGCTAAAGATTTCCGGGCGATTATGGCCACACCCCCAGAAGAGTGTGTGCAGCCATCCCTGTCCTTTCTGTATACTAGGTAACTATTCAAGAAATTTGTGTGCTTGTAATTCAAATGTGTTTCCTGGACACACTTTACACTTGGCTGATTAGCATGCAGTATTTCATCTACATCGTCAAGATTTTTAAAGAGGCCTCTGCAGTTCCATTGTACTATGTTCTCTCTTCCCATTATGAAGTGTTCGAAGCTACTGGACTGTGTTGTTTATGTGTCGTCTTTCGGGGCTGTGATTCTCGTCTTTTTTGGCTTGTCGGGAGGCTTTGGCGTCGGGACGCATTCCTTGCAGTGCACCGCAGACAAGAACGGACCGACGTCCATTTCATCCTCGGGTGTCCTCGGAGCGCCTGAGGGATCAGGCTCCTTGGACCGCGAACCCTTTGGGGTGCGCTTTTCCTTGCCCGCAACCACCGAGTGATTCAGGAACGCCTCGGATGGCGCAGGCGGTGCGGTGGTGGTCGGAGCTGCCGCTGGCTCCCCCAAGTCCATCTCCTCTGCGCCCTCGCCCGTGGTTTGGGACGCTGGAGTGGAAGTGGAGGATGCAGCATCGCTTCCACCAGACGTGGTTGCGGCCACAGCGGCTGCTGGCTCAGCGAGCGGTGCGGAGGCGGGTTGGGCTGCTAGAGGCAACCCAGGGGGGGGGCGGGGACGGGACCAAGTCCGACTCGCTTTACTGGGTGCCCGCCGAAACCAGACGCCGCTACGCCCCCCGGCGAGCTGCGTCGGCGTACCTCCCCAGGGGGAAAGAGGCGAACCTTTTTCGCACCTCTGGGAAGGTAATGTTTTCCGTGACCTTGATGTTTATTATTTTTTTCTCAAGCTTGAACCACTCGCAGGTTCGCGAATATGCAGCGTGAGGTCCTTGACAATTGGCACAGAGCAGTTGATTGGATGAACAGTCATCAGTGAGATGGTGTTGCGCACATTAAGCGCAGGTTGGCTGGCCCCGGCTCGAGTTGGTACCATGCCCGAACCGCTGGCACTTGTAGCAGCGACGCGGATTCGGGATGTACGCTCGAACGGAGCACGAGATGATGATGATGTTAGGTTTTTTTGGCGCAAGGGCATCAAGGCCATGAATCCTGCCTTATTGGATTCAGGAAGTGTGGAGCGGTTGAAAGTCAGGATTATATGCTTTGTGGGGATTTCCTTCTTGTCTCGTATGATTGTTATACGCCTCACTGCAGTTACACCCTGATCTTTCAGGCCTTTTAACAGATCAGCTTCGGTCTCATTCAACAAATCAGTCTCCGAAATCACACCCTGAGAGCTGTTGATGCTACGATGGGGAGTGACCCTGATGGCCAGATCTGCCACGCAGGTTTGCGACAGGAGGTTAGTGGCTTGTTGCTGCGTCTTGACGTTGACTAGAACTTCACCGGTACGGAGTTTCTTAGCATCGAACGATTTTCCGAGGATGCCTTCCAGGAACTTAGTGATCAAGAATACGGACATGGAAGAAACAGGGTTTGTTTTTTCAACTGCCTCGATAACCAAGAATCGAGGATAGTTGTCAGGTTTCAGAATGTGGATTGTTGGAAGGGATGGAAAGGAAACTTCGGTGCGGCCCCTTTTCGGGGGCCGATCACGTTTGGGGGGGGGGGGTTTGAATTATCCATATAGCATTGGAAAAAAGTAGGGGACGGGGGTACTTTCGTCTCAAACCTTACCCTAATAGCTTAGGTCCCGGAGGTCCCGGAGCTCCCTGCCTGGTGAACAGACAGGAAGCCCATCCGCCGGAGCTTGACCTGTGCTCCGAAAACCACCGTCCGTGGTTTCTAACCCTCCACCTATAAACACATCGCCACGGTTGGATCCAGCTTATGTTTGGGGGCTCGGGGTCCGCGGTATCGCCAATACCGTCACCATGAATACTCAAGGTGCCCCGTGCGGTGGATGAAACAAAGTAGTCGTGATGTCGCGTTGTGCAATAAAGGATAACAGGAATTTTATTTACTATCAAATATATACCGCTTAGTGTGAAAGTTGGAGCAACAACCTAAAAATCCCAACCATGTTTGGTAAGAGACTCACCAAGACATTTATAAATCATATTCCTAATAGAAACGTCACAGGACGATCTCATAGTGTAAAAATACAAAGAAAACGCAACAATCTAGCCGCCTTCTGAAATTCCAAACTCTAACATAACCTTTCTTCACAGTTCAAATAAATGTACTTCACATAATGTGCCAATTCTAGTTCGTGCCATGCGCCTCCGAAACATTGGGACGTGTAGAAAAACCGAGCGAGTCGGTGTCATGAGCAGCGTGGTTCGCCTAAGCACAATATGACAGGCTGTGGCTACAAACTGGCAGAAAAACGTACGCTATGAAATATGAAGGCAAGGTTCCTAGCATACCACACTATAAGGTTGCATTGACGGAGGGCTGTTACAAAAACGTAGCCCAAAAGAATAAAAAGTCGGTTATTTGGCACAGTATGGGTGTCAAAAAACCCCGTGAATAACTTCGGCACGCGCATGTCGCCGAGATGCGCCGTTGTCATCGTCGTAGCAGCCTGGTACGCAAGTTGGCCAACACGTGCCAAAATTGCCTATTTTTATAAATTTCGTCCCAAAATGTGTCCACTAAGTTCATTACATTACGCCCAAAATGCACGCACAATCGTGTAGGCGATTATTTGGGCGCAAGAAAAACCACAGTCAAACGTAGTTTAAACGAAACCAACTAAGAAATACCCCGTTCCCTCCTCAGACTCATGAAATCTAATGACTTGACGAGTTCGAATAAACGAAACGAGTATAAAGACATTACCCGATTTAACAAATTTTTCTGAATAAATTCAGCCCCAAAAGTGTTAATGTTTGGCCAATCTATTAAAGAACGCCCAAAATTGATTTATACGGCGCGAAAGGCAAAAGTGCAGAGCACCTATGCCCCGCTTTAACAAAACTCCGCGCCGCAAAACAGCAGTTGATTTTTTAGTTCAATTCGCAAGAGGGAGCAATCGGCATCAGACAATTCGTGTGCCGGTAGTTCCCGTGCTTTCGCCCTTCTTTTGTGTCATTCGCTGTTAGACCTCATGTTCTTTTTTTTTAAATTCATGTTGGTAAGCCTACAGTCCATCTAGAAGCGCTACTCAGGTGCGCGGAAACCGTTCGTGAAAGCAGATGCACAAGCACACTTTGTGACCAGCGTGTACGACATGAAGCTCACCGGGTCCCCGGTACAATCAGGAAGATGCCTGGGAAACCATTGTTTTTTAGTCCCTGTTTTTTATTCCTTTGTGTGTTATGAAATGTTGTACCCACCCCCTCTGTAATGCCCTAAGGGCCCTGAGGGTACTCTAATAAATAAATAAATAAATAAATTGTTCAGTGGGTGAAGTGCCCGTGGGGATAAGCTTCTGCGGCTACGTGAGCACCGACGAAAACAGTCACTAGGCGAATTTTGGTTAAAGGTCATATCTTGTGGTTTGTAAGAAGCATAGAGAAAGTGGTGGTTGCAGACGCTCACGAAGACGTTGATGATATCAAAGCTCCGGTGCCCACACTGATGACTGTGGTGAATGGCCTTGATCCGCTGCGGATGTATGCGGGAATGCTCGAAGACTCGGTATACGCACTGGACGCAGTACAAATATACGAGACATCTGTGCCGCCATTGCTTACAGAGCACGTGCAAGCAAAGATCACCGACTCTTTTTGTGGGGAAAAGATTTGTCGTCTACCGGCGGACCTTTTTGTAAGTAAAAATGTTTATGGTCTTTTTTTTTGTACGCAGAGGCCGCAATTTTTTCTCGGCATTTACGCCTTAAAAATGTGACGCCGCGTAATCTTAACTGATCCCGCAACAGTGTATAATCGAAGCACAGGGATGAGTGACCAAGAATTGCCTAACTCGATTTACTAGATTTCTGAATTTAAAAAAATTTTGTGCCTCCCCTCACCTTCATTAAATTGAGTTCTGGCTTCACTCAGGTGCCCTACATGGATGCAAAATATTACTGTTATCACAAACAAACCTAAAGCAGCTAGGGCGGAAATAAAAGTTTTCACACGACGATTTTTTTGTTTAGTAGCAAGGATAGGCCAAAACCTCTTGTCACTGATTTTCGATGAGCACACAGGGCCGGTGGCGTAAAATGCGGAGCAAGTAATAAAATACACTACCTTCTTTATTCGTTTTTGAATGAATATTGATAGAACATGCGTACATTTTTTCATACATGCATACATACATACATACATACATACATACATACATACATACATACATACATACATACATAGATACATACATACATACATACATACATACATACATACATACATACATACATACATACATACATACATATGTACATATATACATACATAAACGAGAGTGCGAAACACAAATACAGTCGCCGACACCAATTATTTAGACTTCAGAAACGCTTGGTTTTTCGGACACCTTCGCACCATTGCCGCTTGTCATATTGCACTAGATATATCCACTACCGATAGTCGTACGCCGCCCAGCACGCCGTTTGAATTTTTGGATTCCAGCTTCGCTGGTCACACGGGACCTGTATCGCCACGTGGCAGAGGCGCGGCACAATAGAAGGGGGTGGTCGGACTGTCGAACTGCGAAAATCGGAGAGGCCCGTACATATTTTTGTATGTTGGCCGTTTCCAGGGTCAGTCGTGTTTTGTGCTTTGTGTATTGTTGTGTAGTTGCTTGGCGTGCTAAGATATCTTCTGAAATGGTGGCGCCACCACCCGTGGCACCAAGGCCACCTGCACCATCAGGAGCTATCTGGAGTGACAAAGAAACAAGACAACTACCACACACTCACGGTAGAGAAAAAAGCTGTCATTATCGCGAACGCGGCCGACCGCAGTTGCCTGCGAAATTCGCTTTCAAAGCGAATTGTCTCCGAATAATTAAAGAATAAGGGGAAGATCCTGAAGGCAGCGAAAAAGGTGTCTACAGGAAAGCAGAGGAATCTCCGAGATGGCAGTTACCCAAAGCTGGAAGAAGCTTAAAACATGTGGTTACGTGCAACATTGGCTCAAAGGTGATAGTTTCTAGAGATACGCTTAGGAAAAAGGCAGAGACGCTTGCCCTGCGTATAAATATTAGTCCGCAAGTTCAGATATGGCTGACTGCGCACCTTCAAGAAGAGATACGATCTGACCTCTAAAGGCATGTGTGGCGAGATCCTTGTGGGAATTTACCGCGCCGACAAGCTGTGTTCCCCGCTGTGCCAGCAGGCCCCAGACCACATATTGAACTCGGATGAGCCTGGCTTCCACTACAAGGTTTCTGCCAAGAAGACGTTTGCTTTATCCGGCAAACCGTGCCACGGCGGAGACCGCAGTCAGGAGCGATTGATGGTTGTCGAGGAAGCCAACATGCCCGGGCCGGAGAAGCTTCCACTCCTCGCCATCGGCAAATGAAGACACCCGAGATGTTTTAGAGGCTCTAATTTGCTCCGAGTTTGATACGGAATAACTAGAAGGCCTGAATTAAACAGGACCTCTTTCAGCACTACATACAGAAGGTCGGCCGTAAGTACGAGCAATTGAAGCGCAAGGTACTTGTGTTTGTTGATAACTGTGGTGCCCACGGGCACATCAACAACCTGAAAGCGATCCCCTTGCCATTTTTTGTTGCCGAATATCACCGGTGCATTGCAGGCCATAGACCAAGATGTCATCGAGAACTTCAAGCCGCACTGCCGATCGCTCCTTCTGAATCGTGTAGGGACGACGATAGTGATACAGTAAACGACCGTACAGCTGGTATACCACATGCCACAGCATCCGACATTTTCGATCACCTCCGTTCTAACGGTGTCGATGTTGGAGCGGCTACATTTGAAGAATTCACCAAAATCTATATTGCCATCCTGCGTGGTGCCGAGTTGGATGACGATCGTACTGCAGGTCCTCGAACCGTCGCAGGTGGACAGTGACTCCGACTATGACGTGCCACCAACGCTAGAGGCATCAACTATTGATGCAGCGCGAGCCCATACAGTGCTATTGTCTGCCTACAGTGGAGGAGAAATGATGGCAGAAATACAAGGTGCCTTATTCGCGCATAGGCGTGCGTGTGTGCATACGCGCATGCATACGTTTTTCCAGACATTGTGATAATGATGGTTGTCTTTTACAGTCAATTCATGTTTGCAGAATCCGGATGATTCGGACTTATTGGCAGTTCCTGTCGAATCCAAAAAAAAGGTCGGTGACTGTGTACACAATGAGAAAATCTTCAACGGGTTGTGTAGCCGGGCGGTACGCTTTATCCTCCTCGACCTCCTGCATGCTTCTTTTCAAACTTACCCACTTGACAGCAGTTACATTGCCTTGTCGGGCAATGTAACTGCTGCGCGCCCACGCACTAAGATCTCCCGTGAGGTTTGGCCTTCCCCTGGCCACGACTAAAAGCCCAAAGGGAGTGTCTGGTAAGAAAACACCCTACAACCAAACTTGCTCTTTGATGTAGGAGACTTTGAAGGCACCGCTGTGTCTTCATTTTTGTAAGGTTGAAAGGGGTAAAAAGAGTAGGCACACACAAATTCTAAAAGCGGACCATTTGTTTCTCACTAAGGGCTTGCGTCGCGTTGAAAACGCGCGGCAGGCTTGCCATCTTTCTCTCACGGTTATGATAGTCATAGGTGAAGTCAACAATTGTCGTTGTTCCCTCTTCCTCAGGAACTGGTAAAAAACGAAAGTAAAATGTGCCTTCACAGGATTAGCTGAATTTTATTGTGCATCGGTAGGAACTTGCACGTCGCATCGGTATGAACTTGCACGGTATGGCACGATTAGACGCATCTACGTTGGACACTGGTTTGCACGCGTCGGAGCATTGCGTAAACCCGACTGAAACCACAGGCGCTCGCAAACCGTTCTTGCGAACGAAAACAAACGAGTTATCAGCGAATCGTTTGGTGAACACACGCTGCAGCGGACCGTGAGACGTCACGACATGAGCGCGACATCAGCATGCCAGCTTTTCCGCAACTTACGCGGTGGTGCTTCGGCGCCTGGGCGCCTCTACTAGATAAGGGGCGTTTGTCACCCTATTCCCGCGTCTGCTGATAGTGTAGTCGGGGGCGCATTTCGTACCTCCCGTCGGGACGGAAAGATTTCACGGATCGAATCCCGCGCCGTCGCGTGAAAGGAAGTTTTTCTGGCGACGTCATTTCCGTGACAGATACGACGTCAGTTAGAACATGGAGGACCCCTGCATGAAAATGTTCGTGTTAAAAAGCTCTTCCGTGTTCGGTACCGAGCCTGGGCCCCTCACGTTATGAAGCCGACATCGATCCGATTGCGGCATTTTGGTGTGGTCGAATAAATTTAGATCGGCTGAAGGGTTAATGGGCATGGAAATTCAAGCAGAACAATTATGCTTATTTCTGTCTAACGAACGAGATGAATGGAGGCGAAGATTCCTTCATGCGATATAAATGAAGAAGGGTCAAAGTTTTAAAGCTGCGATCAAAGTCCGAATATGTTGCGGCTCAACATCAAAGCTATTAAAGTAATTGCGTTCGCCTTTGACCATTGTCGGTGTTACACGGATGGTTGCACAATTTTTAATAGCTCTTACACCATTCGTAATCACAAATGAACCCAAAATCATTATTGCAGTTTCTGTACTAATGCTTGCACCACTCGTTGCACCCCACTTCAACACCTAAAGCGTACTGCGGTGCGCGTTGGCGTGGACTTGTTTGCACACCTCTAGCGTAGTTCTGCGCTTCTCGTCTTCGTTTTGGCACCCCAACGAGCGAGCAAGAGCTAGTTGATATTTATATAGGGTGCGAATTCAGCTTGCGATGTCCACATGCAGAAGCTCCCCGTTAAAGACTTCATACGGCATTGTTAACCTCATCGCTTGGAAGAACGTGTTTACAGCGTAAACGGCGGACGGCGCGTATTGTTTTATTTGGTTTGTTTTGCACTGTTGGTGCCAACATATAGCTCCAGTTGCGGTTGAACCATCTGGGGAAATACTTCTGCAGACGGTTCGACTGTGTGTTTTAGGATGAAAACAAATAGTAATCGACTTTCACTTAGTAAACAGAACAGCGTTGCTGTCGGCAATAGAAATTTTTGAACGGGCCTATATGAGGTGCTTTGCAATCCATGTCTTCACTAAAACTTCGTCTTAGGTAATCGATAAGGTGACTGAGTACGAGCGGTTAGCGCAACGTATTTATACAGGGCTTCCCCGGAAAGAGCATTCACCTGGGGTGGGCGGCGCACCGCATAATGTATGAAAATAATTTGAAAGACTGGCGCTGGATGCGTGAACTGTTGAGTAAGCCAAGATGTCTTATCGTTGCCAAGATTTCAAAAAAAATATAGGACGAAACAGAGTAGACGAGCCCTGTCTCCACTACTTTGTTTTATCGTCCGTGTTTTGTTGCGATTTAAATCATGGCAACAATACACCAACATGCCGAGAAAAAAGTTTTTCTAGGCAACATATCAAACTTTATTTTCTTTTGATACTCGCAGCCTTTACAATTTGTTAAAACTGCACATAATTTGGCTGCACATCTTAGACCACCATTAGTGCTTTTATATATTTCTGGAAAGTGTCGCCCAGTCAGACGTATTCTCCGTAGGGAAAAGCAATAACAGTCACTAAAACATCAGTTTTTAACTCCTCCGGAAATACGATGGCATGGCACTCTTCGGTGTGGGTTTTAAGCAGCCATCTCAACATAGCGTTCCGGTGCAAATAATGTAGTGCGGATTGCCAATGAGTGTATTCGACGCACCGATGTTCACAGCCATGTCCGGACCATCATGCTGGGCTTTACCTACGTCTTCCACCGTTACCAAGTTCTAACTGTTCCCACTACGGGGTTGCTAACATTCACTAGTGAGGTGACTCAATAATGTGGAGGCAATTTGAATTATTGCGCCTTGGGAGTGGCGTGTGTGGTGTGTGTTCTCTTTGTAGTAAAAAGCCAAACCCCGAATTTGAGCTCAAATTGGCGCTTGGAGAACATCGATAATGTAGCATCGTTCTCGGTAACCACCGGAACCTCGAGACCAAAAAAATAATCTCAAAAGCAGCCATCGAGACACCGGAAGGTAAATCGTTGGAGGTGTAACGCCGCTTGTTATCGGAGTGTCCACGGCTAGCGTACCCAAGATGTGCTCTGTGCTGGATGGAATGCTCTTCCTAAGCACATCCCCAAGACACCGGCTAACATGGGAGAGGACTTCTGTTGTGTTCTTGTTTAAAATGGCTCAGACCTTGTCAACGAGTGTGACGGTTGAGTGCTTTGATAGCGTGCTTTTGACCAGCTCACCACACACATACGGCTTCTTTTTGGGAAGTATAATAGGGGCCAGAATAACAGAAATGTGAAGAACGAGATTTCCGAAGTGAGAGCCAATGCTAACGATAGAACCACTTTCTTTAGGTGGATGGGTTCTTCACCAGACGCTACGTGTTGATAGGGCAGATCAATCGTGCCGCGGTTGAAACACTCTACCCTGGGTACCGATTGGAAGCGGCCAAATTGCATGTGTCGACATTCAGGCACCACTTAGCCTCGTACAACAGTTGTTGTACAATATCTAGTTTCGGAGTGCTTTTCGCAGTTTTATGCACTACGTCCAGAATGAGCCAAGTAGAAGACACAGGCTGGCTTGGTGTTTGAGGGATCTCAAGGTTGTATTTATAGGCATTTTAAATGTACAGTCTGGCGACAACAATCTCAATTGCGTGCCAATGAACTTTAAAAGTCCCTACACAGTATTGAAAAGAATTATATTTTCATCATCTTCGCAACTGCTATTTTACTGTAGATGGGGGCTCAGTTTTTTAGAGAAATAAGGGAAATTTTTTTTTAGTTAGATCCATATGCTGCATTATATACTGGTGCATCCAAAACGTTTTCTGCCGTCTCGTGTGCTGCTTATGGACCCCTTTTGTATACCACAAGGACAATAAACAAAAGCAGCAGTATGTTCACTGCAGTAGGAAAAGACATTTTATTTGCAGTACGACCCATCTAAAAACTAAAATACAATACTCCATAGGCTTCCTAGAATTTTTAAGCTTAGTTACGCTTTACACTTCCTTAAATAAACCAGAAACAGTGGCCTCAACCCCCTAGTCAAATCTGTGCAGATAACCTGAAACTAAAATATATCTTTGCTTGGTTCAGGGACACAGCGGAATTTCGGGGAATAAAATTACTGACCAGAATGCCGCGGTAGCCGCTCTCCGCAGCACCGTGGAAGTATCTTTGTCACCAACGTCAACCTGAAAGCACTTGTCAGTCTGTGTATACGTAACTCTTGGCAGAAAACATCGGATACAGAAACATACAACCAAAAGAACACCAGAACACCACTTTACGCAAATATATAACAGACAAACAAACAAAACGAGGAAAAGGCTTTAGCTACGCGGCGGATAGGCCGCGCTTATGTGATGCACTGACGCCTCATCACTGGGTCAAGAACCCTTTACAGCAGGTGTGACGGGTTCTTCTGTGTGGTTCACATACTACTTATATGTTGCGCGGTCTGCCCTACATGGCACGAACACTTCCCAATACAGACGACAACTTTCCCTCCAAACATCATTGTGTTTACCGGACGAACCGATGTTTTCGCTGAAACAAGTTTTAAAGTACCTTTAAAAGTTAGTTTTTATAACCGGTCCTGTATCGTCCATATTCTTTGCCTGGCCCTGCACACCAGCAATGGTACTTTCCTTTTCCCCACTTCACTTTCGATTTCACTTTTACAGACGATTTTAATTACTTTTTTGATTCGCCGTAGTCCTCTTATAAACACCATCGTATTTTCGCTCTTTGCCCATTGCTGCCCTTGCGCCAATAAACAAACCACTCAATCACTAACAGTTAGTTTGGCGTGTAGCCTAACATACCTGCACACCCCGCACAATTCTGGAATCACTACCTTGTAGATGATCTAAGCAGGTCACCACGCCCTGTAACTAGATCGCTTCATCAACAATGGTTTGCGTCATCAGTTTGACCACCACGTAACAATAGTAAGTCACTCCAAACAGAGAGCGCAAGGTAAGATTGCCGTCGAAAAGGTCTCCACGACCAACTTTTTAATGTTATCTGTATTGTAGGTAAATAAAAGCCGGTTTTCAGCAATTTCAGAACAAGCTTTTAGTATTATTGTTCTACTATATCGCGTATTGATAAAAGCAAACCTCTTCCTCGGCTGGCAAACAAGCTGGGAGAACATGTTTTCGTTGTGGGAATTTACCCCGTACTGCGAGTGATTTTACTGCTTCAGAATTGAAATAATCGTGAGGACCGCTGATACAAGTAGTTCTTATATTACCCAGCTGCATCTACCGAATGCTTCTTTCCTGGAACTGACGAACTTCAGCATGAAATGTTAGGGAATATGAGCTCAGTACCATAACAAGTAATACTCCATCTTCAATAAAATGGTTAAAATTACTTTCTTATAGACCGCCAAGCAGATATGCAGAAACAACGTAAGCATGGCTCTTGGGTAAGTTGAAACAACCAAATTGCCTTTGCAACATCGGTCCCAAAGGTTTTAAAACGGATGATCAACGAGCACCTTTTGCAGTATTTGGTACAAAAGTATAGTATAAACGACTATCATTTCAGAGATAGCGCATAGATTAACGTGATTTGTTTGTTATAAATATAAGTGTAATGTTGTCAAAGGCTCGACGGCTTCTCAGTTATTTCTTACAATACGCAAAAACAGGTGTATAACGAGACCTGCGGCGATACTGTGTCGCAGGCAGAGTTCTCGGAAAGCAGAGACATTCCTTCATTGTATTGTTTTGGAAACGATTTACAGTTCAGCGCACTGCTATCTGGTGTTAGAATGTGAAAATTGGGACCATGAGGGGGATTTTACGAGGTGCGGACCGTTTCCATAAACTGAAGTCAGTTTAACAGCTATTGACCGACTCGCCTAAAGCCGAATATATCCAAATCACACGTTCGTCATGCATGCTCGGATTCTTTGAAATACACGTTTCAACAGAATATATCATGTTTGTAACTAGAGCAACGAAGTCGGTTGTCACTCTTGGACCGAAAAAGTGTGGGTTAGCGGTAAAGCCAATGCAGAGGGATTGTATTTGATGCGCGTTTATATTTTATATTAGCCGAAGTTTCTTTTCGCAGTGAAACATTTGTGTGGTGAAATTTCAAAGTCATAAAAACGTAAAATTGAATTAACGTCTTTGCAGATCAAGGAGTGCATAGAAACATTTATCCCATTAAACCTGCCGCTCTGCTATAACAGTTCCTTGTGGCTGCATCAGAGTATACATCGTTTTATCTTTGATTAGAGATGTTCTCATGTTTTAAATACCTCGCCGAAATTGCTCAAAACTCTCTCGACCCTGTTTACATTTAGGCATGAGAATAAGTACAGGATGTTAACGGACATCACGAGGACAATACCTGCACGCTCGCACGAATCAATGGCAACTGAACAAACAGAGAATATTTATAGAGGTATTTGCAGATATATTTACATATTGTAGGGGAACAAAAAGAAGCACATGGTGGGGCCTGCTGTCATCCTCTACCGATGAGGGTGAAGACGGGTGACATTGCGTGAAGCGCAGACATTGCCTGAGCTGTTGGTGCGGAATCACAGCTACATTTCATGTCTTTGCGAATATATCACTCAGGCATCAGCCATTTCTGCCATTCTTGCTGTCACAACGAATATACTTTGGCCGAGGGTGCAGCGCTAATGCCCCCTCTTGCCCCCATTACCGCCCCATCTGTGCTCGTGAACATCATCCCAACCTCTTAAATATCGTTGGCGAGTATGGCTTGTTGGGCTCGTACTTTGGCATTCCAGAAGCACAGCGCACTGAGGTAGAACGCATAGAGGAACCAGGACAGTGAGTGCTGCGTGAGCGAAGCTCTCTGGGTCCTCTCTTAGTGATCGGTGCATCAAGAAGGTCTCGGACCTTGTCGGCCCGCACCATCCCGATGAGCACTGAATGCACTCATTCCGCAGCCTCATATCGACCACCTATGATTTGCTGATACTTGTCGGTGTTAGCACCCGCCACCCGACGACACCGAGATGCCTATCTCCTGCACAAATCTCCCGTGCCTATTTATGGGCTTTAGATTTTCATCCGTCTTCGTGCCGTCCATCTCTTTCAGTTGGCTGACTTTGGCATCGCCCGTTTTAGCGTCAAGGTATTGACTGAATTTATTCATTTGCGCTTCATCGCACTGATTCAAATGCGACCTTGCAAGGACGGTAGTATATGATGAATAGGCAGTAAAACAAGGAAAAAAAGCTCGCAGTGGCATGTAGCGCCATGATCCTTTTTACTGAACATCACACATACAGGTGGAGTAAAGTCATTGCAACAACTGGAATGACCAAATTATAGATGCATTGACTTTCTTTCTAAACAGAGTGCATAGGAATCAATTATGGTTCATCACATCCTTCCTGGGGCCACCTACGAATAATGAAATTTTAATTTGCATCACTCAATAATATACACATCTGTTTAGTTAATAATGATTCGGAATGCTTCTTTGGAATGATGGGTTCATTGTAGCGTTTAGTACACAGACGCAACGCAGGTGATGAGGCGCGCTGTAGTGGAGGGCTTCGGTTTAATTTTCACCCCCTGGAGATCTTCACCGTGCTCTGAAACCTCGTACACAGGGGAGCTTTTGATTTTCGCCTTCATCAGAAAAGCCACCGCCGCGTCTAATAATCGAACCGGTGGTTTCGTGCTTAGCAGCACAATGCCTTAGCCACTGAGCCACCGCGTGGGTGCTTTTAGGAATGAGGCTGGAACGATCAAAATTGTTTTTTAGTACCGAACCAGCTATGACAGTTCTGACTCCGACTTAATCACGAGAAACCAAGCCACATACAGGAATATATGTGGTTCGAGAAACAATTGTATTCCACTTTGCCACTTCTTTCAGTTTAAATATAATACTTGTTACTACGAAACGCTTCCAGGTAAAGGCAAAAACCTAAAACACCCGTTTTTGGAGATTGCAGTGCAGGTAACATTCCCATGTTGTCAAATTATTCGGGAACCATCCACTAAAGCGCGTTACAAAGTGAGGTGTACCTTCCGCACGTTAAAACCCTAATCAAGAAGTAACACTGAAAAGAGGTATTTCGCCAAGAGTATTTCTTAACTACCATCCAAATATGCGTGCTGTGCCATCTAAGTAACAGGTAATGGGAAAGGAGAAGGCCACGCGCCACATAGGATGCCAGCGAGTTAAACCTAACGCGAGTATCCTCCCAGTAGCACAACGCTCTCTTCACAGCAAGTAAACAACGCACGTGCAGAACGGACGCAAGAGTTCATCGTTTTTTCGAGTTCTTTACGGTATACCAAATAAAAACGGATTTTATATATTTTGGTATATCGTGTAATTATCATGTTACAGTTTAAAAAGGCTTATAACAATATAGGTAACAAGTTTGAGGCGACAGCAACACGTCTACCACCTTTGAATAAAAACTAGAATGGTGAAGAAATAAAAAGTCGCAGTTCGAGTTCCTAGAACTAAACTAACACAAGGCCCGCAGTGTTATGAGGTAAGGCACTCTTTGCAGCTAAAACGGGCAACAACTACAACAGCGCCGTGTGCACACGCCACACGCAGACATCCGCGAGAAATGCAGAAAGAGCGTACGGCTGGTGCTCATGACGTATAGGGGTACCTTTCACGGCAATGGAAGCCAAACGGAGCATATTATCGTGATGACGATGATGATGATGACGATGATGATGGTTGTATGGTGGCGGAAGGCCAACTGGGGCAAAGAGCGCCAAAACAATGGTTATATCTGAGACGTTAAACCGTAAACATTAAGATAAATCAGAAAAAACAAAAGTAAAATCAGAGAACGACACTGAGCTAGGCTGGTGGATAGGGCCAGGTAGTGATTATGCGTGGCATGAAATAAGGTCTAAAAATTGAACTTCTTGTAAATATAAAAAGACACTTGATAGAAAACATGGGATAATCAGACAAGAAAAACACTGGGTCTAGTGGGACGTGTAGCCTGTATAGTTGTTGGAAGAGTTTGCGTCGCGTTCTGTGAAGTGCTGTGCATTGAATGAGTATATGAACTACGGATAGGGCCTCTCCGCACCTGCTGCACCGGGGTCTTGAAGATCCCGTCAGCAGATACGAGTGCGTTGCATGGGTGTGACCTATCCGTAGCCCAGCCAAGGCGACTTCCGTGTGTTTGTTGGGTGTGTCAGTGGTTTAGCGTCCCAAGCGGGGTTGTATAACGTGTAACGTGTTATCTGTCTGTACACTCCAGTGTATGCTTTGTCCTACGCAAGTGTTGTCTTATGTGTCTCTTGAGGTCTGTATATGGTACGGTTGTTATGCCTAATGTGTTCCTGAGTGCAGCAGCAGTGGCCCTCTCTTCTGTCAACTAGTTCCCAGTGATTCAAGCGTGTTCTGGGACACAGCAGGGGAGCAGCTCATGCTTTTGTGCATACAGAGACATGATAGTGTTGAATACAAGATTAACTATGTGGTTTTGGGGGGGCTCGTGAGATGATAGTGTGCGAACAACAGGTTGAGGAAAGAGGACGAGGAAGAGCATAGGACTATCACAATCATTAGCGAGTGGAAGACGGTGGGAATAAAAGCGTTCTGAGTGGTGCTATGGCCTGGGGCCCAGTTCAACATTGGGGTTATGTTGACGAAAGAAGTAGACGGCAACAAGCTTGTGTAGTACTATCACCATCATTGGCGATAGGGGAAAAGAATTGGTGGAATAAAAGGCGTTCTGAGCGGTGTCACGGCCCGGGGCCCAGTTCCTCAAGAACCAGGTAATGCTCGAGCGGATGGGCTCCCTGTCTGTTTACCAGGCAGGGAGCTCCGGGACCTCTTCAGCTATCAGCGCAAGGCTGACGAAGAAAGTACCCCCGTCACCTGCTTTTATTCATGCTGTATGGTTTTTTCAAATTTCCCAAACCCAATGATCGGCCCCCAAAAGGGGCAGCACCGAGGTAACCTTTCCACCTGTTGCGACCATGACAATCAGAAAACCTGATAACTGCCCCCTCTTCTTGGTAATTCGATCTCTGGAACAAGCCAGGCCTATTTCTTAGCAGTCCCTGTTCTTGATTTCGAAGTTTCTGGAAAGTGTTTTAGGTGAATCCTATAAATCTAAGAAACAAAGAACCGGTGAAATCTTGGTCGAGGTACATAGTGAGCATCAGCCCACAAAACTCTTAAAGCAGACCCATATTGCCGATGTTGACATCAACGTAACGCGCCACCACAGCCTCAACAGCTCGCAGGGCATGATCTCGGAGCCAGATCTTGCAAGCGATACAGAGGTCAATCTTCTTGAAGGCCTGAGAAGTCAAGGTGCGACGGCAGTCAAGAGCATCACACTTACAAGAGACGAAAAGGTGGTACCACCTAAATATGTCATGTTGACATTTGACCGTTTCATTCTTCCTTGACCACATCAATGCCGCTTTCATCCTGTGCTCCGACCGAGTTTACATCCCGGATACACGGCTCTGCTTCAAGTGACAGCTGTTCGGGCATGGTACTGACTGGTGTCAGGGCCAAATTACCTGTGCCATGTGCGCCCACCATGACCATCCCACAGATAATTGTAGTTCAAAGCAACTCCTCTGCTATAACTGTCAGGGCCCCCACGCGGCGTACCCCAGAAATTGCGACAAGTTTCAACTTAAGAAGAAAATAATAACCATCAAAAACACCGAAAACATCACCTTCCCTGAGGCGCGAAAGAGGTTCGCCTCTTTTCCTCTGGGGAGGTACACCAACGCGGCTTGCCGGGAAGCGGAGCGGCGCCGGGTATTGGTGGGGACCCAGTACCGCGAGTCGGACCTGGCCTCACCCCACCGCTCCTCGTGTTGTTTCCGGCAGCCCAACCCGCCTCCGCACCGCTCGTTGACCCAGCAGCGGCTGTGGTGGCAACAACGTGGTTGGGGATGCCGCTGCATCTATGGCCTTCTCTCTACCGGCAAAAAGCATACGCGAGGGCACAAAGGAGATGGAGACGGAGGCAGCCGCAGCGAACCTTTCCTCCGCCTCACTGCCTGTGCCCACCTGTGGTGCACCCCACGCCCTCAGCACTTGCAGGGCAGGCAACGGACACCCGAAAGGGTGCGAAGTCCAAGGGCCCAGTCCGCTGTGCACCCACTTGCCTTCAGATCACTACATGGACGTCGAACCCTTCCGGCGTGCACCACAGCGGAAGGAACGGGCTGCGACGTAAACGTCAGTACAGAAAGTCAAAAAAACCCTTCCAAGAGTTCAAGCCCCGAAAACCGACACATAAACACGCACACATTCCAGTCCCTCAAAATTTTAAGTGCGAATGCACTTCTTAAGCGAGCCTGAATCGTCCGCCGCCGTAGTCCGCACAGCAACAGCTGCGGGTGCACGCGCTCCTCATATTCCCTAGCAACGGGGGGAGATGGGCGCGCGCTGCCTGGCCGCGTCCCCATGGCTCATTCTTGTTGTTGTTCCTGCTGACATGGCACATACCCACGTGGGGGATTGGCCAGGAATCGGGCGTGAGAAGGGCTAATGCACCCGCTTAAAGGAGTACTGACACGAAATTTCAAAGCTGAGATCCGCTCTAGCAATCAAGTAAAACGACAACACAAATAGGTGTCTGTGAAAAAATGCATCTTTCTTTCTTTGTAGTTGTGTGTGTGTGTGTGATCTCTCTTTCGCGAACATTATCGAACCGCGCAAATTCAACTCGTGCATTCGCACTTTCACATTCTTCCCCTCGGGGAAATGCGGGGAAATTTTTATTGCGGAGAGTAAATAAAATGCAATGGAACTGCAGAGGAATTCTTAAAAATCTTTATGATGTCAAAGAGTTATTGCATTCCAATCAGCCAAGTGTGATGTGTCTGGAAGAAGCCCATTTAAACTTGAGGCACGCTATTTTTTTTGATAGGCACATGGTATTTAGGAAGGACAGACATGGTGGTGCACATCCTCAGGTGGTGTGGCGATGATTGCCCGAACATTCATGATGTGCTACACTGTCTAACTTAAGACCATCCTAGAGGCTGTGGCCATTCGAACCATAATCTTTATTAGGCTTTAAAAACTATGCTCTCTTTACATCCGTTCTGACTTCCAGCTCTCGAGCTCAGATTTTCAGGCTCTTGTAGATCAGTTACATGAACCTTTCATTCTAAGAGGCGACCTTAATGCGCACAATTGTCTTTGTGGCTCCTCTCGTACGGATGCCCTTGGTTGCCTGAGAGAAAATTTCTAATATCTTCGGGAGCATGATTTTTCAACCGAAAACAGCCTACATACCATACCATAGGACACAATACATACTCAAATCTTGACTTGGCTATTGGTTCTGCAATTCTCTTTCCTGTTTTGAGTGGGGTGTGGGCATGGACTTATATGGTAGTGACCACTTCCCAGCTCACTAACATAAATAGGTAAAGGCCTAAGCAGTCCATCTTCCCAGAACAGGTAAAATGAAGCAAGAGCCAACTGGAATACATTTACCGAGACATCGAAACTACACTTCACAACCATAACATACCTACACGTAGAGGAAGCCGCCCAAATCCTCACGGCGCACATCCTCGACGCCGATGAGAAGTCTATTCAACACGCCTCTGGTGCTCCGCGCCCCCAGAGGAGGCCGTGGTGGAGTGAGGACTGTAGGAGAACCCAAGAGGCCGAGAACAAGGCGTGTGGTATCCTTCGTCGGTACCCAACGTCGGGTAACCTTATTTTGTTCAAACTGGCCGAGGCGTTCGGAAACGTGTGTGCCGTGAGGCAAAAAGAAATAGTTGGCGCTCATTCATACCATCCATAAACTCATACACAGACGACACGCAAGGTATGAACACGTATACATAAACTCAAATGACAACAGAAACACGGCCTGCCCCTGTTCAGTGCAAGAGGGGACACAGTGGATGAGCAAGCTAACACACTCGCACAACACTTCCAATGCGTGCCCAGTTCAGCACACTTCATGAACACTTTCCTGAAGTATAATTACTCTAGTGAAAAGAAGTCGCTAGACGACAACAACAAATTACAGATTTCTTACAACTCCCTGGTTTCACTACATGAGCTGAGGGCTGCTCTGAGCACTTGTAAACTCTCAGCTCAGGCTAAGACAACATCCCATACACAATGTTACAACCTCTACACCCTGACACACTTGAAACACTTCTACATATACTTAGTAAAATATGGCTTTCGGGGCACATTTTAAACTCTTGGAGTGAGGCCATAGTAGTGGCTTTCTTGAAGGAGGGAATGAACCCGTCGTACCCCTCAAGTTACCGTCCTATAGCCCTGACGAGCTGCCTGTGCAAGCTCTTTGAGAAGTTGATCCATCGCAGAATCGTGTACTTCCTTGAGTGCAACGGTCTTCTCGAGAGCTGCCAGGCACGCTTCAGGGTGGGGTGAGCTACCAACGATCAACTGGTACCACTTGACTCGTACATAAAGGACGCCTTCGTGCATAAGCAGTATTGTTTAACGGCGTTTTTCGACCTCGAGAAGGCGTACGACACAGCTTGGCGTTATGGGATACTTAGTGACCTCCAGCTGTTCGGTGGTTCGGGTAACCCTTGTTAGTTACTTCTCAGACAGAACGTTTCCAGTGAGAGTTGGTTGTTGCACTCCCCAAGGTTCACGTGCAAGAAAATTGCGTGCCGCAAGGTGGAGTGCTCAGCTGCACTGTCTTCGTTATTAAAATGACCTCTCATGGAAAGCCATTACCACATACAATTTCTTATTCTGTGTATGTAGATGACGTTGAGATACCCTATAAATCATGCAATATGTCAATCTGCGAACGTCAAGTTCAGTTTAGTGTCAAGAAACTTGCCGCCTGGGCAGACAAAAAATGGTTCAAAATTGAATCCTGCGAAAATTCCTGTGCTGTGTTCTCCAGGAAGCGCGGGGTTCATCCGGACCCAGACATTTCTCTTAATGGTGTGTTGCTTCCTGTTAACAAGAAGCACAAGTTCTTGGGTGATGTGTTTGACCACAAACTCAAATTTATTCCCCACATCAAGGACCTCAAGCATAAATGTCTCGAAACAATGAATATCCTTAAGGTTCTCTCCCGCCAATCCTATGGCTCGACAAAGAACTCCTGCAGCTCTTGTATACTGCTTTGGTTGGGTCTCGTTTGGACTACGGCAGTGTGGTATATGGGTCGGAAACTAAAACCGCGTTGCGAATGTTTTTTTACCTAGTGCTACACTTGGGGTTTCATCTCGCATCGGGTGCTATTGGCACTAGCCCTGTCGAGAGTGTATGTCGAGAACCAGCCTTGAGAACCAACGAACGTACATGAACTTGTTTTATGCTTTAAAATTTTATCACTGAATAACTATCCATTTGGTCCTGTCTTTAACAATAAATCCACATCTCTGCTTTTTGTAAATCACCCAATTGTTCCTCTGCCCTTTTCACTTAGAATGAGAGAGCGAGCCTCGAATCTCAGCGCTTTGTTTTTAGGTGTGTACAGATCTTCGTTTTCAGAGATTTTACCTCCTTGAAAAGTTCATCGTGTGTCCTCCGACCTTTCTTTTATAAAACTTGGCAAAAATCGGGTACCGCGAGCTGCAATACTGCAGCACTTTCTGTCCTTGCAGTTCAAATACACATGTGCAGAATTTTACAGTGACGCTTCTATACTCTCCACAATGGCTTCATGCGCTGCCAATGGTCCAAATTTCAATGCAGCCGGAACCATGAGGATGCACACAACCATTTTTTCCGCAGAAGCTTATGCAATGTTACTGATTGTACGACACATTCTTGAAAATCAATTTCCCAATTCCATCATCTATACAGATAAATTGAGTGCTGTGTTGAGGAACTGGGCTCCGGGCCATCGCACCGCTCAGAAAGCTTTTATTCACACCGTCTTCCACTCGCTTACGATGGGGATTGTCCTATGCTCTTCCTAGTTCTCTTTCATCAACATATTCCCACCCGCGACAATGGTTCTTGTGCAGACATCCAGAGAATCTGTAGAAGAACCACAACTACACTAAATGAGGCCCAGTTCAGCATTCTTGTTGTGATCGT
This sequence comes from Haemaphysalis longicornis, assembly GCF_048455015.1. NCBI lineage: Eukaryota > Metazoa > Arthropoda > Arachnida > Ixodida > Ixodidae > Haemaphysalis > Haemaphysalis longicornis. The sequence goes on from NW_027526245.1 coordinate 4,535,755, forward strand.
TTCGTCCGGTCGGTCCCGGGTCTTCCGTCACTTCCTTCTCCAACGAAGCTTTGAGCTGTGGTGTCGCTTCCTAGTAACTGCTCTGTTGAACGCGGGAAACGGAAGCCCATCAACGCTCTGTCCGGTGGTATTGGCTAAATAACGGGCTATCCTGGGTCCATGTTCCTGGCAACACCAGGTTTACTGGGGTACCTGGTGCCTCTGTCACTGCACTTGTCACCTATAGGTCGGTTCCTGGTTATTCGGTCAACGTTTCCTTCGGTAAAAGTAAACGAGTAATACCACTCCTTTGAGGGAATAAGTCCCCTTTTTGTTGTTTGGATTCAGCTGTAGTTACCATCTGAACCTCAAGTCGGCCAGCCCTACGTTGTCTTGTGTCCCTGTGATCAAGCTTTGATCAAGATCACCGGGTCATATTGTCCTGCGATGATTTGACCCGGTGTTCACGAAGGCACCTATCTAATCCAGTAGAGGCAGAGCTTAATGCTCCTTCACACACTCGACGAGTTCTGTTCCTAGGTCGTCGGCCTCTTCATTTCCCTGTAGTAGGAGCTCGCTCAGCGGCTGCAGAGCGACACAAGATGCTGAGGTTGCGACGCATACTGAAGACTTAGTGGCTGCCTCCAGAGTCGCTACTGTCAGAGCTTCGTTGGAATGGACAAAGGGTTCTTCAAAGGTAACTGGATAGGCGAGTGGAACGCTGCGGGTCATTCTGAGGGATCCAACTTTAGTGACATTTTCAGGGGGTCTCCACGAAGCCTTGCCTTTACTGTCTTGCGGGGTTGTGCAAACCTAGCAATTTTTTGATAACATGTCTCGAAATAGGAAATTATTTTGAAAAGTTCTTCTGAGGTGTAAATCAGATTCTTCATATTCCTTCGTGTAATCATCAATATCCAATAGGTTTCTGACCTGATTGTCGAGCTGTACGAGGAGGATATGTTTTTGCTGGGCGGATTCGTAGAGGGTTTTCAGCGTACGTGGTTTCCCAGGCCTTGCAAGCCTTGAAGGTGCGCTGCGCCGTCATGCAGTCCACTGGGCCGTTCCTCTCGGGTTTTACGGCACCAAATGTTGAGGAACTGGGGGCCATGGCACCGCCCAGAACACATGTTATTCCAACTCTGCGTCTCCCCTATCGCCAATGATGATAATAGTGCAAAAAAAGCTCGTCGTCTTCTTCTCTCCTCAACACTGGTCTCCGACGGCCACCGTTTGAAGTTTCTGCCCTTCACCTAAAACACATCGCCACGGTTGAATCCAGCCTATGTTTGGGGAATCGGGGTCCGCGGTGTCGCCAACACCGTCAATAAGATTGCTCAAGGTGCCCCATGCGGGGGCATATTCTCGTGGACAGCTTGGAAGTTAGTGGTAAGAAATAAACACTGACCTACCAGAGCATGAAGTGTAAAAGAGAGGAACCGTTACAAAAAAGTTATCAGTGGCTTAGCTCGGCTATGCCAGGATATAAGTAGCGTGATTTAAGGTTCAGCTGGTTATGCTTAGCGTTCCTGGTTGTCTAGGATTAGCTTGATTATAATGCCTACGGCTGGTTCAATGACGCAAACGCGGTATACGCATTATGTGACCCATGTATACTTATCAAGCGGCTCTGGCTTACTGTAACCAATTGCCCTAGAGCTAAGCTGGTTCCACAGGCGCACGTTGCTGCGACGCCCGAGCCATCGGTTCCACGCCCGGAAACCCTTCGCATAATCAAGTGAACCGGGCCGCCCCATGCCTTCCTTGCGGAGCACGGCTGTCTAGGAACCATGCGAAACTGCTCGACTTCGGCCAGTGTAGCTCGCGCTACAATATGTTTAAGAAAGACGTGTAGGACAGCAATCCTGCTACAGTTGTGAGTGAAAGTAAACATAAGAGCTAGTGGCCTTGGAAGACCACCACACACAGAAATTATTGAAGCCTACCTTTACGCCCATACACAGAGAGGCTGATGCAGTCCTCAACAGGTAGGACGCTGGTACATCAGGCGGCATGACTGCACCCAACAATAATGGAGATTTTCATAACAGCGGAGATATTCTACAATAGCCGTCGGAAGGTCCACGTCACCCCGTCAAGCAAACGCGGACGCCAAGCTCCATCACGAAAGGCGGCAAGCGTCAGTGGATTTTACAATCAGCACGTTCTACTCCAAAAAACAACACTGTACGCGTGTATGCAGCAATAGAAGATGTAAGGAAACGGCTCAGGTTGGCTGACTCGTTAACTCGTGGCTTGATGAGAGTTCCTGTGGCTCGCTAAGTCGCAATACAATAATTGAAGCCGGACACCTCGCTACCTCCTTGGTATTGGCCAAACAATTCTGCGACGGCTGATTTTTTACAATGTTTCGTAACTTCCAGGAGGCATGCAGACTTTCTCCGAACGGTAGACCAAACCACAACACATTAGGGATTCTCATTGAAGCAAAAGGCGGCGTAGCACTATACCTTAAACAATTAGATAGGACCCAATACAAGTTCTGGTGGGCACTGGGGCTCACGAGTGCAGCAGATTACTTCTAGGCGGAGTTGTTATCTCGAGGATATACGACAAAGCAGTGAATATTCGGACCACGGACAACGCACATCAGTCTACAAGGAATGATTGGCCACAGCTGCGACCGGGCACATTCCCTTACTTGAACGTTTGGGCACAATTTACCCCAGAAAGTAAGCAGACACGGGCAATGGTGCAATAGAAAATCTTTTTTTCTATATCCCACATGGTATTTAAAACACAATGGCAGCCCCAAGATAAAAACATTATTGCGGGGCAACGGGAGGCACCACTGGTTAGTGACGACTGCTAATACTAAGCTAGCCTCGTGAAGTGGGTACGCAATGCAGCAGAGGTCATTGGAGCCTCGGACCAAGGGTGCCATTCCTGCTGAAGCCTGCTCGCAGGTGTAGCACACGGCCCCAAACCCCGATGTGCCGCACAACACCGCGCAAACCAGACGTTATGGAACCCCCTTGAAGCGTAAAACGTTCACCAGCCCTAATATGCCCGATGAGGTAGCGCCGCCTCCCATGAGAATGAATCACCGGTTTATTCAGAAAGAAAAGTTGGAAGGAACAACGAAGGCAAACGTGTAAGCACTACTACACGCGCACAACCAGCGTGTGCAGAAACCACGTCGAGGTAACATTGCAGCAAATTAAGCAGTGCTTGTCAGCAAGTCACCTCATGGTGCTGTTAACTCCCGATGGTGTCTACAGTGGGTTTGGCCTACGTCGGGTGATTGACGTCCACCGTGGACGCTGGTCGCTCCACGCTCGTCGGACGTCGTAATGACCCTCTGCTCAAGAAAATAAGCTGGAACTCTATCTCCGCAGTCTTCAGGATATACTTCTGTCAATCACACATAGTCGGTACCCCGATCTTTCACATCGCACGACGTGTATAGCATTTACAAATGATTCTGCATGCTCCAAGAAACAGCTGCCCCGGTGTCATCGCTTTAATACGATTATTCGAAAACTCTGCAAAGGCTCTAATCGGATTCCTAGTGCCGTGTAAATTCCCCATCGCCACTGAATTCCCCAAATAAATGGTTCTTCTTGACTTTTGTAATGCACCACTCAAAACTTTAGCAATGAAGTTTGTAGAGATGTTTCTATGCTCACGAAGAATTTAGCCGTCATGCTACACTTCCAGCTAGCGGTTCCTCGGAGAGGATCCTTTAAGGTGTAGGCAATGTAGAAGGCGCCAAATAGTTAGCTATATAGTGTCAGTGATCGTTGCAGTGGTGAAACCGGGCATGGCTATTTTTTACACTTTTGTCAAACTTGGTTTTTAGCAATCCTTATATATGCCGGAAGAAATGCATTTTGTGCCCCTTAAAAACCGTTCCCAGTTTCTGAGGGCGATTCATCCAATGTCGAAAACAATTTTTCGGAACCAGTCCCCGTTTTAAGTTATAACATTTTATTTCAAAGCCTTCGAATTCAGCAAGCGCAAACCCTGTGAATTGCGCAGTGCCACCACAGCTGGCTTTTCCACAAATAGCCAACCGAACTACTACACACATGCCAATGCCCGAGCACGTACCGAAGTACGTACATACATACATACATACATACATACATACATACATACATACATACATACATACATACATACATACACATACATACATACATACATACATACATACATACACACATACATACATACATACATACATACATACATACATACATACATACATACACACATACATACATACATACATACATACATACATACATACATACATACATACATACATACATACATACATACATACATACATACATACATACATTCATACATACATACATACATACATACATACATACATGCATACATACATACATACCCGCAGCTTAGAAGCATAACTTTAATGCCAGGGCTGGTCGCGAAAAAAAATGAAATCCTGGGGAGGCATAGGCCAAAGCACTGAGAATTTCTAGCCTTTCCTAAGGCTACCTACTTTGCGGAAACCACAAAAGAGAGCAGATTGCTTTTTCACTTTTTCTAGGCAATGTTAGAACTACGCACTCAACCACGCCTTGTGGTGGGCAAGGGTTGGGATCCACCAGTTGCCGCCCGCGACTCCGAAATGACGCATGATTTGCCCTCAGTCTCACGCTCCAGCCTCTTCTCCCGTCCTTTCTCGGGTCACTTCTTACTTCTTGGACGGCCTGCATCACTCACTGCCATATGCGGACCACTTAGCCGCAAGTAATTTACAAGATTTCCTCGCATGTTGGACTGCGTCCCGCGTTTACGTAAATCCGGCGCCATCCTCAAGATATATGAGCTATCATTAAACATTATAGGTCACAACCCGATACGTTAAATGAGTCATGAAGACAAAATACAAGTTCGGTTTATTAGAAAAAAACTGCTTAGTCCCGATAACAATGATACCAATATTATCGCAATCTTCGAAAAACAACGCAGATAATAAAGAAAATGTGTGAAGCAGTCGCGACCTCTAGCCAATTTCTCCCAACTTCTCTATGACGTCACGGAGCCTCGTTTGTGCGATTGGCGGCTGCCTAACTGACCTGTCGCGACGAGATATGCCTAGACGTCTGTAATGGGACCTCTAATTCTATTTCACTCCATCACTTGAATGCTAATGTACTGTGAACGAACGGACCCTGGCGAAATCGTGAGGAATCAGTGCTGGGTACAAAAACACTGCTTAGATTTCATGCGGAAACAGGGCTAGAAAAGGTTATGTGAACTTTCTGAGCATGTACAATTTGTATATGTGTGCATTTCTCTTACTCCCATTTCTTTCCTTTCCTTTTTCTCTGTATTTTTCGCTGTCACTTCACTGTATTCACCCCATGTGGAGTAGCAAGCCCTACCGTTAGTGGGGCTGACCTCTTCAGCTTTCATTAAAGGGGTTCTCTCTCTCTCTCTCTCTCTCTCTCTGAAGATTATGTTTTATTGTTACCCGTATGACGTCATTATTGCTCATAACGCGTCACTGTGGCGCAAAATTTTGAAGTTTCTAAATACTTCTTGCTTTTTTTCGTAAAAAAACATCTTTTTTGGCTGTAATGGAGCTGAGTGAGATACTGAATCCTAGTTCTTTCAAACTAAACAAGTTGTATTTTCTCTTCATGGGGCCTTGAAGGTACACTGTAACACTCTTGAAGCAGTGCAAATAAACCTGACCTATGTTTAGATTACACGGCAAGGAATCCCGAAGCCAAATATTACAAGTGCACGTCGAGCAGAGCGCGCAAACTGCTGTAAATGCCACAGGAACACCAACCACTCTATTTTCAATTTTCCTCATTGTCCACAATTAGGACGGCCTAAATTGTGTCATTTCTGCCCTAAGTGTACTATTGGCTGTCCCCAGTCAACTTCACAGCTCATTCCTCACATTTCCTCAGACAATCTACCGTTGTCGGCGCTGTCTACCAACCTCTTTTATTCCTGAACATGCAAGCTCAGTTTCGGCGTCTCGTTTGGGTTTTGATTGCGCGCGCAATATGAGGGACGACATCAGTACTTTACCTTTAACTAGACCAGTCGAACACAAACCTTTATTGCTTCATAAACACCCTACCAGCCTGAGCGCGCTCTTGAGAACAGGCAGCCATGGCTGCCTTTTGGTTGCAAAATACCTGAAGTAAAACCCTCCAAGCTGCGGAGAAAAGGAAGAAAACTCCCCTGCCTGTGATATATCGAAGGCCTCCGAAGGGAGTACACCAGCTTCTCTATTCACCGGGAGAGAGCGTGCATTTTGGTTGCGTTGTCCGCGGTTGAGTTGAGACTACGCCGAAACTACGCGATTTCCAATGCGTGTAGTTTCGGTGATAGTGAACTATTTTTATAACTCTTACGGGAAGTGATTGCTGGGACAAAAGAATTTACCGGAAAATTCATTCTCCGTAGTCACGGTAAGTGCTGCAGGGTCCCTTTAACATCGGCACAAAAAGAACAAGCGATTTAACAAAAATCAATATTTTCTAACGCAAGCTGTTCACATTAGGTACCGCATGGATCTGCAGTGGCTTCCTACACGCTCCGGAATTGGGACCCTCGATTGCACAGAATAGGATCGTGTGCTTTCGTGTGTCTGGTCGTGTCCGGTTGTGTGATTCCAAATACCTTTTAGATAATGTGTTTCTGCAGTTATCCTTGAAGAGTATTTAGCAGTGAGAGTGTCACGCTTTGGGAAGTGTTTAGTACGACAAAAGCTACACTGTTCGTTGCGGGAGTGATACAGCGGAAATGTATCAGCAAACGTAAACCCCCCCTCTACTAAGGAAGCCAACCTATTGTAATTACCCCATAATGGCACAGCTGCAGGTTATTGAAACCAGTACTCTAAATTGTGTAGCGGTTAACGACAAATAATATGCTCGAAAAACACTTACGCTTCCTTCACAATGATATGTAGTACCGCTGATTAGGCAAGTGCTTGCCCTGAAAAAAAAGAGTACGGCAAAGTACTATCACTGTTGGCTGCATATTGATAGATGAGTCGAACAGTGGATATGGTCTGCTATAAAAATACTTCCTAAGTTATAATATATAAAAATAATATACTTTCCTTCCTTTTGCTACTCTTAGGTCCATTTCTGCACAAAAGCAATACTCTACTTACACAGTGGAAAGAATACGAGAATACAAGCAGACACTGATTCAGCAGCTCCTGCTGCCTCTTACAAGCACAGTACAAGTAAAGCTAATAAAATCAGGGAAAGCGAAAATCTCGGCATAAATTTAGGAGGCATCCTTCCTTTGTGTACAGTCACTGCATGTTTAGATGTTTCGCATGAAATAAGGCTTCTACACCCCCATGTGCTTGTTCCGCCAAAGGTCTACTCCCACTGTAATTTTTACGCCGGTCGACTGTACAGAGGAGAACAAAGGCTGTCTTGTGGGGGGGGGGGCGCTTACAGAAAACCAAAAATCACGTACCCCCGTCAAACGACGACGATTTTTGAACGCGAAACTTCCTCATGATGATTTCTGTGGTTGTTTACATTTTCTGAACCGCTGCCACGATATCGAAATGGAGCAATGGAATAGACGCCGGCTTCATAAGGTGAGGAACTGAGGTTCGATTTTCAAAAAACACCGGAAGTGTTTTTTCTTTCACTTCGGCAATATCCCGTTACAGACGCCATCAATGAGAACAATAAAACTTTAACTTAAAAACAATTTCCCTGCGTGTCTGAAATGACGTCCCAGTTAAGCGCGCATCGTCCAAGTTACGCAGCCTCTGGGTGAAACGCCACGCTGAGTCTGTGTTTCTGACTCATTGTTATTTATGACACAAGCCTCTCGTATCACTTCAGATAAGATATGTGATTGGGGAAACGGCTAGTCAAGCTGTCTAGTATGGCTTTTCCCCCGGATCCCGACACTTTATACGTACATATCTGTACGTAAATGTATATAGCTGGCAATAAAAATACATTCTTTCACTCATTCAAACACTGTTCTTGCTGCTTGCGTCTAAACAAAGGAGGCGTAGACGTAAGTGGTTTTAATGGCCGATTTCCTGTGACCGGTGTAAGCACAGCTAATGGTAAAGATTTACAGATTTAACGCTCATAAGGAATTTTTCACTGTTTAGTTGTTAATGCCGTCCATTCTGATTCTGTAAAAATCTGTTAGTATGCGCTACCAATAGCACACGTAAGTTTTCTTTTTCAGATTTACCTAAGTTACATCGTTCCAAACCAGCACCTAAGTAGAGCATCGTCATGATTTTCTTGAGAAGCACTCCTGTGGAAGTCAAAAGCAGTGCTTGTAAAACCAGTCCAAAGGCATTAAAACAACCTATTAACCACCAATGGTGCGTGTACTGAGGAACTTGTACTATGTGAACTCTACGTTTTGCAAAAAAAATCTCTCGTTTATACGATTCAATGAAAAAACATTTTGAGTATGAACGCCGTTCTACTAGGCTAGTTCGTAATGCTCAGGAAGTATTATTTTGGATAAAAAATGACTTCATCTCTTATTACTTCACAGCAAGATTCGTGGAAAGAACATAGTCCCAAGCCGCTGCTGTCGCGCAAATACCTGTCCTCTCTCCCCTCACTGGTCACACTTTTGTTACGCCATCTTGCACCTTTCACGATAAACACTGTTCAGCCTTCCTCCCGTCAAACTCAAGTTTAGCTCATCCAAATGCTCGTGCGCCATCTTCTGAAACCTTTTGTCCTCGGGTGACTTCTTGGAATTCCGCCACGTGCACGAGCACCGCCAAAAGCGCTTGTTATATTTAGCTTCAAAACGTGTTGTGAATTCGCAATCCTCCATATTTATTTTACAAAACCTAGCATCCATGTATTTTTTAAGACGATTACCCATACCCCTTATGTTGTGAAGTGTGGCGCAAATATGCCTCATCTTTTTTTCTTAACAATGTTGACAATTATGATGTGTTTTTCTTTATTGACCGGAAATATTTGCATATGAAAACCTCTCGTTAAAATGTTCTTTTAAGATTGGTCGGACACGCAATCAAGGGGTAGACCGCCAACCATACAGTGAAATAGGCAGACCAAATTTATTTGGGTGTAAATCGCCTGGCCACAGTGAACGCTGTAGTGGTGCTTTCACGTGCAGACGACGGGGTGCCACGCTTTTCTTCCCAACCCACAGTGGCCGCCGGGTGAAATTCAAGTTATCCCAGGTATAGCTTGTTGACAGTTCGTTAGAAACCGTAGTTTCTTATTCCCATTAGCGCAGCTGCACGAAAGTGTCGTAAGTCGAGATGTATTCGACACTTACGTGCATAGACGTATTAATACCCAATAGCTGTTTTACTTTTTGTATGTGTTTTTGTGCTTTAGCGAGCACGCACTGCATGGAGTGTCGTGAATGTAAAACTAGCAATAAAAATGCAGGTCATTGGCTGTTTTTATCACATGTAGTGGCCAGAGCGCACAGTAGAAACAGCCCTTCGAAACAAATTAATCTGGCGTCACGTATTCCTCCCCAAGCAACGGGCCCCGCAGTACGGGGATTCTCAATATTCCAGATATAGTTGTGTACCCGTCTAGTTCGCTCAGCCCAAGCAAAGGGGGTATGGAGTGCTGTATGTTCCGGAAGCAACCCTCACCTCGAATTCTTGAGTGGCTAAATTAGTTAAGTCAACCACGGTGGGAAGGCTCTTTGGTACGCATTCAACACTCCCTCACCAGAAAAAAGACCTGGTCGCCATGGTGTGGCACAAAACAAGAAACACAGGTCACTGACCAAGCCAAAAATAAATTGACGTTTCGGGAGCGCTACGGCATCTTGTTCACAATGGAAACGGCCTCTGGAAGAGGCCGAATTATATAGCCCCCAGTGATCTTTAAAGAGATTTGAAGTAGTAAGGATTCATGCAGCCGCCCGTCCTGTTGATTGTGTGCAGAGTTGTCTGAATAATCAAGGACTCCAGATGCAGGCGTGCAGATATGTTGCATTCACAAGCGTTCCGGTTGACCTGGCAATTGAAACTTGCAGGCAACGTCTAAGCGAGGATCCATCGCTAGAAAAAAGGACCCCTTTTGACGTGACGGAACTATGCCAGCTGCTTCGTTTCTACCTGGAAAACACTTACTTTAGCTACAACGGTGATTTCTACCAGCTGACTTTCGGGACAGCGATGGGGTGCCTCAATATCCGTGACGACGGCAAACCTCGCAATGGAGGCCATAGAACCCAAGGCATTAGATAATTTCCAGCCATGGCAAAAACTGTTTCTCAGGTATGTGGATGACTCCTTCTACGTCCTGGACCGGAGGCACGTTCAACGATTCCTGGAACAATTTATGGTGTGTAGCCTTCAATTCAATTTACTGTTGAAGAGGAGGCCAGTGGCTTACTTCCTTTTTTGGACGCCATCCTTTCTCGTACGGCTGAAGGTCTTACTTTCTGTGTTTACCGGAACCCGACCCATTCTGGAAGGTACCTGAACTTCAAGTCAGCACACCCTATCAGTCAAAAGCGGTCAGTTGTCATGGCATTATCAAATCGGGCCAGACGAACCTGCTCCGATGAAGTTGTGCTCCAGAAGGAATTGGCAACAATTGAAAGGGACCTTAAGAAGAGCAGCTACCCTTTTTCGTTCATGAGAAATACGCAGAGAATAATGGTTCCGGAGCGCCCTCTACTAGAGGAAAATGTTACAAGCCAGAACACAGAGAAGCCAAAACGCGCCGTGGTGCCATCTGTACCTGGGATCAGTGAGGCCCTGGCACGTGTTTTCCGAAAGCACAATTTGCAACTGGCGCACGCACCAACAAGCAAGCTGCGCAATGAGCTCGTGAATGTGAAAGACCGGCTTCCGCGTTGCAAAATTCCTGGTGTTGTTGATTGGAAAGCTTGCGCCGAATGCCCAGCAGTATACATAGGCGAATCCGGTAATTTTTGCAAAGGCATAAAGCAACACCAGTAAGACGTGCAAAAGAAAAACGTGGTCTCCAACGCCATTGCGGAACTCGTGGCGAATACTCAACATGCGATAAACTGGGAACATTCCAAGATATTGACGACGGAACTCAACATATCTGCACGCCTGAATTTGGAGTCCTTGATTATTCAGAGAACTCCGCATACAATCAACAGGACGGACGGCTGCGTGAATCCTGACTACTCCAAATCTCCTAAAAGATTACTGGGGGCTATACAATTCGGCGTCTTCAGATGGCCGTTTTCACTGTTAACGAGGGAGGCGTAGCGCTCCCGAAGCGTCAATTTGTTTTTTACTTATTCAGTGACCTGTGTTTATTGTTTTGTAGTATGCTACCTGACGAGACGGTATGCCGTCCACCCATCGACTTTCATGGTGTGGTATTTGGCCTACACCTCCTATGACTTGCCAAAGCAAATTTCGGTCTTCAGTCCCTAGCAGCTGTAGAGCACCCAAATACGCCGTGGGTAGCACAGAGCTACACCACAAAGTGCTAAAAATTTCTGGGTTCGGACAGGACACCTTTCGAACCTCACCCTGGTGACGTTCAAGGCACGAACCCAGTCTAGCGAGGGAAGCTTAGGTGTGCTACTAAGACGTTAAATGAAATGTCATAGGTTTGAGCGAAGTGAGAAGAACAGGAGAGGGTTTAAGCGGCTGTCTAGAGGGCATATTTTCTGCTACACAGGAATCCATGATAAGAAAGAACACCAAGTGAGATTCGTAATTCATAAAGAATTAGCAGGCAAGGTAGAAGAATTCTGCAGAATTGACGCAAGACTCGCAGGTGTTGTGATCAGGCTAAACAAGCTTCACAGGTTAAAAATAGTGTAGACGTATGCGCCAACAACCACCGAATATGATGAAGCCATACATTGGTTTTACGAGGCTGTTTAATTACTAAATAAGAAAACCACATAGGTCTAAATTGTGATCGATGACTTTAACACAAATGTCGGTAAGAAGCAATTCGGAGGAGGGTCAGTAGGAAACTTTATAATAGACAGTCGCAACAACCGGGGAGATACACTGGTGCGATTTGCGGAGAGACATAATCCACACCTAATGAACACATTCTTCTACAAATAAACGAACAGGATACGCACATAAAAAATCCCGATGGTAGAGCAAAAAAAGAAACTGACTTCATTTTACCTTACAACACTGGTATTGTGCAAGACGTGTTGGTGATATTGTGACGAGGGTGCTGGGCTCTGTACTGAGCCGACGGGTATGCGTCAGTGTTTATGGGGCTGATGAGTGCTGAGCTGCTGGAACAGGCAGCCGATGACGACCGGACTAGATTCGCTTGGTGCGTTGATCTGGACGCTCTGCTCTGGCTTCATCCTTTGGCTTCCTCCTTCCACCTATGTGAATACAATACCTTCCCCGTAACCTTTTGTTGGAGTGAGCGGGATCGTCCCCAACCTGGCCTCTGCATCGCATCGTCTCGGCCTTGGGCAAAATCGTCGAGGGACCGTCGGCCATGCCGGGCAGCCCCAGCCCACTGCGACTTGCATTCGACCACGTCCCCCGCCCTTTGTCCCCAGCCCGTGTGCAGCCACTGAAGACCAGCCGATGCAAGCCGAGAACAGACCAAAGAAGACGCCGTGTTCCCAGCCCTTCCTTTCGTCCGACGTGGTTCGAATTCCGCAGACAGTTCGTGTCTGCCTTGAAGACATCGTTTCTGTGTGGCCAGGCATCAACAGAGACGTCATCTTCATCTGTGGTGGCAGCCATATCTTCACTGTACCTTGTCATCGCATCGCTCATCCTCATCGCAATCCTCGTGTTGCCTCGGCCACGACCAGGTCGGTCGTCCTCGAACTAGGGTTGATGTTATGCGACTAAGGTGGGCAATGCCTCACAGCTCCTTGAACCAACGACGACGACGACGACAACAATGAAGTGCCTGGCGCGCACCATGCGCGAGCTCTGTCATGGCCGTATTGTACTATCGGCGTCAAATGAAACGGGAACACGGAATTATGAACCAAAACGTGCGTGTAAAATTGAAAAATGCTGTTCATAGAGTTCAGATAATGGCTTGCTATTGGCATGTTTGGAAATAAACGTTTCCAAACTTTGTTTTCGTAACTAATCCACACGGCATTTCGGCTTGCATGGAAAGAAATAGCGCTATTTGTGTGTCAAGGTGCATATTTTTGTGTTCGCGTTTTATGTGACGCCGATAGTACATAATGTGAATAAATAGATTCACCCCATCGCATTGTTCGTCTGAACTTTGTCCGGCTACCACGTAACATTTTGGTGGTAGTGCGGGGTATCGATCCCGGTACCCCTACTTCTGTTCCTTAGCGAACGTTCGTTTACCGCCCCTAGCCATTACACTTGTGTCCTTGCAACTGTACCCCCTTGTACCCGAGTGCGATTACCTCGCTTGGCCTCTTGTTGACGTACTCTTCGCCCGCATTGTGAAAACGCCACACGCTGTCATAACGATTGTGGATGGTCGCGTCCGAATGCCGTTCACAAATTTCGGCTATACGCCTCACGTTATCCCAAAAGGAATATCGGCAGCTACGCTATGGACAAATTCACAGTGTCAGGTGAGTGCATTAGCCGATGTCACCAGCCTAGACGGTCCGTGCGAGGCCAATCCCACTGCACCTCTGCCGCTAGATCTCGAACCCATGATAGCTGCCGATCTGCCAACTGTACACGCAGGAAACCTCGTGATTTATTCACATTGTTGAGACATTTTCTACGTTGACGATCGCCCCCTGGGGCAGGCCACTGCTATTCAGCATCGTATCAACTCAAGGGATGCCAATCCCGTACCCAGACGGCCTTGCCGGGTGTCTATGGGGAACGCCAAGATATACAAGTGGAAGTGGACCAGATGCTTCTCAATGACATTAATGGGCCTTCACTAGTCAATGGGCATCCCCGGTTATCTTGGTCAAGAAGGGTGGTACATGGCAGTTTTGCGTAAACTATCGTCAACTCAGCAAAGTTGCTACTAAAGACGTGTACCCTCTTCCTCGCATTGACGACGCGTTGTATTGCCTCCACGGCGCCAAGTATTTCTTTTCCATAGATCTCCGTATTAGATACTGGCAGATTGCGGTTGATGAGCTCGATAACAAAAAAACAGCATTCGTAACGCCGGATGGTCTTTACCAGTTTAAAGTAATGCCGTTCAGCTTATGTAACGTGCCAGCCACGTTCGAGCGGATGATGGACTTCCTGTACCATGGCTTCTCTCTGTTGCCTTGATGACGTCGTCGTTTTCTCGCCCACATTTGAAAGCCATCTGGAACGACTTTCGGCGATCCTTGACGTTTTCCGGCGAGCAGGAATGCAGCTGAATTCCAAGAAGTGCCGCTTCGGGCGTCACGAGATCACAGTACTCGGCTATCTAGTTGACGCCACTGGAGTCCGCCTCGACCCTGAAAAGCTTCAAGCTGTCAGAGAGCGTCCTCAACCTCGCTCCTCCAAAGACGTCCGAAGCTTCGTAGGCTTGTGTTCATACTTTGACCGCTTCATTAAAAATTTCTCGACTATCGCCCGGCCACTCACTCATCTCCGCAAGACCGCTACCTTCTCGTGGTGCCCAGAACAAACGGAAGCCTTCCAAACGCTCACACAAATACTCGCTGCTTCTCCCATTCTGGGACATTTCGACCCGGTGGCACCCACTGAAGTCCGTACAGATGAGACTGGACACGGCATTGGAGCTGTTTTAGCGCAACGACAAGCAAACGGCGACCAAGCCATTGCTTATGCCAGCCGTCTTCCCTCGTCATCAGAGCAGAACTACGCTATCACGTAGCGCGAATGTCTTGCTCTTGTAAGGGCCGTAGGAAAACTCCGTCCCTACTTCTACGGGAGGCCGTTCACACTTGTCACCGATCACCACGCCCTTTGCTGGCTCTCCTCCTTAAAGGATCCCACGGGACGCTCAGGGTGCTGGGCTTTTACCTTACAAGAATTCTGCTTTACTGTATCCTACAAATCTTGTCGTAGACATCAAGATGCGGACTGCTTGTCTCGCCATCCAGTCGATCCACCTGGTTCTCCTGCCCATGACGCCGACGCCTGCGTCCTGGCTATTTCTGATTTGACTCATATTGAGGATGAACAGCGTTATGACAACACCTTATGGGCCATCACGGATAACCTACGCTCATCGGCACACGATCCTTCGCTGCAGGGATACATAGTCTAAGATGGTGTGCTTAACTGCCGCAACTTTCGCTCTTACGGCCCTGCTTTACTCCTGGTCGTTTGGGAACACCTTCGACGGTCTGTGCTCCATCAACTGCACTATGCACCTACTGCAGGTCATCTAGGCTTGACATGCACCTATGGCCGTGTCAGGTGGCGCTTCTTCTTGCCTGGCCTATATAGGTCGGTTCTCCGCTACGTCAGTGCTTGTGACCCCTGCCAACGACAAAAAAGGTTAACAACAGCAGCGGCTGGTCTATTCCAGGCCCTCGACGTGCCGAGCGAACCGTTCTACCGAGTAGAGATGGACCTTCTTGGTGCCTACTCTTTTCAACCTCCGAGAACAAGTGGATTGCCGTGGCAGCGGACTATGCTACCCGTTTTGCTACTACCATGGCGCTACCTACAAATTGTGTGTCTTATGTCATTGACTTCCTCCTTCACGACGTCATTTTACACCATGGCGCAGCACGTTAACTTCTCACCGACCGAGGACGATACTTTTTTCCAAAGTGGTGGCTGATCTGCTTCGTTTGAGTTACACGACACACAAGCGCACTACTTCTTACCATCCCAAGACCAGCGGACTTACAGAACGATTTAACCGCACGCTTACGGACATGCTGCCTAGGTTTGTCTCCGCGGATCACAAAGATTGGGACCTGACGTTGCCCTACGTGACTTTTGCGTACATCTCCTCGAGCCACGATACGGCTGTTTCTTCTCCCTTTTATCTCCTCTATGGACGTGAGCCCACTTTGCCGCATGACACCTTGATTCCCTCATCGACCACTTCACCGACCGAATATGGCTTCGAAGACATTTCTCGTGCAACTATAGCCCGTGAGGTCGTCCGCGCCCGCCTTTCGGCCTCGCAGGTGTCGCAAAAAAAGCCTTTTGACCTTAAGCACCGCAACGTCTATTGTACTTCTGGAACGCTCGTGTTGTGGTGGTCTCCGTCTCGCCGTGTGGACCTCTATGAAAAGCTTCTCTCGCCTTATCATGGCCCATACAATGTGCTTCGCCAGGTCTCCGATGTGGCTTATGAGATAAGTCATGCTGCAACGTCCACGTCGTCTTCCACGCCGAAGACCGATATCATGCATGTACCGCCATTGAAGCCCTACAACTCTCCCAGCTTGGACGCTACACCATGGACAGCACAGAGTCGGTGCTTCCTGGGCTGGTGGATATGTGACGAGGATGCTCGGCTCTGTACTAAGCCGACAGGTATGCGTCGGTTTCTGTGGGACTGATGACTGCTGAGCTGCTAGAAGAGGAAGCCGACGACAAATGGACTCGATTCGCTTGGTGCGTGGATCTGGACGCTCTGCTCTGCCTTCATCTTCTGACTTCCTTCTTCCAGCTTTTTGAATACAGTAACTTCCCCGTAACCATATGTACGAATCAGTGCAGCGATCACAGAATGGGTAACAGAAATGTAATCCTAAATCTTAACATAAAAAGAAGGAAACTCTGGAAAAGTAAGAAACCCAAAACAGAGTCAGTAAGAGACCAGATGAAGGAGTTTAAAATAACTCTCCAAGACGAATTTACGCTTCCTTATGAGAACAAAAATAGCGTTTCAAGGCTGAATAACAACCTAACAACAAAATTCACAGAATCTTCAGCAGCTGTGGGAGAAGCAGCATGTAGGAAAATAATGGCAAAACTTACTAACAAAACAACAGAACTAATTGCCAGCCTTAAGAACATAAAACTTTGAAGTCCTGTTGATCAAAGTAGGTTGGCAGTATTGTCTAAATTGATTATTGAACTTAAAACAAACGGCACTTGGGCTGGCAACATGGCAGTGATTGAGAAATACCTGCAAAAATGTGGATGTTTGAAAGCAACAAAGGGGAAGCTGGCCATCGGAAAAGACAACGTACGAACTCCAAGACGAACAGGGCAACAATATGTACATCATGGACGAAATAATAAAGGTGGATGAAAAATTCTGCACCACTCTGCATTCCAGTGACTTTAGATCAGGGGAAAACACTCAGAGTACAAACTTAACTTGCTATGTCCCACAAGTTACTAAGAAAGAATTAGGATACGCTCTGAAGGGCATACAAAAGACTAAACGCTGCAGGCCACAACGGCATAATCGTGGACCTTTTGAACAAGGGAGGAGATATTGTACTGGAAAAGCTTGCTTCATTAATTCCGGAATGCTGATGACTCAGAAAGTGCCCATAGCTTCGAAAAACGCTGCAAATATTCTGATTAATAAAAAGGGAGATACCAACGGCCTTAACAATAGCTGTACTGGGGTTCTTGCACCCAGCCGCGGTTCCCCAGGAAGACACTGAGCCCCCTCAATCACACCTTTACTGGGAGTCCCGCTCCGCCAAGGTCCACTGCTCAGCCGATCCGGATGCGCACACCTCGCCCAGCCGAGTCCGCCATGTTCTAACCTAGCTCGTCTCGCCCCACATCTTCCTCAGCCGGCAGATGTCCATCCCGTGAGATTGTCCCCCGCCACTATTGCGGGATTGCCACACAATTAAAGACCTATCCGCCTAGTCTCAGGTATATCCGCCTAGCTTTGCAAACAGTTAATTACAAGCGGTTTACTGCAGTTCTAGTTAAGCGCATTGGAGACAGCCAGGATTCCGAACAACGCAATGAGTTGGCTGGGTTTAGGATAAGGTAGTCAACCTTGAGTCACATCTATGTTGTAATGAAGTCATAAAAATTTGCTAAATACACTAAACCTATTTATACGGCATTTATCGACTATGAGAACGCGTTTGACTCAGTACAAATTGCAGCCGTGCTAAAAGCGTTAAAAGACCAGCGAATAGACGAGACCTACACACGACTTCTAGAAGACATGTATAAAGGATGTACGGGCCGAAAGACACTTCACAACTAAAGCGATAAATTTCGCAATCCAAAAGGGAGTAAGACAGGTTGGCACTATCCTACAAAAATGGTTCACAGCATGTCTGCAGACGGTAATAAGAAAGCTTGACAGGAAAAACACAGGGTTAAAAATAAACGGAGAATACTTTAAGGTATTTAGGATTTGAAGACGACAATGCATTCCGGAGTGAGACTGCAGAACTCCTGCCAAAACTTTTTGATGAACTAGAAGGAAACTCATGACTGTGGAAATAACCAAATATGAATAAATTTAAAGTAATAAGAAATAAGCATGCCGTAAGCGCCCTCTTAAGCTTAGGAGACGAAGCGCTCGAAGAAGTACACTAATATAACTATTTGGGGTGGGTGGTTAGTGCTAACCCCTTCCAGAAAAGAGAAATCTTGCGAATAATAGGTATGGGCTGGGGAGCACTCGGCAAGCACTCCAAAATTACCAACAGCAGGCTGCTCTCTCGCTTGAAAGACAAATGTACAACCGGTGCATACCGCCTGCAAAGACATACGGAACAGAAACTTGGCACCTTACAAAAGAAATAAAAAACAAACTTAGAGAGTCTCAACAGGCCATGGAACGAATAATGATAGAAGTTACACTTCGGGGAAAGGAAAGGAGCTTCCTGGATCAGGGAACACGCTCGAGTAGACGACATCATATTTCCAGAAAAGAAAAAAATGTACTTCGGCTGACAGTGTTGTGATACGAACCGACAACGCGTGTTCAACAAGGGTAACAGAGTGGTTACAAAAAGGTCGGTATAATATAAATGGAAGGCCAATCACACTATGGAGGATGGAATACGAAAGTTCGGTGGCAAGCAGTGGACTCAAGCGCCGCAGGACAGAAGCTGTAGGAAGTCAATAGGAGAGGCATTCTCCCTGCAGTGGGCCTAAGCAGGCTTTTGGTGATGAAGTTGAAATAGCCTAAGAAAGACTGTCATCTTAAAACTTATTGGCTGAATGGTTGTGCACTGCCGTGTTTGCTATTCTCGCACTTTATTAACGAGTTAGTTTATTTCTTACGTTTTACTTGGAGTCGAGCTCTCAACACTTCATTGCCGTTGCAATGCTATATTGTCCCGTTGCCATAAACGACGAGGGTTTCTTGACAAGCAAACAGCATTGAAGCAATCTTGTGCGGCCCATTACAGCTAAAATACACGTCGAAAAAACACTGAGCTGTGACGTGGACGTATGAATGTCGGCCAGTAAAATTCATCAGCGTCGCCTTTCAACGCATTCATTTATAGTGCTCTCGTGCTGAAAGCATCCATTTAGATCGAGGACAATTTCGAATAAGTAAGAACAGTCTAGCGCCGTAATGGCAGAGGAACACCCCCTTTGTATCTAAACAAGCAAACGAAAGGGGAACTTTCACGGGTTTTGCATGTCCTACGTCTTCTCAAGTTGCATTCTTGAGCATGTAAGAAGGCTACCTCCGCAAACTATGTGCGAACTTTCAATAGACTCGGGCCGTTTCTCGCCATTATTGTGCCTGTTTTTGTTGAGATATATTACGTTTTCGCGTAATAATCTGAATCCACTACTATCACATGTTGGCAGCAGATTCGTGCTCCTATTTAACCTAGTATCGTGTGTTTTGAGTTGCAGTGTTAGTAACTGTTGTACCGAGAAGTGTATATAATTAGCAGGTATATTCTGACCACTCTGAAGCAAGGTTACGGATAGCAGGCTGAATGGCTTTGATGCTGACATCTCACAAAGCAATGTTTCGTGTCCACCCGCAACCCTTACTACCATCATCGATGGTTAGATTCTTACATGTTGCTCTGGCAAAAACGGCGTTGCCCATGTGTAATGTGCCTGCCGCGGTATGTGTAATTAAGGAAAACAATAACTATGCCTCTATTTTTACATCAACGAGTAAAGAATCGCAAGGTTTTACGATACGTAGCATGAAGATTTACTTTGCTTATACGCCTAGTTTTCGCTTTGGTGTCTGAAGACTTATAATAATGTCTGTCAAACAAGCTATAACAGGCGTGTTAGTTTATATAAAAGGTTTCTTCGTAGCATTGTACGGCTACGGTTTCACAAATTAACGGATTGATCTTTATATTGGAGGGTTACGTCTGGAGAGAAACTCTTGTATAAATAAAAACGCACATGACAAGAAGCCGTCGCTATTTGTGAAAGGTTTGGCCGCATCATCCGCTTTACAGCCGTTTTCAAGCTACGAACAAATAATGGATTGGTAAGGCACCCTGCTCGTTCTTAAACCGTATTCATCGTTAGACAGCTATGCGCCTGTTGTGTCCTTTACCGCTCGGACCTTTCATGAGCTGTAGTCTGTTGGTTCTTCAGTTGCAGCGAGAGAGTTCCACTATCATCGGCGTGCGGCATTCTGATCGGCAGTGCATCTGATTCGGCGTCGTATTCAATCATCTACTGCGTTTTATAGAAGGCGCTTTAGCACGCGTTCGAGATCCTGTCATAATGAAGGAAGCAACATTGGCAAAACCTTGTCCAGTTAATGGATTTTGTGTCATGGTAATAGAGTCAATATAGTCCCTTTATTACTGCGTTTTTTTTGTTTCTTTACTATGACTGGGAGGCCTGTCGCCGCGCTTTTGTTAGCATAACCTATTCTTTTTGCGGGCAAACGTTTCTTTAATTCATCGTACTATCACACACACTACGTTTTGAAGCCCTCCTGGTAGGGACTTTGTCATTTAATTAGAATAGGTCTTATACCTTCCATTGACGACGTTACCGTAGTCTCCTTTCCTACGATCGAGAGTGTTGACTGATGGTGGTTGTTTCATAATTTTATTTCATAATCAGCGTAGTGAGTTTTCTGATGTTAGGCTCAGCAAATGTCCTTAACAAGAGTTTCAAAGTGCCCTATCGTGACGGAGGTATTCTGCCCACTTTTCTTTGCCTACAACCAATATTGAATATTGATCCCGAATATCTGCGCTCTATACGTTTTCCGAACACCTACGGTTTCTATACTACACGCATTGAGCGAATTTTTATTGTCGGTATTATCTGTATGCTGTTCGCCACTTCTGGACAATCGCCTACCCACGCCAGCGGAGGATTTTAGCGTATGCGGCCATTATGCCGCCCCTATAAAAGGAAACACCCGAAACTGTTGATATCTAGTGGGCGCAAGGTTTGCTTGTTCAAAGTTACTCAGAAAAGTACTCTTGCTCGTCTGCAAGCAGCTAGAGATGAGGCAGTACGATAGTGAAGCATTCAAGCGGGAACCAGCTGCTGATGCACAATTTCGTGAGCCCAATAAATAAATCAAAGAAAATATCGCTGCACGATTTTAAGAAGTTTATAAAAACATCATCTGTATGATACCGCTTTTTAGTTATGACGCATTCCTTCTGTGAAAATGTTTACGAGTTAACAACCTTCTTCGAATATTTGAATTTTCTTCGTGTGTTATGGGAAACTTCCTCTGTCAGGGAAGTAACACCAACTTATGATGTAATGACAAGATGCTGAACCGGAATGGAAGTATTTCGCAAAAAGTTTCCGTTGAAAGATTGCATTTGTATAACCCCAAATTTTAACCTTTTCAAAAGGTCGCATAATATTATTTCTCCTAATAAATAAAAATGTTAAACCGTGAGACAAACGCCCGGACAGCCTCTTCCGTAAGGCATGAATTATTGCTCAATAAGGATACTCTTCGTTTTTGTTTAAGTGCCAGCACAAACGCACCCATCAAAAATAATGCTTGTGCAAAGATACCGCCGGAATCATCTAGCAGTACACAGCTGAAAACATATAAAGACGTTACTCACATGACTAAAACCACGGTTACAAGGATCAGAAAGGCAGTTGGTCCCTTCATGGCTTTGTAATAAACTATGAAGTAAAGTAGAAATGGCAGCCACCTACTTGAATTTGCAGTTTCAGACGCTCCAGCTAATATATATATAGGTCTCACAATACAAGAAGAGGGGTGGATGGCTCTAAAACGAAATTACGTCGTAACCACATGACTAGCAGTAACCTACTGGGTAGTTATGTTTCTTTTCGGCAACAACAAAAAGGCGTATTTTGAACAGTCGAAGTAAGTTATTTGACACATCATAGTTTTGTTGCTCTAGCTTTAGGTAGTTCCATCATTGCTCTTCTTCGGAAGAGATGAAAACTATTGTTAGCTGCGAGTTCTTTCGTAAAACCGGCCGCACAACCATACCAAATGTAAAACCAACAATGAGGGACAACGGCCCAGCGGTTTCCAGCAAAACAATGCTCCGTGAGTTTCTACTTTCCTGTAATAAACAAAAAAAGTTTGCTTTGACCAAACGTGCAGGTGTATCAATTTGATAACTCCTGAACACCGCACCTGCCTTAATATTCAGAGGGGCAGCGACCTGGCGAAACACGTACACCGATGCTATTGCAGCGCCGATCTGAATAGCGCATTTATAGTGGGGCATCGTGCGGCGAAGCAGAAGCGAGATAATGTCGAAACCTAACGAGAGAAAACACACGGAAAAATGCGTTATTCTACGATCTGTGGTAATCGCGCATAAAGAAATAGCTTTTCGTAACGCAGCGCAACAGCAGCTGAAACATGCGTTCGTTTGGTTCAGACTTTGCCTTACCTTTTTGCCTGTGAGAGGGTCCCAAAATTATGCGCTTCCTCTAGGGAAAAAAATGTATATAGTTATCGCAGCTTCTATTCAATAAAGCAGTTAAGTCCATAGCCCGTTGGTGCGTGTCTTATTCCCTTTTTGCGGACAACGTTTACCACTGGTGTTAACTTCAAAACCAGTAGGTAAAAAATTTCATGGAATTGTTTTCAGATTTTTCACCACTAGAGTAGGGACGTTTTAAAAAAAATGCCGCTCCACATAGGTACCCTGAACGTACGTGGGCTATGTTTCAGGCGGAAACAATGCCCATCGTCGGGCCTCATAATTGGGAAGAAACCCGACGTTCTTTGCACACAAGAAACCAAAATAAAGGCAGAGGAGAAGCCTGACAGCATGGTAAATACATTCGTAACCAGTTTTTGCCGGCGCGTACATCGCCCTGTACGAACATCTCAACGGTGTTGTGTATTTCTGAGACCAGATATTGACGTATTAGTTAAAATAATCATTCTATTGATTCTGGTAGATTACTTATAAGTGACTTTCTAATTGCGGAAGTGAATTTTTGGTGCTCCGTATTTACGCTCCAAAGAAAATACAAGAATGAGATTTTTTTAGTACATTAAAATCCATCTGAATTGGGAAAACGTGAAACTCCTTTGGGATACTGTAAAAGCATTTGTGGGCGAGAATAAAAAAATGGTTGGTGTTTGACAGAAAGCTAGGTTCCATCCGATCAAATATTTTTTTAACAACTTCCAGCGGTGTAGCTAAACAATGTGGTTCGCCTCCGTAGCGTTGACTACATTGCCACACAAAGTTTTCCCCGTATATTGGAAAGTACAGCCATCAGCGGGTGGTGCGCGTGCAACTTTGGTGTGTTCTTTTTCTGCGTTTCGTGCGTTCTTTTCTCGCGCGTACTGGGTGGTCGAGAATACAAAACAAGGGCAATGACAGAATAAAGCATATAAAAAGAAGTGAATTTGGTGCGGAGTTTATTACTGGGCTACAACAAGGCTCGCGTAAGTTGCGTAATCGACTCCATGTAATCGTGGTGGAGAGGTTCAAGATCAGTAGTCATCAGAAGGTCTTCAGCCATCGTTCTTTTTTTATAATATGTAAGGTTAATGTGTAGCGGGGGAAGGTATGGTGATGCCAAGTTCCAGAATGTGCTCGAACTCTTCACGGCAAATGTTCAATCTGTCGGGTGCGAGAATTCGGGGGCAAAAGAAGACGGGTAGTCAAGCAGTTTTTATCTGAAGCTGGAGGTCATGTGTCACAGGCTGATTCTACTCGCTTGCTTACCTGATGGTGGGGAGCCTCATAAAGGGACCAAGCAGACAAACTACACGCATGTTTTTTTTTCGAAAGATTTCGTCTTTTATAGTTTCCGCAGTGCTTGCCTGCAGGTAATGATGCCATATTCAAGAAGAAAAAATAATCAATATAGCTTAAAATTTTCATTCTCCTGCCAAATTGTGCGTTTTCCTGACTTCACCCATGAAGTCAAAGTGCGCGTATTCAAATAAATTTCAACTGCGTAATCTGGCTCTGCAACCTTGTTTGCCATCAGTCCTTCCAAATGGCGCTAGCATACCCATCCACGGACCATCGCCGTCGTTGCTTTGTTTTTCGCCGTATTTGGACATGGCTTGTTTTTGCTGCTGTCAAAAGGAATTGTTTCGAGATACATGGGATATCCTCGAAAAACAAGCCAACTGAGACAACGTGCCTTACGCAAATCGGACAGTGTCACGTAAGACGACTCCAAAGCAGCGCACTGCGGTGCAGCTAAACGAGCATAGTATAACAGCACTGCGCATCGCTACTTCTATATTTACACGTATTTTCTTAAATTTAATTATTTTATTACTTACTGCACCATTCTTACTGCTTTAAAGTGAATATGCATTACATTTAGGTTGATATAGCAGGTTCGGCACGCCTATAAGCCATGCCTAATTAGCGTTTGTTTGTGCCAGCCTCAGCCAAACGCACAGGTGGGCACATAGTACAAAAAGAGCTAGTGGGTCGCATGACCCTTTCCTTTTTCCTAATTATACAGCTTATTTTAGCGCAGTGTGCGCTAACAGTGGTGTAAGTATGTTTGTAATGAGGCAATATTTCGAATGAACCAAACTTGTGTTTTGTCTGGCCGCTTGATACAGGACGGCAAACGGTTTTTAGTAACTGCAGCACGGAAGAACGCTACATCCAAATCTGTTGTAGCTACAAAGCCTTCAACTGAGAGGAGGGTTGCAGCGACGAGAAGTCGCGGTCTCTTGTCAACGACTGGGAGGCCGTGTTCGTGACAACGTCAGGACCAAGGATGACGGAGTGAGTGTTGGCGATCGCAAAAATACACCATAAAGTTCTGCAAAGGCCCACGAGGGGTAAATTCGGGGATCGTTGCCAAAACACAGGAATGCCCGTACCGTTCACTGCCTGAACGTAAAATACGGCACTGGAGCGCAACAAAAAAACACAGGCGGTGAATAGAGAGTAGGACAGGTGCAATCTTCGAACTACTTTACTGCGTCATGGATGCGCCTATATTTCTGTAGAAATAAAGATGAAGAGAAAGGAGGGTAGTGCACATGCCCAAATATCTACAGTAATATAGATGTTTACAGCACGTTTTCAAGACGGACCATTGCGCTACTGTGCAGTGCAATAGGAGTATCACTTAAAGAACCACTCTCTTTCTTCCTGATATAATACCCTTGAGCTAACTCTCTCGTATCTTGCTCCACGCTTTTGTTTAGTATTTTTATCTCATTAAACCGTGGCCCACAACCGCAGACATGACAGTGGGTAGGCAAACGGGCGCCCTTATATTTTCCAAGCGACAATTCATGTTCCTTCGCTACCTCGTTTACGCAATGGCCCGTTTGGTCAACGTTAAACGCAAGATAACGAGGTTTCGAACTCAGAACCAACAGCACAATCGACACAGGTATTTGAGTGGTTTTTCCAACACGCCTTCTTCCTGCGTTCATCAGGTATGCACGAGCACAGGCGCTCAAGCTTACACGGGGCAGAGAACGCAAGCATGATCCAGTATTTTTGGGGTGGCCTTCTTCACATTGTGGGAGACTCAGTGCATGTACGACATGACATCGATTTTTTGCGGACAGCAGATATCTGTAGTTTTCTTCTGTGCTGTCACTTTCTTGGGCAAGATCTTTGTCACACTGGCAACAGTGCAGGGAAACCGGCCGAGGGAAGATTGCCGATTAGACTGATAAAACTATTTTGTATCTTGTAAGCACACAATTTTTAAAGCAGATAACTGAGTGAGTGAAGCAGTTGCCTCTTTTACTGTTTTTGAATGCGCTGATTCACCAGGCAGCAGTTGTTTGTGAGAACATGGATTCCACCACCAAATCAATCAATCGGTTTATTTCCCAGCAATACATCTGGAGAGGTTCATGGGCTAAAAGCAGACTTAACCGCTTGACTGGGCCCATGAACCCTTACACAACAGTGTCAGTATACCGCCGGGAGCTTTTATACAAACTCTAACAAAATAAAACATATGAATACTCACTGACTTTCACACAATAAAATACACAGCCGGTAACAGTTTCAGAACATAATTTTGAAAAAATGCAATTTCACAAATTCAAACAGAATGCAAATATGCAACGTCATAACGCTCTGAAGTATAAAACTTAAATGTCTAAAATTGTATAAAATGTATAAAAACGCATCAGGAAATTGGGAATGGGAGGGGAATGTATAAAAAAGAGAACTAACTAAAGAAAATTGGCTATCAGCAAAACCATTTGCACTGCAGGGAGTTATGTTTATCAAACAATATATGGCTGTTTCCAGTTTACTCTTTGGTGGCAAAAACACTTTTAGCTGTCCTAAAGAAAAATTAGCTGGAAAATTGTATCTATTTAGAAATAATGGCAAGTTCTGCTCTAGTGATTGCAACTTGTAGTTATGGCGGAATTTTCGCTGGTGCCAGTTGTCTGTGTTACGGGTATTTATAAGGTGAATTTAGGCCTGGAGTGATGCCAAATGTATGAGAAAGTTTTTTATCGGTAGCGAAGAAAAGTAGAAGGAGCGGAGAATTCGGAAGTCGTACATATAATTTGCCTTGATTATGTTGTAACGTGGAAAGAAAGTATGAGTGGAACACGAATAATCAAGGTTTGCAATAAGGCGAACGGCTTTCTTTTGTAAGATGAGTAGTTAATTGATGTTTTGTTTGGTTGTAGTAGTCCATACTATGCTGCAGTAATTAATGTATAGGGCTAATAAAGCATTGTAGATGTTCAGTTTAACTTTTTCTGGGAAGAATCGTCGCGTGCGCGCTATCGCGCCGGCTACAGAAGATAGTTTTTTAGATGTGGTATCTACATGTTTATTCCAACAAAGCTGGGATTGGAACGTTACACCGAGGATCTTGTGATCATTTACTTATACTACATCATGATTGGCATATTCAACTCTTCAACTCTTCAACAGTTCAACTCTTCAACAGTTCAACATATTCAACAGTTCAACTCTTCTGCTTTTAGCTCGGAATAAAACTGCTTTTGTTTTCGTCGGATTAACCTTAATTTTTTTCGAACTTGACCAATGAAATAATTCATCCAAAACCGCGTTACATTTGAGCATTAAACTATTCTCATCAGGACAAGAAAGAAGTAAGTACTGTCATCGGAATATATTACAAATGTTGCATTTAGGTCAATGTGCGTAATATCATTTATATATAAATTGAAAAGCAGGGGACCTAGCACGCTGCCTTGAGGAACACCATTTAAATTGGTAGAAAAATAGACAGTTCACCAGAAATATACACTGACTGCACTCTGTTTTCTAGATACGATTTCATAAGTGTTAGGGGCTTCCCACGAATTCCTGATTGCGATAATTTTTCGGCTAAAATATTACGGTTTACACAGTCGAAGGCTTTACTAAAATCAATAAAGAGTGATAAAGTGAACTTATTGTTTTCTATATTTGATATTATGTGCTCCTTATTTGTTAGCAAGGCTGCTTCAGTGGACCTTCCTTTGCGAAAACCGAATTGTGGATTCGTAATGTTACTTCTTGCTTCAAGATAATTACACATACGCGAAAAGAATAATTTTTCTATACATTTGGAGAAGACTGGTATGACAGATATGAGCCTGTAATTTTTACGATCATTATTATCTCCATGCTTAAAAATTACCGTTATTCTTGCTCGCTGCATTTTATCTGGAAACAACGCATGCTGAAGAAATAAATTGAAAATATGAGTTAGATTAGGGGTAATAAATTATAGGACGTACTTAACAGGTTTAATTTGAATGTTGTAATGCTCTACTGTTTTTTATATTAATAAAAGTTTTGCATACTTCGAAATATTCAGTAGGCTCCACAAAAAGCTTCCAGTAGGACCACTAATAGGTATTTGGAGAGCAGTAGTTTTACCAGCTGGTACGTCAATGTTTGTAAAGTACCTATTGAAGTAATCCGCAAGAATTTTCCAAGATAGTTTATGGCCATTCTATACTATGCTTTCGATTGGTGTGTTTATTTTGCCGCGGCCTAGAGAGTCATTTATTAGTTTCCAAGCAACGTCTGGTTGTTTTGAACAAATGTCATCAAACAAATGCTGGTTATATGCCGCCTTAGCTTGTCTTAGCTGATTATTTAGTTTGTTTCGTGCTTTTTTATAAGCTGTCAGGGTATCTACAGATTGTGTTTTAAGAAAGAGATGGTAAAGTTTATTTTTTCATTATTTTTTATATGATCCGCCGTAATCCATGGTTTCCTTGTTTTTTTATTACGGGAAAGAGGCTTAAAAAGAAAGTTGGCTGCATAGATTTTAAGGAAGGCTGCAAGAAAACTTCAATATGCAAGATTCGGATCTGTTATTTCGAAGAGGCGAGACCAGTTATAAGCGACAACGTCTAGTTTAAACAATTCAAGAGTTTTGGCCGTTATATGTTGTGTAAGGAATGGTTTACGTTGAAAGTTTCTGGTTTCATTTTTACTATGATAGAACATAAAATCGGCCAATGGTCACTTATATCTGATGTAATCGTCCCGCGATCGGACACAAGCGTGTCGGCATTGGTTATTAACAGATCCAGGCAACTTGAAGTGGCCTGGGTGACGCGTGTTGGGGTAGCGAAGCTCACTAATGTCGTATGCAGTCCCCCCACAACACCCTAGATGAAAGCCAACTCACTCTTATTGTGGTTCTGATCGTGGGTGAAAAGGAAAAAAATAAAGTGGTTTCTGTGGTCAGCATCAAGCCTGACTACCTACCGAATTGAAGCTGACGTCTGTCCTATTGCGCCCATACGGTACAGTCGAAGCAATTTTTATTTTGTGCGGGACGCGTTCACGTGCACGAGTAGACAGGAAATGCTGCCCTCCATCGGGTGACGATGGTTGAACGCTTTGAGAAATCTATAGAATTCCCGTATCAGCATAGCACTAGAGAGCACAGTCGCAGGGCAGTAAACCCTCCCCATAAAAAACAGTTTCTCGCTTCTAGTTCCGTTATTTGGTTAGCTTGGTGGGGGACATGATTTTGGAAAGCTTCGCAATGCCCCAATCTTGTCATTTCAATAAAGGAGTTGTTGATATATTGTGTTTTTTCCCTAATTTTCAATGTTTTGTCGTCTTTGAAACCATTCTGTTTTCCTTTATTGCGTTCCCCCTCTATCTGATGTATTTTGAATTTTCATCAGGTAGTAAATACAGGAATACGGCAAAACTAACCAAAATGTATTACTCCCCATTCCTCTAATTATAAATACGCTTATTTTTAACTTAAAACTTGATGGTATAAGTAATTACCTTGGTAACTTTTCAAATAAATGTATCAATCTTTTTCTTATAAGTTATTGGGCAACTGCTGCAGACTAATGCACCCTTGTGAAGAATGGTTTTTCTTAGGGAGTCATGAACAAAAACTAGATGAGAACTAAATAAAACACTTGCTTTGTTTTGATATTTGTATCATGCCGCAAGTTACCATCCTAGGCTGATACTTTGCAAGGTATTTTTACTTGGTTTTTGTTTAGGAATCAGTCAATCTACACATCTAGTTATTTTAAAATTTTACAAATAATGTAATTTTTCAACAGAACAGTACTAGCAGCTGTTTATTTGAAGCAAACTCTATTTATTTTAAAATGTGTTTTCGTGGACTCGTAATACATAGAAGTTTTAAGTTGTATTCTTCAGTATAATACAATGCTGGAAAACGTCCTCAGGTAAACGAATGATGTTTAGGTGCTAGGGAAAAGGGTTGAACACTTACAGTCGCGCTACGCCTCAGTCATGAAAAGAATGAAAGCACAGGTTAACAAACTTCAATAGTACGGCCGGCGTCAAAATTTCGAGATCCGTGGTTTAACGCAAGAACATAAAGAGCTTTTGTTCGAGAAGTTGAATGACCGGCAGTCGAACCGGGCTACCATGAAATAAAGCACACCATTATTTAAAACGTGTATCGCCTTCCAGGACGGCCCCGAAAAGAGCCTGTGAGGCTACAGCTGAAAGAACAATGGGTCCAGCGCCGCACTTTTCTGAAGACTATGGATCAGATGCTGCGATCGTTTACCTTACCTGCAGAAAAAAAACGACCTCTGTGGGTTAAGCCGATGAACATAACTACACCTTCGCATGGCAAAACAACGGACATGTATTTGTTCCGAAGAACGAGGGTGAGACACCCCTCCGCATACATAACAATAGTGATCTAATTAGGATTGCGTAAGCCGCTAACATGAAAAGCAATATTCTAATAACGTTCCCTCTCTGAAATAGCAGCCTCAATTGCGTACTGTGCCCATCAGGCCGCTGACTCCTTTGGGTTTCTTTAGCTCTTGCTGCAGCAAACCATCCCACCATTTTTCTTTTAATTAAATGTATAAAGCTTCAAAGAGAAACACGAGGAATTGCACTTACTGCAATCATTTGTGTGGCATATATTTTTAATACCAGTCATCAAATAGTGTTTGATGGGTATCCTTGCCGGGAAATGTGTAGGGCTACAATGTACGGCGGTGGTGTCAGCATTTATTTGCGAAGCAAGGAATATTATGACATTCTTCATGATTACTGTAGTGTTGATCCCAACTTTGAATTACGTTTTGTAAAAACTAATACTTTCATGTTAGGTGTGTTTTATAGGCCATCTTCTAGATATTGAAGAAAAGTTGATCTCTTTCTTGGACCTATGTTATTGCTTATGTCAAGCTCCAAGGCTCCGCCCGTTCTTCTTGGTGACTTCAGTGTAACCCTTCTAACGTTTCACGTATTCATTACGAACTTTGTGA
Organism: Haemaphysalis longicornis; assembly: GCF_048455015.1. Taxonomy (NCBI): domain Eukaryota; kingdom Metazoa; phylum Arthropoda; class Arachnida; order Ixodida; family Ixodidae; genus Haemaphysalis; species Haemaphysalis longicornis. The sequence goes on from NW_027526245.1 coordinate 4,566,663, forward strand.
CATGCTCTCTGTGAACTGGTTTTCCCACGTAATCAACGTTCGTGCTCGCTCCACACTATTAAGAGAGACACTGATTCAACACTGCTTAACAAATTATGACGGAAGTGATACGAAAGTGGGTGTTTTAGCGATTTATTTTATTGATGAATTGTTCGTTTCTTGTCTTTTTTTTCTAAAAATGGTTCAACGGTGCGAGTAAGAGCAGTGGTGAAACTATAATACGCAATTTAAGTCTGGGCAATACACAGCACGTTTGCAACGGGTGCGTCTACAGATTGGACAGGGTACTTGAACGGGACAGATCCACATGGTTTGCATGGTCAGTTTATCAAAAAATTGTTTTGCGATATCGCATTTGAAGAAGCCATCATACGAATCAGCAGAAATATCAGAAATTCCCGGACAACAAGACAAGTATTACACAAAATGAAAGGAAAAAGTTCCTAACTTGACGTGCGTTAGCTCTATAAAACAGCCCAAATCACTTCAGAATAAACCCTCTAGCGAGATGAAGACATCGCGTATTTTTTACTATTCGAATAAATTTTCGCACATACGTTGCGATCCTCCTAAGACCTGACAGACCGTATAGGATTTGGTACATAAAGCTACCGCTACCTTGCTAGAAGAAGGAAAATATGGGAATCAGACTTTAATAGGTAAGGATCCTGCAAAGAAGCGTAATAGCGAAGTTTTGACCTCCAGAGCTTACAACAAAACCTAATGCGAAAATCTGAAAGCCACATGCTTAACGCTTGCAGAAACCGATATTTTTATGCCCTGCAACTCCAATAGAAATCTGCTGTTTTATAAAACCTATGCTTGACGTGGGCGTATAAGACAGGGAGAAACATTGATTGAGATGGCACGAAGTATTGATTTGGATGTTACAGTCACAAAGTGAATGCATCACTAAAATCAATCCTAAACTCGCATTGTTCGGAAATGGAGGAGGAAAGCTAGTAACAGTTCACAGTTTATTCTAAAAAAGACAGCCGTGATGGAGTAAATGGCTCCCGTACTCTAGCGCAGTCGATGAAGTCGGTGCTGCTATTTTTAGGTTGTCGGCGACTTCATTGTGGTGGTCAGGGGGTACACAAAACTGCTCAGTCGGAGCCGGCGATTTACTGCGCGGTCCACGAACGCCTTGCACCGTAGCCTGGCTGCGTCTCCGGCCGCTCTTAACGACGGCATCGGCAGACCACGGCTACCGCATCTTGCGGATATCCCTACGGATCATGGCTCCTCCGATCCCACCATGCTTCGTCACCAGCCATCTCTTCTTACCCTTTTCCTTTTCCTCTGGTGCATACAACATTAACGGTGATTTTTAATGGCCTGCCATTCCAGCTTACTTATGAAATTTGTCTTCTGCCGCATCAAAAGGCCATAAAGAGGGTCTGGCGTACAGTTGAGGAAGAAATTTCATGAGTAGTAGAGCGTGCGCACTGCAATATATGCATCTCCAAGCCGGTGAGTTGTCTTGTACGGAAAGTCACACTTGTTGCTTGACCCGTAAGACACTCTTCTGGGACCAAGTCTCTTTTTACAACCACAGTGTTGCTGCAACAATCTCACATAAATAATATTGGTTTTCAGGCGAACTCTCTAACTAGACTGGCAAGTCACAAATAAAGCTGGGCGAGTTGTTAACGGTTCATGGTGAAACGAAAGCGCGAAGAAACAACGATAACCAGGAGGAACGATTACAGAAGGATGGAACGCTACTATCAACTAAAATTTTATTGAAAAAATAGCAACATATACACATGAAGAAAAGACACCTAATAAAGTGGTGCATCACCTTTATCAGCACAAGTGAACCTTGTATTAAGCAACATCTAGATAGCCTACTTCAAGATTAGATAGAGATACTGAGGAAGAACGTACACAGTTATCTCCCGCTGTCGCAATACGGGCGGCCTCAATAATTGTTCGCGTCTTTTGGTCACGGTGTCAATGTAAAATAGTTGTTACAATCAACAAGGAGTGGCATCCACACGACAGAAACTAGCGGACAGGTTTGAAAGCTTACAAGTTTTTCTTTCTTTATTTTTTTCTTCTTTCTTTCTCTCTACCGTTGTTGCTCCCGCAGCCGTATATTCAAAGAGCGTCCAGTTTTCCCGATATTGGCAGTTTTCTACTTCAACAGTACCTTATAGACCACCGCCACGCGGAAGCACACGTATGCATGAGTGTGTGCTCAGGTTTCGGCGTTTGGTCTGTCAAACACAATCATTCGTATCTAGGCTGCCGGATGGCAGTGGTCAATAAGATACAGTTGAAGTGGAAAGCTGCGTATAATGGGGTAACTGGACGCTGTTTGAATATCCGGCTATGCGAACATGAGAGCGCCCTAAATCGAATCAGCATTCAAACCTGTCCGCGCATTGTTCGTCGTGTGAATGCCATCCCTTGTTCAATGAAACAACTATTTTATATCGACACCGTCACGAAAAGACGCGCCAAATCGTAGAGGTACCCCACATTGCGAGAATGGTTGATAAGTGCTTAGTGCCCTCTCCATCGTCGTCATCGTTATCATCATCATCACCACAAACCCATCTATGCCAACTGCAGGTCAGAGGCATCTTCCAGTTATCGCTAAATGTCCTGGTGATGTACTAACTGCGACAAATTCATCCCCGCAAACGTCTTGACCTCATCTGTACATATAACTTTCTGCCGGCCCCTGCCACGCTTTCCTTTAGGGATCCAGTGGGTTACCTTTAATGACCAGCGGCTATCTTGACTTCGCATTACATGCCCTGCCAGCCTCCATATCTTCTTAATTTCTCCGGATCCACTCCACTCTCTTCTTGTGCCTTAATGTTACAGTTATCATCTTCCATTCTATTGCTACCTCAGTCATCCTCAATTTAAACTGAACCCTCTTAGTGAGCCTCCAAGTTTCTGCCCCGTAGGTGAGTGCCGGTAAGATGCAGCTGTCATACACTTTCTTTTCAGAGACAATGGTAGGCTGCCATTCATTATCACAGAATGTCTACCGTATGCACTCCAGCCCATTCTTATCGTTTTAAGCATCTCTGCCTCATGCTTAGAATCCGGGGTCACAACTTGGCCTAAGTAGATACACTCGATTACCACTTCTAGTGCCTCGCCACCAATCTCAAACTGCTGTGCTGTCCCGAGGTTATTGAGCATTGATTTACTTTTCTGCATATTATTTTCAGGCCCACGGTTCCACTCTGTTTGTCCAGTGCGGTACGGATGCTTTGCAGTTACTCACCCGAGTCACTTAACAGGACAACGCCATCAGCAAATCTGAGGATACTCAGCTCTACTACATTAACCCTTACTTCCACCTGTTCTCAATCCAATGTTCTCATACCTCTTGTAAACATGCTGTGAATAACATTGGAGAGATTGTGGCTCCGTCTCTTACGCTGTTCCTTATACAGGTATTTTACTGCTCCACTTATGGAGGATGATAGTAGCTGTAAACCCATTGTAAATATCCTCTAGTATTCTTAAATAATGTTCGGCTACACCCGGGTTCCTTAATGTCTGAATGACTGCTGAGGTTTCGTCCGAGTGAAACGATTTCTCATAGTCTATGATGACTATATTTACAGGTTCAGTATGCTCGGCGCACTTCTCTATCACCTGATTGATCGTGTGAGTATGGGTCATATTTAAATAGCCTTTGCAAAACCCTGCTTGGGTGAAATCTACAGTGGCAGAAATTTTGTTACCAATTATAATGGTGAGTACGTTGTATACAACTGACAGTAAGATATCCGGCCCGAAATTTATCATGTTCATATTGTCACGAAGCCAAGGACGACGCAGTTGTCTTGAAAAAGAAACAAGTTTATTGGAGCGAACTTGTGCGCCCCTAACAACTCAAAAAAATACAGAGGCGGCGAAGCAGCGGTCAACAAAGTGACTTGCGTCGGCGAGCGTCGCAGAATCGAATGCCGCGGCGTCTGCTGTGCAGGCTTTTATCTTTCGGCGCGAGCGTTTCTGGAACCGTCGATTCACATCCAGAACATTGCAGATCACGGAAGAATATTCCGGGCTAGTGGCGTTACGGCGAAACACTCTGCTTATCTGAATGAGATAGCCCGTGCGGCGTAAAAATGAAGAATGGAACACTCGCTTCGCATAGGACACAGATACCAGAGCCGGGCGCGGCCGGGCATTAAAAACAAACAATAAATAAACAAACCCGTATATGGTTCGCGGCATTACCCCCCTCTAAGAGGGCATCGACCCGATGCTAAAATAAGACGACAGTCCGAACAAATAGCAACAACAAATCACAACAAAAAAGTTCGTCATCTTGCGAAGTACAGTTTGAGGCGAACCACGTGGACGACTTCGGGTAGGGTGCGTCGTCGGGATGTGCCGGAATCACCACTGGGGATCACTTCATAGGTTCATTTGCCAACACGTCGTAGAATCTGGTAGGGTCCGAAATAACGTCACAGAAGCTTTTCACTGAGTCCGCGTCGTCGAATGGGAGTCCAAACCCACACACGATCCCCTGGTTGGTACTCGGCGTCTCGGCGTCGGAGGTTGTAGCGGCTGGCATCCACCAGCTGCTCGTCCGTTATACGAATTCGAGCGAGCAGTCGGGCCTCCTCCGCACGTTGAAGGTATCCTTGGACGTCGGCGTTGAGGTCGTCGTCTTCTACTTGCGGAAGCATAGCGTCGAGCATCGTAGCCGGCCGTTTTCAGTAGACAAGCTCGAACTGTGTCATCTGCGTAGTTTCCCGCGTCGCTGTATTGTACGCAAACGTGACATACGGGAGGACTTCGTCCCAAGTCTTCTGTTCAACGTCGATGTACATGGACAACATATCCGCAATCGTCTTGCTCAGACGTTCCGTTAGTCCGTTCGTTTGGCGGTGGTACGCCGTTGTTCTTCGGTGATCGGTGTTGCTGTAGCGTAAGATTTCTTGCTTCAGCTCCGCGGTAAAGGCCGTTCCACGGTCCGTGATTAGGACTTCAGGGGCTCCATGTCGCAGCACAACTTGGATTATAAAGAACTTGGCTACATCTTGTGCAGTCCCCCTCGGAAGAGCGGCGGTCTCTGCGCAGCGCGTCATGTAGTCTGTCGCTACGACAATCCACTTGTTCTATGATCGTGACGTAAGGAACGTGCCTAGCAGGTCCATTCCAATCTGTTGAAAGGGCTTCGACGGGTCGGCGATCGGTTGCAGAAATCCGGCGGGTCTTCGGCGGGTCTTTTTCGTCGCTGGCAGTCACGGCAACTCCGAACGTAGTTGATGACGTCAGATTTAAGGCGGGGCCAGAAGTACTTCGCCCTAATTTTTGCAATAGTGCGAGCTGTCCCGAGATGTCTGGAAGATGGGTCGTCGTTGGACGCTTCCAAAATTTCGTCACGAAGGTCTGCGGGGATGACAAGTCGATAATTCGTTCCCGTTCCGGGGCTGAAATTCTTCTTCACGAGGACGGAGTTTTTGAGGCTGAATGCTGCTAAGTTACGCTTGAACGCTCTAGGCACGGCGGCGTTTCGTCTTTCGAGGTAGTCGATTATTACGCGCAAGTCTGGGTGTGCACGCTGCTGGGCGGCTAGGTCGTTCTCCGTAACAACTCCGAAGAACGCGCTGTCTTCATCGGAGCCTTGTGGCGGTGGGTGGAGAGGGGCGCGGGACAGGCAGTCGGCGTGGGAGTGTTTCCTGCCGGATTTGTAGACGATTGTAACGTCGAACTCTTGCAGGCGCAAACTGCCCCGCCCAAGACGCCGAGAGGGGTCTTTCAAATGGGCGAGCCAACATAGCGCATGGTGCTCTGTCACAACCTTGAACGGTCTGCCATACACGTAGGGGCGAAATTTTGAAATGGTCCATATGATTGCCAGGCACTCTTTTTCGGAGGCAGAGTAGTTTTTCTCCTCCTTCGACGGACCGCGGCTTGCATAGGCGATTACCTTTTCGCATCCGCTTTGCTTTTGGACTAGGACGGCCCCCAAACCTATATCGCTGGCGTCCATGTGCATTTCCGTTTCGGCGTTTTCGTCGAAATGAGCCAGCACGGGGGGGTTTCGCAGGCGTTGTTTCAGCTCGCAGAATGCTTTTTCTTGTAGCGTTTTCCCAGGCGAAAGGGGTGCTATCTTTTGTCAGGTGCGTGAGTGGCTCTGCGATGCATGCGAAGCTTGCGACGAAGCGCCGGTAGTATGCGCACAGTCTGAGAAATCTTCGGAAGCTCTTTTTGTCATTCGGTCTTGGGAAGTTCGCTATGGCTGATGTTTTCGCTGGGTCAGGCAGGACTACCGCGGCGTCGACGACGTGTCCCAAAAACTTGAGTTCCTCGTAAGCGAAGCGGAACTTTTTGGGCTTCAGCGTTAACCCCGACGAGCGAATAGCCTCGAGTACAGACTCCAACCTTGCAAGGTGTTCATCGAAAGTCTGGGCGAATACCACAACGTCGTCGACGTAGACGAGGCAGGTGTGCCACTTCAGGCCAGATAGCACAGTGTCTATCACTCTTTGAAACGTTGCTGGCGCCGCGCACAGTTCAGACGGCATCACCTTGAACTCGTACAGACCGTCCGGGGTTATAAATGCAGTCTTGTCTCGGTCTCTCTCGTCCACTTCAAGTTGCCAGTAGCCGGTCTTCAGATCCATCGATGAGAAGTACTTCGCGTGGCAGAGGTGGTCGAGGGCATCGTCGATTCGTGGCAGGGGGTACACGTCCTTTTTGGTGATTTTGTTCATTCTCCGGTAGTCAACGCAGAACCTTAAAGTGCCGTCCTTTTTCTTCACGAGTACGACCGGCGCAGCCACGGAGTTTTCGATGGCTGTATTATGTCGTCGCTGAGCATGTCGTCGACTTGAGTCCGGATGGCTTCCCGCTCGTGGGAAGAGACGCGGTAGGGTGACTGTCGGGTAGGTCGGGCTCCATCTTCGGTTGTTATTCGGTGCTTCGCTAGAGGTGTCTGACGTAGTTTCGAGTTCGACGAAAAACACTCGCTGTAGCGACGCAGCAAAGCCAATAGTTTGTTTCGTTGGTCTTCCGGTAGCGCCGGATTCACGTCGAAGGGCTGCGGGCGCTTGAAGGTTTCTACGGGTGTGCGTTCAAAGTTGGTGACCGCGATCACGTCACTTGCTTCTTGCGTTTCTTCGAGGAATGCAATTGCCGCGCCCTTGCTTAAATGCTGGTACTCCTTGGTGAAATTAGTAACCAAAATGTGAGATTGGTGTTCCTTGAAGCGTGCAATGCCTCTTGTGACAGACACACCGCGGTGGAGAAGCAGCCTTTGGTCACTCTCTACGATAGCGTCGACGTCAGGGGGCAGCATCCTCACATTAGACGATGATCATCCAGCTTGCGCGGGGTGGCAGGGTTTACATGATCATCGGCGATCCTTACAGCTGCACGGTTTTCGGGGTTCGGTTCCGGCGTAATAGAGTGATCCGAGGAAAACGTTATCGACTTCGTCTGCAGATCAATTATTGCGCCGTTGTCTCTCAAAAAGTTCATTCCACGAATTACGTCGCGGGAGCAGTTGGCCAAAACGACGAACTGTGCAGGATATGTCATGCCGTCTATGGTGACGCGCAATGCGAATGTTCCACTTGGCGTCACGAGGTGGCCTCCTGCTGTGCGTATGTGCGAACCGTTCCATCTGGTCATACCTTTCTTCAGCTTAGACGCAAATGGTCCGCCCTTTACGGAGTAGTGGGCTCCCGTGTCTACGAGGGCGACTACATCAAAGCCGTCGATGGACACCTGACGTCGGATGCCGCCTTCCTCGAGTTCCGGGCGCGTCGGGGCGTCGCATCTGGGCTTGTGCGTGTTGACGGTCGGGCACTGTGCGTCTTCTCAGCGGACGTCTTGGTCAGGTCGGGTACGCGTCGCGCCGTATAGCTGTCGTCGTGTTCGGGAGTCTCGTCAGGGTAAGGTCGGGTCGTTTGGGATGAGGGCATGTCGTGAATCACTACGTTCGGTGCGTCCTTGCCTCGTTGGAGGGTTTTCGGTTTTTCGCCGTAGAGCAACTTCACCTCCAGAAGTTGCTGCTTTTAAGTGCGAATAAACTACTTAAGCGACCCTGAACCTGCGTCCACCAGCGATGTCCGCATAGCATACCCACGTGGGGGATTGGCAAGGAATCTCCTCGTCTTCCTTGGCAACGGGGGGAGATGGGCGCGCATTGCCTGGCCGCTGACATGGCACAGACCCACGTGGGGGATTGGCCAGGAATCGGGCGTGAGAAGGGCTAATGCACCCGCTTAAAGGAGTACTGACACGAAATTTCAAAGCTGAGATCCGCTCTAGCAATCAAGTACAACGACAACACAAATAGGTGTCTGTGAATAAATCCATCTTTCTTTCTTTGTAGTTGTGTGTGTGTGTGTGATCTCTCTTTCGCGAACATTACCGAACCGCGCAAATTCAACTCGTGCATTCGCACTTTCACATTGTTCCCCTCGAAGAAATGCGGGGAATTTTTTAGTTTCCCCCGCGTGGGCTGGGGGACCTTTCACGGGCGAAGTCAGCGTTGCTACGGCAGTTCGGAGATTGGTATGGTAGGGCGACGGCGAACGGTTGAAACGCGCTGGGCTACGGCTGGTTTCAGATAGATACTCGTCGATCTCACGTGGTCGTTGGCCATGGAGAGTGCGAGGTGCGTCGACAGAGAAACCACGCAGTCCGAGTCTCTTGTATGGGCAGCGACGGTAGATATGGTCGGCCTCTCCGCAGTGGTAGCACAGAGAAGGATATTCGAGAGTTCCCCATACGTCCGTCTTCCCCGGCGTCTGGTTTCGGGCTACCGAGGGTCGGGCGGGTGACAGTGGGCGGCGGTACGGCGGGGTCTCTTGACGGCGTGTTGGAGCAGGGCGGGGCCAACGAACAGCCGCGGAGTATGTCATAGCTTGTGGCTCTCGGGGTACTTCGGATGGCGTAGAAGTTCCCAACGCTTGTTGCACTTCTCTTATCACGTCGGTAAGGGTAGCGACTTGGGGCTGTGGCGGTGTGGGGAGAAATTTCCGCAGCTCCTCTCTCACTAGTGCGCGGATGGTCTCGCGTAGGCTTTCAGCTTGAATCCGCAGGTTGTCGATGTAGTTCGCATTAGCCGCGCCAACAAAGTTCCGCTCGCACTGCTTAGCACGCATTTCGAGGGCCTTCTCAATTGTATTGGCTCAGGTCACGAATTCGGCGACAGTTTTGGGCGGGTTTCGGACAAGTCCAGCAAACAGTTCCTCCTTTACACCGCGTATAAGAAGCGTAGCTTCTTTTCCTTCGTCATATCTGGGTCCGCACAGCGAAATAGTTGCTTCATCTCCTCAACGAAGATCCCAACCCTTCGTTGGGCTGTTGCGTGCGCGTTTCCAACAAGAGGGCGGCTCGTTCTTTTCGCACGACGGTAGCGAATGTTTTGAGGAATTCGCTCTTAAAGAGAGTCCAGCTGTTTAGGGAGCTTTCATGGTTCTCAAACCACGTTCGGGAAGTATCTTCTAGATAGAAGAAAACATGGCCGAAGGATTCTTCTGCATCGTACCTGTTAAAGATGCGGGCGCGCTCCACTTTCTCCAACCAGTCCTCAGGATCTTCTCCGGGGGATCTGCGGAACGATGGGGGTTCCCGGGGCTGCTGCAGGACGATTGTCGACGCTGGTTGTGCACCATGGTGTTGGTTGCAGCGTTCCTTCTCTTGGGCCCTTCTGGCAGAAGACCGAGCTCGGGTGGCAATCCTTCCAGTCGGAGGCTGGCTCTACTTGGACTGGGCTGGCTGTTTGCAGAGGTCGTCATATAGGGTGCGTACCCCGCACCTCCACCAGATGTCACGAAGCCAAGGACGATGCAGTTGTCTTGAAGGAGAAACAAGTTTGCTCCCCTAACAACTCAAAATAAGACAGAGGCGGCGAAGCAGCGGTCAACAAAGTAACTTGTGGCGGCTAGCGTCGCAGAATCGAATGCCGCGGCGTCTGCTGTGCAGGCTTTTATCTTTCGGCGCGAGAGTTTCTGCAACCGTCGATTAATATCCAGAAAATTGTAGATCACAGAAGATTATTCTGGGCTAGTGGCGTTAGGGCGAAACACTCTGCCTATCAGAATGAGATAGCCCGTGCGGCATAAAAATAAAGAATAGAACACCCGCTTCGCATGGCACACAGATAACAGATCCGGGCGCGGCCGGGCAAGTAAACAAACAATAAATAAACAAACCCGTATATGGTTCGCGGCAATTTGTCACCCTATGGATTAAGATGATGCTCGCGTTCCTCGAAGGTTCCGGTACACTCACGGTCATTAGGCATTGCGTGCACAAGTTTGCCAGCCTTACCAGTACAATTTTCCCTCAATCCTTCAAGAGGAGTGCTGTTATCTGATCTTCACCAGGTGCTTTGCCCCCTTTCACTTCTTTCAAAGCCTTCTTTACTTCTTCTGTAGTTGCTGGTGTTATGTCTATCTCCTCTGAACTACCTTCTCGTTCAGAATCATCCTGGATGTCTCGGCTACTGTAAAGATCTCTTTAAACATCCTCGGCTACTACGACTATTTTATCCCTATTTATGATGGCATTGCCGTGATTGTCATTAGGTGCATACGTATGATTTTTTCCTTCGCCAAGACGCCTCTTCACTGCTTTCAGGCCACCTCCATTCTTCACAACGCATTCGATCCTCTCCGTATTACACTTCCGTATGTCGGCTGTCTTACGCTTATTGATTAACTTCGAAAGCTCCGCTAGTTCTATTCTGTCAGCTTGGGTTGAGGCTGTCATGGTTTGCTGTTTCCTCATTAGATATTTTGTCTTCTGGTAAAGTTTACCAGTATCCTGTCTAGTCATCGTGCCCCTGATTTCTACTGCACACTCCGTGATACTGCGTGTAAGATTGGCGCTGGCTTCCTCTGTCATGAACTCTGCTTCCTCAGCAAGTGCTGAATATCGGTTGTGCAGCGCGATTCTGAATTGTTCAACCTTACATCTTACTTTTAACCTATTCATCGGCTTCTTTCGTACTAGCGTGTTACGGTTCCTCCTCAAATCTAGCCTAATTGCATATCTTAGCATACTGTCGTAACAATACTACTTTTTACCCTTCCGAGCACCTCCACAGGTTGCAAAACGCTAGGGTTATTGCACAATATGTAGTCTATTTTATTTTCATGCTCCCTATTCGAGCTCCTCCACGTACACTTCCGGCTCTCCTGTTTCAGAAGAAGGTGTTCATGATGTGTACATTATTCCGTTCTGCGAACGCAACTAGTAGGTCCCCTCCCTGCTATTTCCACAACCTACTCCATTGTGGCCAACTGCCTTGTCTCCAGTCTGATTTTCCCTACTTTAGCATTGAAGTCTCGCATGACTACGATATAATGTGTTTTAATTTAGTCATTGCTGATTCTGCACGTTCATAGAAGCATTCAACTAGATGGTCGTCATGGCTGGATGTAAACGTGTAGCCCTGTAACACATTGAGATTGTTCCTCTGATTAGGCATAAGTACAAGACCTTCTACGCTTTTGCTAATGCTGTATTATTCGTCTATGTCAAGAGCTATGCGTTTATTAACTAGGAATCCCAGTCCTAGTTCTCTCCTGTCGACTAGACCACAGTAACCTACAATGTGATCATTTTTAAGCACCGTAAATTCGTCACCTGTCCTACTAACCTCACTAAACCCTATTACATCCAATTTAATTCCAGGTAATTCATCGGACAACACCTATAGACTTGCTTCGCTGGATAAGGCTCTCGGGTTAAACAAAGCCAGATTCAGATTCCAATGATGGCCTGTCCGGCTTCAGGGATTTTAAGCACGCTCAGCTGCGTCACAGGTCTCACCATCGACGTGGTCAGTTGCTTTGCAGCCACTGGAGACTGAGGGCCATGGCCTAATTGGCGTATTCATGGGAGGCTTTGGCCAGTACTACAACAGGGTCGCCAATCCTCCTCTGGTGAGGGAATGCGTTAACGGCAGTGCTCGATAGGGTCAGACCGCACCCAAAGCCTCAATCTGCAATTCCATCAACACGCGTATTTTTAAAATCTGGATGAAATTGTCCACCACCAGGATTCAAACCACGGTCCGTCTGCCAGTAAGGCGGATGTTCTACCTGTCGCCTCCGTTGACGCCTCCCCATATAGCCCTCCTCCGCATCTCTGTCTAATACTGAAGTACACTATCTACATTTTACCTAGAAAAAGGTTCACTTGTGTCTGGCCCAAGTGATGCAGCATTTATTTGGCGTCTCTGCTTCATGTATATATGTTCGTGTCTTTTCAATAAAAGTTTAATTGGGAGGAGCACTCCGTCCCGTTGTAATCGTTCCTCCTGGTTGTGGTCGTTTATTAGCGCTTTCGTGTCGCCATGAACAGGCAAGTCATGAGCAAAGAAACCTGTTCTGGCATGTTTCTTCGGCCGGTCAACCCCAATGTTTTTAGGTCTTTGCGGAAATTTGTGCTTGCAGGATCGAAGTGGATTCGCTTCGTACAATTTACATTAAAGGTAAAGGCATTACTTGCCCTGCGGATTCGTTTGAACAGCATTTTTCAGCTTAAAGGCCGGGCTTGCGACATACAAAACAGTAAATTTGAGGGGCCAAAAAGCGGCAGTAAGGTGCAGGGTGTCCACTCCTATGGCAAACGAAGCATGTTGGATCGTTTCTGGAAGGCCCGAGTCTTCGCTCGGCCGGATGTTTTTTGCCAGCGTCCATAGCCGTACTCAGGTTCTCCATCGACTGAGCTTCCAGGGAACAGTCGCATACATCTGCCATCTCAGTTGTAGTATCCACTTCACGTTCCTTGAGAAGCACTACGAGCTTTGAGTGGAGGCAATTGAAAAACTGTTCTGCGGTCATTTTGTCGCGGAGTTCCTCAAACGTCTTCGGTAGCTCTGCTATTCCTATATACCGATCAAAGTTACCTGAAAGGTGGGACATGAACTGCGTTCCTGTTTGTCCATCTTCGGCTTTAGCATTTCTAAGGGTCTCATTGAATCCTCGGGCTCAAAGTCAGAACCGGCAAAAGAGGGCCAAGTTTTGTTTCTGATAATCGAGGTTTACTTTCATATATTTCAGGAGTTATCCTTCCGATTACAGTTAGCCCTTCAGGACAAACACAGCAAGACCGAAAGAATTGGAATTTTTCGGGAAGCAGAGCAAACAGTCCGGTTCTTGTCCGCGTCATCTTGTAGGCAGTTGGTTGTCCTGAAAGCGGCAAGACGGCTCAAGCACCAATAAAAGTGCAAGAGGAGAGAGGTTTTGCATACAGCTTCGCAGGAATTGACCTCCTGGAACGAGAAAAAATGTTACGGTTGTGGACCTATTCTTTGTGCTCTCGAAAATATCTCGCGGGCCTCTTATATCCCCAGCCAGGTACGGGGGGCACTGCATTACCAAAGTTTAAGCGTTGCGAAGCTCCAAGAACGGCCCCAAGAACTGTATCCGCACGTTAAAGCTGTGGCACGGAGCAAAGGTTTGAGACCCGTAAAAGCGAGGCATCAGTGCACAGTGATAAGAGCCCACCTGAAGCTCAAGCTTTCGAATTAACTGCGAGACTTTCGGCACGTGCATAATTCGAAAGTGTTGCGCTTGCGCATTCCTCCCAGGCAGCACAGGACTGTTCGGCCTCACTCAAGCCGATGTACTTTGGCCGGTGATTTTCTGACCTGCCTTTCTCTGGCAACCATGTTCGGCTGGTGTCCAAATGTGGGCCTTTTGGCCGTGTACGGCCGTACACTAATCACTGTCCAACGGCCAGTGTCCGTCGGCCAGTCGACCGGTTTACGCTCATACGGCCAGATTCCAGCCGCAGGGCTTCGGCTATCCCAAAGCCACTCGTGTGCGGCCGAAGTGCGGCCACCGGAGGACAGCCGAGATGCGGTCGGCGGACTCCAGCTTAAATAAAGCAGCCGAAAATTCGGCCGTGCTACGGGCATTGTAGTTCAGCCACAGTACGTTAGATGTACTCTGGCCGGTAGACGACCACTGCATGCAGCGCAAGCAGATGACTCAATCGCGCTGCCCAGCAGCACAAACCCACCCTTTTGGGTTCACTGCACCCACATCAAAGTGAGCCCGCGCGCAGCGACCAGCCGTCCAGCCTTCAGCGCAGCCCGGCTTAATTTTTATTGTCAGTTTACACCAAAATAATTTATTCAAAAGTGCTCACAAATGGTCATTCCTGAAATTGCTGTGCCTCTCTTACTGTCGAATACAGCCAATATTCATTTCTTTGCAGAGCTGGAATAGATGTATTGCCCAGGTCCTGATATCTTATGTGGGGCGGCTTACCTGTAATAAACAAAGAAGAATGAGGGGGGCGACGGCGGAAGGCGCACAATTTAGTGGGTTGAATTTCACAAAGATGAAAGTGCCGCTTTTAGGCAATTTCTTTTAAGACAATACCTTCATGCTCTGACTAAATCAAATATTTTTACAACAGCTGCTCGACCAGTTTTTTTTGTATATAAAACCGCTGCGAATGCCTTTCCGAAGCGGTTCGGCACTCCACAAAACACTCAGCAGCATTCAATATAAGTTACTCCATGCAAAAAGTATGTCCAGTATTCGCCCATTTTTCTTGCAAAGAAATTATCTACTCCATTACGTTTTCTGATGATCTTTAACAGGGCTGATCCTAGAAGAGATCAAAGAAGTACTTTCAGTTTCAATATATTTTTTATGTTGTTTTCATAATTTACGTGCACACTCCTTAATAGTCCAAAAGAACTTAATTTTCCTCTAAAGTCGTACTACGTTAAGAAAATTCTAGACGTGTTGCCAATGACGCCCTTCTTCAGATGGCTTCAGTTGTATCCCTCTGTGTTCACGCAAAGAAAGGTGTAAGACAAGAGTTTCATATTTTCTTTCAAACAAATAACTTAGAAATTACAGTATTCATACAGCAAACTTTGCATACTGCAACGAATAAAGCAATAAATCTTTCATTGGTCTAGTTTGAATGCGTAGGGTTCTCAACCCGTCGGAGGCGAACTTGCGGCTCCGCAAGTTTATTTGTTTTTTTTTTATTTATTATATATTTATTCATTGATTTGTTCAGTTATTTATTTATTTATTTATTATTTATTTATTTATTTCATGCCTGCTTGCTCTTGCATGCATTACAGCAGGGAGATACATAACACTAAGCATCAAATATGAGGCCAAATAAAAAAGTTATTCTACAAAGTGCGGTTAAAATCTCCATTATAAACAGTGGATAAAATCAAACGCGGAAGATAATTACACTCTCATATTGATCTAAAATAGAATGAGTCGCGCAAGGCGTCACCTTAAAGGAAAGTTAATAATTTGCTTCAAGCTAGCGATCCCACTTCAGGATATGTAGAATGGCGCTTGGATATACTTCTCCCCTTCTATTCCAGTTTTCGAATGATAGATATTGCGCAAAAAGTTCAAACTCAGGTTTCATCTACGAACTTTCCCGTCTTACCATTTAAGTTTACTTTTACTTTTCCTCATCCTAAGTTGACCGTGCCAATCCCTAGTACGATTAGAACTGCCCTATTCTGTATGTTTTCGAGCGTATGAACCAGCTCTTTGCTGTGGGGATCCCAGAAAATAAATGCGTACTCCTACATTGACCACACATGAGTGAAATACGGTTGTTCTTTTAAGTTAGGTGGAGGTTCGCTGAAATTTTATCTCGCAAAGCCAAAAACACGTGCAGCTGTAAGTTTTGTGATGTGAACGTGCCTATTTCTGTAACAACCCGTTAAATAAACTCCTCGTTATTTATATTCCCTGGCCGTTCCTAAAGCAGTGTAATTTACTGTATACGGATTCAATTGGAATGAAGGTTTTCTTGTAAAGTTGACGTTAACATACTTTTTAAGATTCAACGACTTTTCTGAATCAGCACACCAGAATGTTATTAATCTGAATCATGCTGCAAGTATTCGGAATCACGTTGATTCGCTATAGTCCTGTAGATTACACAGTCATTCGCGAACATTTTTAACGAACATTTGAGGCCACACAAACAAAAGAGAGCCCGTAACTGAGCCTTGGGGAATCGCTGAGGTCTCGGGAACATATCCGGACGAACAACCATTGAGAGCGACCAACTGCTGTTTCAGAGAGATATACTCGGCTATCTATGCAATAACCGATTCATTCGGTTTATTTCCCGCAATGTACTAACAAGAAGGTAATATGAAACACCGTCAAATAAGTTTCTGCCGCAAAAGAAAATAGTCAGCTACTTTAGGCTTATCTATTGCTAAAGCCAAAGCGTGCGTGAACTCAACAAGCTGCGTTGAGTAAGAAAAGCCCGAAGAAATCCGTGTTTGCTAGGATGCTGGCGATTATTTTTAACCAGATGAGTCATATCCCACGTGTAGTTAATCTAAATTTCAAACGGCAAAACTAAATTAAAATCAAGGCTTCGTCATTCACAAGGCTCTGTTGTTACGGCAAATTCAAAATAACACTTGTTTTAAAATAGGCAGTCATAAAATCGCATGAAATAACATAGTGCAGGGCACGAAGTTGAGACTACCAATGCACGAGCTTAGCCTCGTCTACGTTTATCACCAACAAAATACTGCAAAATTGTTTTCCGCAGTATTATTGTGATAAGAATAGCCGGAAACTTGCGCTTTCGCGCGCCCTTGCCTTTCTTTGTTGGGGAGTCCTTGACATGGCGCCGGTTGAGCTCCTGCGTGGTGGTCGCTTGCTCGACACCATTTAAGGCCCCTTATTTTGGTGAACCACCGCCATCTCGGGTCGGACGTCGCTGCCGGGTCGATGTCTCCAATGGTCTCCATTTCATGAGGGGCGAATAGCCTCGAGCTGATGCGTTGACGAAGCCGGCGCGCGAGGCGTTGTAGCGGCTATGAATGCCGAGGCTTAGCTCACCCGTCGGTGTGGCACAGTCTTTTTGTGGCCATAAATGGCAATTTGATGACCTAAACGTTTTTCTGGTAATGTCCAGTCAGTCCTTGCACCTTGCCCGTTCCCCTAGAACACTCAATACTGTTTGACAAACGTAGTTCGTTCATTTAAAACGTAGAAACACCGAGCGGATGAAAAACGTGTCTGCGCCATTCGACTCCCTAACGGCTCTTACTTCACCCCGGGAAAAACCGGTGCTACATCGGCGGGCCTTCTTCCCAGCACGTCTGTGCATGAATTCTCGGCGCCCAGGCGCGCGCCGTTGTTCGCATATTGACGTATAACCTGATGCCTTACGATGGCCGGTCTCCTCTTGAACACCGGTTGCCGAAACTTCTGCGGCGATTCGCTTGCTGTAATGCGGCCGTGGACCGCTAACCAAATAAAAAACGTACATTCTGAGGCCGTAAGTCGGCCGGTATCCTTTATAACACCAGATGCCCGAAGAAAACGAATATTCTGCCGCCGGACGCGCGGTTCAACGTTGAAAGACTGCATGCGCGGCAGCGGCGCTACGGCCGGTCTTCTTTCGAACACCAACTGCCATAAGAATATGGATATCCTGTGGCCGGTCGCTTGCCATGTTTCGCCTGAACACCGCTTCGCGAAGGAAGAACGGATGCCCTAAAGCCGTACTGCGACCGATTTTTTTCTCAACATCGGCAGCCCCAAGGCAACTGAATATCTGGTAGGCGGGCAGCTGCCGTTGTCCGTCTGAACACGGGCGGCCGAAGAAATACCGAAGCGCTGGTGGCGGAATGTTGGCCGTTCATCGTATGATCAGTGGCTGCCAGAACCTGGATGCTGGCTGGACATGACAAAAAGCGGGCATAGACGGGCCGGTCTTAGGACACACTTTCTGTGCCGCCTGGGCTTGCCTCAAGGCAAATGGGCAGTTGGACTGCGCATGTGCTTAATTGGCGAAGAGCTAACTGTTAAATGTCCCGATGGCTATGGGCTCATCATCAGCGTTATCATGTACATTCTCCCTGTCATAAAATCTGTCATCCCCGCTCAAGGCAGCCATGGCCCTGGTCTGCCTTGCGACGTCCTTCCATTACATTTTGTTAGAATAGATACGTCAAGTCACGCACATCTGTTTTTACAACGTAGAAGCATCTACAACGTACAAGCAACGTACAAGCATCTGTTTTTACAACGTACCTCCACACGACAAACAGTTTCAGTAAGTGTCGAACGTCATTGGGCACTTACGTTGAACGTCGTTCGAAGTGTCGTTTGGAATCAAGTTTAGCGAGCGTGTCATTCGCTACTTCGGAGAACTTCGCTGGAGCAACCGACGCAGAGAGTGCTTCTGTTCTGGAACCAACCACACAGCATAAGACCTTACTGGAGCCAATGTTGCCACCCATGCTAGGGATCGACCAGTAGCAGCAGCATTAAGATCAGCAGCAGCAGCAGACCTGTGCCCTTCAGTAGCCCCGCTGAGGCCCCCTGTGGGCAGGCGCAGCCATGGAGGTTGCGCTGAACGGGAGCGCCGCCTTGGCCCCTGTGGCCGCGCCAGTCGGGGCACCCAGGGTGGTGGCCCGGTGGCTGCCCGGGCCTACCACTACCTGCTGAAGTTCCTGTGGGTGGGCGACAGTGACGGGGGCAAGGGCGAGATCCTCGGGTGACTAGAGGACGGCGCCCTGGGGTCTCCTTTCGGCGCCCCCGGCCGGTTTGCCTCGTACAGGACGACGACGGTGCTGCTAGACGGCAAGCGAGTGCGTCTGCACCTTTGGGACACTTCAGTCCAGGGCCACTTTTCCACGATAATCCGGTTGTACTCGAGTGGCGCCCAGGAGATCCTGCTCGTCTGCGACATCACCACACGGTGGTACTTCGACGCACTCGGCCGATCAATGCAGGAGGTCGAGCGCCATGCTCCAGGGGTCTCCAAGGTTCTCTTAGGCAACACGTTGCACCTAGCCTTCAACCGGGAGGTTGGACGTCAGGAGGCAGCCGAGTATGCCCACAAGCATGGCATGTCCTTCTTCGAGGTGAGCTTCTTGTGTGATTTCTATGTGACCGAGTCCTTCGTGCAGCTGTCACGGATGGCCCTCCGGCAGAACTGCACGAAGCACCTATGGCACTCGAATCGGGTGCTGTCCCTGCAGGAGCTGTGCAGTCGCTTCATAGTGAGCTGCACGAGCACCTCGCACCGCATCGAGCAGCGGTCACTGCCACCCCCGCTGAAGTCGTGGCTGAAGTCGTATTTCATCAGCTGCTCGGCCTTACTGGACGGCTCGTCGCACCCCGGGGGAGGGATCCTGGCACCCCTCCACCCCGTAGGGGCCCGAAGCGCCGAGCTCCAGCTGGCAGGCAAGCACCACTAGCGGCACTCGGCCATGGCTGTCCTCCGCTGCCACAAGGGCTGCTGTATCTCGCAGCACCACCCCAGGTCCTCTAAACCAAGAATTGCTTTGGTGACAAATGTCTGGCAAACATCGGCTACCGTGAGCAAAATTTTCGAGCGATGTAATTTGAATTCTTGTGAAACCCTTGTGGAACTCTTGTCAGAGTTGTGAACTCTCACGACGAGCGCATCAGACGAGACAAGTGTTGAGCATACGTTGTGTTCGCGAAAGGAGAATGGGTTCTCCAAGCCGAATGTGGCTGTGAGAGCATGGTGTGTCCTTCACGTCTGGTTGAAAAGTCTTAATATGCCTTTTTTTGCAAAGAAGCGCTGTAAGTATAGTGCATATAGTGCGTGGCACAGAGGTGGTGACCCCGGCTGTGATGTGTGGCGTGTACTTCTGTATGCAGTGTTCAGCCCTGTCTTTGCGAGTGTAGTTTGGTGCTAGAAAAACTGCGACAGGACGCTGCCATGTTCATGGTTCGGGATAACAGGGATTGTGGGGGGGCTGTTAATGTGACAACATTGATCATGGTACAACTGCAAACGTGAACAATGTGTATTCTCGAGTTTATTTATTGTTTGTTTCCAACCACAGTCACAACCTCCGAGCTTATTTTATTCTTGTCAACAAGAAATGTAAACGGAGACCTCTATGTTACTTGGACAAACGTTTTGCTAATGTATCGGAGACTTGCCTTTATTATTGAATACGTTACACTGCAGACAGCAGAGGTTATTTAGAGGTAATATTTTTTTCTGTTTGGACGTAGGTTGTGACAAGCTTTGGATTTAATAGGAGACAGCATAATGCGCGCTCTTCAAGGAGTGTCACAAGAGTAAGGATGTTGTATTTATTTGGACATTTTTTTCTTTAGTACATGTGACAATCTTGTGGTGGTTAGGTGCTTTTCTGGAAGAAAGGTTGCTGGTGTTCAATTAGGTTATCCTGCTGGAACTCTTGTTTTTCTTGATTTACTAACATATCCCAAAATAAAATTCCTACAGAAAATTAGGAGGCAATTTAATTTATTTTTGTTCAATCGGGTTGTGCGCAAGACTTATTCCTGCCTTCGTTCCACGCCAGAGAAGATGAATGATAGGCACATTTTCCCCGGACTAGCCATCTCCTGCTGTTCCAAATATGATGTTTTTTTAAAGGTTGCGTATCCTGACGGCCGCTAATGTGTGAATGATAGAGAATTCTTGCGCGTACAGAGTTGCTTTGATTAGAGTCGCTTTTTTTAATACTTCATGCTACAGCAGTGTGAAAAGTTAATAGGAGGTGCGTTCGGCACTTACTTAAACCCTCTTTCGTGTGGAGGGACATTGTAAAAACAGTTTTTCATGTTAGTGACTGGAAGTTTCTGTTCTAACAAAATGTTACGGAAGAACGACACACGGCAGACCTGGGCCATGGGTGCCTTTAGCGGGGATGACAGATATGATGACAGGAAAAATCTACACGGTAACGATGATGACTGGCGCATAGCCAGCGGTAAATTGAACGGTTAGCGCTTCGCCTGTTAAGCACATGCGCATTCTAACGGACCAGTTGCCTTGATGCCAGAAATGCGCAAGCGCAACATATTCGAATCACAGTATCTCTGCGATCTTCAACTGGAGGGATACACGTGTGCGTCCTTTTCGGCGTCAGGGATTCTGAGGACACTTGTGATGTTGGCGCAGGTCCTTCCCCTCGCGAATTATTGCTTTCGTCTTCATGAAGTCTCAGTTTTAAGGGAAGATTGGTGTGTTCGCGTTCCAGATTTGCCTGTTTGGGTTCCTTTGCCGCTTTGGTGCCTCGCACTCAGCCGCCCTTCCCTCTCTCAAAAAATGCTACTCGGATCTAACACACTTCAAAAGTTTCGCATCTTTTATTCTAGCTCACTTCCCACGGTCAGTACGTTATGAGGCTCCATGTCTAGATTGTGCTCCGTTCATTCCGAGTTCTAGATTTCCCACTTCTAGATGTTAGCAAAGGGGGTCCTGTCGCGGACGCCAGTCGTGGTGGTATTGGTGGCTAAGTCTCCGATTTCGCGTCGTTGAAACAAGACAGGGTTTGACGCTGGTGTAGTAGACCAAGACAAACAAATATCTGGAGTAGACGATTAACGAAACGGACGCTACAGTGACGAGCAGAATAACATACAAAACTCTCTCTCAAAGACACATAGCTTTGGAAGGGCGACAAAAAATAACAGTTCACAGAACATTTTGGAAACCTGCCCATTGAGTGCTTTACGTGGAAGGGCACACTCAACGCGGAGGCGTTGGCCAGTCACGGATCTCGGCGTGTGTGCGTAGAACGGCTGGACAAAGACCACGTCGCACAGTCGATGCCGGCGATTCAATGTGCGGTTGTCGGTGCAAGGCGTGGCTGACACTGCAACCCGGCTGGTTTCTGGGCTTCTTCGACGGTGGTCTCGGTAGACCACGGCTACCACATCTTGTCCGCAGCTCAGAAGCCTTGCTCAGTTGTTCTCTACCTCATCACAGTATGTGCTGTGTCTTTTATGTACCTTCATCTTAGAAACTGGGACGTCCCACGGCGAGATGTAAATGGCCGAAATTTGTGAGTGGTAAAAAGGTTGCGCGGGTGGTAATATGTACAAATATGGGGCAGTATCTATACTCCGGCTTTTTTAAAGAATTTTTGGAACACCTAAGGATTCCCGGGTAACTACTCAACTTCAAAATTATAAGTTGTCGTAAAACAATGAGTTCTCATTAAAATATTAAAGGGTCAGCTGTCATAAACAACACGCAAAATAATGTTTTCAATAAAAAACAGCCTCTAAAGAATGTGTGTTTTCATCATCTCTGAGGAGCTTTCAACTCAATAAGGCATATTATTAGTTTCAGAAAGCGCCCTTACTTCAAAATACGTGGAACCAGCTATGACCCATTCCGGAAATATTGAACACAGTAAAGGTTGCTGTTTATCATCAGCCATTATCAGATTCTAGGTATCTCAATTTCGGTGTTGAACAATGCTCTTTATACTGTTACACACTTGCCTGAATGCCAGTTACGGTAACTATATCCAGGAGGATAAAGGTCGGTTAGAAGCAGAGAAGCTGGTGAAGTGAACGCTGAGCAGCCGTTGCTTCCCCGTCTGTGCCGTTATTCCGATTGTAAATAAACCTTGCTGCTTTGTCTTTTTCATAAAGCAAGCCATCATGGAAACGAAAGCACTGTCGGCACGTTGGAAAACGTGCTGACGCAAAAAAAGGCTCTAGAGTCTTATCGTTCTGTTGTTCAATTCGGAATCTATGCACGTCAGGAAATACCGGGTCAACAGAAACAAGGTACTGGTCAAAGGCATCGGTGTCACTGTCGGTCTTTTCTATGGGAAGGCGAGAGAGACAATCAGCATCCGAGTGCTTCCGGCTGATCTTATAGGCTATAGTATAGTTGAATTCTTGAACAGGTACCGCCGAGTGCACAAGCCAAATGCAGGAGTCACACAGGTTGACCAACCAGCATAGCGAGTTATGATCGGTGACTTTTGTGACGGCACGTCCATAGAGGCATGCACGAAATCTCTAGGTAGCCAAGACAAGAGCCAGACACTCCTGTTCGGCGACCGTGTAATTACGCTCACACTTTCTGTGAGAGCGACTAGCGTTGGAAATGGCATGTTCGTGGCAGCAGTTGCGCTCCAGGAGCACGGCACCTATGCCGTGGCCACTCGCATCCGTTTAAAGTTCAGTTTGGAACGAAACGTGCCATTGCCGAGTGGCACATGATGCAGCGACCAGCGGCAGGCACGAAAGTTGGGCAAGCGTCGGTTTCAGATACCGTCGCCGTGCCGCCATGGGAAAAAGACGTCAGCAGCGTCCACGACGTCACCAACCTCCTTTCTCCCCTCGCCACTCCTTGCCATGACGATAAGTGCAACGTTTTTCAGACGCCACGTACCACTAGGGAAGGATTTGGCGCTGTTGCGAATTACGCGGGACCACGATGGATGCTACAGAGGCTGCCCTGTGGTCGGGAGTGCCGCCAGCCAGGAGAGACAAGCCACCGCCAGCCACCTTCTAGGAGCCCGCACTGCAGCAAGCGGTCAGCCGTCCGTCCCGTCGTGCCATAAGCCTCCGGGCATCAAAGTGCTTCGGCGATTGCATCTCCTGCGCCCTTGATATTTCGTTTCCACTGCTTAAGTAAAGCCCATTATTCCTATCGCAAAGTTCTGTGCCGTAATGTTTTGACGAGGCGGTTGCCTGAAGCCCTTCGGTATGCAGGACTACCTACAAGGCCTACGAAAACGGTACTTCGCATTTTCGACAAGGTGTTCGCCTACAGGACGGAAAGAGGACTGATGTTAGGGGTTGTGCGTCATCCATGACTTAGTTATTTTAGGACCCCAAAAATGTAGACTTTTCTATGTCAAGTTTGACCATTCATGCCCCTAGGATGGCGTAGGAGAGCTATAGAGTGCTATTTTTTGTGTTTTGTAGTGTCTGTGTGCCTTTTGAGTTGTTTGTTATAGCGTGTTATGAAAGTGATATTTAAGGAAATGGAAGTGATGTCCTTTTATTGGTGACTGGGGGTGCAGTGCATGTGTGCGAACTGACCGTTCGAATCAAGCATCACTAACCTCCACCGAGCCGCTAACCTGAAGTGTTTTCCCCCAAACCATTTTTTCGATGGGGCCAATTGTGAGGCGCTTTTAACCGGAGAGGAGTCAGCGCAAAGAAGCGACGAGAATGAAGTGCGCGTGCCGTGGCGAGAAGTAGATTGCGTAGAAGGAAGCCAAATAGTGGTGGCACGAGAGCGGGAAGAACTAGGTGCGGGGACCGACATGACGGACGACAACGTTCCGGAAACCTCCGCTCCGAGCCGCATCTTCCCCGTTGACGTCGAGATTTCTCTCAGCCGAAACCGGACACAGAGCACCCGGGTGATTCAGACGTGTAGTTCATCGGCCCCAGCACCAGCATCTAAAAGGGCACCGAGCCTAGCGCATTTACAAAACTTAGGGATGCCCTCGACTCCAACATGTGAGAGCCAGAACTATTTTGGAGGACGAACTTTGTCTATGCAGAACATTTATTTTTTGAGTAGGTTAGTTTAACGTTCATTTACTATTTTCTTAAATATTTGTCTCGTGAATAGAGCATGTCCTTGTACGACGTCACCTGTCCCGCTTTTTTTCCGCCAGTTGAGGCTTTACCTCTTCATTCACGAAAACAACCAGCATCACAAGCGGTCTTTTTTAAACTCTAGTATGGGAATTCAGTATGGAATAGTGCACCTAAATTAAATTTGCACTGAGGTTTTACTAACAAACTTTAGCCATGAACTCCATAAAATCCTCAAGGGTAAGACCGTTGAAAACTTCTATGAGATCGTCGACGACGCACAGTGTCACGTGTTCCACACAGACACATCAGACGCATACCAACTGGCCCCAATCTTTGACGTTTTCTCCAGACCTACCACCAATTAACAAAGGCTCCTGCAGTTAGTGCATGAATTTTATGATTGCTCTTCTGAAGCTGCAAGTGTTAGACATAAAGCGCTGACTAAGCAACGCATCGTTAGCCGCGAAAAACAAATGCCTATTCATCAAACTCATTTGCGTGTTTCTCCAAAAGAATTATTGCCATACAAAATCCGGTGCACCAAATGGTCTAGAGCAATTGTTATTCAACAATCTCAAACCCGCTGGTTATCACCTATGGCCCTTGTGAGGAAGATAGTTGGTACTCTACGTTTCTTCATTGAAAACCCAGAGCGAAGTCATGCCATAGAAAATGGTGTGTACCCGCTCTAGTAAATTGACGACTCTCTGCACAGAGGGCACAATGCCCGGTACATTCCCTGTACTCTCCCTTTTGAGTGGTGTGCAGTCTTGGCAACGTTTCAAAGGATGATGGACACAGTTTCACCGACTGAAAATTGCGAACGTGGTTAGTCTACCTCGATTACGCTGTTGTCTTCTCCGAAACATTTCATGCACATATAAAGACTGATGTTTTTGTTGGTACTTTGTTCCGTTCGACTCACCGTGAAGCCTAAGAAATTGCGCTTTCCGTATCAGGAGCTGCGTATTTTGGGCTGTGCAGTTAGGCGTCAAGGAGTCCAAACTAATCCTGACAAAATTGCAGCTCTCGGTCACTTGCCTGTGCCTGCAGAGAAGAAGTCCATGCGGCGCTTCTTCGGCGTGTTGTTACTATAGAGGATTTAAACCGGCCTTTTCACATTCTGCTCCCCCTCACTCCCATAACGCGAAATAACTAAAGTTTTGTCTAGGTCGAAAACCAGCAAGCGGGTTCCGATGAGCTGAAGCGACGCTTGCAAGGTTCAAATGAGCTTGCGGATTTCGAAGAAAAGGCCGACACGATGATCCACACAGCCGCATGCGACACTGGACTCGAGGCAATTTTTCCACAATGCTAGATAGTGCTGAAAATTGTATGTTTGGCAAGGACCCATTACAGCCTTGGTCCATCTACTCCGTATTAAAAGGAATGATTAGCTGTTGTATGGCCTTTAATAAAGCTCCGCCCTGATCTGCATGAACGCCCATTTCACATCACAGGCCAGCACCACTCGCTGTGCTGGTTAATTGTGAAGAATTAATCAGTATGTATTGCAAGGTGGAGCTTATGGCTCCAAGATTTGGACAGTACCGTTGCATACACCTCAGAGGCTACATTTTGATACTGACGGTCTTTCTTGTGCATCAATTACTTGTGCAACCCTAACTACGAGGACGATGCGATGTCTGTATGAGGCATAGACGTCGAAAGAAAGCCATAATTACAGCGACAACACCAGAAACCGGATTATTAGGAATGACGCATTAGTCGTAGCATAAGGTTTCGTAAGAATATTGTCGTTTTTGTTACGCGGTAGGGCTCTCTGCAACCGGAACTTTGCCTCTAGCGGCCAGCGGTACCTGCTGATACGGCATAGATGCCTCCGCGACGAAATGCTACTGAGCTGCCATGATGAGACAACTGCTGTTCACCTTGCCCATGCCCGCACTCTACCCAGAGTCAAACGGAAACCTTACTGCCCAAAGCTGTCAGTGGCTGTTTGTACTACATAGAGGTGTGTCACGACTGCCAGTGTTGAGACGTACCCCCACCCATCCCCGCGATTTGCCACAATCCCTTCAGATTCTGGCACCGCAATTCGTGAAGGTCGTCATAGATCGTTTTAGTTATTTACGATTTCGTCGCTTGAAAACTGCTGGAATATTCTCGCACCGGACTACCTCCCCCGCAATGCAAAGACGATCGCTCGGCCTCGTGGGATTGCTTTTGAGGTAATCCACAGTTTTCACGAGAATATCATCATTCGATATGGTGCTCCATTCATCGTTATCACGGATTGGCAAACAGCATTCATAACCCAAATTGTCGCAACGGTTATAAATCTCAGCGCCACTGCTCCAATGAAAACAACACTATACCATCCGCAAAAAAAATAAACTTAACAAGCGGATGAAGAAATCATTCCCGGATATGCTGTTGATCAATCAATCAATCAATCAATCGATCAATCAATCAATAAATCAATCACTCAATCAATCAATCAATCAATCAATCAATCAATCAATCCTTTCTTCGAAGAAACCAAAATACATAGTGTGCTACAGGGAGAGAGACTAAAGGCTAAAACGCCTGACGAGGACTCTGTCCCTCTGCAGAACAACAACGTTGCGTGTACATTTTACGCAAAAGGTATAGAAAATTCGGGTATCTGTACAGAGCAAAGTTTGCACGAAAAAGAGAAAAAAAAATCAAAAGCTACTTGTCTAGTAAAAAACATTAGGAGAATAACTACATCCAAAATATATACGAGCAAGTTCACAACATAATATAAAGTAGCTGATACAACCGATATCAAAAAATAAAAAATTAAATTATAATAATAATACAAAAAACGCTTACAACTGATCAAATTGTTACACCAATAGTACATGCATTTCTCATGACACAGTGAATAACTATACACGTGTGTATAATATTTCGCTAAGCACGGTAACGCCATTCACAAAAATAAAGAAAGCAAGAAAAACAAACCAGAAAATTTCAGCTAGATTGCGTAAACAAAAAACGGCAGGCAGTATCAATTGGTATAGTGGACACCGAGTGACGGCAATAAATTCTTAATGTTCTGTTTAAACGCACTTACCGAACCCGTGAAATCTATTTTACCATTTAATTTATTAAGTATAAAAATTGTTTTATATCCAGTTTTGTGTTTGCCATAATTTGTCCTGGTTTTCGGCATTTTCCTCTTTTTTTTGTCGTATTGAATAACCTGAATCGTGATCTATGCCTGGCCTGCAAAGGTTATTTTGTTGTATGTACTGAAGCAGCTTAAAATAGTATTGCTCGTCTGGTTTAATATATCGTGTTTAAAAAACAGGGGAGAAGTCGGCAGACTCTGGTAGTTTCCGGGATAGTTTTCAATACATCTAAGCGCTTTCTTCTGTAGCGAGCGAGCGAAGCAACTTTATTGAAAATGCCTGCAGAACGATTAGCCCTCCCATGTAAGGAAGGCGTCACCGTGACGCGGCCATGACGTCTTCCCGGCTGTTGGCGCCTCTACTCCGGCCGCGGCCTCACTACTCCCTTTGGTCGACTGCGCCTGCCCCTGTTTTGGGGTGGCAGCCTCCCTCCGGTTTCGCTCGGTCGTTGCCTTTCGAGGGCCACCGAGATCTGCTGGACGGCCTGGGCTTGGACTTCTTGATCGTAGCAACGCATTGCGGCCTCGAGAAGCGGTGGGATCGTTGTCATCGTTGTAGCTTGCTGCGGGTTCTTGGCACAGTCCCAAAGGATGTGAGCCGCAGTGGCTCTCTCCTTTCGGCACACACAGCAAAGGTCACTTACATAAACACTCGGACATATGTGCTTCAGCAGAACCGGGGTGAGTAACGACCCTGTCTGTAGTTGTCGATATATTACTGCTTCCTCACGGGTCAAGCCCGGATGAGGTGGTGGCATAGTCCTTCTATCTAGTCTGTACCACTTCACGATTTCATTGTAAGAGGTCATCCTGTCCTTGGTTTCCCACCACCACGTCGGGTCGACCGCAGTAGCAGCGGCACGGTTGGTTAGTCCTCGCGCCGCCGCGTTCGCCGTCTCGTTGTGGTTTTCGTTGCCGCGATCCGAGACATCACAGCCCATGTGCGCCGGAAACCACTTAATCACAACACACCTACTTTCACTCGCGAGATCGACCGCACGCAACACACGTGCGGCTTCACCACACACTCTTCCTCTGGCGTAGTTTTTCACTGCCGTCCTAGAATCACAGAGCACAGTCGTGCACTCGGGGTCGGCGATGGCTAGGGCAATGGCCACTTCTTCTGCTCGATGCGCCGCTCGAGTCCGCACACTCGCCGCCGTCCGTGTAGCACCGGTCGCTGCCCCTACAACTGCTGCGGCGAATGCTCTTCTGCCGTCTGGATACTCTGCCGCATCCACAAACACAGCACCCCTGTCTTTGGCATGGAGATCGATGAGCGCCTTGGCCCTCGCCGCCCGCCGCTCCTTGTGGAACTCGGGGTTCATATTTCTTGGCACAGGACATACCCGCAACCGTCTGTTAATTGCTTCTGGTACATGCACGTCTGTATTCTCGGGTCCCCCTTCCTTTGGCTCCAGGCCTAGGTCACGCAGCACTTGCCTGCCCGTTCTTGTTTCCGATAGCCGCACGAGCTGGGCGGTCCTCTGCGCCTCGGCGATTTCTTCCAAGGTGTTATGCACTCCCAGGGCCAGGAACTTTTCGGTGCTTGTGCAGTCGAGAAGTCCGAGTGCTGCCTTGTACGCTTTGCGTATGAGGGCGTTGATCTTAGTACGCTCGCATTGCCTCCAGTTGTGGAAAGCAGCAACGTACGTAATGTGACTTATAGCGAAGGATTGCACTAGTCGGGTGAGGCTTTCTTCCTTCATGCCTGCTTTTCTGTTTGACACCCTCTTTATGAGCCGAATTGCCGTGGTGACTTTGGCCGCGAGAGGGTTCACCGTCTCGCCGTTCACTCGTTTGCGTTCAATCAGCATACCCAGCACTCGGATCTTCTCTACCTCCGGGATAGTCTGACCGCCGCTCGTCCTGATCTTGATTTTCTCTTGCTCTCTCACAGGATCGTTGCCTTTCGCCTTCCTAGCTGCCCCTTTCGGTGGAATCACCAACAGCTCGGACTTGCTTGGAGAGCAGACGAGCCCGGACCCGTCCAGCTGGTCCCCGGGCTTCTGTAGCACAATTATTTTACTATAATTGCTGGACGTTGTTGTTCCCCAGACTAATAATCTATAACAGAGCTTGGAATATTACAAAGACCGGTAAAGAATTTTTTTTAGCCAAAGCGAAATGAATGCTGTTAACTTGTACAGGATACCAACAGTTCGAGCCAATTCTATCCATAAGAGTTCAACGTGTACTTTCCATGATAATTCCTCGTGATACCAAACGCCAAGGAACTTTTGCACTCTAACCCTTTCAAGAAGCTGTTTATTGAACATAACTTTAAAAGTGGTGCATAACGGTTTATTTATAGGGCGAAGTATGATGTACGTAGTTTTTATGGCATTCAATTGTTATTTTTCAGCCTGTTTGACAGGCGTCGCATGTAATCGTTAACTCTGCTTTCAAGTGACGCAAGATTATTAAACGTAAAAAAATATTAGTGTCATCTGCATACATTATGAGTTGTGGTGAATGGGATATCAAAACAATATCATTTATATATGCAAGGAAGAGGAACGGTCCTAAAATCGAGCCCTGTGGGACACCCTGTTTCAACATTAATTTTGAAGACATTGTTCCATCAACATTCACAGTTTTGTAACGGTGTGGCAAATAGCACTTATTAAGATCATGGGCAATTCCACGTACACCATAAATGAACAACTTATGAAGCAGCAGGTCATACTGTATAGACTCAAAGGCTTTCTTAATGTCTAAGAACAGCCCAAGCGTGTATTTTCGATTTTTATTTTAGCTAATATTGCGTCCTTCATAAAAAGTAACGCCGGCTCAGTCTAACGCCCTTTCCGAAAACCGTATTGGCTGTCTGTTATTATACCGTGTATATCAAAGAAAGAAGCAAGTCTGTCCAAAGTAACACCCTCAAACATTTTAGATAGCGTTGTTAGCACGGAGATAGGGCGGTAACTTGATGGGTTTTCTGGATCACCGCTCTTGAATATGGGAGTGACTTTTGCATCTTTTAACTTTTTTGGGAAGACAGCAGTGCTCGAGGTAAGGTTCATTATATATGCTAGAACTTCGGAGATAAACGGTGCAATTGACTTTATCTCGGACGGCCCGATGTCATCAATTCCTGCTGTGACGTTTAGTTTAAGCTTTCGTATTAGAAATTCTACCTCCATAGAATCAGTAGGCCTTAAAAAATTGACTTGGAAATACATGTGGGAGGTGTCGTAGTTTCAGCATCATCGCAATCATTCCAGATGTCATATAAACCTGCGTTCACAAAATGCGCATTCCTAGCATAAGCTACGGCCTCCCGACATATGCTCCTACCGTCTAGTGTAATTGTGGTCAATTTGCGATATGTTTTCGTTTTCCCGGGAAGCCTGTTGACCTCGTCCCACACCTTTCTGTGGTTTCCCTGTATATCTGCAAACTTATTGTGGAAATATTGTTCCTTCGCTTTCTTAAGATCGGGTGTCAGCATATTTCGGCATTTTTTATATTTTGTAAAGGATTCACCACTTGTGTTTTTAAGATACTCATGATATAATTTGTTCTTTGTTTTTTTCTGGCCTATAGGATTGAGCTCTTCCACGATTTGCGAGATTTCTTTGTTTGATTGGAGGTACATTTTTCTAGGGGAAAAGCAGCGCAGTGACAATCCTTTTATATGCCCTCAAAACATCGTAGGCGTTCTCGGTGTCACATTGCAGGTAAACAGGGTTCCAGTCCACCGATTCAATCGAGCGAAGGAATATTCCTAGAGCATCGTTAGTAATTTTTCGCCGAAAATAAACCCGTTCGTCATTTACGTGTTTGTTTGTAGGAAAGGAAGGTAGTAGAAAAACGTTTGGTAAATGGTCGCTCAGGTCGCATGATAGCACACCACTGCGACATTCGTATGGACGCATGTTCGTCGCGCATGTGTCTAGTAAAGTAGCACTGTGCGTAGTTAATCGTGTGGGCACATGGATAAGCTTTGCAGCATCATAAGTACATAATGGAGCATTCAGTTCATTCGCATAGTTATCACTACAACACAGATCAATATTAATGTCACCCAAGGCAACATACGAATGCTTTTCACATATTGAAGAGGAAAAGAACATCTAGAAAAATTTTAAAAAGTTTCGTTTTCGCCCTTGCGGGGGTCGATATAATAGTAGCACTATCAGTTTCGATAGCCGAACAGCCAAACATTACACATCTGCCGAGATAAAGGAAAAATCACGTAATACTTCAGAAGTCAGTCCTTCATTGAAATAAACGGCTAGGCCACCGCCTCTTTTCGTTTTGCGACATAAGTGCTCGGAATGATAGCCATTCAAACGCGGCGCATTATCAGGGTTTGTAACCCAAGTCTGAAAAGGCGAGGATGTCGTAGCGCTCAATAAAGGATTCCAGAAAGAGGGTACGTTCATCCATTTTGTTTTTTATACTTCTGATGTTCACATGAATGACTGAAAATGAAGTTCCAGGACTACAGAATTCACAATTAAATTTTTCTGTGCTGTAGTAGTTACCACTAACGTTCGAAGTCGTCGCCATTTTTTTTCCCCTTTTTCCCGTTTTTTTCCCTTTACGCGATTTTGTCCAGGTCAGCATGGGTCGAAATTTGGGCAGTTTTTGCTTTTTCGTCTTTGCGTGTTATCACTTTGCTAGAAGCCGTCCAAACGAATTTCCATCCAACTTCTTTTTTCTTTTTGATCGCCGCAAAAAGCAAAGCCTTAGTTGCCTGAGTCAGGTGCTCGTTTACATAGATTGCATCTTTCGCTTAAATGCCCAAACAGAGGTGTCTACTCTGCTCTTCCGGCATTTTGTCAATAGGCTGTCTCGCTTGCTGCAGTAAACAAACCGTACAATAATATTTTGTGCATCCGAGTTCTTTGTGGGCACCTATTGACACGTGTCGATGTCCGTGCTATCAACTTTGATGCCAACGCTCTTGCCTATATGCTGGATGACGGTGAGAGGGTCATTTTCAGTTGGCACGCCTTTGATCTCAAGATTATTAAGGCGTTGGTATCGTTATAGGTCCTCGCAGTTGTTCGCCAGTCTCTCATTCTCAGCTTTTACATCTCTGTTAAGTGCAATGCACTTCTTAGGCGACCCTGAACCTGCGTCCACCGGCGATGTCCCCGCACGTGGAGATGGGCGCGCTGCCTGGCCGCTAACATGGCACATACCCACGTGGGAGATTGGCCAAGAATCGGGCGTGAGAAGGGCTAATGCACCTGCTTAAAGGAGTACTGACACGAAATTTCAAAGCTGAGATCCGCTCTAGCAATCAAGTACAACGACAACACAAATAGGTGTCTGTGAATAAATGCATCTTTCTTTCTTTGTAGTTGTGTGTGTGTGTGATCTCTCTTTCGCGAACATTACCGAACCGCGCAAATTCAACTTGTGCATTCGCACTTTCACATTCTTCCCCTCGGGGAAATGCGGGGAATTTTTTTTTGCTTGACAAGTTTATTCATTTCTTGTGTCAGTTTTTTTATTTCTTCAGTTGCCGTCTTTACGCCATTGCAGACGTCAGTGCAGAACGAAATAGACTTTTTGAGTTCATCAAATTGTGGCCTTAGATCACGTGTGAACTTGTCAAACGCTGATACTAGCTCACGCATGTCCTTCGTGTTTGTAACATCTTTTTCAGGAACCTTGCTACTGGCTCCCCTTGTGGCGTCTTTACCCATCCAAAAACTGACAACACCGCAGTGAGTTCGTCAGCAGTGCAATCAAATACGACCAGTGGGGTACACAACTTGATACTAGAGGGAGAGAGAGATAACGACTTTATTGAAGTGTCCTGCGGGGGGGAGGTGGGCGCTAGCCACTCAGGGCCTGCCCCCTCCTTGACGTTTCCTAAGTCGTCCCCGAGACGACGCCTTGTGGGCGTCTACGAGGTCGACGCGCGGAGGGTCGTCGGGAGTTATCCCTCAGACCTCCCGTCGGCGGTTCCCTACGCTTCTGCCCTGCAAGAGCAGCCTCGAGCCGCTGGACTTGAACATAGTGGTCGAAGTGGTCGCAGTTGAACATAGTGGTCGCAAGAGTCCATAACACTTGTAATATCGCCCGGCAAACGTGTTGAGGCGGTTGCCTCCACTGGATTTCCTTCACAATCCCATAGTAGGTGGACCAAGGTCGCGTTCGTTTTCGCGCACACACTTCACAGC
The DNA here is from genome assembly GCF_048455015.1 of Haemaphysalis longicornis. Lineage (NCBI taxonomy): Eukaryota > Metazoa > Arthropoda > Arachnida > Ixodida > Ixodidae > Haemaphysalis > Haemaphysalis longicornis. The sequence goes on from NW_027526245.1 coordinate 4,600,238, forward strand.
ACACTTTCGTACACTTCTGGACACACATATTGCGCCAGCACCGGAGTTATCACAGAGTTTGCCTGTAATTGTCTATACAGCACTGCTTCAGCCCTGGTGAGCTTGGGGTGTGGGGGCGGCCGAAGCTGTCTGCCGAGGCGGTACCACTGTAGTATTTCGGCGTGAGTCACGAGGGGTTCCTGGTCTGCGTCCAGCTGCCTTTCCGCGTGAGAGATGCGGGGGGGGGGCGCCGCGCGGCTGGTAAGTGCGCGCGCGGCGGCGTTCGCTGTCTCGTTGCGGTTAGGGTGGCCGCTGCCGTCGGTGCTAGCATTCATGTGCGCCGTACACCAACGGACGTGGGTACCCGGCACCGATTCACTGTTCACTGCACAACACTGCACTACGCGCACTGCACTTGTACACACATTGTCCTTGGCGATGTTCGCGATGGCCGAGCGCGATTCGCTCAGTATTGTGGTACATTGCGGGTTCGTTAGCGTGAGTGCGATCGCCACTTCTTCCGCCTGCTGAGCAGACGGTATGCGAACACTACACGCACTGTACACTTTTCCGGTGGTGCCTCTCACCGCCACTGTTGCGTAGGTGTCTGGGCTGCCGGGGTATTTGGGTGCATCCATGCAGATGGCGCCCGTGTTATTTACATGCGTCTCGGTGAGGGCTCGGGCCCTGGCCTCTCGGCGTCCTGGGTTGTAGTAGGGATGGACGTTGCGGGGCAATGGGAGTATCTTGAGGCGTTGTAACGTTTCCAGAGAGAGACCCCTTGCCTTGTGTGTTTCCGTCTTCTTTCGTCCGAGGCCCAGCCGTTCGAGGATTCGTCTGCCTGTACGTGTGGTCGAAGGCGTTCAAGCTGGGCCATTCTTTGGGCGTCGCTAATCTCCTCCAGGGTGTTGTGGAGACCCAGCTCCAGTAGCCGGTCGGTGCTGGTGCTGTTCAGTAGTCCCAGAGCAGCCTTGTATGTCTTTCGTATTGCTGTGTTGATTCTGTCGCTCTCGTGCTTCTTCCACTGGTGGAAGGCCCCTACGTAGGCCACGTGACTCATGGCGAAGGATTGTATCAGTCGCGAGAGGCTGGCCTCCTTCATCCCGTGATGCCTTGTTCTTATTTGTTTGATAAGGCGGGTGGCAATTCCCAATTTTCTGGTGATGCGGTTCACCATGGTTCCGTTTCTCCGGCTCGCTTCGACTGTCATGCCGAGGACGCGAAGGGTTGGCAGTTTGGGATGACAGTTCCGTCTCTCGTGCGTATCGTGATTTTCGTAGACCATCATTGTACCGAGGCGATCGCACGTGCTTCACATCGGCTCCGCAAATTATGCTAATTTTCGGCGGACCAGCCTGCCCCAGTGAGTCCAAATCTTTACACATGTGTTAGGCTTTGTTTACGGAACCTGCTGATACAACATTTCGGTGAGTCTCAGCATTTTTTGAGGATTTACGCGACTTTGCTGTTCTACAGCGGCGCCGGCTTGCTAAGCCTACCTTAGGCCTAGCTCGAGCTCGGCACCCGGCCACGCCGGCGGCGGCAGCTAGGCCTAATACCGACCAACCCCCTCACCACCAACGCATCGGACGAGATGGCTACCGCTATGGAAACGAATTCTGAACAAGAAGAGGCTACACCACAAATACAGCTCGACCGTTCTTCCGGTCGAACAGCCGTCGTCGTGCGGTGAGAGGACTCCTCGCCAGAAGACAACGCGGGCTGGGCTATCCAAAGGCGATGACCGCAACCGCAGCGGCGAGACAGTCTACAGACCTCAGCCTCCAGTGAGTTTGCCAACAAGGCACCCAATCTACACCTACCCGGGCGCACTATGCCAGACAAGTTACTACAACTCTAACGAAGGCTGCACTCATGCCGAGCAACATCCCGCGCAGCGAGTACAAGATCATTATTCGACCACGAGGCGGCCTACATACAGGTCGAGTAAAGGCGACAGAACTCATGGCCGCCGTAATGGCGGCAACGGGAATCGCGAGAGAAGAGGCCATGCGAGACACCATATGTCCAAACGTAGCGCAGAATATAATCGTAATGAGCACTCCTGACGAGTGGCGAGCGGTGCAATATGCCCAACTCCGCACCCTTACAGTCGGTGACCAAGTGCACAAAGTATACGCTTACCACGCAGCGCCGGACGACATGGCAAAGAGAGTGATTCGGAATATCTCCTCCGAGGACTCCCCCGAGGATCTTAGGGCAAACATCGTCAATGAATACAACCCAACGGCGGTCGACACGCACAGAATTGGCAATTCGACCGCGGTGATTGTACTATTTCAAGGCACCAAAGTGCCTTCGACAGTCAAGTACGGCGCAGTGCTGGTCAGGTGTAGCCTTTACAGGCAACACCATGAGGTATTTACAATGTGCGGCAAATCGGGCATCGCAAGGACGTGCGTCCGCAGCCGCACGCGAGAGTGTACTTCGCGTGCGGGAAGGCAAACCCGGGCGAGCGCCACGAAAATGAGTGCAAACCACACTGTAAACTGTGCGGAGGGCCCCACCCTACCGGCACAGCGGGCTGTGTTAACGAATTTAATACGCCCTATTTGGTGAAGAAGCGGCAATGGAACCGCAGGAACGCCACGTCGCCACAGAGGGAGAAGATTCCTAGAAAGGACGATCACAGCTTCCTGCCACTCAGCCCCCAGCAACAACGCGGGCGCAACCGCAGCCTCGAGCGACAACAGCGCTCCGCGAGCCGCTCCGCCAGCCGCGGCACGCGTGGAAGGAGCCGAAACAGGAGAGGAGGGGCTACGTCACAGTCGTGTGAGCTTGTGGCGTGGGCTGAAGTCGTCAGAGCACCCTCTGCTCGCGCTAGATCCAAGACGCCTCAGAAGCGCCGGGAACAGTAAACACAGCGGCCCAAAACAATGAAAGATCTACGAGAGGAAATCGCAGCCCTCAAGGCGGAGACCACAAGACGCAGCCAACGACTCGACGAAGCCATAAGACTCTCGGGCAACCAGCAAACACAACGAGAACGGTCACCGCAGCAAACACCGGCCCAACCACAGTGGGAGCAAGGACGGGTTGCGCTTCCCCCGTCGCTTACGCCACGACAACAACCGACGAAGCAAACACCGGCAAGCTCACAACTAACGACGCAGGCGCCACAGCCCAGAGATAGGACCGTAAGCCCACCCCCCTCCGAGACCGCCAGCCCACCACCACCACCCTCCGAGACTACCATGGAGGACCAAAAAAAAGGAATCCCCACGAACGAGAGATGAAGAGCAGGAATCGCGAACTCAAGGGAGTATTAGTGCTGCCGTCCGGCTACGACGCTGCACCGAAAGAATAGACCCACTAGAGAAGAGGGTCGACGGACTCGAGCATCGCTCGGTTCGCGGCAGTAGAGCGCCGACTCGAGGCGTTACAAGAATTTATAGAAAGCTTGGCCGCGACGAGCCGTGGCAGAAGATCGCACCCAAACGGCTCAACCAAAGACATTGCTATGGCCCGAGCACCAATAACAAGCCCGGGCCTGAAGATCTGGCACTGGAACGCCAACGGGTTCCAGTGCAGAAAAGCAGTGCTACAACAACATCTGCGAGGCCTCGAAAAGCCTCCGGATGTCATAATGATCCAGGAAACCCACACCGAAAGTGCACCGACCCTCCCGGGTTACCGAACGCACGCGATCCCTCAGAGCGCGAGGGACTGCGGTAAGAGAACTGCGCCAGGGGTATGCACCTTCATAAAGAAAGGACTTACTTTCATCAAGGACGAGAACTTACTCGGACGCAGCACCATCGAACAATGTGTGACCGAGGTGATACCAAGCCAGAAGAAGAAGGAATCCTCCCTCCTCATCAACATTTACTGTAACCCAGCGCACAGGCACCAAACGTTCAAGACTCTCCGGCACTTAGCACTACGCAAAACGCCACACGACACTATCGCAATTTGCGGGGACTTCAACGCACCGCACAAAGAGTTCGGCTATAACCGCACCCCAGTCAAAAGAAGGGACCTACTGGACGAGGCGGCCGACGCCGGCTTCACCCTCTACACAGATCCAGCGGACCCCACCCGAATAGAAACTTCTGTCACACGAGACACAAGCCCGGATCTGGCGTTTGTCCGAACGGCAACGGCCAGGAGGGGTGTCAACTGGAGGAACACGGGGTACAACTTGGGCAGCGACCACTTCATCGTCGAATTGGACCTGCAGCCTCCGCCCAAGTTACCAACGAACATCGACGCAAGCACAAGCTCACCGACTGGGCTCGTTTGAGATCGGAGTTTCTGGAGCCGCAGCTAGAGATCGAGGACATCGAGAAATGGTCGGCAGCCATACTGCAGGCAACCTCGGACGCGACCACAAAAGTGGAAATGGATGAGAACGTGCAGCAAGTCGACAGTCGCCTGGCCTATTAGATAGAGGCCAGACACTCCCTACAGCGGCGATGGAGACGACAGCGCCACAACCGCACACTACGCAAAAAAAGTGGCGGAGCTCGGACGAGCTATCGAAAAACACAGCCGCGAGCTCTGCTCCCAGCAATGGCATGCCGCTTGTAGTGAGGCAGACGGACAACTCCACAAGGGACGGACCTGGATGCTGCTCCACCATCTCCTCGATGAAACGAAGACCAGAGGGTACCAACAACACAGACTGGCACAAACAAGGCACGCCACCACCAAGGAACTATGGCAGGAGGAGACGTGCAAACGGATAAACGCACGTTATCTACCGAGTACCCCAAGTGAAAGCCCTGGCGATTAACAGGGAACGCAAAACCCAGCCCTCAATCACGACATCGAAGAAGGGGAGGTACGGGCAGCGCTACAGAGCCTCAAATGCAAATCCGCGGCTGGCCCGGACCGAGTAACTAACAAGGCTCTGCGGAACCTCAGCGATGGGCCCGTCACGGCTCTCACGGGGTACTTCAACCGCTGTTGGCACGCAGGGGCAATACCACGATAATGGAAAACAGCCAAAACAATCCTCATCCCTAGCCCGGTAAACCGCCCACCACCGAGAACCTCCGCCCGATATCCCTCACGTCGTGTGTAGGCAAAGTCCTCGAACACGTACTCAACAACTGATGGCAGCGTTACCTCAAAGGCAAAGGCCTCTACCCCGACACCATGTTGGGGTTCCGGGAACGGCTCAGCACCCAGGACGCTATGATCTTGTTACAACAAGATATACTCGACACATCCATCCTCAACCACGACAACAAAGCGGTGCTGGGCCTTGACCTGCAGAGGACCTTTGACAAGGTGCGCCACTCCGCCATACTGGCGCAGGCCTCGCGACTGGGCATGGGGGAGAGAACGTACAACTACATACGAGACTTCTTGTCGCAGAGAACCGTGTAAATCCAGGCAGGGGATGAACAGCGGCCGGTGAAAGAACTGGGCAGCGTGGGAACCCCCCAAGGTTCGGTGATATCGCCGCTGCTTTTCAACCTTGTGATGATTGGTGTGGCCGAGCGGCTCTCGTAGATCCCGCAGGTACGATACACCATCTACGCAGACGAGATTACCCTGTGGGTTCCTGGGGGCACCGATCGCCACATTGAAACAACACTACAAACTGCAGTATATGTCATTGAAAACCACCTGGCGAACACCGGCCTGAGATGCTCCCCGCAGAAATCTGAACTGCTCAACATCCCACCACCAGGCAGGTACCGCAAGAACTTGATACTAAATTACTCACCTGAAAATGTGACAAGCGTGGTTAGGTTGGCGTCCCTTGTGGAGTGCCGCCGAACTGAGGAGTGCGTGCTTTTCGCTGCATTTTATATTGCCGCAGGCCAAGGAGCGCAGTCGTCGCCGTCACGTGTTGAAGCGCACGTCGTTGATTCCGCTGAAAGGTGACGACCGAAGTAGCCGCCACCGACCGTGCATCAGAGATTGCGACGATCCGCGTCCCTTCTCCTGCCCAATCAGGATGCGCAGGAAACCGATGCTCGACATGGGTACGGACGCTGCTCGAAGAAGCCCTGCACGCGACACTTCCTTGGAAGCTCGTGTGGCTCGCTGGTGGCCGTCAGTAATCCACGGCGACGTCTTCACGGTCAGTCACGTCGAGGCAGGCTTCTGCCGGCTGACATGCAAGGCCGGCCTCCCCTGAGGGAGTAACGCCTGAAACACGCCTTTAGCACTACAACGCTTCAGCTGCCAGAGCCGCGGTTGACGCTGCACTCCTGCCTACGTGCGAATCTACGTACGTACGTACGTAGAGGTTGTGCCGAAGTCTCGAGGCTGCATTTTGATTTTTTGGGGGGAGTGCCCACAAACAGCACTAGGCCTTCTTGTTTGAGGCGCTAGAAGAACAGGGTGTCCACAGACGAAACAATGAAGTAAGAATACTGGATGCGAAACGCAGATAATCGCGAAGTACAGTGTCACAGCACCAACTAGCACGCGCGCGCACACGCATGCGCGCACGCACGCACGCACGCACTACCACCCACCCACCCACACACACACACACATACATACACACACAGGCGTGCACACACACACACACACACACACACACGCGCGCACGCGCGCACACACACACATGGGCGCACATGCACAAACGCACACATGCACGCAAAAACACACATACGCACACACACTCAAGCGCACATACACCGACACGCATAAATAAACAAGATATGAATAATTTGTTAAGGTTCATTAGCATGCACGAAGACAGGCTTCGTAAAAATGCAGGCATCTGCAAACACTCTCGTTTAAACAGCCAAATGGTCGCGTAGTAATATAGAATGCTGATATCGCGAAAAATATGTAAAACACATTGATATGCATACACAACAGATACTCCTGCAGGAAAACACTCACACACACATACGAACAAAAACGAGAACTCGGAATCCCTTATATACCGTAATGAGAGGGCATACGGGCTTAAAATACTGGCATTTTTAGGAGCAGGCTTGCAAGACTTTTTTTATTGCGTCGTTTTGCAACAGAGCATAAGTATCAAGGAAACAATGGACAAAACAGGACAGAAGTAGGACACATCAGGAAAGAAAGAAAAAGTCATGCGGGGCAATAAACATAATTATACAGTCCAGTTTCCGATATAAATTCCAAGAGTTTCTTGTAAAGGGGGCCTTGCGTGTACTGATGAATATTAAGAGGGTGGCCTTGGGCGATGTCGTGTGGCCCCCATGTGCCGAGATCGAGCTGATTGGAGCCCTGGACACGTCCCTAGGAAGTGTTCCAATGTCGCCTCAGCAACAGGGGCAGGGCAGTAGGGGCAGGTCGCGGAGGGATTCGCTAGACTTGAAGTCCGGTTCCCCGCACAGCAGGAGTTAGTGCGACGCCCAGGCTGGTTATCCGAAGCACGACCTCTTCGTGGCGGGTTAAGACGCCAGGCAAGTGAGACCCACGCAGATGGAGAAGGGCACGCGTGAAGCGCTGGACAATATCGTTTTTGATTAGTAGGGTGTCCTATAGTGACCACTGCAGATACGGGAGTGGGTGCAGCACTTCCTGCGGATAAGCTGCCGAGTCAGCGAGAGCATGCCTTGTCCTACTCCGCTGGGTCCAGAGGACGTGAACAGGGCATGGGAAGGATTGCAGTATCTTGAGCAACTCAGATGTGACACCCAGTGTGCTGTTAACGCGCAGGAGCTCTCGAGCAGCCTGGGTGGAATCCGCGTATAATACCAACTCACCTTGAAGGTGGAAGCGCTCGCACAACCGGGACAAAAGGTAGAAAACAGATACGACACTGCGCTAACTCGTCACTATTTGTTTATTGAAAGAAAAACTATATACTTCAATATCTCACGTGGTGCGTAATTCTGGCCCAAGGTAAAACCATTAAGGTCACTTTTTTCACATGGGTTACATACCGGTGTACACGCGACAATTAAATGGCACAGGAATAAATCAGCAACACCATAACATATCAAGAACCCCTACGATCGCAACACGTTGCACAGAAAAACATTCTTTGTCTGTTATAAAAATTGACGGGGCGCTATCACATCCATCTCCAGACCTTTTAAATGTGATGTGCTTCTATCAGCTCTCCAGTGGTATTATCTCGATGCCGAGACCACAGTGTGGTCTCGGGCGAACACCCATGAATGGTACAGTATTCCGATAGTAGGAAGCCTTGCTTTGATTTTTCACCGTTTTTTGTTATTGCAGACGCATCGTCCTTGCAGAAACATCGTCCTTGCATTGTTCTTGCAGAAACATCGTCCAGTTTGTATTTCATACATGCGGCCACACGTCGTCGGTATCAAATACACAACACACGTTGCACGCCACAAAAAGGCGAAAGTATGGTCCATTTGGCATGCTTGTTTTTTGAGGGCTTCTCAGTGGGAGATGACATTGTCTATTTTGCCGCAGAACTTCGGCAGTTTGTTTGGGGCCGAAAAAACCACGTCCACATCATACCCGTTAGCAACATTTTTTAACCCGTGCGACATTTTGTGCATACACAGAATGACGACAGTTTGTTTTACACATATTTTATTTTTCTCGTTCTCCTGAATCTAATTTCGCGCCTTTTATTACATCAAGGAATATCTTACGAATTACCTTCAAGATGAACAGCTACCAACTAGCCCAATTGTCCGTTCTACTATAATACTAAGCACGGTGGTGGCTCAGCGCAGAGCTCAGAAGTTAAAGCACTAAGGTCATTACGAATGGCAAGCATCTCCGCCAACACAGAAGGAAGAAGCGCCTCCGTGAAATACGTGGTTGTCTGGTTGGGGAGTGATATAGTGGGGAAGACAAGGCTTGTATGAAGAATGCGGTCGACTACCCCTGCGTCCACACGCTCTTGTAGGCCTTCTGGGGAGTCAGGAGGGCGTGGTGTGTTGGCCTCGTTCACTTGAAGATGAACGCTTTTTATGCACCCTAGAGGCCGGTGGTCCGTACCTGTGGTTGCTGCCAGGGAGGTGGTACCACTGAGCCAGGTAGCAGAGGCGAAGCACTATAATAGTAGTGTGCAAGTGCTGCCGCGGCGGGAATTTATTGAATTTTTAAACAATGTGCCAATCGACGCTGGTGTCGAATTTCACCCAGCGTGTTCAGCTGCGCCTGGACATGAAGTGTCGGCATATAGGTCATGTGAGGGAGTCCGGTGATAAGTCGCATTGCTTCTCTATTTGCAGTTTCTAAGTGATCCCAGTCGCGCTAGGTGAAGTGTGGAAACTGGGCTTGGTGAGTGTGTCGAGAGTGGGAGATGGCACGCACTAGCGTACGCATAACTCGAGAGCAGGCACCCTCTGACTTCTTGCCGATTCCGCGGAACAAGTGCAGCGTACTGGTGGTCTTTTGTCGAGTGGAGCAGACCCACGAGGATGCCGATCCAGCTGCAGTGATCTCGACCCCAGGATACGCATATGATCGCTTGGGGCACGTGGTTCACCATTTAAAACAGGGGTACGGGGTCTGCGACAGCCGTTGTTGACCTTTACGATTTGCGATAAACATGTAAGCAGTTTTTGATGGAGACAGCTTCAGGCCAACAAGTGAACACCATTGTGAGGTAATGATCACGGCAGCCTGTAGCCCTGCTTGTTTATTTTACAATTTGTCATGCACTGACCACACAGTGATCATAGGCGAGGAAAAACGTGTCCGGTTTGCTATCCAGCAGCCAAGCCAAGGATAATAGGGCCACGTTGAACAGCACAGGACACAATATGGAGCCCTGAGGCACGCGTCGCTCGGAAACAAAGTGCCCCACGCGTTCCTTGCTTATGCGTATAGAGAACCAGCGGTTGTGAACGAAGGAATTCACAAAGTGGCATAGTTCTGGTGGAAAGCACACCGCCTTCTACCAGTATACCGATTATAGCAGTGTGGCTCACGTTATTATACGCTTTTCAACGTCCGTGGCCAACATCGTGCGGGCGCTAACTGACCTGCCACCGAGAATCACCATAAGTAAAAGATGATCCAGGCCATCTTCTGTTACCAGGTGTGGACGAAACCCAATCTGAGCTGGGTGGTTCCATGCATATCATCCTAACCACCAGGAAAGACGCGTGGCGAGCATTCGTTAAAGCAGCTTGCAAAGTGTGGATGTCAGTGCGATAGTACGGAGGTTAGCCAACCGGTTTGGGTGTTTCCCAGGTTTCGGAATAGGTACGACATCGGCGTGTTTGCAAGTGAGCCGAATGTCGTGAGACGCCCACATAGTGTTCAGCCAGTCGAGGAACCACTGCATACCAGGACTGTCTATGTTCCTAAACACTTTCTACGTCACACCGTCTGGGCCCGGCCCTCTGCGCCGTTTAGCCTTGTCAATAGCTGTAAGGAACTCAGCCATAGTGAATGGAGCCTGTATCCCGTCAAGGTCTTCCTGGATTGGGCGCGACCCAGCCCTCTGGTGGAACGATAGGCAAGGTGCCAAATGCTGGAGGATCTTGGTTGTACTTCGGAACGAACTGCTTGGTCACGTGTGGCGCCAATTGGCTCGGCGTACGCCCAGAGGAAAGGCAAGCTGTTGCTGCCGGATCTTGGGGGCGGCCACCACGCTCCATACGACGAAACGTGCGCAACACGAACGCACTAATAGAAGATGGGCATACTGAGGTAAACCAGTCCAACCACCGTTGACGGGATAAGGATTTTTCATGACGGCGCGCGGCTGCACTTAGGAGGTGCAACAAAGGTCGGAAAACCGGATTTGTGGGCTGTTTACCGGCAGCCAGTTCTTCTCTGCGTCGAGCTGCCCCAAGGTTGAGAAGATGTAGGTCCGATGCAGGTCGGTTCTCTTCAACCCATGAAGTGCACGTGGCATCCCGAAGAGCGTATTAGCGCACGCAGTGTCTTGTTCAGGTGACGAGCCTGAAAAATGCATATGGCCGGGCCGAAAAGACCAGTAGCAATCGACCACGCCTGACTTGTACGGGACGAATTGCAAGATACCACAGTAATATCTGATGCGAGCTGAAGGAGAGTCCGGGCCCTTAAGGGTTACTGGGCTTGTTCGGCCGCGACCCTTGTATTGGTCTTTTGCAAGATGTGAAATGTGCATACGAGCGTAGCCGCGGGGGTTTCTGGCGACTCGTCCTGGTCTACGCCAAAAACAACATACCTGCGAAGGTCGGAGCCCGAAATCAGCTACGCTTGAACCACCACTGCCATACCGGAAGACAGAAGATCTCTTCGAGCATCAAAGACGGTCAACCACTGCTAGCGAACGCACCAACACGGAGCTGGTGTTAGTGGGACAGTGAATGCTGAAACCTTTCAATCCACTGGTTTAGAGGCAGGAATCCAGATAGGCTTGAAGGACCTTGTTGGGTAGAGTCGTGACCTTAAAGCACTCCCCTGGTTTAATCGCCACTTGCTACAGCGGCGGTACTCCGGATGCCACCAGGAGCACTTCAGATGCACTGCCGTTTACGCACAAATGTGTGCCTAATCGACGTAGCAGGGACTCCTAGTGGTTGTTCACCTGCTCGTCTCCTAGAGCCGCTCGGACCACCATTACCCGTGACGGTAGTTGGTTGTTCCTCCATCGGATCCGGTGCAGCAGGATGTCGAACGGCAGTCGTTTCAGTCTCCACGCGGTCGCGTTCTCGCGTCGCGTCCAAGCAGAGCGAACCTAGCACTGGTGTTCTATAGCAACCGCTAACATTGCCAGGAAAACGCCCAAGGATACACACAAATCATCCCTACACACGCATTGTACATGGCACACAGGGGAGAGCATGTCTGTGGCCTTATACATCAAAGCACACGTGAGGACGGGGCTCCCAACGCCGTTACCCGACCATAGCTCACCAATTTCGGGCTGCCAAATTTGTTGTGGGTACAGTTTAACAGAAAACATAAATTGCGGTTTCTGTGTCCAAATGGTAATTCTTCCAGGTAAAGCCCCTCTACGACGTAATTTTAAGCGTATTTTTGATGCTGCGGCGAATAGTGTTAAATACATCTGAGCTCGAAGTTCAGGCTCCAGAATACGTATAACAATAAAGAGAAGCCTTCGCGACATTCCCCAAACACTCAACGGCGGACTTTGTTTCCCAAACAGGCAGCTGTTGCTTCCTCGCCACTGACGATGTAGTTGAACCCGCGCCCACTCTCACATTTTTGCCTATTTAATCATTTTGCGATGCAGCATACGTGGCGTTTTCCTAAGGTTTCTTCCTTAAAATGGGAGCATAATTGACAAAAGGGCACCTACATCCCGTTTGACCGCAGTCGTGCGTCCTTGTTTCACCCAATACAAATGCTCAATGTTTAAAGATCATACGTTACAGTAAGCAATTTTTTTTCGAGTAACCCAGTTCAAGAGAGATGTATTTTTGCCAACACACAAGTAATGCTGAAACGCGTTGGTTTTCATGTAGTGAATATTTTTATTGGACCTGTATGCAAATTGATTACGAATCTCTTCATCGTTCCTGTAGTCGTATCTTTTGCCATTTTGAGATACCACTTAAAAATGCTCGTTCTAAAAGTTTCATCCTAGAATTACGAATTTATTAGGCAGTGCACAAGTAGTAGCACTCCTTTTTGTGAGAACATATACGCACAGAACAGAAATGGCTTCAAGGTTCATAAAAGTAAAGGAGAAACGGTGGTTTGCGGACTAATGCTTACTAAGTACGTACAATCCCGGCATAAGATTTCCTGGCCGATCGCCACTTCAAGCATGCCAAAAAAGATTTTTGCTGCTTCCTGAGCAGTTTTATGGAGAGTTTCCCATTCATATCGCGACTGTAATGGGGTGGGGAACAGTCGCCTACGTTGTTAGATTGATGTTTAGAGCCATTTGACAAAGCTGCGTCCTGATTGCTTAGTGACCGGCGACAATATGCCTTGAACTGTGACTTCAATATTTTCTATTGTGTGCGACTGTTAACACGTTACTTGAATATTTTTTGGATGATCCGTAATTTTTGCAGCCTGCCTTACAAATATGAATAGCATTTCCTGCTTTCATTATTTTTATTTGCATACGCGAAATTACTGGGGCAACGTTTATTTAGTTTATGGTGGTGGTGGTGGTGATTTATTAGGAATGGAGGGAAGAAAAATTATTGGGGATATTGTTGAACGCAGCCGGGATATCACTCTTATATAACCCAGTACAGATAAGGGGAGCGGCTGTTTCAAAAGATAGGATAAAAGGGAAGAAAGAGGTGAGAGGGAGGAGAGTGGAGGATAGTCCCGTTCGTATCGTCTGTTGCGGAATTATGGAAGACGAGAAGGGCGACCGGCTACTGTCATCGCGATGAGGGGCGAAGAGGGAGATGCGTCCCGTTCCATAATATTTCTGGTGCCGAAAACCGGGAACGACGTACCAGCAGACTTCACGGCGCAGCGCCGTCAAGGTAGTGCGTGACCTCAGGTACGTCGGATCTTCTCATTTCGGAGACCTCACCATTGAACGGTGCCTGCCATGGCTGCATGCTGGACACAGAACCCCCACCTAGAACCCGGAGATGAACCCCACCCATCGGACAGTCCAGACCCTTGCTTCGCTGCGCTCTCTGGTTTAGATGACAGGCAGGTCGTGGACCAACTTATAAGTTCTCGGGTCATCCTCCGGGTGGACATAACGGAACTAGCCAACATCACTATTCGGGTCTTGGAATCGTCACCATCGAATATAAGTATGCTCATCGATTTGCACCGTATGGCAGAACAAAAACAAGACGAACTTCGAAAGCTGGACCGTCATATCCAGATCCTCCTCGACTTTGACAGTTTTGTAGCAGACATAGAAGAAGGCGAAGAGTATTCATACGCGATAAGTCGCACGAAGATTTCGTTAAAGGAATGAATTTCTCAGGCAAGGTTGAGCACGTCGTTCACCACGACGAATACTTTGTCACCACCACAACCAACGCAGGATCCTGTCAGAGGGGGCACCTCCCTGAAAAGGGACGCCGCCATTGTAGCACTCCCATTCGCAACAAGGGCTTCTTCCGAAAACGCGAGTTCGTCGTGCTCAGCGGAAGACAACACGGAGCAGCACAGCGCCCCTACATTTGCAACGTCGTCGGTGAACAAGAACGCAGGATGTAGCAGCAAGATCAACTTCGACCAAGCAGCCGGCGCCGTAGCATTTCGCCGAAGCGATGACGATACCATCTTAGACTCGGGTGCGCCCGCGGCCCAACCCAAAAGGCCATCGCGCACGCGCAAAACTCAGGTGAAGCCAACGGATGACAGGTGTCTCGCTTGCAACGAGATGACATTCACCCATGTGCGCGCGTTACGAAACGAGTGGCTCGGCAGTACGTCTCTGAAGAAGCGAATTCAAGCACGTGAAACACAAGCGTCCGCTCGGCCTCCTAAAAACAGAAAACAGAAAATTATATTGCGACGATACAGATGCAAGTGTTTAAAACTCAGCCAGTACGCAGAAAGGAAGGTCGAAGGCGAAGAGGACTAGAAAAGGGTACCACTGACCAGGAGGTTCAGGCTGCGTTCCGAACACGATTTGTCCATGCTCACTCCAGGACTAACTTTACTTCATCATTTATAATACAGCCTGCCCCAAGCAAAAATTGGGGCCCCGTTCTACCCAAGAAGGCATCCAGAAGAAGGCATCGAGCCTCGAAGCATCGATGGAGGGTAAAGCAGGCGCGATTTGCCACCTGTCGTCTTCAAACGAATCACACTGGACCACCCATCTATGGCAGAACCTATACTAACCTTTCTGAACTTACCCACCAGTGTCACCGTCGGGGGTGGGAGTATGTTGCGGAATTATGGAAGGCGAGGAGGGCGACCACCTACTATCATCGCGATGAGGAGCTAGAAGAGAAATAAGCTAATAAACCTCCGTCCGGCTCAGCCATGGTCTCGCGTCTGTGCCCCGTTCCATAACATCGTCCATGGCTTGACGGCTATAAACCCTGTGCTGCTCCTGTCACGGCCAGGAAGTTCAGTAGTTGTTGAAAGTCCTCCCGTTGGATGGCGTCCGGTTCCCTGGGAAACAGGAAGTCTTCCCGCTAGTGGCTTGGGGCACCACGTCATTGGAGTGTGACTCGCAGTTCCTCCCTCGCAGTGTCATGCTGGCGGCAAGAGCAAAGTAAGTGCTTGAGCGTCTCAGACTGTGGGCAATCGAAGCCGTTTGGGAACGCCCAGAAGCCGTGTTGGTTCGAGCAGACTCCCACATTTCAGCAATTAAGCCTCAGGTGAAGCAGGAGCGACCGGGCGTCTCTGCTGATGCGTCCAGGCGGGACCCTTGGCGTGTGCCAACTGACAACTCGGGCATCTGGATGCATGGTCTCCACCACTCGGCCCAGGACTGTCCTTTTACCGTCGAATGACACCGCATCCGGCGAAGCTGGGAACCTTGTCCGGCGAGCAGCACACTTGACCAGAGCGTCTGCAACCTCGCTGCCCATGATGCCCACGTGCCGTAGCAGCCAGGGAAGTCGCAGTTGACACTCCTGTGCCTTCACCGCATGAACCTTCGTCGGGAGCGACATCTCTACGTATCCGCTGAGGCTGCCTGGTTGATGTGAAGTGCGGAGATGGAGGAGTGCAGACCAGCAGTCAGTCAGGAGGACGGCCCCTCAGACCTGGCTCCCCTGCTCTAGTAGAGAATCCGCAGCGAAGTGGAATGCATCCAGCTCTGCGAGGGTGGATGATGCTGGGAAGGGCAGGCTGCACTCCTGGCTGGTTCCCAGTTCCAGGGCCGTGCACGCCGCTCCGGCTCTGTACGTCTACTGTTGCGTGGAGACAACCGAGTGCACCTGCAGAAGTCCTACAGTGCCGTCCATGCCGGAAGGCGGCCCCCTCTTGGTGGATGGTGAGTGGTGAGTTGTGGGCTTGACCCCTTTCTACGAACCCCCGGCAATGTGTTCGCGATGCATAGAGCCTGCCCCATGCCTGCGGGTGGTGTCTCCAGGCGGGACCGCTGTGGCACTGCGGTGTGGCTCTCGTAGGTACTGAGCACCATGCCCATCCGAGAGTTGGACCGGATTCGGTAGCCTTGGAGGAGTGCTGCGCCGTCCGCTGTGCTGTGCAGACGGTGGATGTGGTGGACCTCCACCTGCATGGCCCGCATCTGGATAGGCCATGAGCCTGCCTCTGTGGACGTCCCGCCACCGGAGATGTGCTCGGAAGGCCCAGGCAAAGCCGGATTAGGTTATGGTATTATCCTGTCATAGTAACTTGCTCTTTCTCCTATGTCCTTACAATATAGATGCTGCTGCAACCACAATGATGTTCCTTTTTGCCTCAGTCGCCAAAATGGGTCTATCGAAAAGAACGGGTACACTTCACAAGCTGCCGTGTAAATGGCAAACACAATGAGAAGAGCCATGAAGGGAGCCGAAGCTCTTTTCTTGAGATGAGCAGGTACGCGAACCTATTGCAGCATTAATTTTTTAATGAAGCTTAGGCAGTAATGGTTTTTGTCTTCATGATCGAATTTATAATAAAGACCATAGATAATGCCTCTGACTAGTGCGCCCAAGGTCTAGCGTTATTTCACCAGTGGTGTGACCACTTTCACCAAATAAACTTTTCAAGTAATTTGCTGATTTTGGCTAAGGTGCGGGATAGGTGTAAACCGCAAAATAAATATTCTGGGTGAGTGCGCGTAATATTTTGCTTCTGCTTGTATACGAGGATGACGTACCATAGTTACTACCATAATGCTCATTATATAAAACAAAGCTCCCTCACAAGTTTTAAGAGCCATTAATGCGAGAGGCAAGCGGTTTTTTTTAGATCGACCATACCTTCCGATTTTACTCTCAGTGCTGACTATACCTTGCGCTATGTGAACCCGGACACCGACTCCCCGTATACAATATTATGCTTTGTTCCCGAAGAGAGGTCTCGTGGAGTGTAGCCGAAACGTAGCCGAAAGGAGCTTCGAACGTCGCATTGCTTTAGGACATAAAATTATCGTCGCATATAATATAAAAATGCGCACACTATGTCCCTTAAACATGCAGGCATAGGCTATGCAATTTTATGTGTAATATAAAGGGTGTTCCAGCTATCACGCACCGAGGTTTAAGAAAAGAGAATTGGGGTTACTCGAAGGGAGAAACCCTAGTGCGTTATGTTTCTAGAAGTGTGGAGGAGTGGCCAGTAATTTTTTTGTTAATGAAATTTAATTATTCACACTGTTTTACCATCTAACTCGAAAAGTACTGCATAAATCATTAAAATGTCAAGGAGGCATTTATTTGTTCACGTGAGAGAAACCTAATTAGGCGTTTTCAGCGATAAATTAACTGTGTACTCGTTTTTTTAGATTAACAAAGCCCACGAATTGTAAATAAACAATTTAACAGCGCTCCTGCTCCTATCGTAAAGCAGGGCCCTCGACCAGGCTTCCTCTTAGTGAGCCAGAATGAAACAAAAAGCAGAAACCGCGACCGAGTTCTTGCCTGATATGCCATACGCGCCCAGGGTAACTTGCTTTTGCTGCTCCTTCCGTTCCATTATAAAGGTGATGAATTTTCTGTTGAGGACTGTGATTGGCAAAACAGTTGCTTTTCAATCCGTTTATATCAGAGCGCTTCTTTCTGATGCAGATGGGAGCGTGTTCACGTGGTATTTCTCATATTTCGCGGGATTTATTCATCAGTCAGAATAAATCAGTACATAGTTAGTTCGGCGCTGAAAATACTCCAGTTTGATGCCTCTCGTGGGTGCCTAGAAGTGCCTCAGAGATACATTAATGACGCGGACAATACCTCTCGAGTGCGATAATTCATTGCAATAAATAATTATTTAGTTATCATTTACGGAAAAAACTGCCTACTACTCCACCGTTCTTGTTTTGCTATTGCTACGCACAAGCCTAGCGTGTTTGTTATTGCTAAGCATAAGCCTAGCAGCATAAACAACCACGAGTTACCTAACCTACGCCGAACCTTAAAGGAAGACTCGTTTCGCTTTGTGCCTCTGTCAGAAAAAAATCGCGCCAATCCACCCCGTGAATGTGGTTGGAAAGCAAAGCTGTAAACGGCACCCATAACGATTACCCGTGCGAGGTCAGTTAAATTCACTCACATCGCTCTACAAATAGTAAAACCAGAGAGAAGTGAAATGCACTTAACCACACAGTTTATTACTTTAAAGAGATATTCTTGGCAAGGTTAAATCAATGCATGATGCATGAACGGTGTTTGGTTAAGTTGTATTGGTGTAGCACAAGAGTGAAAACGTTTTTAATAGAAATTAAGTTCCAACCCAGTGTTAGACGATCTGACTTTTCCGTCTCTGCGCCGCGGACGGAGGCGACGAGAGTTGCAGCAGAGAAAGAGAAGGAGGAGGAGGAGGAGGAGGAGGAGAGGGAGGAGGAGGAGGAGGTGGGGAAGAAATACTTCAGTTCAGCTTTCTGAACGGCCCAGAGTGCAGTCCTGGGGAGTGATTCGTTCTTCTGTGGGGCCCGTATGCAGTCCGCGCGGCCGGTGTTCTGTCCACCCGCTGAAGCTGGGTAGGTAGAGAGGGCCTGGAGAGCAGCATCTCCCATTGCTTTTGTTGGGTAGTTGACGGAAAGAGAGGAGGGTGCTCAGGGCTAAAGTCGCACACTCCGATTACGGGGCGGAGTGTTCCTACTTCTGAGCAAAATTTACATTCAGTGTCGTAGCGATTCGGATGCGTTAAGTGAAGACGCGTTGGCTGTGGGAAGGAGCCCGGATTGTATGAGCCAACCGGTAGTTTGTTGTTCTCAGGACAGGTCAGTTAAGGCGAAGGTACGGTCTGTCTAAGAAGGCGATAATGCTGGGTTATCTCCCTGAACGTGACAAGCGGGTGACTGTCCTCGTGCAGCTCCATAGCACGAGAGGTAAAAGCGCAGGCTTGTTGGGTGGGCGTATTTGTTGCCCTCCATTGAAGCGTGAGCGGGTGTCCAGAAGAGCTGAATGGAACCGTTTGGGGAGTGGTTTTTTAGCACGCGCAGTGCAGGTGAGGACACCCAACCAGACTGGTGATTCCAGTAGGCTTGCTGAGAATCGGTGACTACGCTCCGAACCCCTTGTTGAGTGAGAGCCAGGGTGATGGCTGCGTCTTCTGCTGCCGTCATTTCTTGGGTCCTAAGTGATGTACACGCAAGGAGGTTAGCTCTGGAGGTAGCCACGATGATG
This sequence comes from Haemaphysalis longicornis, assembly GCF_048455015.1. Taxonomy (NCBI): domain Eukaryota; kingdom Metazoa; phylum Arthropoda; class Arachnida; order Ixodida; family Ixodidae; genus Haemaphysalis; species Haemaphysalis longicornis. Next base: position 4,619,275 of record NW_027526245.1, read on the forward strand.
GCGTATTGGTGCCCTCGATGTGTGGAGGCGTCTGTGTAGATAACTGCAGGATCTCCACTGAGGGTGGTGTTTAGCGCTTGAGCCCGTGCCTTTCAGTGACCCTCTTTATATGTGGGATTCATATTTCTAAGCAAAGGGAGGATCTTTAGTTTTAGTAACCAAGAGCCTGGGAGTACGTCAAGCGCAGTGACATTCTGGGCTGCCCAGCCAATCTGGTGAAGCATGCGGTTACCCATCGCAGTTTTGAGTCAGACCTTCTGGTTAGAAAGATGGCCTTCTATCAGCTCTTCCACCGTATCGTGGAGCCCCGTGCTAAGAAGCCTCTGTGTGGACGCACTCATGAGAAGACCAATGGCCTGCTCAACCGCCTTTCTGATCATTGTATAAAGCATCTGTATGTCTTCCTTGTTGAGAAGAAGACAGGGGGTTGACGTAAGTGACTCTCGAGAAGACAAAATCTTGAATTAATCGAAAGGTACCGGATTCCGTTAGGCCTCGCTTCTTGGTGCCAATTTGCCTGATCATGTGTATGATTTGATTAATGCTGCTTTTGAGGCGCTGAAAGGAGACGTCACTCTTGGTGTTAGCCTCGAGATGTAGGCCCAGGATCTTGATGCTTGGGCTTAGAGTGATGGCCTGGCCATCAAAAAGTATTTAAATGTATTCCTTGATTTGGCGTGAGGGCGGACGGCAAGGAGCTGTGATTTTTTACGTGAACACTGGAGGCCGCAGGCTTTAGCACATTGGCGTACTAGAATTGAGATGCCATGCATTGGTGTGAGCTTTCGTTAATTTTTCTAACTCTTAGCACACGAGCAAGGCGCGCACATGGCCGCTAGACGAGCGTGAGTGGTCGCGTGACGCTTTCACGTGGCATTCAGCGAGAACGCAGGGGGTAAACCCGTAGATGTGCTTGGTGGGTACACCTCCTGTCTTCCCATTCTTCGCGTGGGCTCGTAGCTAAACCGGTAAGACAACGGGCTCTCGGTTTGTTAGTCTGTTAGTTCCAGGTTCGATTCGCGGCGGTGGCAGTAAATTCTTTTATTTGTTCGCTGGAGTTTTCTGGTGACACCAACGGTCGCGAAAGAACCCTTGGGGGGTAGAGGTAAAAAGCTTTGCTTTAAAACAAAAATAAAAAGATGGGGGTAAATGAGGTGTCGTTATGATCAACGAAAAAAGGGCTATCCCGGTGCACCGCGGTTCTCAGTACAGTGAAGGAAGTTTGCCTTTCCATCACACTGGGCCGTGGTCCTGGTCAACGTTTGCTCGGGCTTGTACGAAAATGGTTGACATACATTCAGATATGTGGCAAATATGAGTACAGAAAAAGTTGGCAGAGTTCTACAAAGGGAAGTATCTATTAGGTTTTCGAGAAGAAAATGAAAAAACAGCCGCAGGGAGTAGCGTTATAGGCCTGTAAAGCCGTATTTTGAGACATAAAGGCAGAAATAAACTGTCAAATATCACTGTAACATGACAGCACTCACATACATTCATTAAAATGCTCAAGTACTTCATTTTCGAGTATGCGATAGGATGTACAGTGGGGTCCTCTATTAAAGGGAACCGCAAGCGCCTAAATGCGGCGCTCCGTGAAGCGCCGTCGTCGAGAGGTGGCGAGAATCGGAGACAGCCGGCACATGCGCACTGACCGCATAAGGCGGCAGAAGCCGCTGTGTCATCTGCTACGCCGCTGCGCTGCGCCGCTCAGCTTGCAATAGCTGAGCGATTTCGCACTCGAAGGATCTCGAATTATGTGAGCGGCGCAGCGGAGAGCCGTAGCATACGATAGAGTGGCTTCTGCCGCCTCACGCGGTCAGTGCGCAGGCTCCGGCTGTCTTCGATTCTCGCAGCTTCTCGGCGCCGGCGCTTCGCGGATAGCCGCATCCAAGCGCTGGCCGTTTCCCTTTAACAGTGGACGCCGCTGTACAAAATAAAGAAACGTTCGTTGGAGGTTTGAGTCACTTTAGAATAATACTGGGGAGAGCTTGTGATTTTGAAATTATGTTTAAACGAAATACCGCAAACAAATCAGTTTGATGCCTGGTAGCAATGCACCTGAGAGCGTAGTTTCAGAAAAGGATCCATCTGCCGTAATTTGTACGTACTTTACGTAACAATATATATTAGCTCTTGCTACAAAACTTCTAGCTACTTGTGCAATGTGGATATAGTATAAGGAACATCACATGGCTCATTAAACCTCTGAAGGAGACTTTTCGGTTTGGTTATTTTTTGGGTACATACGTTCTCTCAACTTGGACGGTAATTTTGGGAACACTGAGCCCCTTCAAATATTTGGAGGAGAAATTGGACACCATACCGACTGAACAGCGCATACTGGTGTAGAAGAACAGCAATTCTATGGTTAAAAACGACTTTTGGTTGTTAAAAATGTTTCGTGCTGATTAAGGCGCCGATTCAGATGGAATGAGACAGATTTCAGCCGGCCACTACTACCTTCACACTGATGGTGTGCGTCTAGTGTGCACTCCGAGCAGGTTAATCACATGAGTACTTTTTGTGGGAAAGAACACATCTACGAAAAACCTAGTAGAACTTTAAAGTTTGTTTTCTTTACGGTTTCAGCTTAGCGAACAAATAAATGCGTATATTGGTCGCTAAAGCAGAGGGGGACTCGTAGGGCTACCGTTATCGCATTTCTGAGTCACAAAAAGCGAGGCGTGAGGACTCAAAGTCTACCGGAACGGGAGAAGAAACTGAGGGTAGGCGGTACGTATTTCCTCAGCAGATACGGCTGCCAAGACCTGTATATGGAGAAGTCGTCGACCGCACATTCCCGTCTACAAAGGCAATTGGCAAACACTTTCGAACATTTATCTGTACAGGAAAATAACAAGATCAAAACCACATGTGCTTTCCTATTGCTTGTTCCTTATGAGGGGCCTGGCTTTGTTTTACGGAGAGATTAAAAAGTTACGGTAGTTTCAGAAAATTTCATTGATAACGCCTCATTTTTTCGGACTGAGGCAGTGCCACCGCAGCTTATTAGGGGTCGAGTAAGATGGTACTATAAACAATATAAACAATACAACACTTTGACCGATCGTGTGTGCCGTTGATGCTAAGTCTTACTTTCGGTCACACCAATGCAAAAATATAGGAGATACGATGGCAACCTGATGTGCGTTTCTGCGCATGGAGGGTACTCCACTGTTTCTCTTCGCATTGCCCGTGTTAACGGAAGAACGACCGAAGCGAGACCTTGGCCATGGCTGCCCTTAGCGGGGATCATCACTTTACTCGCACGGGTGCTTTCATGATGATTATGATAAGTGGCGCATACCCAGCGGAAGATTTAACATCCTCCCGCGCCCGAGATGATCGATGGGTGAACAATAAATCCGCCATCCAACATTTTATTTTTTCAGTCCACAAGGTCAACCTTTGTGACGCGGTCGGGGAATGCTATCCACACTTTCGTTTCCACCGGTGCTTGCGCCGTCGTGCAGACCTCACGACCGCCAAGGGCCGCCAAGGTAATTCGGACGACAACCAGACTGTGTGTGCAGCTGCCTCAGAAGGTTGCAGTTCTCTTGCCGTGCAGTTCTTGTGGCGTAGTCGAAGTCGTACAAGTCCAAAAATGTGGGTGAAATAGCCACTGTGGTGCAGGAAATCTAGTAGTGTTCTCCTGCCGGCCTTGTGCTTGCCTTCTGTTTGTTTTCCCACTTCTGACGAGGTCGTTTTCTCGCTTCTTGCAAGCTCGATGTATGGTTCGGAAGGTACTCCACCATGCCTTGCTGCCTCCTCGCACGCGGCAGACGTGACTGGATAGGGTTTCTCGCCTTTCCCAACTTCGCTGAGATGGAGTAACTCATATTCGTGGCTGGGTACAACCTTTACCAACATTTTGTCGACTAGAGCTGGTCGTCTTTTCATTACTTCCGGTAGGCGTTCGCTCTTCACTATGTCTGAAACGAAGATACATTCGATTTCACACGGTGGTAGTTCTGCCTTCTCTTTAAGGTCCTTGGCATATCCACGGTTTTGGTCGTCTGCTTGGAAGGAAGCAACTCCAACTGCGTCGTCTTGGCCTGCGGCAGGCATATTCTCGTGTTCTCCACGTTCGTCTTCCGTTGGGACGCTCGACGCTGTCTCGTAGCTGGCTCCCACTTGCATGCCTTCGCGCTCATCCTCATCTTTGGCATTTTGAAATGCTGAATCGTGCGGTACAACGACGGCTTGATCCTGTACGGAGACTTGAGAGACGTTTCCAGAAAAATTAGTCTTGATTGTCTTCTCTCGTTCTGTTTGGGCCCAGAAGCTCCTTTCGTCACACGTCGCGTTGGGCGGAACTGGATTTGCTTGCATCGCCGATCTAGAGCCGTTGTAGTCCAATGAACGTCCTGGTCTCATGCCATCAGAAGTAGACATTGCAGACAGCGTGGTAGACGTGAACATCGTCGTATCCAGCTTCTGCACGTTGTCAGTATCGGGAACGTCAAGGTGGCTGTGGACCGTCGCGATCAACTTCGGCAGAACTACTCGCGAGGTCGACGTACGCGAACCCACGTGGGAAGGGTCGTCTGGATAGGGTGAGGTGTCCTTGCCGGTACATATAATGCCGGGTGCCCGCAGGTCGCTCAAGGTCGACTGCAACCGACTAAGGGCCCCGCATATCCTTTCCTGATATTGCATTACGTCGTAAAAATCATGTTCGAAATCGTCTCCTTCGAGAAGCTCACTTATCGCCTCGTTCACCTTGTTAAGTTCAGTGTCCTTCTTTTCCAGCTCGTTTATAGCCAGCTGCAAGTCCAACGCAGACGGTGAGGGAACTTGTCGGAGCTCATTCGCTGCCTTTAGCAGCCTTGTAACAGCAGCGCGCAGAACCTTCCTCAACGAACGCAGGGCGTCCAGGTCATCACCAGCTTCGTACTCGGGGGACGTATAGTTGCTCCCAAGCGTGGTACCCTGGACGTGACGGTGCGTATCTGCGTCCCGTTGGAGGTTCCGGTCGGTCGTAGGTGGGCGGACAGGGCCAGCCATGGCGACCTCCGGCTGAGGGCGGGGCAACGGCGGTCAACAGTAGCCAAATCACGGGGTTCTACGAACGTCAAGCCGGAGGGGACGTCGCATGGTCTCCTTCGCCGCACGTGTTCATTCTCCCGGGCTTAACAGCACCAAAATGTTAACGGAAGAACGACCGAAGCGAGACCTTGGCCATGGCTGCCCTTAGCGGGGATGATCACTTTACTCGCACGGGTGCTTTCATGATGATTATGATACGTGGCGCATACCCAGCGGGAGATTTAACAGCCCGTATAAAGCTTTAGGTTCTGGTGTCACCCTTTGCGATTTTGTTTGCATTTGTGACGTAACTTAGTTGCTTGTTCTCTCTCCAAATGCTTATACGCGCGCGTATTTACCCGCCGACCTTTCAAACCTGTGTAGACCAAATACAGACCTTTCCTCTAGCTGATCAAAATTCTTGGCAGGGGCGATACTAGAGTGGTCAGGCAGCTCTAACAAGTTTCTTATATTACAGAAGAAGGGAAGCAGTGTGTCTAGCCACATCCGGCTTTGGGGGCCAGAAGGTTCGATTTTTTTTTAAAGTTTACATAATTGAAGCTATGTTTACACTTTGTTGGTGTATGTTTTCTTTTTGCGCAGCCTTCCGGAGTTTACGCATGTCATACCAGACGAAGCTTCAAATAAAGTCATTTTCGAATGGGCGCTTGCCCGTCTTTCTTAAATCCTCGTTTTCTCAGTTGTGCTCAATTTTATTACCATTAGGAAATAACGGGCCATACAATACGCTGCACTGAAGTAACTAATAAATCTATTAAAATCATTCAAGGAATTGAGTGAAGAATTATGTACGACGAAGACGAACCGAAAATTTAACAGAATAATTAGAAAATGAGTGCAACTTCTGGAAACAGTCATTAGGTAATGCCACTTAAAAATGTGGATTTTTCGAGCGGGTTTCTGTTGAACGTGGTATATTCATGTTCCGTTATGCCTGTGTGATTTTGAAATCACATTGAATTGTATTCCTGTAGACGAATGTATTATTGGGGTATCACTTTAGTAATAGTTGCTGTAATATTCCGTTTTTTTTGCAGAGTGTTCAATGGAATAAATATTCGGTGCATTTTTGCGAGTAAGGAAGCACCCTTCTTCGTGTGTTTTTCGTTTAGGTTTGTGTTATGTACTGGGTAATGCTAAGTGCATATCCGCAAAGCAGAAATGTTTGTTCTATTTTATGTAAACCTTAACTGAAGTGTATTGTTTCACCAACTGCATCGTCACTTAAGAAGCACTGCATGCTTAGATTGACCAGAAAATGAATCCTGTACAGAGGACTTGGATAAAAAATACACTAAAGAAGATATTTCATTATGAGTTACTTTTTTTAACAGTGTCCATCTGTTCCGCGTGCCTTAAGTTGGCGTTGCAGAAAAAAATTAGCGCCAATCCAGCCTGTGAATGTGAGTAGAAAGCAAAGCTGTAAACGGTACCCAAAACGATCACCCATGCGACGTCACTTCAGTTCACTCACGTCGCTCTGCAAATGCTCAAACTGGAGAGAAGAGAAATGCACATAACCGCACCCTTTGTTACTTCAAAGAGATATTCTTGGTAAGGTTAAATCGATGCATAACACATAAACGGTGGTTGTTTGAACTGGATTGCTGTAGCACATGAGTGGAAACACTTTTTATATGAAAAAAAAGAAGATCATACCTGGTGTTAGACGGCCTCACTTCTCCGTCTCTACCGCTGCGGACGGAGGCGACGAGATCACCGGCCGAGACGAAGCAGGAGCAGCAGCAGCAGCAGAAGAAGAAGAACAAGAAGAAGAAGAAAAAGAAGGAGCAGGAGGAGGAAGGAAGATGCGGGGAGGAGGGGCAGGAGGACGAAAAGGAGGAAATACTTCTATTCAGTTCTTTGAACGGCCCAGAGTGCGGCCCAGGGAAGCTGTTCCTTCTTCAAAGAGCTGTGATTTTTAAGTGAACACTGCAGGCCACAGGCTTTAGCACATTGGCGTAGTAGAGGTGAGATGCCATGCGTTCGTGTAAGATTCCTTTAATTTTAATAACTCCCGGCACAAGCACAAACGAGCGTAGGGCTTCTACACGTGCCTTGGGCGGAGCGTACAGCACTGCGAGAGGGCGGGCAACACTATTACGCGGCTTTCAGCGAAAATGCAGGGGTAAACCTGTAGGTGTGCTTGGTGAGTGCACCACCTGTCTTCCCCGTCCCCGCGTGGGCTTGTAGCCAAATCGGTAAGACTACGGGCTCTCGATTTGTTACTCTATTAGCTTCAGGTTCAATTCCTCGCGGTGCCAGTGTATTCATTTATTTGTTCGCTGGAGTTTTCTCTTGACACCAACGGTCGCGAAAGGACCCTTGGGGGGTAGAGGTGAAAAGCTTTGCTTTAAAAATACCGAAAATGTGCGGAGCGTGGGAGGGCGCGTGACTCGAGGCAACCGCCGGCAGTCCTCGGTATGCGCAGCGGCTCTAGCAAAAAAAATTCATTGTTGTCGTCAAGCGCTCCTGCGCGTGTACAAAACTCCAGCGCCACTACTGATGATGAGAAGACACCCTGCTTTGGGGAAGGTCACCACGGCCGCTGCATTCTCTAGAAGCCACCATAGATAAAATGGACACATGTCTACGAGTGTGCCAATCCTACCCGAAACGACTTGCAGATCCCGCCACCGCTAACTTGTGTCGATGGCGAAGAACTGGTTCAATTCAACAAAAAAACCTTACTTCTTTCAAAGAAGACAATCACCTCTTTGATGTCTATAGCGACGGTTACATGCACCGAAACTACGCAAATAAACCATGCCATTGCAACTTAGTTATATGTCCGGGAAGGCACACCTACAACAGTTCAGCCATTCAAATCTTGCATGCGAGTAGGAGCTTTCCTGAATATTTTCTTCAAAAGTGGTTATCAAAATACTAACCATTCTTCCCTAAAGAAAGTAGAGAGAAGCGCGAAAGCTCTCCAAATCAGAAACGGCATATAAAGTGCGCCAAAAACATCGATCAAAGTGCCTCCAATCTTGGCTGAAGTGCGTCCAAACTATCAGCAAACCTTCACGGGAAAAATCCCAAGATATGAACCAATCCATGCGACCATTGTTCAAGAACTAAGTACACTCTTCTACAATGATCGACATGTATAGCACTACGTGGCTTATGCGATTAAAGGACGCCGTTGTACTACCGCTTCACGATCAATCAATGTGTGTATTGTGTTATCTAGAATATTTATTTTTCACGGTTTTCGAGCTACTTTTTCACACAATGTAAGTCTGTTTTCACGCATGCGCCGCGTGTTCAGAGATCTTGTCCGCGCTTTTGCGTCGACAAACCTGTCTACTGTGAAAGGCAATATTTATTGAAAAGTACACCATAGGTCCCACGTAAAAAGCTTTCCCTTCATAAATAACGCCTCCAATTATCTTCCAACGCCTCTCAACCTACTGTTTTCTAAGGGTGGACAAAAATAACATAATAAATCTTTATTATATTCTGGTAGAGAACTTTATTTTCATTCTAAAAAATAAAACATACCCACCGAAATTGGTTTTCGCCTTAGTGTGCAAGGGGGAGGCGCTGTTTCGTTTACATAACAATGAGCAGAAACAGCTTCACTGATTTTTGAAGAACACCTTGATATCGTTGAAGAAAAATCTCTAGTTCCATCTTTTAGATAATAGTAACGCGTTCAACTGTCCTAATCCCAGTAATCAATTGAATGGGCTTTCGTAAATGGAAATCGTGTCAGCGTCTTGCTTGTGTGAATATGTATTTTAACGAAAAACAATTCGTTCATTTCAAGTATTACGAATTTTTTCACATCCCTGTCTTTCACAAAAATACCCAAATACGCCTCTTTGTTCTGTTGCTATGTAATATATTTTACGAATTTTTTCACATCCCAGTCTTTCACAAAAATACCCAAATACGCCTATTTGATCTGTTGCTATGTAATATATTGTTCGACAGTAACAACCAAATTGATAATTCTCTTAAACGTAGCTACTCGCGCGCAGATACAGCTCTTTGTTTGAATTCCAAGGAATTGTAAGTCGGTCATACCAGATTTGAAAACGGGTATGAAAAGAAATTACATTTTTGAAGCGAGTTAGCTATCTGTAGGGCCAAGGTGACTATCTCCGGCAGCCGAGTGATGTCGACAAAAGTGATGATTAGTGGCCCTCACTTTGCATCGGGCGTCGATTGTCAGCAACCGACCTACCTGTTTTATTCTACTTACTTGACCTACTCTTATCTAACCGCTTAGATTTGTCTCCCCCATGTCCTCTTACTGCTGTTTTAAACTCTTAGCGCTCCCTCCCCTTTTTTTAAATTCTTATCCGTATGATTACTCCCTATGCGTACCAATCTTCCCCGCCACCTTGCGGCGCCCAGTTGTGGGCTCGGCAGCACGCCAGCTATGGGCAAAAGTCAATTGCAGCGCCTGTTCTTTGCGCAGCTTCTGTTTCTCGCCTCTCCACTCTGAATTCACTGCGAGCTATTTCAAGCTCCTGATACACACGCTGCCTTCCGATACTACCGACCCCGGTCATCCCCGCCACCTGGACGCAGGACATATCGGTTACCCCTGATCGTCGACACAACCCATCTGGCCAATGCCCATCAGCACCGCCACAGGATCATGACTTCGCAGCCCCGTTACCCAGCTGGTCACGTGCCACCGACTCCACACCCACGTCACATCACTCCGATAAAAGGCTCGGCACTATCAACTATGCTCTTCAGTGGGCTCGGCAGCGAGCCTGCGACAGCCAACCGTCATTTGCAACGCCTGTTTTTTGCGCAGCTCCTGTTCCAGGCCTCTCCACTCGGAATTCACTGTGAGCCGTTTTATACTGCTGATACAAACCCTTGCCTCCCGATACTACTGACCCCGGTCATACCAGCCACCCGGACGCCCGACATTTCGGCTACCCTAGATCGCCGGATTGCCGAAACAGCACGTCTGGCCAGTGCCCATCAGCACCCCCAGAGGACCATCACTTCACTGCCGGGTTTCTTCCTCGTTCACGTGCAACTGACTCCACGACCAGTCATATCACCACGATAAGCATCTCTGCGCTATCAGTGTGTAGCACTGATAGCGCTACAGTGGGCTCGAAAGTGGGCTCGAAAGTACGGCAGCGATGGACAACAGTCATTTGCGACGTCTATTCTTTGCGCAGGTAAAACATTGTTTCTTATTATTTGTTAAACGCCCTTCTTACGCCCCCTTTCTAGTGGTGCCGAGCCTAGGCTGTGTTGTTGATATTGTATATTGATGCTCCGCTGTCACCTTGAAACTACTACTGTTATGTGGCGATGTGGAGTAAAACTCAGGGTCTACCACACGCTAGTCCTCAAAAGCAGTTTTTTGTGACATTATGTCTACATTAAACGTCATACGCTGTTCCGAGGGAACAATACTGAACGAAATGAAATCCATTCGCACTGCGCTCTGACAACATTAAAAAACCTTCGACAACATCATCTCCACGTTAACAAAAATGAGAGAGCGACTGCTGTACACTTGCCTCACTAAAACCCAGGTTGACGACATTGAGACACTCGCCGCAAGCAACGTCAATTTAATTGATACTCTAAGCTGCAGGTTTGAGTTTTGAAGAACAAGTTGGCCACTCTAAGCTTCCGTTGTTGGTTTCGACGACGATTAGAAGAAAACATGGTCAAAAATCCGAGCAATTGGTACAGAAGCAATGTAGTGAAACGCTTCAACTATTCCTCGATCCAAGAAGTGTGGAGCGGGCACAAATATTACGTCGGTTCCAACGAAACAAAAAACACCCTAATTTCGTGCGTTTCGAACACTACAAATATAAAGAAAACGTCCTCTCGAACGACAAATGGTTGAAGGATTCAGGACACAGAATTGGCCAGGACTGCTAACCTAACACCCGCTTTGCGCAAAAACGGTTGAGCGAAATAGGCAAGACCCCGTCCAAACCCTACAAACTCCACCATGACAAATTGTAGATTCACAAAAGAACGTACGCCTTCGATCGCCGTGCTCAAAAAGTATTTCGCCGACCAGAATACCCACCAGTTGGCTAATGTTCATAAGAAAATATCATCGGTAAATATTTATCGCTAATATACACTAAAATCCGGAGCATTCCGCCTAAGCGCGTAGTTCTTCGTTTCCTGATCGATACCACTGAATCCGACCTAATCGTACTTACAGAAACATGGCTTAAGCCCTCAATTTCGGATACAGAACTTGTATCTTGCTTTCCACATCACGCTTTGTTTAGACTTGACCATGAGACCAAACGAGGTTGTGGCGTTTTGATAGCAGTTCAACAACGACTTCAGTGCAGCCGTGTTAATGTCCCCTTCACCCTTGAACTTTTATTTATATAATGCAACCGTTTGTTTCCATCCTTAATTATTCGTGCATGTTACCGCCCCCTGACACTCATTCTTCAGTCGTCACAGCATTCCATAGCGCCATAAACTTACTATTCACATCAAATCCCAGTCCACACTTAGTTATACTCGGTGACTTCGATTTCCCAGCGATAACATGGTCCGAGCTCGCCCTGACAACATTAAACTGCAGCGTACAAAGTGATTTTGTCGAAACATGTCTAACGTTTGGCCTAACACAACTTGTTTCTGCGCCAACTTGAGAATCTTGTAATTCTTCAAACAATCTGGACCTCCTTTTAACCTCGCACGCTGATAACATATCACCCCTTAACCACTTATCTGGCCTAAGTGATCACGCAGTAATGGACGCTTCAATGAGACTTAAGTTACTTCACCAGCGAAAAAACAGAAAAACCACCACGCTCCACGATAAAGGAATCTACGGGGCTATCAATGAGGAGCTAACAACATTCTGTGAGTGGTTCATCGTTAATTTCTCACAGCGCTCTCTCAAAAGGAACTGGTCCCTTCATAAAAATAAAATGCAGGAGGTAGCCCATAAACACATCCCCGCCATTACCGTCATAAACAAAAACCATCCTCCCCCTGGTTCAACTCGTCACTGTCTCTTGTGAGCAATTAAGAGGAATGGCTTTTCCTGTCGTCTAAACGGTCCTACAGTCCACTCGCTTGGGACAAATATCGTGTGGTGGGCAAGATATTCACGGTGCGCTCTCAAAGGCTAAACGGTCGTTTTATCTACCACATTACAGAAATGTTACATAATAACCCAGAACAATTCTGGTAACACCATTACCCTAGCCACCCCACTTCGCTGTCGCTGGCAGACGATAATAACCACCTGTACCAGCCCGTGATGTCACCAGAATTCCAAACAAATCGTTCCGCTCCGTGTTCAAAAGAGAACCTGTGAGTGAGTTACCGAACACCACAGTCATCAGACATCATGCCATCATTACTGTTAGGTGGTAATAAAATTGTGAAGGTTATAGAATAATTCTCACTGTCATCTTCCTCTGCCATCAACGGAATCAATTCAAAAATAGTAAAAACACAAAATATGTGTGAAGTACCACTTTCGCGGACATTTTTCAGCAGTCTCTTGTATGTCGTGTGGTTGCCCTGGACTGGAAGATGGGCATAGTTACCTCAAGGTACCTCAAATACTAATACAAACTCCAGTCCCATTTTCTTAACTTGTGTTTGCTCGAAAATCCTAGAGCATATAATCCACTTCCACATTGTAAAATTCCTAACTGCCAACAAATTTTTCCATCCTCGCCAACACTGCTTCCAGAAAGGGCATTCTTGTGGCACGCCACTCGCGCCATTTGTGAACGATATCAGCTCTATTATGAATACTAACACACGGGCAGATGCCTTTTTCCTAGACTTTGAAAAAGCTTTTGATAAACGTCCACACAAACGCTTGCTTTTAAAACTGTCCCCCCTTAATTTAAACATTCAGATTTGCAATTGGAAGCGTGACTTTTTGAGTAACCGCCAACAGTTTGTTTATGCCAACAACAGTGTCTCAGATACGTCCCCCGTTCTCTCTGAAGTTCCACAGGGCACTGTCCTGGGCCCTCTGCTATTCTTGATATACATTATGTATTGTCCTACTAACATTCAGCGCAATATCTGATTATTCACTGATGATTGCGGTTTTTAACGTCATGTACGTCATCCTTCCGATTCTGCAATCCTTCAGTCACACCTACACTTCATTCAAACACAGTGCGAAGGGTGGTTAATGCGCTTGAGCGTTAAAAAACTGTTCTCAGCTCATTTCATCGCAGGCATTCACACGAAACATTTAGGTATTCTGTTTGAGGTTCCACAATTCTTTTTGTTACCCCTTTAAATAGCTACACATCAATTGAACTTCCGATCTTTCTTGGTCATCGCACATTTCACGTGTTTCTGACAAAACTATCCATGCACTCGGCTATATTCGACAAATTTAGAAATCGCTCCCCCTTCACTAAAGATCCAAGCTTACTTTACACTAATTAGGCCCAAGGTAGATTACGCATGTTCAATTGGGACCCCTTTCAATCTAATTATACATACACACTTGAAGCCGTTCAAGACCGTGCGATTAGATTTATTTACTCAGACGGTTTACATTACGCTAGCGTATCTGCCATCAAACGGCGCGCAACCTTAAAATGTAAGCCTCACGACAAAAAAAAATCTCGCCTTTGCCTTTTTCACCAATTCTATAACACATCTCCTCCTTCATCTGCAATTATTCCCGCACACCGGACGTCATGCCGCACTAGCCATGAAAAACTGTTTACACTCCAGAAGCGCGTACCTCTGCCCATCTGCACTCATTCTTTGTGCAAACAGCCAAAGATTGCAACGGCTTGCCCACCGACGCCATTCACCACTCCAACCCTACCAAATTGAAGGATTTCATAGATCCGCTTATTAATTGATGTATCAACCCACCCCCCATGTAATACTCTTTCTCGGGTTATTTAAGGTACAATGAAATAAATAATGAATAAATAAATAAATAAATAAATAAATAAATAAAAAATAAAAAAATAAAAAAATATTATATATCGTAAAACTGTGCATCACACCTTCCCTGTACGCACTAAAATCAGAAAAATTAGAAATTCTTGTTTGAAAGCTTTATATTTTGATACAGGAGGTCTTATATTGCACTTGGAAAAAACGTTTCCCAGCTATGCATTTTTGTTTACAGGTGAAGCGGAGCTGATAAGATCGGCATTAGCTTGTTCTTCGTACGCCTGCTTTTCATCACCGTCCGTTTCATATGGAAGCAGGGCCACCTACGGAGGAAGTATGTTCCAAGAAACTGCTCTAACACTTCTATTGTTTGGCACGGTCTGTTTTCCAAGTCCACATCCGGCAATAAATGGATAACCGTCGACACCGACTATGCAACGCGTTATTCAATTAAAAGTGCCCTTCCTAGGAGCTTCGCTACAGACATTGCCGTTTTCTGATTTGTGACGTTATCTTTCATCACGGGGCCCCTCCACAACTCCTTGCAGACCATGGCCACTCCTTTCTATCGCAAGTTTTTCCAACAGTCTTCGCTGATGTTCCACCCATCACAAGATCAGCACTGCATACCATCCTAAAACTGATGGCCTGACGGAACTACTTAACCGAACAAATAACGACATGCTGTGTATGTACGTCTCCGCAGACCACCGTGACTGGGACGTGTCTTTGCTGTACGTTTCATTTGCTTACAATTCGTCGTGGCACGATACTGCTGGCTATTTCTGCCTTCTATCTAATCTTTGGCCGAGAATCAGCATTAACACAGGGGACAGTCTCGCCGTCCCCTGTGCAAACGTCCGACTATACCCGCACCGCCATAGCTAGTGCTGATCACACCCGTAAAGTTGGTCCTACCCATCTCTGCTCATCCCAACGGTCCTAGAAGAGATATTATGACAGCTGGCCCCAAGATCGCCACTTTACATGGGGGTCACTTGCACTTCTTAGGTAGCCCTTACGCTGTGCGGACCCGTGTGAAAAACACTTGTCCGGTAATCTGAGCCTTATCGCATACTCCGTGAAGTTACTCCCTTAAGATACAAAATAGCCCCGGTTCAACCTGACACGTCATGTCATGGCTTAGGGGTTTATGTCACCTTTCTGAAGCCCGATCGCCCAACTTCCGCCCCAGGCTCATTAGCCCCGAGATGGTGCTTCAACGGGCGGGGGTTATGTCACAGGATGACTACAGAACCTCTGAAAGGGATATAGACACCAAAGGATTGTCGGCCACCTTAAAACCAACACCTACCCGAACGGCACCCTCCATCACGCCATTCATCCCACCTCCTACTCCGCCACCTGCAAGTACTGTCCCCAACCCCGCACACTCTACCATATGATTTTGGCGTGGGTGGTGGTGATTTATTAACAAAGGAGGGAAGAGAAAAGGCCTGGGGATATTGTTGAACTCAACGGGGAGTTCACCCTCATACGACCCAGTCCAGGGAAGGGGATTGGGGCTTCAAAGGATAGGAAGAGAGAAGGGGGAAGAGGAGAGCGTTAGGAGAGTGGGAGATAGTCTATATCGCGTTCGTTTAGTCCATGACTCGATGGCTACAAACGCAGTGCTAGTCCTGTTGTAACCAGGAAGTTGACTAGGTGCTGGAAGACCTCCCGTCGGATGGCGTCCGGACCCGTGGGGAACAGGAAGTCTTCTAGCTTGTGGCTTGGGGCACCGAGTCGCTGGAGTTCGGCCCGGAGTTGAGTCCTTGCGGTGTCGTGCTGCGGGCAAGAGCACAGCAAGTGCTCTAGCGTCTCGGGCTCTGGGCAGTCGGCGCAGGTGGGGGATGCTCGGCGGCCTTGGTGGTGCAAGCGCGCTCCCACGTTGCAGCAATTGAGCCGCAGGCGAAGAAGGAGCGACCGGGCGTCTCTGCTAATGCGTCCGGGCAAGACCCGTGGGGCCTGCCCACTGACTACTCGGGCATCTGGATGCTTGGCCTCCACCACTCGTGCCAGGATAGTCCTTGCAGCGTCAAATGACACCACATCCCGGGAGGCTGGAACCCCTGCCTGGCGAGCAGCACCTTTGGCCAAGGCGTCTGCAACCTCGTTGCCCGTGATGTTCACGTGCGATGGCAGCCAGTGAAGTCGCAGTGGACACCCCTGCGCTTCCACCGCATGAAGCTTGGCCGCCAGCGACCGCTCAACGTAGCCGCTAGAGCTGGCTGGCTGGTCGGCGGCACGCAGACGGAGGAGGGCAGACCGTGAGGCGTGCTCCCACACACCATCTCTCCCCCAATTCCCTCGCCCAACCATGAGCAGTGGGAAAGCATGCTAGCCAGCCGGGACCCCGGAAATCAGCTTCGACTGGGTGAAAGGGCCCGCCTGGCAGCGACCGCCCAGGGACTTCTGTACTGTGAATACCCCTCATTTCCACTACACCAGAACTAATATAGAAATAATGTTTATTCCTCCTGCTTCTCCTATTCGCTCAAAATATGCCGCAGTTTTCTTTTATTTTACGGTGTGCCAAAAAATGCATCCAACTCCAGAGTACCTTGCAGTACAGTCAAAATAAAAGCAGAACTTTGTTTGATTTGACGTATGCCCAAAAATGAAGTATAATGTTCTCGCAGGCGAAACACCATCTCGTTAAGTTGTGGCACGACGGCGTTTTCAAGTGCGGTCAAAGAATTGTTCCTGGATGGGGCAATAAGTATTGTCAGGGTAGTATCATTCGAGTTATTGGTTACTTTATGCAGGAATGCCGCACTTTGTACGTCCTACATAGTTCGAAGTTTTTTCTTTACGTGTTTAACTACAAAACAATAAAATGATTTAAGACGCCAACCATTCTAATATTATTCTCATATTCATTATCAACAGCCTATACATGTCAACTGCAGGAGGAGGGCTTCTCCCATTAACGTTCAAACGCCCCTCTCCGGTACTGCCCGAGTTTATTTGCAGTAGGTATTGAAAACCTTAGGTCGCACAGTCACCCCTTTGGTTGTGTTTTACCCTGTTACAAAAACATGTTTTGCTGCAATGTAAATGAATAAATAATTGGCATGGCTTCATATTTATGTTTATTGCAGGACTAAACTTGTTGGTTTTGGTTGACAGACGTTCTTTTCATCTCATAGTGTACCCCTGTGGTGCGAGTGGAACCCACCCAAAGAGCAAAGAACCAGCGTTCCCGAAGTAAAACTCAAAAGGAAGCTAAAAACGTTTGAACAATATGGCACCATGAGCTGAATTACACGTTCTGTTCTCCTGCATATTGAACTTTTAACTTTTACAGCCAAGACGTATCCCCGTATCCCAAATGGCTTTATCGCCATGGGCTAAACTTATCTCCGTAAGTAAAAAACGAAAGTGTCAAGTCCTAGCACGCCGAGTGCATGTGCCAGGCTGATCAGCCATACAGCGTACATATCCAATTTTGTTAAAGATGATAAGGCGCCTGCGAACAGTGGGACCTCACACCGTGTGGTCCTCGCAAAGAATATCTTTGCAGATGATTTTCGGAGGCTAGGCAGGATTAGCGTCACTAAATAGAGCTGCACTACCCAAGACACCGAGTGCATGCGAAAGGCAAGGCCGGACCCAGCATTTGCTGCCAGAGAATCCGAGCGTAGTTTCTGTAGATGAGAAAGAAAAGTGCCATCACTGAGGCCCTCCGATCAGCAATGGTGCCCGCTTTGGCGGTGATCAGTTTTCGCGATTGCCGCATACAAGCCGTTACTCTTAACTTCGTAATGGTCGTTTGTTAACAAAACTACTGAAAAAGAAGCAAAACGGCATCTTTGGACACACTTCTGCTGTTGAAATGCTGTTACAGCCGCTACCTTTGGATGGTATTCGGAAGTACGTCTGTCGGAAGGAGCTGCAGAGCAGGAATAACAATTTAGGCCTACCAGAGTTTACTGACTAAAACGTTTAAATAAAAAAATCGCAGCGCCCATGAACTGTCATTGCGTAAACAAAAGTCACGTACTGCGAACTGACCAGGGATCATGGCGGCGTCATGCAAAATAGGAGAAGTAAGTGCCAATGCCCTGTACCTTTATCTTGTTATAGTAGCAGAGCACACCATCAAGCCTCTGTAGACGACGGGAATCATTTTATACCCTCCTCCATTATCATTTGTAGGGGTTTACAACAGCTTTGCTGTACATCCACTTTCGGAGGGTGGGATGGCGACCAGTGTCTTAGTTAAACTTTGCGGTTGTGTCAAGACTTACGTGGATGGCTCCCTGACCACTTAGCGAGCCAAGTTTGTATGACTCGCAAGGCACTGGCACTTCGGGATTGCGGTGCACTCGCTATACGTAAGCTATACTTAAGCCAAAGAGCTATACTTAAGCCACGTAAGCCACAGAGCACTCGCTATACGTAAGCTATACCTTTCCGTGAATGGGTTCCGGGCTCGCGACCCCTCGTCATGCAAGGTTAATTATGAACATGAAACATGCTGAATCTCACAACGCGTCGGCTCCAGGCAAAGCAATTTATTGCTTTTTTATTATTACAATAAGTACATTGTTGTAACCTAGATATGGGTGAATTCTGAAAATTCCTCCCATTCTTTCGGTGGTTTTTTATATGGTGTAAGTGACATAGACTATAAAGTAAACTCGCAGTGGAAAGTGATCTCCTGACTTCCGTACTTTTATTTTGGTCGGGCTTTTGTATTCCTCAAGGACAATTTTGCGACACCGACGATGGAGCGCAGTTGTAGCATGTTCAGGGTCTGTCACTGTGTGTCAGATAGTGAACAGTGAGAAAGTTGTGGCTGCTTTATGAAGAATAACACGGGGCAATGGGAACAATTTTAGCCAAAACACAGGATTGTTATTGGACCTCGACTCAGCATGTAGCTCAAAGTTTGGTTAAAGTTGCAGATTTTGTTTAATCGAATACTGCATTACGTTAGTATGGAAGGTTGTAAGAGCAGGTTCACTCATTCACATTAGTGCCACCGTAAAGCCTGTGAGTCTTGCTTACGTGGTTTTCAATCCGTCTTTTTTGAACTGTTTATTGCGTATTTAAATGAAGTCTTGCCTTTCAATTGAGCAGGAGGTTATATTAAAGAGAAATAAAACGTTGAGGCAAATGAAAGGATAAGATTGTTTCGAATCATTGCACAACATTCAATATAAACTCGAGATAAATATGTGACAAATAAACACACGTAACGTTAATGGAGCAAACGTTTTTTGTAATTGTATCACAAGCAATATTATCATCTTCTTTGTTATCCCGAACGCATGAAATGTTCTCTTATTTAGGCAGGTTATCTTCTACTACTTGAATTTTTAATTACCGGGGTTGTGTCGTTTTAGTTCGACAGCTTTTCCACTTCATTTACATAGCCACATGATCACTGCCTGTTCGAAGCATGCTCGCACCTAACGGCATTAGCAGTTCGCGGACTGTCATACCTCCTTTTTATTTTATTTTTATTTTTATTTACAATACTTTCAGGGCCAAGATGCACTACAGAAAGGCGTGGAGGAGGGGGGTACAGAACAATGACATCCAACAATGTTAGTACATAGGTGGAGTACATAGTATTACTACACACTGTTACAAATGAGGTTTTATAAGGCAGTCTCAGAATTTTGAAGGTTCTGAGTTGGCAGCAATGGAGGCGGAAAGGTGATTCCAGTAAACGATAGTTCTTGGAATGAAAGAATTCTTATAAAGGTTAGTCCGACAAGAAGGAACCCCAACTTTGTTTACATGGTCTATGCGAGATAAAATATAGGCACGCGGAAGCACCAGCTTTTCTTTCAGGTGAATGATATGGAAAAGTATTTTTTGGAAAACGCAAAGACGATGACATTTGCGACGCGCTGACAAGTCAGACAGGCCAAGAACCGACTTCATTGAGGTGACACTGGTATTACGGCTATAGTTTGATAAAATGAAATGAGTAGCACAATTCTGAATGGCTTGAATGGATTGGGTGAGCGTGATTTGGCTGGGATCCCAGATAACGCAGGCGTACTCTAACTTTGGACAAAGAAGTGACTTCCAAAGTGTAATATAACATCTGACGGCACGAAGTAGAAGTTCCCGCGCCAGTATCCATGCATGCGATTGGCATTGTTATGTATTCTACATGCATATTCCAATTGAGATCTTTCGTGATATGAAGCCCGAGATATCTGTAAGAGTCAACGGAAGAGAGAGAAATATTGTTCAAATGATACGCTTGCGGTTTGTTATGCAACCTAGATATTTGCATGGTTTTGCATTTGGTGATATTTAGTTTCATAAGCCATTTTTCGCACCAATTAGAAACGCTCTTAAGATATTCCTGGAGTTCAAGTCCTGGCAGTCAATTTTGTGGTATAAGACACAATCATCTGTAGAACAATTATGGATGAGTAAGTAACGCTGCTGGGAAGGTCATTAACATAAACTAGAAAAAGAATTGGCCCCAGAACGGACCCTTGCGGCACACCAGAAAAGACAGGAGATGAAGCGCATGAATAACCAATAGCAATGACGTATAGCGTGCGGTTAGAAAGGAAATTTTTGACCCAAAAGAGTACAGTGTAAGCTATGTTTAGCTTGCAGAGTTTATTGATAGGTAAATCATGCCAGACAGAATGGGGGGTACCTATCTTGCTCACCATTAGAGAAAAAAATCACAGGCAAGGCTTCCTAGTTTTCTGAAATAGGAAAGAACGCAGACCTCAAATATAACGTCGTGTTCAGATGACTTTCTTTGAAAAAGGTATTTGTTTCAGGAGGTGTAAAAACATCGAACCCAATTCAAGCCACGACCAGCTGTTGCTGCAAAAATTTTATTTTGTCCATTTGAACACCGTAGAGTTTCTCTTGAAGTGTTGCAGAGAGAGTAATATTTCAGAGGCTTTTAAGGAGTATCCGCGATTTCGTTACCACGATGGCCATTCTTGATAATGGTGAGGTGGCGCCTAGCGAAGAGCTGTATAATTCATGCTCTAAAGCTGTAGGGCACGTACTGGAGTCCAGATCGGCCTATTTGGCTGGTGGGCATTGCGCGCACACATAAGCCGGCTGTATCTGTTCCGTTAATGTGTAACAGTGCCTGAGTATAGCGAATTGCGTGGAATTAACACCGGCGGGGCTTTCTTTGCTCGTTGCAGGTTGTAGTTCATGCGCTATCACGGCTAACGACGTTTTGAGGACCGTAAACATCAGCATACACGAAGTTTCTGGCACCTGCTAACACCTTCAGTCCGAAAAGTGCGAGTTTAGGGCTTATTTAAAACACTTCTGGGAAATAATACACCGATACCTTTACGCATGCGCAGGTATGTGCTTCCGTGTTAGTTGCCGCGATATAATGGGGATGTTTTGCGGCTCCAGACTGAGGTAGGTAACGCTAGATGCCGGATTAAGGCCCCTTGTTCATCAAGCCCTCATAGCTATCGCCTTTAGCAGGATTTATAAAACGACTGCCGACGCTCCAAAAACACCTTATCGCATGGTCCACGACCGTTCTTACACAATGTCATATTTAGTTTATTTTTGCTGAATCATCTACAAGAAATCATAACGCGCTGTTTTCCATGCGCTCTTCAAAGCAGCATTCTTGGCTCTTGCTTGAAAATTGATTCGTTGACACACTTTCTTTGGGCTCCATCGCCTGCATATCTGCATGGGCAACCTCGTGGACAGGTGTCTTCATCGCCGATTTTGTGGCACTAGAAATATACGCACAAAGAACATTGAGTATGACCAGCCTAAGATTTAATAAAACGCCAGGTAGTTCCTAAATTGGAAACTCATGCACCCTATTTACCGCCAAGCAATATTATTGTACCCTCGGGGGTGGTAGCGCTAGAAGTGGTTGGTTACTAAAATGTGACCTGAATGGCCCAGAATAAAATTGAAAGGTACTTCACTGTGCCTGAACGTGTGAATCCCGAAGGGCGTATTTTCAGAAAGAAAGCTGTCAGACGTATTACTATTATGCCGTAATTGGAGCATTGCTTTAGATGTCAGCAGCTGCCGCTAGGAGAACAGCCTCCTGAAGGCATCGATTCACGGTTATTATTCAGATTATTCCTTTTCAGTTTTATGGAAGCAATTGAGCTGCGCAGAAGTGCCCTATCTTGCGATTCCGGAAGCGATGGAACTAATGAAACTGGCGGGATTGTGTTAACAGCAGTCAGATCTTACTTCTAGGAGAACAATTGGCGTTGGGAACAGAATAAACACCTCTTGATATAGTGCAAAAATGAAACACAAAGTTACTGAAATTGTCCGCAGTCGCGCACTGGGGTACGAGCCCGCCAACCCTATACGCTGTTTCTATGTCTAGATCACTAGACTGTTCTAACGTATCAGAAACAGTACGCTACGCTACGATACAGCGTACTGGGACCGACCTGCGCATGCGCAGCCGTGAAGGCTACTTCTCCCACTATTGGAGACTTTAAGCATGTTTTAAGTAAGTGTATTGTTTTCGTGTACAGCTTGTAGCTTATGAAGCATGGTCGCATTGAAAGCCTTTGAAAGCCACAGTTGTCAATGTGTACGCTTTGAGCGCGCCTGCTCAATATTCCCTGTTGCGTCACCCGATCTATAGTAGGATGAGCAGGGCCGCGTAGTTCAAATCCTTATCAGGGGTGTGGCGCACAGAAGCGGCGTTGTAATTGTGGGAGCGGACGAGCTTCAAACTGAGCCTCGCAGTACACAACGGGAAACATTTACCCGTAGGAGGACGACGTGGCTTACGCTGGACAAACCCTGCAAATTGTTTTTTACTGTTTTCGGAAAGCGCCGCTGCTTATTGGGTGACTGTAGTGTACCTGGATGCCAGCTCAAATTGCAGGGTATAGACAACATTTTAGCGGTCGCGTGCCTCCGCTACTGGATCAAAGTTCACTACGCATAGTTGTTTTCGTTTCCATGAAGAATAAGCTCCCCGAGCTACATAAGATGATTCGAACTTCGCGAATAGAGGGTGTTGCGCCGAAAATAATAGCGCCGTCTTGCTACAGTGACTTCCGGCGTCAGTGAGCGAGCTACCCCGAATGGCGGCGTCTACGAATATGCGTCTCAAAGTTGAACGACGGCGAAGCCTGCTGATCGGCGTACCTTAGGCGGCGGCCAGAGACGGAAGCACACCCGACGGCTTGAGAACGGAAAAGAGCCGGAGGGAACAAATTGACTGTGAATGTTGGGCCATTTTCGGGTTACGTGACAGAAAACGTCAAACAGGAGGTGTAGGTTGGGGTCACACAGGCTGCGGTAACAAGGCGGATTTTAAATCAGATATTGTCGTAGGAAACAAAGGTGGCAAGAAGTGAAGTCCGTGGAATGTGATAGCTTAAGTTAACGTAATCTCTACCGAACTTCCGTAAATGGCGACAGTAAAAACAAATTTTAGAGGCATTTTGTGCAAAATCCATCGTAATTATGCACAATATGGCACGACGCGTCGCCAGTAAAGTTTATTACAGCAAAAGGCGACGAAAGAAAAAAAAAGAAAATGTGCCCACTTTATCCACACGGTCTATCGCACAACGTCAAAGAAACCTCTTTTGTCTCACAAAATACTAAAACAGCCGCGTCTCGTCGTTATGGAATTTTTTTTCTTCACGAGCATTTTCGAACGAGAATATTTCTACTCAGAAGCTATTACACAAAACAGACCTCATTATGAAAGCCACCTCACAAAATTCACCCTTACTTTGGGGATGTTGGTTATGTACAAAGGTTCTTATTGTGTTAAAGAAAGGAGATCACGCAGCATTTTTAATCAATATTTCAAACAATTCAGTTTTTAGAGTGCCGATGATGCCACTGTGATTTGTAGCGCACCATAGCTAAAGGATAGCTAATAACTTCGACAACCTCGGATCTTTTGCGTGAGCCGGAATCTCTACACACTTGCCTCTTTGCTTTTTCATTCCGGCTGAAATGTAGCGACCGCGTCCGGTTTGAGCAACGCATCACTGGGCTCAGCTGCACAACGCCTTCACCGCTGAGCCAGCAAGGCGGATCTCTTGGTCAATATCTAAATGGAGCTCCTCTGCAAGATTACTCCGCCAGGACCTTGCGTTGTCAGTGTTATATATCACAGTTACAATAATACTGGCGGTACATGTTACAAAACCAAGACTCCTCAAGGCATATGCATTGATTACCTAGCTTTCGATGCAATTTATTCACGCGCTGCGCCAACAAAGCTTGTTAACTTCTTTTTTCTCTTGTGTGATACTCTTGGTTCCTAATGTCGCAGGGTCATTCAGGTTCTTCATAGGGTGCATTATCTGGATCGGCGGTACATTATGGCATTATGTGTTGTGGTATTTTTGGTAATTACAAGAAATCATGCCTTAAAATTTCTAACTACCATTTTTTTTTGCTGGAGTTCTTGAGTTCTGTCTCGTGCAGATAGTTCATAAGCATGTCTGCGACAGTATGTCTTGATACCGTTGTACAGAACTCTCGAATGAAGCGAACCCGCGACTACTTTTTCAAACGTGTACGCGAAAAGCCTAACAGGGATTCCAACTCTTTGCTTGAAATTGCGCACTGGTGCACCTACTGTAAATGCATGTACAGAAGAAGCTCGACTGTTTGTAACCAGGCGAGTGAACTGCGTATTTGAATGCAACCAGATAATATAAAGCATGAGTTCCATTGTTGTTGCGCCGCCGTTTTTTTTTTTGGTTGGATGTAATCCCGATTACCATCGCGAATATTTTTCGTTACGTTTTATGGCTTCCAGTTTTTCAGCGCGTACAACAAAGAGGTGGCTCTCTACGATTCGGTCATGATGTTCGGTCTCCACAACACCTGTTGTTCATCGATGACCTTGATAAACGGTGATATGGACGTGAGCCCGACAACTCAGTAATGTATACAGAGCACAGTGAGTTCTCACTGATACTTTGTCACGGGACCAGAAAATAAAAAAAGTAATATGCAAGAATCGTATAATGCAAAATGTTGAAAAGGCTGGAAAATTTACATACACTCAAGAACTATCCTTTATAGGCTCCGGAACGATCGCCGGGTGGCGCTGCACTCTCCCCGGAGGGGGAGTACGCCGGGGCGGCGGCCGATTCGGCACGTGCTTTTTTTGCTGCGCGCGTGCTGCATTTCTCGCGCTAGGAAGAGGGCTGGGTAAAATTTTCTTTCGACTTATGAAAGCATACCCATTAGCACGTGTTCAGCAAGTTCGGTTTACACGTAGAGTAGCTACTGGGTCCATTTTTGCCGGTGCTTGTCTTGTCGTCTGCTAGAGACGCGTCGTCTGCTACGCGCCAGTCGAACGGCCGAGCGCCCCGGCGGTTTCACGGGATGAAGAGTGCTCTTGTGGGCGACCCTTGGCTGGTCTAACCACCTCAGTCATCGCGAAACGACTGCGTCTGGTGAACGGCTTTTCAGCGCCCTAAGCAGACGCCCCCCGGCCCGCTCTTCCGCGTCTGGCAAGTGCATACGCAGCTCGCGCTGTCTCCCACACCGCCTGAGGCATCCAGCCTCCTACTCACGAATGCGAACAAAAAGCGACCGCCGGCTGAGCGAGCCACTTAAGCCAGCACGTACGAAGAGCGGCGGGAACACTCCTCACTAGCCCGAAACGAAAAGATGAAACTGAAAGCGAAAAAAAAACCCATATTGTTGCATGGTCAGCTGCCACGACAGTAACAAGGCGAAAGAAGAGGATCCATTCGTTAAATTCTGCATATTCCCCGCGAACGTGCACCAAAAGGATAGACGGTAAGCAGGGATCACTGCAGTTCGAAAGGCGAAATAAGTTGACACATTTTTGTTTGTATCTGTGTGCTTTCAGTTTACATTACCCGGCTTCAAAAATGCGAACTAGTGTTTTAACGAGTCCTCCCCTCTACAATTTTTTTTAATGCATGCTGCCAATGATTGTTTTCCGCTATAATAAATTAACTTCGGAGTTGTTTAGCTGGCGCCGTTCGATATCATCCATATATAACACAATAGGTTGACATTTTGCATGGGTGAAAAAAAAATAGTTTCTAGCGATTTACCTTGCTGTAGTAGCTCTGGTACGTCTTGTCATTGTGACTTGTGTTCTGGACGGGATTGCTGCGTTGTTCGCTTTTTTCCCACATTTAGAAATACTGGTAATTAAAAGAGGTATACACCAAATTCTGTATATTATAGTAATTAAAAGTTATACGCCACAAGCTGTTCTGTTGTTTCCGCGAACTGTCACGCTTACCCATACTTGTACTCCAAGCGGGTGACAAACATTGCGAACAAAAATTTCTTCAAGGACAAGTAAACTGGAAATGCGGCGCTGTCAGCGCACCCCTTAATTAGCGTGTGCCTTTCTAATGCGTTTTTATAAGGTGCAGCTGATTGTTTCAAGAGTAAGAAATAACCTATTAACCATAATCAATCACGTTTATCTTACATTTTTTTGCAAGCGTCAGTGTTTCTGCAGTCCAGAAAGTCCGGATGTCAGAAGCGCGAGCACGCGAAGGGAGTAACAAACAAGAGAAAAGTACGCTGTGACCAGCTGAACAGCTGTCGCCTTGCAGAAGAAAAGAGCAACCGACGACCGCCGAACAACGCGTTTCCCCCCTTAAAGTCTGCCGGTCGAGCGGCGGGAAGCAGGCTTGTACGGTCTGTAGCAGACGACAAGACAAACGTCGACAAAAATGAACTCAGTAACTACTCTACGTTTAAACCGAACTTGCTGGACACGTGCTAATGTGTATGCTTTCATAAGTCGAAAGAAAATTTTACCCAGCCCTCTTCCTAGTGCGAGAAATGCAGCACGCGCGCAGCGAAAAAAGCACGTGCCGAATAGGCCGCCGCCCCGGCGTACTCCCCCGGAAGGGAGGGGGCAGCGCTTCCCTCGCCCGGCAAACTTCAGCTTCGCCTCCCTATTCAGCAACATTGAAGTAGCTGGTCAATTTCCGCTGCACGTTTTTTAAATTTCCCGGAGTAAATTGTTCTCAACCGTAAAAATAAAAGCTGCAGTTTGCTCACACAGCACTGCTTTCGTGAAAAATGAAGTGCGTGCATGTGTTAGGGTACATTCGCTTGCTGTTGAACACCGCTCGTCATAACTGTATCCGGCATTTATTGTGCTGTCGTCGTTGCCATCATCATCCGCAACGGCCGCCACGCCCCTGCAGTCCGCAATGATATCTTGCACGGTGCACAATTATAGGTTGCCGAATCTTCGTCCACTCACCATTCAGTGTATCACCAATGCAATCAGTTCCGCAGAGTGCAGATATCCGACGCTACACAAGACTGCGTGACTTTTCTCATCTGAAGGCAGCTAAAGATCTGGCAAATCACCATCCTTAACGTAGTGGTCAAGCAGTATGAAGTCACCGCGTACATGGCAGGGTCAGACAACTCAAGCAATAGTATAATCACAACACTTGCGGCCAATACCACCACGGACAAACGTATAGAGCATCTGCAGTCACCAAACCATAAAATCATCCACTCCAGGATGATGGGCAAACCTACAACCACCATTCGTACCTCGTGGGTCTCCGTGTGCCATTTAATTCCTTTTAGGATTCCGTGTTCCCCCCTCCCCCCAAGAATAAAGAAAAATAAAGTGGGGAACAATACCCGCTCCAGCAAGGCTATGGCAGGTTTAAAGCCAATATGAAATAAATGAATTGGGCTAAAAGCCAAACTTTCTTTTTTTTAATGAAAGCCAATTTGCAGGGTTTAAAAAAAACTACTTTTCACGTTCCATATGCTCGGGCAGCAGGTACATAGAACGTCAGAATAGAGTCGGCAATCAAGGATATGAATGACAGTAAACAAAGAAAACAGGTAGCAACATGTCCTAATTGTGAAGTGCAGTTGAAAAATGTAGTAGCTAGCAGCGTGAAAAACAAAACCCGGAGAGGCAGCAGAGGAGAAAAAAAAATACAAATACATATGGTGTTTACCTTATAAAGTTCGCCACAAATGTCCGTCTAGAGGTAGCTGTTTGAAAATGAAAGTCCAGTTGGGGTATTCCCGTTCACAAGAATATCTAACTGCGACGCCCTGCTGAAACACCGAACACATTATGCACAGTATCCAGAAAATACAAAACGAAGCACCGCCGAGGCACTGTAAAGGTAATAAATAGAAAGTCACTGGGTCCAGCGTAAACACTGCTGCCACTCACTGTCACATGGTACACGCGATAAAAAAAACGATACCACGCTGAAGAAAGGCATGAATTGTCCCAGGGAACAGGACTCCAGAGAGAACACGTGTTTCCTGTCATGTGCACACAAAACACAACTTGAGGGAAAAAAAACACACGCACTGGAGAGCCGCACAGATGACACGTGACATGTTGGGCCGCAGGAATGCCCAGGCTTGTGGATGGTACGGCGCCGATGAAGGACCATTGGAGACACACCGGCATCACACGTCGGTTAAGGAACGGGAAATGAAGTCGACGAGCTCGATTAGGATCTGGATGGCTTCAGAATTATCCAATAGATGCCGAAGGTTTGGCGGTTCAAGTGGTGGCCGCACAGTGCGAAGCAGTCGTTGAATGTATGATGACGTTTTTGAACACTGCGTCAGATAGTGAGAGACGGAAGTGGCGGCCGCACCGCAAAAGCACAGGCAGTCCGGCGTAAGTTCGAGACGGAAGAAATAGTGAGGGAATCGGCCATGTCCAGTTATAAGGTGAGTAAGTTTTTTAGACGGCGCAAAAGAAGCAGGCAGATTGAGAACACTCGGAGTCCAGCGGAATAATTCTGTGTAACTGTTGTTCAATGACCACGCCTCCTGCCACAATAGGCGACCTGCTTTCAATAGCGACGAGCGGACCATATGTTTGGATATTTTCCCGCACACATCCTGTCCTCTCGTAGCAGCACTTCGCGCGACTGCGTCGGCGATTTCGCTTCCCCACACGTTAGACTGCGCTGGCACATGGTACAAGGCCAAGGAGACCGAGCTCGAGAGCAAGAGAATGTCATGTTTCAATTGGTGGATTGTGGAGGACTTGTTGAAAGGATTGTTGAGTGCCAGAAGTACAGAAAGACTGTCACAGTATATATTGACAGGAGAGGAAGGCCTATTGTACAGGAGGAATTCGATGAGTTTTTTCAGGGCTATCACTTCAGCGTCAAAGGATGTAGTGGGAGAAACTAAACGGAACCTTCTTACGGCGTGCACGCGGTCAGGCCCGTTCAGAATGACAAAGGCTGCTCCAGCCGCAGTGGGTGTGTGGGAACCGTCTGTGAAAGCGTGGAGAGCGGAGAGATGAAGTCGCTGGTTCGCCTCCGCGCTCGTCAGGCGGCCACTTCGGACACGAAGACGTCGCGCAGGGTGAGTGGCGAGACCGATGGGAAGGTCTACGTCGGCAGGTCTGAAGGAAACCGAGTGGAATGTGATTGATTGTCGATGATGAAACAGTAAAAAGATGCGGACAGCGATGTCAAGGTGAATGTGTAACGGGACCGCATTGGCGATAACCTCAAGGGCTGCTGTCCTCGTCGTGGTGTAAGCTCACGTGATCGCGAACAATGATGACCTAAGCAATGAGTGAACTCGAGCTTTTAGACTATGGTGTTGATATAAGTGCCACCAAGCGGGAGCGGCGTAGGAAATTGCAGGAAGGACGACCAGATGATGCAGTTGACGCAGATGAGAACGGTGGACGAGGGTGTGCATGCGTGCAAATCTAGTGAGCGAACCAGCCATTTTCTCAACAATAAATTTTAAATGGTTGGTTTGGGCCACAAAGGTCAAGTGGTTGTTAAATACAACTCCTAGCAGTTTCATTTCGGTGACTTGCTTGAGGGTTACACCAAGAAGTCTGATGGTAGGCTTCCGTATCGCACCTGGGTCACCTCTTGAAACGAGGAGGCAAGAACATTCGGAAGGGTTTACCCTTAGCTTCGCCTTCTCTGCCCAAGTAGTAATCTTGGAAAGCGTTTCATGGGCAGTGGCTTCTAGTTGACGCGCGTGCGCGCGTGAATGACGATAACCGTGTCATCTGCGTAGGCCTGTAAATACGTGTCTTCCGGCATGGGAATGCAGAGCATGTCAAAAATGTAGGCATTCCACAAAAGCGGGCTAATGGGAGAACCTTGAGGAGACCCCTTTGTTGTGAAGTGGGTAATGTTTCCTGAGAACGCCTCGTAACGAACAGTGCGCCCTTCAAGGAAAGATTTTAGCAGCTCATAGATGTTTCTAGGGCAATTGTGTGTGCGAAAAAAGTACAAAAGTCGGGGGTGCCAAATAGTGTCAAATGCCCCAGCGAAATCAAGGGATATAACAAGAGACAGACCACCATGGTCTCGATGGTGTTGCAGACGGCTACGCAAATCAAACAAAGCGGTTGTTGTGTTGTGTCTCCAGGTAAAGCCATACTGATTTGGATGAAGGAGGCCGGAACGGTGTAGAAAATAGTAAAATCGTGAATTTAGCATTCGTTCTAGCAGCTTCCCAATCATCGACGTAATGCATATTGTCCTGTTAGAAGAAGGCTCCGTTGGCGGACGTCCAGGTTTCAATAAAAATTTAACGTGGGCTTGCTTCCAGTGAGGAGGAAAATAGCCAAGAAGAAGGCAAGAGTTCAACACGTGAAGCAGGAACGAAAAAAGAGATGTGGTGAACAAGAAGATGAACCATGGGAGTGGTGATGTTATCAGGTCCCGGAGCAGAACCCAAATTCAGTTTTCTGGAGGCCAATCGCAACTCATCCAGAGTAAAAAGCTCGTCGTGTACTTCCGCGTGGTATCTAGTTGTGGCAATGACGACCCTCATTGCTCTGTGGGCCAGAGTGTCGTCTTCATGGCAATCAGAAGGGAAGTGAGTTTTCAGGAGGAGACCTGCTGACTCTAATGTGCTTGTTGTCGACGTATCACCCGGTAAGTGCAGAGGGGATAAAACAGAAGGTACTCGGTGCTTCCGAAACGCGGCTTTGAATGGTTGCCCGAACAAGCTCTTGCGGGACGCATCTGCACATGCCTGTCTTAGGGCCTTGTCCTTGGCGATCTGTATGTGCTCTCTGTAGGCGGCGAGACTCCTGTAATAAACAATACGATGATTTGCCCGCAAGAGTGGATCACGGCACTTCTGGTACCGCTTCCGCAATACTCGCACCGCCGATCTTTCCCTCGCCAGAGCGTCGCTCCACCACGCGTTTCCCCTGTGTTCCTTCAGGGGTCGTTCAAACTTATTTTTTAATCTGGCTAATTTGGAATAGAAAACGTCAAGAACTGTGTTGAGGGCGGACTTCGCACAGACATCTTGCGGGTTAAAATTTTGAATCCAATCATCTGCTGCCAATTCCTCAACCAAATATTGTAATGATGCCTTGGTAAGTCGTCTTTTCAAGGGCAGTGGAAACCGTTGCAGGCCGAATACTACGTACTTGTGATCTGATAAAGTTGGCGTGTCATGTACATTCCACAAACAATCACCTTCCAAAATGGGACCGGAAACAAGGGTAAGGTCGATCCAAGACTCCGAGTAGGCATTTTGAAAGGTCGCTACCGAATTTGGGTCATTCAGTATTTTGAGTCGGGTTGAGTGGATGAAGTGGGCGAGCTGGGTTCCGCGGGAGTTCAAAACATCGCCTCCCCAAATGGGATTCCGGGCGTTGAAATCTCCTGCCAATATCACATTCGTAGCACAGTATCGTTCGAGGACGTCATTAATCCGAGACAAAATAAAGTCCATCGGCACTGATGGCGCAGCATAAGTAGCGATGAGAAGCATGGTGGACTGCTGATTTTGAAGTCGCAGAGCTACAATATAAGGAGACACGGTGAAGGGAAAGACATCGAATTTACGCCGGGGTATGAGGACCATGCATCGGGGAGTGTCTTGATGCAGAAAACGAAGCCAATTGGGTGGCACTCCAAGCACGGTTGATCCGCTGGCATATGGATCACAAACAACAGCCACATCAATGTGCTCTTCTTCAACGAAATCAACAAGATGTGGAGTTGCCGCACGAGTGCGGTCTAGGTTTGTCTGAAGAAATTTTAAAGAATCCATGTGGAATTTTGAGCGGTCGGTTGATTTGAGCTGGAGCTGTTGTGCTAGGCGGAAACGGTAGAGGGCGAGGTAGATGTCAGAGTGGTGTCATAAATAGTTTTTTGACGCATGCGGGCAACCCTCCATTCGATCGTAAAACAGCACTGTGCGTTGAAGGTGTGGTTGAAACGTCGCCCTGCGGCGCGACACTCCCTGCACACAACGTTCTCTTTGTCGGCAAGGGTGCAGTCTTCTGCGAGGTGATCACCCGCACAGTACAAGCAGCAGACACTCTCCGAGTTGCATCCCAGAGCGACGTGGCCGTATGTGCAACAACGACTGCACGCCGCCACGTAGAAATTTTCT
The DNA here is from genome assembly GCF_048455015.1 of Haemaphysalis longicornis. Lineage (NCBI taxonomy): Eukaryota > Metazoa > Arthropoda > Arachnida > Ixodida > Ixodidae > Haemaphysalis > Haemaphysalis longicornis. The sequence goes on from NW_027526245.1 coordinate 4,651,534, forward strand.
TTAATGGGACAGGACGTCCATCCGATCAATAAGCGATCCTTCACTTTCAGGATGTGGTAGACGGACGGCGAAACCTCCACAATATGGACGTTGTTACCAGTATGGTCTTTAAAGTAGGTCCTGTGTTTAAACTCTTCATCGCTGATATTCAACCCATTGCGAGCATTGATGTTCGTGCGCAATATACCTGGAACGATGCTGGGGTCTACACCACTGATTTTAAACTGTGGCAAACGGCGTGGAGGACGGATGACTTTGATGGCTGTTCTAAGCTGAGTGTTTCCTTCGATGGCTTTTTCAAGATTCTCAATCGAAGCTCGGCCCGCAGACACTACCGTCAGCCCGGTGCGGTTGGGAATGAGTTTAACTTGTTTCACTCCGACTCCGGATGGATCGTTGCCAAAAGTTGATTTGAGCAGGGTAATAGTTTCGGGGCCAGGATGAGCCGATGGAAGAAGAGGCCTAATGTGCAAAACGTGGTTTGGGTCAGTTGCAAGAGGCCTAACGTCTTTGTCTGGGTGGTGCTGCACAGGCTGAAGGGGAGGATAGAGTGACGGTTCGGGGACGCGTGCATTGCACGCAGAGTCCCTGGGATTACGCAGAGCATTCGCGAAGGACTGCCGCGGGACAGGTGGTGGATTATGTGGGATGACTTCTTCATGGCGGCACTCAGCTAACTGCGATCGTAGCTCGTCGATCGTGCCTTCGGCGCGGGATAACTTCGTACGTAGGGACATGAACATTGTCTGCAAGTCGAAGATGTCCATAATCCTTTCGCGCACTGGGTGCAATACTTTGTTTCTTCCATCACTGAGAACATTTAGGAGCTGCTTCCCTTTGTCGCAGAGGAGGGAGGTATCTTCTTCTCTTTCGACAGGCGATCCCTCAAAAGGGTGCGTCGGACGCGCCACAGGGCTGGAAGCACGGACACTGTCAGTGTGAGCATGATCCCGAGGGGGATTGCACCCCTCTGCATGATGATGACAACCTCGGGGATTGCCAGCTAGTAATGGCTCTTCATCTTGAATCTCTCGCTGAACATCACCGTTCGGACCGTTAGCGCCATCTGCAAGTGATCCACGAGATGCTTGGCGGAGCGCGACGGGTGGTTGATGTTTCATTGCGTCCCTGAAGCGAGATTGCCTCGGGCGCTTCAATGCAGGTTTCCCTGCTGCCTATACACGATCGCTTGCAACCCACACTAAGCCTAACCGGCAAACCGGGCTCCTACAGTAAAACCCATTGCCTTGGGAAAAACATGCAGGCTCACCGGCACCACCGGAGACGCTCAGACGAAGGAACGTGCCGCTGATTAATCACCTCGAGGTTCGTGGACTGGAAAATCACGCTGCGAACACAGAGCAGAAAAAATCGTGGCTTCGTCTTCCTCTGCCTCGGAAAACTTTTTCCGAGGAGAGCATATATAGAGCATCTGCTCTATATATGCTCTATATAAACGTATATATGCTATATATAAACGTATAGAGCATCTGCAGTCACCAAACCATAAAATCATCCACTCCAGGATGATGGGCAAACCTACAACCACCATTCGTACCTCGTGGGTCTCCGTGTGCCTCATTACGTCCACTATTATGGTGGAGAACACCGTCGCAGCACATATCAACATCGCCACCAATTAAGCCGTATATGCCTTAAGCTAGGCCATCGAGCTGACGTCTGCCCATGTCGGGACATGAAGTGGTGTAGAAGTTGTGGCACGGTGAACCCACTGGTAGATCACGTGTGCGTTCCCCACTCCACCAACTGCCAGGAATACTACCCGCCCACGGTTCTGATGATGATGATAGTTGGGTTTTATTGGCGCGAGGCCGACTATGGGCAAAGAGCGCCAAAAAAAGTTACTGAATTTTGATGAGACAGTAAATACTAGAACATGTGACTAAAAGACAATAAAGTGATGCAAAACAAGACAATGGAGATGGCTGGTGTATAGGGCCAGGATGATTACACGTGATATGACAAGAGCTGCAGAAAGTTCACCTCAGCTAAAAACTTAAAAACACGCTGACTAGAAAACATTGGTTCGTCGGCTAAAAAATATGATGGGTGCAAAGAAATGTGTCGTCTGTATAATTCAGGGAAATGTTTGTGTCTTGTTGTGTCAAGTGTCTTGCATGTGATTAGTATGTGGACTACGGATAGGCCCTTTCCACACCTGCTACACGTGGCTCCCGAAGTTCCAGTGAGCAGGTGGGAGTGCGTCGCATGTGTGTGGCCTATCCGCAGCCTAGCCAGGGCAACTTCAGTGTATCTGTTGTGTGAGTCAGTTATGTAGCGTCCCAGTTGTGGTTTTATTACGTGTAGTTTGTTGTCTGTTTGTTGACTCCAGTGTAGTTGCCATGTGTTACGAAGCTGTCGTGTGATGTGTGTCTTTAGGTCGGTGTAAGGTACTGTTGTTATGTCAACTGTGGTCATGAGAGCAGCCGCATAAGCCATTTGATCAGCGGTCTCATTGCCAGGGATCCCACAGTGACCTGGTACCCAGCATATGGTTATTTCTAAATCTGAAGCATATGCAGTCATTATGACCTTTAAAAGAACATTGATTACATAGTTTTTTGACGATCTTCCTGATGACAATGCCTGCACAACGCTCAGAGAATCTGTGGAGAAGATGGACTTTTGAATCTTATGTTCGAGGATGTGGTTTGAAACGAGTAAAATGCCATACGCTTCTGCCGTGTAAATACTGCTGTGAAAATTCATTGTTTTGATAACTCTAAAAGTTGGTCCGTGCGCTGCACAAGAGACAGTAGAATTAGTTTTGGACGCGTCGCTATAGAATTCTGCGCACCTGTACTTGTCCTGCAGGAACAGGAAGTGCTGCAGAATTGCAATCCTGGGTACCCTATTTTTTTCTACACGAATGAATGACAGGTCGCATGTTACAGGACGAAGATGCCATGGTGCGATGAAATTATGAATGGGTGTCTTGTGCGTGTCTGAAAGGGGGACATGGAGTGCAGAATCCTCCTCCCTAACTCTGAGAGGGAACGGTAAGGGAATAGATGGCCTGTTTAAAAAGAGTTGTAAATTTGATGTATCGTTCATGATGGGATTAAAAGGATGGTTGGTCAGAGACACGACCTTGGATGCATACAACAGGTCAACATACTCCCGCTGATGCCCTAGGCACCATTTGTCGCTCTCGACATAAAGACTTTCAACAGGACTAGTGCGGAATGCGCCACATGAGAGGCGAAGGCCAAGATGCAGCACTGGGTCGAGGATTTTCAGTGCTGTTTTTGTAGCCGACCCATACACGACACTGCCGTAGTCGAGCCGAGACCCCACCAACGCTGTGTACAGGCGCAACAGGAGTTGTTTGTCGGCCCCATAAGATTGATGTGAAAGGACCTTAAGAATATTCATTGTTTTTAAGCATTTGCATTTGAGCTGTCTGATATGTGGGATGAATGTAAGTTTTTCGTCAAATAAAATACCTAAAAACTTGTGTTCCTTGTTCACAAGAATTTGCACACTCGCAAGAGTGATGTCTGGGTCCGGGTGGACCCCACGCCTCCTGGAGAATAGAACACAAGAGCTCTTCGCGTGATTAAGATTAAAGCCATTCTTGTCAGCCCAGCCGGCAAGTTTCTTGACGCCGAGCTGGACTTGACGTTCGCAGATGGACAGGTTACACGATTTAAAGGATATCTGCACGTCATCTACATACATGGAATAAGAGATTGTAGGTGGCAGTGCCTTTCCAAGAGAGTTCATTTTTACTATGAAGAGAGTGCAGCTCGACACTCCACCTTGCGGCACGCCATTTTCTTGCACGTGAACATTTGACAGTGCACGACCAACTCTGACGCAAAAGGTTCTCTCCGACATATAACTACAAAGGATGTTCAACATGTTGCCCGCAACACCGATTGACTTTAGGTCACTGAGGATACCGTACCGCCAAGCGGTGTCATAGGCTTTCTCTATGTCGAAAAACACCGTCAGACAAAATTGTTTATGCACAAAGGCATCCTTTATATATGTTTCAAGAGCTACGAGTTGATCGTTCGTTGATCGCCCCGCCCTGAAGCCTGCCTGGCAGCTCTCGAGAAGACCGTTGTACTCAAGGAAGTACACGAGCCTGCGATTTATCATCTTCTCGAGAAGCTTGCACAGGCAGCTGGTCAGGGCAATGGGTCGATAGCTAGCAGGAGAGGAAGGGTCCTTCCCTTCTTTCAATAATGCTACAACTATGGCCTCCCTCCAAGACTTTGGAATGTGCCCCGAAAGAAATATCTTGTTGTAAAGGTGAAGGAGTGTTACAAGAGTGTCTGCGTGTAAGTGTGTATCATTGTATATGTAATGTTGTCTGGGCCTGGAGCTGAGGGTTTACACGTGCTTAGAGCAGCCCTCAGCTCATGTAGTGAAAACAGGGAGTTGTAAGAAGTCTGTGATTTGTTGTTGTCGCGTAGGGACTTCTTTTCACAACAGGCTTTATGTTTCAGGAAAGTGTTCGTGTAGTGTGCTGAACTGGACACGAGTTGGAAGTGTTGTGCGAGTGTGTCAGCCTGGTCTTCGAGTGTGTCCCCTGTAGTGCTGACCAGAGGCAGGCTGTGTGTTTGTTGTCCCTTGAGTTTGCGTATTCGTGTCCATACTTTTCTTGTGTCTGTGTAGGAGTTTATTGATGTTATGAATGTACGCCAACTCTCTCGTTTTGCCTCACGGCGCACGCGCTTTCCCAAGGCCTTTGCTCTTTTGAAAGAAATTAAGTTAGCCGACGTGGGGTACCTGCGAAGGACACCCCACGCCTTGTTCTGGGCCTCTCGCGCCCGCCTACAGTCCTCGTTCCACCAGGGCCTCCTTGGGTTGCGGGATGCACTGAAGGCCTGGGGCATAGACTTTTCGGCGGCGTCGAGTATGTGTGCCGTGACAAGTTGGGCTGCTTCCTCCACGTGTAGGTGTTTTATGGTTGTGTGGTGTAGTTTAGATGTTTCTGTGAATGTCCTCCAGTTTGCTTTTGATCCATTAAACCTGTTATGGGAAGATGGACTGCATGGGCCTTTACCTATGTACGTTAGGAAAGTGGGGAAATGGTCACTACCATATGGGTCTGTGCCCACACCCCACTCAAGAAATGAAAAGAGAACTTCGGAACCCATCGCCAAGTCAAGATGCGAGTATGTGTTGTGTCCTAAGTTATGGTATGTAGGCTGTTTTTTGTTGAAAAGGCATGCTCCGGAGGATGTAAGAAACTTCTCTATCAGGCGACCGCGGGCATCCGTTCTGGAGGAGCCCCAAAGAGAGTTGTGCGCATTAAGGTCGCCTGTTAGTATGTATAGTTCGGGCAGCTGGTCAACCAGTGCCTCGAAATCAGAGCTCAGAAGTGCAAAATCAGGACGAATGTAGATGGAGCATACCGTTATCAACCTATTAAATATTATCGTACGGATTGCTACAGCCTCGAGGACAGTGTTCAGAGTGACAGGGTGGCACGCTAAGGATTTCCGGGCAATTATGGCCACACCGCCAGAAGAGTGTGTGCAGCCATCCCTGTCCTTTCTGAAGACCATGTAACTATTCAAGAAATTTGTGTGCTTGGAATTCAAATGTGTTTCCTGAACATACATTACACTTGGCTGATTAGCATGCAGTAGTTCGTATACATCGTCAAGATTTTTAAGAAGGCCTCTACAGTTCCATTGAATTATGTTTTCTCTTCCCATTATTTAGTGTGAGAGCTACTGGAGTGTGTGTGTTTGTTTATGTGTCGTCTTTCGGGGATGTGACTCTCGCCTTTTTTGGCTTGTCGGGAGGCTTTGGCGTCGGGACGCGTTCCTTGTGCTGCGTTGCAGGCAGGAACGGCCCGACATTCATGTCGTCGTCGGATGTCCGAGGGGTGCCCGACGGACCGGGCCCCCCGGACTTGGCCCCCCTCTGGAACCCTTCGTTTGAGCCGCCACTTTCGAGGGCGTCCGGGGCGCCAGAGGTGGCACGGGCGGTGCGGTGGCGGTGGGAACCGGTGCGGGGCCCGTGGTGTCCATCACCTCGGTACCCTCCAACGCACTGGAGGATGGGGAGACAGAGGCGGGAGCGGCACCGGTCCCGACGGAAGAGGTTGCCACCACAACCGCTGCTGCCTCAGCAAGCGGCGTGGTGGCGGGTTGGGCTGCCAAAGGCAACCCAGAGGGGGGCGGCGGAGGGACCAGGTCAGACTCGCTGAACTGGGTCCCTGTGGAAACCAGACGCCGCTCCGCCGCCCGGCGAGCTGCGTCGGCGTACCTCCCCAGAGGGAAAGAGGCGAACCTCTTCCGCGCCTCTGGGAAGGTGGTTTTCAGTGATTTTGAGGTTGATTATTTTCTTTTCCATCTGGAAGCTTTCACACGTGCGGGAGTACGCAGCATGAGGTCCATGACAGTTGCTGCACATTAATTGTTGAGCCTGGCAGTTATCTGTATCATGATCTTGAGATGAACATTTTGCACACGTTGTTTTGCCACGACAGGAGGTGGTGCCATGCCCGAACCGTTGGCACTTGAAACAGCGCCGCGGGTTCGGGATGTAAGGTCGGACAGAACAATGAATGAAACCGGCTTTGATGGATTCGGGAAGTGTCGAACGATCAAATGTCAAGATTATATGCTTTGTCATGATTTGCTTATCATCTCGCCGCATGGTGATGCGCCTCACTGCCGTCACCCCCTCGCCTTTCAGACCTTCGAGCAGATCGGCTTCCGTCTCATTTATCAGATCTGGCTCAGAAATCACACCCTGAGAGCTATTGAGGCTACGGGGGGTGTGACTCTGATGTCCAGATCTGCCATGCGATTCTGGGTAAGGAGGCTTGTGGCTTGCTGGCGAGTGTTCACCTCGACCCGAACTTCGCCGGTTCTCAGTTTCTTGGCTTGGAAAGACTTGCAAGGATGCCTTCAAGGAATTTGGTGATAAGGAACACTGACTGGGAGGAGATAGGATTGGACTTGTCAAGAGATTCAACATTCAAGAAGCGCGGATAGCTATCTGGCTTTTGGGATGCAATTGTTGGCAATGGTGGGAATGAAGCTTCGGTGCGGCCCCTTTTCGGAGGCCGATCACGTTTGGGGGGGGGGTTTGGAAAATGCCATATGATACATTGGAAAGCAGGGAGACGGGGGTACTTTCTCCTTTGACCTTACCCTGGTAGTCAAAGAGGTCCCGAAGTTCCCTGCCTGGTAGACAGGCAGGGAGCCCATCGGCCAGAGCTTGACCAAGGCTCCGACGGCCACTGTTTACGGCTTCTACCCTTCACCTTTAAACACCTCGCCACGGTTGGACACGGCTTATGTTGGGAGCTCGGGGTCCGCGGTGTCGCTGCTCACCGTCACCATGAATACACAAGGTGCCCCGTGCGGGGCGCCCACGGTTCTCCGCTGCCCGGTCTGCCAACGGGGCTTTTATAACGCGGCCTAGGCCACTGAGCCATCGCCAGCCCAGGGTACCAGGGTTCAACCGAGAGGCCAGCGACAGCCGTGAAAACCAAGCTTCCCCTAACTGCCGGCCTCAGAGCACAAGCCTCAAGGTGCGCTGGGCAGGGCAGTTTACTCCCGTCTCTTCCAACGACACCTCGCCTCGCCCCATCTCAACACCGTGACCTACGTCCACACAAGTACCTACATTGCCGTGTGAACTGCAGGACCAATTCACGGCCGCCATACAAAAACTGCAGGCAGACGTCGACGAGCTCCTCCAGCAACATGCGCGAGCAATACCACACTAAACTGCCACCATTGAGACAATTTGGCGCCATCTACGGACGCAGCGCGAGACCTTTAAGAACGAAATCCGAAGCCTCGTAATTGATAACATCTTCGAGGGCCTTCAACTACCTCAACCCAAGCCGATTCTCTCACTTACCCCGTTGAGACACACGGAGACAGATAGTTCCGGGACTTAGTACACCGCGTCCACCCATACTTTGGAACAACAACGGATCACACCGACAATGCTCCAAAGGCACCCCTAAATGCAATCCGCGCTTCGGAAACAGCTTTTCTTCCAATATTGTCTACATTACCGAGTCTCAAGGTTCAAACTCCACCCAGCCATCGTAACACGGATAGTAAGTCTGGAACCCCAAAACCACATACCGCCGTAAGTCAGAACCCCTGCGTATTTGGCAATGGCATTGTACGCGCTACCGGGGCTAGAAAGTGTCGCTATTGCAATATATAACGTTGCACTGAAATTTCTCAGACAAGTCAGAGGCGATTTTCCAGACACGTCTACTGATATTTCCAGACAAGAGGATCGCAGTCTTTGATCACTCTCCAAGCAGTGCCCTTCACATCCCGCACGTATTACTGGAAATCATCCCGAATATTCCAACGCAAAAAGCTGTATACGTCCTAAACACAAAAACTACGCATCAGGCCAGACTACACATTGGACAGCGTTCTATTTGCCGGCACGCCACCGCCGGCTCGCCGCCGGCTCGCCGCCATCCCGCTCGGCCTGTAGTGAGGCTGCGGCGGCGCTCATCTCAGTATGGCCACAAGATACGTTCATCGAGGCGATGGCTGGATGGACGTTTTCAAGAAAAAAGCACCGCCAAGCTCCCAAACAACGCTGGTCTTGCGCCCACAACAGGGGTTCGTGTTGAATCGCACAAAACCAATCGCCGTTACTATGGCGCTGAGAGTTGCAGCGCAACTCACAGACGCAGAATCCAACGCCACATCTGTGCAGCTCCAAGCACAAAAGAACACCGCAGTTATCAAGACCAGTAAGTCCAGCGCTGGAGCCAAACTTGACAAAATCCGAAGCGTGAAGATACAAGGCGAAGACTGTGCTGTTGTTGTGTACACGTTGCCTCCTGAAGACTCGTGCAAGGGGGGAATTCACAACGTCACTGCAGGTACACCCTCGGAAGAATTATTAGCCAACCTGAAAGCAGAGGGTACAAACATAATTCGTGCGAGAATGATGGGGAAGTCTGAGACAGCCATCATTACTTTTGAAGGTACCTATATTCCACGGAAAGTATTGTACTACCAAACCGTGTATTACTGCACGCCGCACCGACCTAAGGCGCAATTTTGCACGACATGCCTCGCCATAAGGCATCGAGCAGACGTTTGCCCACATGCAGGAACGCACAGGTGCAAACACTGCGGCACCCAACTTGACTCCCCAGAGCAAGAACATACTTGCAATCAAGAATGTGCAAACTGCGGACAAGATCACCCCGCGGAAAGTCCTAAATGTTCTTTAAGAAGAAAGGCCAACAAAGCGGTGTCGAAGGCCGCTTACCTCAAGCGTCTACGCATCCGAGAGCAGCAAATGGTCGACCACAAAAAGCGAAAGCAAGTGCGTGTCGTCGGCGAGGCCACAAGTCAACCTTCCTCCGCCCTAAACAACGTGGACGAACGCCGCCTGCAATACGTGGACGCAGATAACCCTCGACGACGGGGCAGTAGTAGAAGCGCAAGCCTAGGTGGAAGCCAGAGCCGAAGCAGCAGTGTTGTCTGCAAACGCCACACAAGCCGGGACCGCAGTCGGAGCAAGACCAGGGCAGCCTACCGTGGGCGCAGCCGAAGCAAGATCAAGAAGAAGACCCGGGGTGACAGCAGAAGCACGGAATACAAGACAAATTCACAGGTGAGTCAGAACAGGTCGGATCACTAGGATCTACAACAACGGCAACACAGAGCAGCACTTAGTTATCGACAAGCCCTAATCCGCAGTTCACCCTCACATACAAACCAAAAAGCTCTAGAGAGTACCCCCGTTACGTCTGAGGAGGGAAGCACAGACAATATCATGGATACGGAGCACTTCCCAGGCCTACCGCAAACCGATTTAAACGCCGATAAGAGTATAAACACAACGGCGAACGGCAGTGGGGAATCCCTCCCTAAAAAAATCGAAACTTGCCCAAGAAACGGCTCCATCACTAGCTGACGAATTCGTCCAGTTCAGGCAAGAAAGTGAAAAGCGTTTCGACCTGATTTTAAGACGATTAACTGAACTAACCGTCCCTACTCCACCCCTGCCATCACCCGCGGTATCAGAAGAGGTTGTTGCTCTCACTAACGCAGTCTCGAAATTAACCAAACAGGTTGAGTCTCTAGTGACACGCATAAGCAAGCTACAGGGAGAACTATCCTCTATAGAGAGAGCGGGCAGCTCGCGCCCCAGACCATACCCTGCAACCTCAGGTTATGTCAACAACGATGAATAACTCAAACAAGGACACATCCACGGGCTGCCTCAACATCTGGCAGTGGAATTGTAGAGGTTTCGGTAACAAGAGAGGTCTCCTAACCCAATACATTCAGATGGCACAATTCAAACCAGATATTGTTCTCCTCCAAGAGACAGGACGTACCCCAACAATTCCTGGATACACAACTTATGAACCACAAGATCCCTACAAACAAATTGCTACTTTAGTCAGAAATGATCTAGCTATCCGGTTAATAGCTGAAACCGCGGACACCGATACGCATTTGTTGACCATAGAGGTGGTGACTCCAATTAAAAGTAAGGCACACGATGAACAGAACATATACATCACCAACCTATACAGCTTTCCTAAGGCGAAAGGATGCCATTTTTCCCAAATATTTTCGCAAAGACCAGGACGACGCTTTACCCACCTGGTGGCAGGGGACTTTAATGCAAAGCACACAGCGTGGGGTTACGAGAAGTGTGATTTGAAAGGTAAAGCGCTGGAATCTTTAATACATAGGAAAAACTTTACATTGCTAATTGACCCTTACTCAAAGACGCGAGAAGGCAACTCAGTTCAGAAGGACACAAGCCCAGACTTGACACTAGTCAAGGGATCGCTTCGGTGCCATTGGCATACGAAAGCGGAAACTCTAACTAGTGATCACACGATCATACACACAGAAATTGCCATATCCAAATTTAAGAACAGAAATAAAAAGGTTTGCATCACGAATTGGGATAAATTTCGTAAAAGACCGGGAACGATACAAAGCCCCACCCTAGCAGAATGGAATGCAAGGATATTACAAGATGTGGAGTCGTGCTCCAAAAGTGTATAAACTTATGAGAATTACCCGGAGATGGACTCCCATCTTTTGCACCTATTGGAAGCTAGGCGAGGATTAACCAAGAGATGGAAAAGAAACAAACTGAACAGGAAGCTGAAAAAACGAATAGCAAACATAAATGTCGAAATCCAAACATACGCCTCTCAACTCACAAGAAACAATTGGTACAATATATGCAAGCAACTAAATGGCAATCTTCACCTGAAAAAAGCCAGGTCTTTGATTCGGTGTTTGATACAGCCGGGGAACTACAGAACAGAACTAAACAAGCGTCTAGACATTTTGGCAGCTAACTATAACAAAGTAGAGGACCTTCTAGACGAACTAGTGAATGTCTATTTTCCCAAAAGAGACTATCCGGCCTACAAAGACTACCACGGCAAGACAAACAACATGTGCTACCTTAACCAGCCAATCACTAGGGCCGAGCTTACTGAAGCTATTACTGAAGCTAACAGGCACTCAGCCCCGGGTCCAGATAAAATTGGGAACGGTATTCTTCGCAACCTAAATGAATCAGATTATGAGTATCTTCTGCAGGTGATGAATAAGGCTTGGGAAAGTGGAACATTGCCGCAGGAGTGGAAGGATGCTATAGTTACCTTCATCCCTAAACCTGGAAAACCTATAGAGATTGGAAATCTGAGACCCATCTCTCTAACATCATGTCAAGGCAAGTTATTAGAACGCATATTCTTGAAACGGTTAGTACGATATTTAAATGAGAAGAAGTGCTTACCATTCCAGATGATTGGCTTCAGGGAACATATTTCAACCCAAGACGCCCTCCTTCAGATTAAAGAAGACGTGATCAACAATCCAAGCGCAGCTCAAAACAAAGTCATTTTAGCAGTCGATTTAGTCAAAGCATTCGATAATGTCACACATGACGGCATCCTTGAAGAGCTAGAAAAAACTGACTGCGGTGACCGTACCTACAACTACGTGAGAAATTTTTTGAAAGACCGCACTCTACGCATTGTCCTTGGATTGCACACATCAGAAAATAAAAAGCACCCAAGCAGAGGTACCCCACAGGGATCGGTACTGTCACCCATGCTTTTTAACCTAGCCATGTGTGGGGTCGCCAGAAAACTGAATAAAATTCCAAACATAAAGTATACCTTATACGCGGATGATATTACAGTATAGATAACTAAGGGTTCTTTGGGGCACATTGAAAGCACGCTGCAAGTAGCACTAAATACAATCGAAGAGGAGGCTAATAGAAAAGGCCTCCATTGCTCCCCTGCAAATTCAGAGGTACTTCTCTTAACGGGGCATACCAAACGAAACCCCCAAGAAAAAGTTAATCTGACCTTAGGGGAAATTTCAATCCCACAAAAAGCGGAAATCAAGGTCTTGGGGCTTCGCATCCAAAAAGACGGCAAGTCTTATACCACAACTCAACAACTTGTGAAGCAAGGCAATCAGATCATTCACATGATGAAAAGATTCACCAACCATACTTTTGGACTGAAGGAGAAGGAAGCCCTGAGACTGAGGGATGCCCTGATAATTTCCAGGTTAAAATATCACCTCCCGTACTTAAACCCATCACAAACAGAAAAACTTAAGCTAGAGGCCCTCATCAGAAAGGCTACCAAGGTTGCCTTAGGAGTACCATTGTCTACTAGCAACGAGGCCCTACTAAGGACAGGTACTCACAATAGGATTGATGAGATCGTTTCAGTTCATTTAGCAAACCAAATTCAAAGACTTCGGTCAACAGAGCAAGGCAGGAACATCCTCAGCAGCATCAATTTTGATCCGGCACCTCGAAACGAGGCACAGGAAGTCAAGGGACCATTTCTCGACAGCAAAACTCGAGACCTACTCAAAGTCGCCCTTTTACCTAGAAATATGGATCCCGAAATGAACGAGGACAAAAGACGGCAAAGGGTTAATTTTTTACAGAAACTTGTGAAAAGATCTCCAACAAGCCAAGCAATATACTATGTAGATATTAGTTCCAGCAGAGGCAAGCACAGCACCGTAGTGCTGAACAGAGACCTTCATCCGGCAGTAGCCTGCATTCTCAAAAGTGGCGCCAACATCAACACAGCAGGCATTGAACTCCACGCCTTCGCCAGAGCCATTAGATACCACGATACCCTCACACCGCATAGTCCGCATGATACAGAACTCCCGGTGATCATTTTTACAGATTCCCAAGAAGCATGCACGCAAATTTTGCTGAATGACATAAATAAAGATACAGCAGATTTATTTAATAGTCACTCTCGTCATCACTACGATATTATTTGGACACCTGGCCACGTGAAGATGTTTGGAAACGTTCGGGCAGACACGCTCGCCCGTGAGTTAAGAATCCGGGCACCGGACATCTCCCTGTAGAGGTCCAATTGTCGTGGCATCATGAACAATACACCAAGAGACCTTAAACTAAACAGAAGGGAATTACCTCCACCTCACCCTAACCTAGACAGGCAGCAATCAGTAGTACTGAGACAAGCACAGACTAACACGACATGCACCCCAGCTAGACGATATCTTTTCTCTAGAGGAAGAGCACAAGAACCACCAGTCTGCCAACACTGTGGTGGATATCTTAATCAGCAACATATCCTATGGGAATGTCCTCACACCATTCCCAGCATTCCTCACTTACACACACCAACGCAGCTGCCATATCCCATTGACCCAACCTCGCTGACTCTCGCCTCTACCTTCGAGGAGCAGCTAGCTCTAGTGCAATACATCCAAAACGCACTAGAGCTGAGTTCCCCATTCACTGAAGACGACCTGTAATTGGGTTGTCTGAACCGCCTTTGGTTTTAAATAAAATTTTCTCTCTCTCTCTCGAGAGAGAGAGAGAGAGCACACTCTCATTAGTAAAACGAACCGGTAGCCTCGTACTTATAGTAGGTGACTTCAACGCGCCACACCCGTCATTGCACCGCATGGAAAAAATAAAAAGGAACGCAAGCTAGCCCTCTCCCATCTTACGCTCCTTACAGAGCCTGGCCAGCCCACTCGCCTAGGTAACAGTGACACACAGGATACATTTCCGGACCTGAGTCTAACCCATGGCCTTAGCACTCCTGGGGGTAAAACCTTGGAGTTACACTGGGCACTGATCACTGCATCGTTTTATGGAAGATAGCGGGCTTCGGCGGAAATTTTCCAACCAATCGGTTGCAATCGCAGACTGGGGCACGTTCCGCAAGCGTCGGGCCCTGCCTAGCCTCAACAAATGAGGCCGAGGGCAAACGCACGATCGGAAACTTAGTAAATGGATCGCGTTACTTGCGGGCGAAACCGAACGCTACGCGTAAAAGTTTACATGGGCGAACTGGCACAACCTCTGTAACCAGCTACAAGGAACACTCGGCGGGGCAAATACATGGTCTCTGCTACGCAGTCTCATCGACCCAAAAAGCCCAAAACAGAACCCACGGCCTTCATCCGTACATTACTTCCATGGAAAAGCTTGACAAGGACACCCTCCTAACTATACTGAAACAGCGCTTTATAGGCATCCCCCCACCCCCAGTCTCGCCCTTACCCCAAGAACTCTAACAAAAATGTCTTGCTCGAATGTTACATCACAGCTGCGATAGTGAGAGCGGCCCAACACCTCACAAAAAGCACTCAACCAGGAGCGGACGGCGTCCAGTATCAGTTACTTCGCTACCACAACGACCACGCCACAACCCAGTTGTTAATTTACTACAATGATGCGTGGCGCAAGGGCAATCTACCACAAGAATAGGAGCACGGGGATATTGGCCTGATACCGAAGCCGCGCTAATGCCAATCATTTAGCAATATTCGCACCATCTCACTTACTTCGCGTCTTGACAAGCTTCTAGAACATGTTATTCATTACACCCGCATCTCAATGCCACACACTTTTGTCCTAGCAGAATGTTCGGTTTTCCTTCCCACGTGGTCGCAAAGAATGTGCTCCCCCACTCAAGCATGAAATCCTGGATCATCCAAAACAGCTCGAACACGTGCAATCCTGACACACCACATAAAACGTGCGTTTGATATCGTTGCACACGACCTTATTTTTGAGAACCTGGAATCATCAAACTCTCGAGAGCGCACATACAATGGCATCAGAGCCATTCCAGCTGACCGAACAGCCACCAAAGAGGTAGGTGCGCCGCGCTCACCACCGTTTCAATTGACTGGAAGAGGAACGCCCCAAGGCACAGTTCCATAACCGATGCTCTTCAGTGGTTGAGCGGCCGAATATTCTCGAGACAATCCCAGACCTCCACCGCGCGCTGAACACGCACGATATTACCGTGTGGGCAGCACACACGGATACGACGGACAAATGCAGGAAGCCCTGCAAGAGGCTGCAAATATAATTCTCAATTATGCCTCTGCGCGGGCCTGTCTTGTGCAGCGGAGAAGTCTAGGCTTCCTGTGTTAACTTTCCGCATGCGACCGGTAACCCAGCCAGAAAGTTCTGTTTTACTAATCAGCAATTTGATCATCTGCGACACCCGTGTCCGAGTACTAGGCCTCCATGTACAGTCTAGCGGCTGTGCTAAACACTGTTCGCGTCCTCAAAACCCAAATCACCTAAACAACTCAAATCCGTCGCATCCGTCCGGGAATCCAAGCCTCAAGGAAACACACATTACCCGAACTGTTCAATTCATACTCATCAGCCACCTCACCTACCTTCGCCCCTACACCTGTACACATTTCTTTCAATTGGGTGTCCACAATACAAATATTGAGGAATACGAGCTGGTGAGCGTATCCGCCTTAGCAGTACCATCACTGGGAACCACGTGCTCGCCGCGCCTAGGACACCCTGCGCCGTCGTCATCTGTCCCACCATGCCTTGTGGCTGTCGCCCCTACAATTCGCGCACGTGTACAAGTTGCCCCACACCACAAGAATATGCACGCGAAGATCAACGAGGGCACGAGTCACGCCCGAGTCGAAGGGTTAGCCCGCCAATATGGTCATTACCCCCGTGTGCGTTACAGCAACGCTGCCAGTTCCCCAACCAACCCCAATGCTTAAGTGGCAGCAATGTCAACAATTGCCAGCAAAGCGCACACAGCACGCTATGTACGCACTGATTTCATCAAGGTGGCTGAGGGAACGGCCATAGCTTTTGCTGTGTCCCACATTTTTACCGCCAATCACATGGAAGGGGACAACGACGATACCTAGACAATTCTACTCCAAAACCGCCTGATTGCATAATGTCCTGAACTCCTCTCCATCCTAGCAAACAAAATTCTTCGACACTCCCATCTATCCAAGCTTCCCCTAATTTGTATCGTCTGGACCGCTGCCCTGGCGTCCCTTCCTGGTTAAGAGCACGCACTCCACCTCGCTCGAAAAATGACTCACCGGGTGTCAAAAGTGGACAGAACGCTCCGAAATGACTCCAAGACATCAGCTTCCAGCATCCCACCCCACGAACCGGCTAACTATACAGTCACACTGGGCTACTGCCGCACCCAACGAAACACACCACCTCCACCCCAGCACTCCCTATCCCGCGCCCACGCCACGTCATGGCTGCCGCTCCAGGCACACACGTTCCCAAACTTAACACACAAAGACCTCCTGTCCCACCCAATACCCTAGAAACCGCAAGGTTTGTAACAGCCCCACTCTCACCATCTAACACTCTGTATGGAAGTGCTCGCGTCCACCCGACGGGCTCAATCTTATACGCATCCCCACCCGGTCCTCTTGGGAGTCTACTGTGTCAAGCATTTACCACAAAACCAGCAACGGCTGATCGAACGGGCCCGCCCAAGAGCATCCGCAGATGGAGTTGTGGAGTAATGACCGCACTCGTCCAGAAAGCCCCTCGACCAATGAGTGACTGGAATAGTAGTTTTCACGACCACCCCACACGAGCTCTCGTGCCGAAATGCCCACGTGTACCTGGTGCCTACACCGCCTAGTCTTCTCAATTGCCCAGTTGGTCGCGAGCATAGGTGAAGCCACATTTAATGAAACAGTTTGCAATGGTCTCCGTTTTGAGCAAATCCGAAGACACCGCAAAATTGTATGGCGTGAAAGAAACTGATCTTCATGTCCGTGCCACTTCGAGTTATCTTGGCCAAGAGCCGACAGACAAGCGAGCTACGAAAGTGGAGCTACACATTTTTAAATATTCCCGCTTCCAGTGGCTGGACGTGGTTTGTGGCACTTGGTGGAAATAAAACTACCTTGAAGTTGTGCAGCAAGTTATGGCAACCTTCCATCCTGTGCCCTCCTGTTGTGAAAAAAACAATATTTTTGCTTTTGAAGCGCACCTTGGAGTCAAGCTGAGTGAGAAATTAGCAAAATAAGGCACCTGCCAGGCAGGCCTTTTTGGCTGTGCGCTAAACCGGGAGATGTGTGGCACGGGCGAAACCGTTTCGTATCCAGGACTTGCCACGAAGGGTCAGTTTGAACTTCTCGCTCCCATCTGCGTCGCAGAAAAAGCAAATCTTCGGTGCTTGTTTCTTCTTTTACCGCCTTGTCCCTACTCACCTTTCTTACTCATTCTTTTCTCGGGCTGCATGTCGATATAAACACCTGCCGTACGGTCGCTACAGGAAAACAAGGTTGGTTGAGGTTCTAGTAGTAGTAGTTGTTGTATAATACTTTATGAGCCTTATAAAGTAGGAGTGGTTCCCTAGTCCGGGAATCCAAGTGACCACCGGGCGACCGATGCCCTAGATGCCAGTAGTTGCTGGAAATCCAGGTGGTCACTGCTGATCAGGTTCTCCCACAGCTCATAGAGGGGTACGGGGGAAGGAATGGTTGGGAGGTCAGGGTTATGCGCACACTAATAAAATGTAGGCGAGTGTGCCAGGCGTAGGGCATAAATTGCATTGGGCGGGAAATTGCGTGGGAAACATGTGGTGTAAGCGAATTGGATGGAGAGAGAGAGAGAGATAATAACTTTATTTCTGACGAGGCTCAGTCCTAGCGAGTGTCCCTCAGGTGAGGGAGGCGCGCCAGGTAATCCTGAGCCCTAGTGGCGGTCAGGAGCTGTAGCTCGGGCGAGGAGCTCCCGGTCACCTCCAGCCAGGTAGTGGGAGGGTTGGGTAAACGGAGCGGAGGTAAAGAGGGGCATTCCCAAATGGCGTGTGGCGTGGTATCTCGAGCGCCACATGCCGGGCAGTTTGGGCGGGGATATAATGTGGGACAGATGTGGTGGAGGACGTGTCTGGTGGGGAGGGAATGGGTCTGTAATTGTCGCCATAATCTGTCCAAGGGTGAAGGAAGAGACGTGTGAGGGGGCGGTAGTTCTAGCCGCTCTAGGCGGTAATGTGTGGTAATGTCGCTAAAAGTAAGCAGGGGTTCGCGGGCGTTTCGTGCGCCGTCCCCGCGCGAAATTTCGTACGGCCGTCTTAGAATCGGAGAATATGTGAGATGGGGGTGGTTGGTGTGTTATGGCCAGAGCTATTGCCGCTTCCTCGGCCTCGTGGGGGTGGGCTGTGCGGATGGTGGCTGCCGCTGCTGGGATCGGTCTGTCTTCTGTGATAATAGCAGCCGCAAAAGCAGGTCGGTGTCTATATTCCGCGGCGTCTACGTAAATGGAGTCAGGAGATGGGGGGAATAGGCGTAAGTGTGCCAAGGCGCGGGCCCTTCGTCGGGCTGCGTGGTGGTTAGGATGCATGTGACGGGGAAGGGGGAGGATTTCGATGTTTTCGCGGTGAGATAGGGGTAGGGGGTGAATGTGGGCGGGGGGCCTGGAGCAGTGAGGTTGAGTTGTTGCAGGACGATCGAACCTGTGGGAGTTGTGGATAGACGAGCAAGTTGGCTAAGGCGGTGGGCTTCGAGGAGCTCGGGGATTGTGTTAAATGTCCCAGTTGAAAGGAGGCGGAAGGTAGAGGTGTTGGGTGGAAGGCGAAGTGCTGCTCTGTATACCCTGCGCTGCAAGGCTTCCAATTTGTCGAGTTCCGCTTTTGTAAGCGATAAGTAAAGAAGGGAGTATGTGAGTCGTGAGGTGAAGAGAGCTGTAACGAGTTGTAATCTCTCTTTTTCGGAAGGACCATGGCCGCGGGCGGTGATTCGACAGATAAGTCCTACTATTTGTGTCGCGTGTCGGCTGAGTGTTTGTATTGTAGAAGAGTTGCCTCGATTTTGCTGTAGGGTCAGTCCAAGTATGGTGAGGGATGGCGTAGGTGTTATTGGTTGGCCATTTATGTGGATTTGTATGGGGGAGGCCAAGGGGTGGGCCGGCGGCGCGCAGTTAGGATGAGCATGTGGGACTTTTCAGGGGCGCATGATAGGCCTGCTGAGAGGGCGAACTTGTTTATGGTGTCCGTTGTGATTTGAAGGGTGGATTCAATGTGGGCGTCACTGCCGTGAGTTACCCACACTGTTATATCGTCGGCGTATAGACTGCTGTGGAGTGAGGGAATATTGATGAGCGCGGTAGCCAGAGGGATTGAACCTTGGGGGGTGCCACGGTTGGGGAGGTGCAGGGTTGGGGATTGCCTATTGCCGAGTTTAAGGGTGGCTGTACGGTCAGACAATTGGATGGACGAAGGTATTCGTTTGGATGCGACGAAGAGTTGTTTCTTCTGATTTGGACAGCTTGGAGTGAGGTTGAGATTATTGCGTGTCGAGTCGATAGTAATGTGTAATGTGCTGAAACGTAACCGGTGGTGCGGACTCCGCTTGTTCTTCTGGGGTCTGGGAGGGGACTGCACAGGCTTGATGATGGGCAAAATTATTGCCCGTCAATGTACAGTGGGCGGACGTCCAGAGGAGGGCGATGTTTCTTTGTGGCTGATGTTACGAGAAGAGGCGAAAAGTTGTTGGGGCCACCCTCTCCGCCAAGAAGCTCCGACAGGCAGCTTGGGAGTCGGTGAAGATGACCGCGCTCTTTGTGTGAACAAGTGCGAGTGCGATCGCGAGTTCCTCAGCAATCTGCGTGGATGTCGTGGTATTTGAAGCACAGGATATAAGGGCCGATTTGGTGGTGGGTGACGGTTGCCACCTTGTGCTGCCCGCCTGGATACGAGCTAGCGGCTGTATACGCAACGTCCAGACGGTTCCCATAGATGTTCTCGTGGGCTTGACTCCGTGCTTGTCTTTCGCACGCGTGGAGATCAGAGTGCATGTTCTTCGGTATTGGGCGACCCCGTACAGCAGATCTCCCAGCCTCGGGGAGGAAAAGAAGAGCAGGAAGAGATGCTGGGTGCGCGAGTCGTAGGTGTTTGAGTAACCGAAGTCCCGCAGGTGTTTGAGTGAGCCGGACACGTTGGCTAGCAAGGTGGCCTTCAAATAATTCTGAAACCGTATTATGAAGACCCAGTTGTATAAGCTGCTGAGTAGAGGTGTTCATAGGCAGGCCCAAGGCCTGTTTGAATGCCTTGCGTATGAACCTGTCAAGGGCGTCCATGTATCCTGTCGTGAGGCAGAGGTATGGAGCAACGTAGATAACTCTAGAGATCAGAAGTACTCGAATCAGTCAATCATATCTTGTTCTTTCAGGCCCCGATGGCAGTTAGAGATGCGTCGGAGCATGTGCGTAACTTGAGTGAATGTCTTGGATAGTTTGGGTAAGGTCAGATTGTTCCGCGTATTTGCTTGTATGGTGAGACCGAGAAGTTTGATTGAAGAGCTGGGTTTGATGTTCTGGCCGTCCAAATGTAAGGGGATGGGCTCAATAGTTCGAGCAGGTGGGTGCTTGCGCACAATTATTATTTCGAACTTATGAGGTGTGCATTGAAGACCCACTGACAATGCGTAAGACTGCACAATGTCCGTGGCTTCTTGGAGAGCATGTCGTATGTTTCCTATAGAGTCTGTATGTGTCCATATGGGGATATCATCTGCATATAGAGCATGATGTATCTTGGGGATGGCATACAGTGGTTTGGGCAAGCCGATTAGGGCCATATTGAACAGAAGTGCGGACAATACGGAACCTTGGTGCTTGCCTCAATTACCAAGCAATATAGGATCCGACGTGGGGTCGCCAACATTCACGATAGCATGGCGTTGGGTTACAAAACCTGAAATGTAGGAGTAGACGCGATGCCCACATCCAGTCTGATTGAGCTGGGAGAGAATAGATTAAAGTAAAACGTTATCAAAGGCGCCTTTAAGATCAAGTGCTGTGATGGCCCTCGGAGAATGACGCGTAGCAGGCGCCATGACATCTTCCTTCAAACGGAGGAGGATGTCGTGGGTACTGAGGTGTTTGCGGAACCCATACATGGTATTGGAGAATAAGCCTCGGTCCTCCAAAAATGGTTGAAGACGCTCAGTATAAGCCGTTCTACCAGCTTACCCACACAGGATGTGAGGGATATCGGGCGCAAATTGTCCAGATGAGGTGGCTTGTTGGGCTTAGGTATGAAGCGTATCTCCGCGGTTTTACATTGGGGAGGAAGGTGACCAAATGAAAAGGGGGTATTCATGTGGTGAAGTAGATGATCAAGGTTGTTGCAGTCCAGGTGCCAGAAGCCTGTCAGTTACTTTGTCTGGTCCGGGAGCGCTGTTCTTCTTGCATTTGGAGAGAGCTGATTCCAATTCGTAAATTTAAAAGTCCCTGTCAAGTAGGTCATTCGGCAGTCCTTTTTATAGGGGCGGGGAAACATTCTTGCTGGTGTTGAGGTATCGATCTGTTAAGGCTTGTAGAAGGGCTTTTGGGAAACCTTGAAAGGATTGTATGGTCAGAATCATGCTTCGTTGTGATTCACACTTGCTAGTTAGGGGGTCCATCTGATGTCTAAGTAAGCGCCAAGTATTACGTGTGGTCAGGGTCCCTTGAAGACTATCGCATAGTTGAAGCCAATTTGCATTCGATTGTTGTTTGTCATATTCAGTGGCGGTTTGATTTAGTGCGGCAATTTTTTGATGAAGTCGGCGATCGTGGCGTTGGCGTTTCCATCGCTTAGTGAGCCTTCGACGGGCTTCCTAAATGTAAAGGAGTTTGGGTCGACGCTGGGTGTTTGATAGGACGTCGCGATGCGTTTGGTGTGCGGGCGTACTGTTTGGACGAAGTCGACAATCCAAGCGCTAAAACGTTGAGTGGTGTCAATTGAGCGGGAGCATGTAGCCTTTCGGAAGGCGTCCGAATTAGTAATAGGGACACACCTGTTTTGGCGTCGTAATGCCTATTCTAGATGGTTAGTTGAACAATGTAGTAATAAGTGCCCACATTTTCATGAGTTGAAGTCCAGATGACATCGAGATTCCCGGCTCAAAAAGATAAGTCGGGAGTTGTGTCCCTGGCAGTACTTTTGCCCGTACGGGTGGGTGAATCCAGGTGATTGAGCAAGATAAGTTGAAAATCTTCTCTGCCTGGGCCAGCAGGGCGCCTCTTTTTGTTGTCTACGTGTAACCCCACTGCGGGTGGGCGGCGTTGAAGTCGGCCGCTTCGATCAATGGTCTGCCCTTCACAAGGAGATTTGTATCTCTTATAGTGGTGGCGATATCAACTGTCTTTTGAGAATGGCGACAATATACATTCAGGATGAAAAGGCTCTTCTTAGTTTTAGTCGAAGCGGAGAGGAGCTGAATGAGACCTTGATTGCATCCTCGTTGTGGGGTGACGTGATGAATTGGTGAGATGTTTTATTCACTTAGACTAAGCGTAGAGAACGTGTCAATGGAGCAATAAGGGACGTAGACAGGTATTTTGACAGATGAATTAGCCTCCTCCAAGGAGAAAACCGCCGGTTTTGGGTCAGGAGTGTTATTGAACTGATTTCAGGCAGCTGCTTTTTTTCAAGACCGCGCCAGTTCCGTTGAAGAATGGTCGTAATATTAGACTGGGTCCCGGCCATCTGGAAGAGATGTGGTGATGCAGTTGTCGGGAGTGCGTATGGGACGCTTCGGCTATTAGCTCTGATGGGCGCTGCCGAAGACCTCTCTTGACTCGTGGTTCCCAGTTGATAATTGTGATTGGCTGAATTACCGGTGGTGGTAATTTCCTGTCGGATGGAAATGTGGTCGGAACGTATGGACCGGAATTCTTGCTGTAGCAACTTATTTTTTTGGCGGGTGTTTTGGAGTTCTTGGGTGGTGGAAGTCAAACGACTAGCTAATTCAGAAAACATGTCTTGGATCTGAGGTAGGTGAGGCGGTTGTGTTTTCGACACAGGAAGGACGGAGGGGCATCTGCTGTGGTCGGTTTCAGTTTCTTGCATTTCTCATTGGGTGTTGCCTGTGTTTGCTCAAGTAAGTCTAAGCGAGCCTTGAGTTACGCTATTAGTGTGTTTTGTTGCTCAAGCAGTTGAGACAGATGTTTGCAATCCACACAAGAAGTAGGGTTTTGGAATGAGGCTGGGGGGTTGGAGGGGTACTTTGGGAATGAGCTGTGGGAGAGACCCGTTGGGCCCAGCTTACTTGTTTTTGGCTCGTTCTGGTCTTGTGGGCGGGCAGCCGACTTGCTTCGAGAATGGTGGCGATTATGTTCTGCTGCGTTGATTCGTGAGCTTGATCTTGATTGTCGCCTCCTCTGGCTGCTACCGTTCATGGTGGGATCCCTGGAGCTTCTTCTCGCACCTCTGCTTGGCATTGCCGACCGGTCCCTCTGCCCACAGCTTGCGGTCTGGTCTCGAGTCGACTACGTGCGGCGCTGTTTCTGCCGCTGCCTCTGCCTGATGACGTAGAGCATCAGGTATCGTTCTGGGCAACCTTTGGCACCCATGACGTGATCTCCCCCGCAAAGCGTGCACTTGTCAACGTAGGGGTGGTCTGGGGCCGGGTCTCGTAAGCCGCATCCGTGGCAAGCTCGTGTTCCTGGTCATGGGCAGGCAGTGCTACGGTGGCCCACTTCGTAGCGTATCTCGCAGACGGCCAGAGTCTTCTTGTGTAGGGTGCACCGATTCTCCGCTCCATACAGCGATATGTAGTGCGCCCCGAGAAGGTTAAAAGGACGGTGTTCGAGTCGTTTCCCATTCGTCTCGCCGTGTAGATTTGGGTGCCGTCCTGAAATATATTCTCCTTGATCTCTTGGATAGTCAGCCGCTTTGGCACGCCTTGAATCACTCTCCTCACAGCAGCGTCGGGTGCTAGCCCATACAATTCCACAAAATGTTCTGTTCCTTCGATCATGATCTTGGTCATTCGTAACAACTTCTCCGCCACTTCTTTGGCCGGAGTGCTCACGGTTGCCGTGTTTTTGTTCTGGTCGACCCGTTTTTTCAAGTTTTCTTGCGGCCACGTTCTGTTGGTGGGGCCTGTAGCAGAGCCAGCGACAATTCAGACGGTGAGAGCTTGCCACGTTGAGTCCGTTTCGCGGCCGGAGAACTAATTTGTAATCGTCCAGGGGAAGAGGCACTGGTGTGTGTGCTCGCATTGTCATTGGGGGTCTCAGTTTCTCTTCCTTGGGCGAGGAAGGTGGCGGCTGTCGGTTGATCTGACTTAGCTGTCGTTGGGCTCTTCGGCGTTGCGCCTTCAAGACGTTCATCTTTCACTCGCCTGCCGCCGGTGAATCCTGGTTTTCCTCGATGTCGTTTTGCTGCATTTGGTTGTCTTCTTCTACCATGTTTTGATTGTTATTCCCCACACACGCAGGGGCCGCGTCGTCTGCCCCAGGTGGGGCCTGACCGTCAGCCAGCGTTAGGCTTAGTTCGCATGATCTGAACAGTGCCTCTCAATTTGGGAGAGTAGCTCTTACCAGTGTAATTTTGCATCGCCGGGTGCCGCTCATCTGGTTAAATTCGATGGCACTGCAGAAATTGCACTGACAACGGGTTTACACAACTATTCTTTGTCCAATGCAAAGCCCAAGAGAAGCGCTTCGGAGCCGGTGATCTTCTTCCTCCTGTAGGCAACCATTTTGATACGAACTCTGCCTCGAAATTTCTTGCTTCCCTGGACACTATTTTCTTTAAAACTCCGTGTGCAGGATGTGTAATTACAAGCCTGAAGTAAGCATTGCGCACGTTGACCATTGATTATAGGACGATTCCCTAGGTGGTGCGGTGCACGCTTGATGTATCAACAACATTTCATGGAATCTCGGGCCTGGCAACAATGCTTTCACTGCAAAACCAGCGCTGCCTTAAATGAGCTGTTCTGAAACGTGTAGATTGTGGATTGTTAGAGCACATCTAGTGCTGACGTACCGACAAATAAACGTCGGATTTCTAAATAGGTGGTCAAGATCCACATTCGCAGCCGTATTAACGAATTTTCGGCAATATGGTGATCGTAATAAAACACCAAAATACTTTATTTATAAACGACGTTGCGGTTATTGAAGAAAAAAAAGGCATTAAGCCGCAAAACATATTATGCGGAATGGGATGAATTATATCTCCCTGCATTTAGGAATTCGTGAAGGTGCCTAATTCCTAGGACTGCAATACCGTGTGGCTCACAAAGCTGAGCCCTGACGACACTCAATAATTTTTGAAGGTCACTGAATTCAAAAGTCAGGTTACTAACCCTACATCTGTGTTGCGAATACGTCTTTCTGTACCGCTGTTAACAGGATACAAACAGCGGCATTGGCAAAACAAAAAACGGAGAGACAAAATGTCATTCCCTGTTTTGAATTTCCTTAGTTCTAATCTCCCTCGTTCCTAGAGTAGAAAAAGAACAGTGCGTAATTTTCGAAGAGCCACTCGCATCTGTCAAGGAGACACACTGGTTGGATTTCCAAAGAGAAATAACCTCAGAGAATTCTACACATTGTTTTGCAAACGCTGGAAAATTCTTAAAGAGAATAGCAAAAAACAAAAGTGACTTCATGTCGAATCGCAAACCAGGTATAGTTCACGACAAGTTGATTGTAGACAACTTTTGAAATGGGGATCATACGATGGTTAGGTGAAAAATGAGTCTATATCTCAAAAATAAAACAAGAAAACTCGTAAAAAGGTTGAACCAAGACTTACATCAGTCAAAAAGAGGACCCAGGAATTAAAAATAACCCTTCTAAAGAAATACTCGCTTTTAAATGATATGAACGAGGACACTAATGGCCCACTAATGTCAACCTAAAAGGAACCACAGAGTCAGGAGTGGATATTACAGAAGCAGAATGCAGGACACTATATAAAAAAACTAACTCTAAAAACAACGCTGATCACTGCGAGGCATCAGGAGCCGAAATTTTAGAGTGAAGCGGATCAAAATGAACTAGCGTAGATGTAAAAATTGAGAAGCAGAAGGAAAACAATGACGTACGTACGTACAACACGGTGGTCATCGAGAAAACGCTAGAAAAGTAGGAATGTTGCAGGCAACAAAGAGAAAGCTAGCTTTTGGCATAGACAATGTACGGAGTTAAAGATGAACAGGGCCCGATACCACACATTATGAACAACCCTTAAAAATCCCCGAACGAATCTACACCAGGCTGTACGCGACCGACGTTGGACCAGGAGAAACTACCCTCCTACAAGCCCAGCTTGCGACGTTCCGCCAGTAACTGAGGAGGAAGTAGAAAAGGAACTTAAGCTCATGAAACCAGGGAACCCTGTAAGCGATAGGGGCGTAAGCACAGACCTACTATAAGGGGGGGAGACATAATTCAGAAAAAGCTGCCTAAACCATTTCCGGAACGTTCATGGACAATAAAGGTAACCAAATTGGAAAAACGCTAACATACTGCTCGTTCACAAGAAGAGAGCTGACCCGGATCGGGTGTAGAGAAGACGTCTACTATGATAACAGTTAACCGCACTACCGCCAACCTTGACTTCCAGCAACCGAAGGAAGAGGCTGAGCCCCCAAGAGGATACTCTAGGAAGGATCACATATATGTTATCAGCCTAGTAATAAAAAAACGCGCAAAATATAATAAGATGCTTTACATAAAATTTACAAAACGCCTCAAGAAAGCGTTTGATTCCGACGGCCAGAATAAAGGCCAGAATAACGAATAGCTGCAGTGGTTGGGGGTTAAGTTAGTGGTTGCAGTGCTTCTGTGTATGCTCTGACGCTTCAATCACTTTCGGAAAAGCACCACATTGAATGTTTGGTCCTAGCAGCTGCAGTGGTCGTAGCGCCACTGAAGCTCTCCACATCCGCGTTGCCAGTCCTGCCAGTATGAGTACGACTGGCATAAAATCGACAGTGGGAAGGACATGCGTAATTCAATGCCATCTTGCTTGTGATGTTGAAGTATTAGACCTGCCTACTGAGGCGGAGACAGCTAATGCGGAGCTTAATTGATTGATTGATTGATTGATTGATTGATTGATTGATTGATTGATTGATTGATTGATTGATTCATTCATTCATTCATTCATTCATTGATTGACTGTGAGGTAATGCGCCGACGTAATACGGGCGACGGGGCGCGCCTTAATAGAGTTCTCCGGATAAATGTTGACCACCTGGGGATCTTCACCTGCGCCGAAGCAAATGCCCAGCGTGCATGGCGTGGAAGTCTCGCTTGCTTGCGCTCGCAATAGACTCTCGATGACGTGATTACTAAGCGGTGGACATTGCAATACAATATATACCCTCTGAACTCCACCTATGGCGATTGCTGGTGAGTATCAACTAACTGCGACGAAAAACAACACACGCTTGGTCTTATTTTCGCTCTAAGACAATCCGCACTGCTGCTCTGACGTTGTTTGTTGACCCTCCGATTGTACCATGAAATTGTTACGCCATGCGGTCATAAAACGTTTTTTTAATTCATTTTGTGCAAAGGTTCAGCTACTTTCGTTATAAAACGTTCGCGTATCGTGTGCTGCGCTCCCACATTGCGCTGCCTGTTTATCGTGCTATCATCTAGCAGAGAGGAGGTGCAGAAGGAACAACTTTAATTGCACAGCATGTCAGCGCAAAACGCGCTGGATGAGAGTGGATCCCTCTTCACAGGATTCCATATGCTGCCTTCGCCACCTGGCCCCTGGTAACCAGCCGTAGCTGATCCTCCAAGGCGGGGTTGGACAGCAAGATCACCCATCGCTCGCTAGGGGTAAGGGTGGGGTTCTTATTGGAGGAGTTGCTGATGAGGGGTGGGTGTTTTGGGCTGACGTCGCACTCTCCTATCATGTGGCGAAGAGTACCGAGCTGCTTGCATACCGGGCAGGTCTTGTCGTACTGATTTGGGAACATGCTATTCAGTAAGCGAGGGTGAGGGAAAGATCCTGACTGAATCTGTCGATACAGTACTTACTGCTCCCGCGTGAGTTCTGGGTGCGGGGCAGGAAGTTTCTGCCTGTCCTCTCGATAGTGCCGCACTATTTCTCTGTAGGTCACCATAGGTTCACCTCTGACCTCCTCCTCAGCCGTTGCCCGGTACGTTAACGCGCGGGCCTGTCGGTGGGCAAACTCATTGCCCTCCACCAAAGAGTGGACTGGAACCCATAATAATTCAACACGGCTCTCTGGAGGTGTTTTGTCCCTCAGGATGCGAAGTACCCGCCGGGACACCCAGCCTGACTGGAAGTTCCTGTACGCCTGCTGTGAGTCGGTGACAACCTTGGAAATTCCCGGAAGGGTCAGGGCTAGGGCAATTGCCAACTCTTCCGTTCCTTCCACATCTCTGACTTGAAACGATGCGCTTGTAAGCAGCTCACCCCTAGTTGTCCCCACTGCCACTGCTCTGGTCGTCCCCTTGTTTTTCGAGGCGTCCGTGAAGACGACACCGTCTTCGCTCTTCAGTAGCCTGTTGAGGGCACGAGCCCTAGCCTCACGCCGTCCGCCATGGTGAGCCGGATTCATGTTCTTTGGGAGAGGCTTGGTCTTGATTGCGTCTAGCCATTTGTCCGCAAGCTGTTCTCGATCTGTCAGCTCTGCCACGCTCCAGCCGATTCTACCCAGGATACGGCGGCCCGCCTTAGTGTGACTCAGCCTCTGTTTTTGGCTAGATAGGTGGCCGTCAAACAGCTCGTCCACTGTATTGTGGAGAGCCATCTGGAGGAGCTTGTCCGTCGACGCACTTATGGGCAGAGAACGAAGGAGAAAGGTGTGCTTTCTTATTTTTTAGAAGTGGAATGCGCCTACCTGATAAAGCATATCAATTCGGTTTGAAGACATAAATATTTTTTGAAATTCCGACGCGCTGAAATCACCGAACAATGAACGGCACGTCGAGTTGTACACAACCAAATAAAAATGATTAGAATGTTATATTGTTAAGAACCAAGTTATTGTTTTTTATATATATCAGGGTCCCACGCCCGTTTTGTCGCCCTTGCCTCCGTTTTTTGTGTGAAAAATATATTTTCCTCCCTTCGCTGCCGTCCAGGATCCTCAATCTTACAAGAGAGTTTCTTGTCGGTGCGAAGTTCTGGAGGTTTATCTAGAAGCTCTTTCGACATCTCAACGCCATCCCTACGCATAAGAGATGCACATATACATGAAAACGAATTACTATTTCTCCACGTCCGCACAACTGCGGCCGAACTTTTTTCTTTGGCTGTTCCCACAATCCATGACGTATAGTGCTGGCTGAACGAACTCAGCACCTTGAAAGACATTTTCTCTTAGGATAGAAGAGAAGTTCCGCAAAAGTTGAACTGATGGTGTCCAAAACTGCACTGACACGCAGTGTAGCATGCCGCGACAAGAAATGTTACAGTGCACCAAATTACACTAGGCTTAGCTCACGAAGTATTAATAATAGCCAAAGAGAAAGATGAAAATCTTCTGAAGGGCATAAAGGACGTAAAGCAGCCGGTGACGGTGGCCTAACTGTCGATACTTTAAAGGAGGGAGGAGATATTTTACGGGAAGGAGTTTCTGCGCTACTTTCAGATTGCGTGATTACCCTAACACTTCCCCTACCCTACCCTAAAAGACCGCCAGAAGGTTCTGATTCAGACGAAGGGAGACACCAGGGACCTTAACTGCAATCCCATCAGCATACTATCAGTAGTATACAAGCGGTTCCGAAAGTATTGGGTAACCGAATAAGTAACAGCCCAGATTCTCATCAACCCAGATTAAAGGGTGGGTTTAGCCAAGGGTACAAAGCACTGGATCACTCCTCTGGGGTAAATTAAGTGATGAAAATATCCGCCGAATTTATGGAATCATTAACTACAACAAAAGCGTCTGATTCAGCGAGAAACGCAGCATTACTCGAAGCATTTGAAGTCCAGGAGATAGAGGAGACCAACACATGACTCATAGGCGCCATATGTAAAAGAAGTAAGGGTAGGGTAATTCTTCATTGGCTAAGAGACACTTCATAAGCTAAGAGACAAACTTCATTTACATAAAGGAGTACGACATGAGGATGCCGCGTCACCAAAGCTGTTCGCAGATTGTCGTGGGGGGGGGGTATTTCGGAAGCGGGAGTGGGACAACAGTAGAATAATAAATAAACTGAGAATACTTTGGCCACTTGGGGTTTGTAAGTTAACATTGTTGCTCAGAGATGGTGAAGATCGCCTGCAAACCCTTCTTGATGATGATGATGATGGTGGTGGTGATGATGGTTGGAGTTTTTGGTTAAAGGGCAGGTGGTGCAAAAGGCGCCAAAGAAAAGCAAATGACACAAAAAAGTAACAAAACTTGTGAGCAAGAATAACCGTACAAGCTGTTGAAGGTGTAGCGCCGCCCTCATCATTTTTGGAAGCGCCACCATCATCATCAGCCGATTGGCAAGCTGGCACGGAACACACTCGGCACCCGGCACACCTCGGGAACGGCGCCCGCTTTCTACGCGCCTCGTCGTGTTCATGGCACAGCCAACGCAACCACAATAAAAATGGGCTAGGCCGCACCGCCTCATCGGCCACCTACAATTTGGTGACCCGCCTACAAAGGGAATGGTGGTGGCTGGTTCTTGGGGTCGTTATTATTATATATGTTAGGAAATGAGGTTTAAATATTTACTATCTGATAAATACTTAACAACACGCTTGACAGAAATAATGACATCGTCACCTGAAAAGAGTGATCCATGGAGTTAAGTGTGTTTTCTATGGAGTTGGGGAAAGCGTTTGTTTTTTGTTGTGTCGATTGCTTTGCATGCAATTAAAATGCGGACACAGATAGCCCTCCCTGAAGCAGCTATACAGGGGTATTAAAGATCTAGTTAGCAGGCGTCAATGTGGCACGTGTCTGTGGCCTACCCGTATTATAACCAAGGTTAGTTCTGGGTATTTGTAGCATATTGCGATGGTATAATGCCTCAAGTCTGGCAGTCTAATTGTAACTTGTTTCTGTGTTTGTGGTCCATTCAGTTTCCCATCTTTTTCGAATGCGTTGTCTGATGCGCGGCTTGGTGTGAGTGAACGATACTGTCGTTATGTCATCTGTCTTTTGCAAAGCCGCACCGGCAGCCATTTTACTCGCAACCTCATTACCGATGACGCCAGAGTGATCTGGAATCCACCATATACTTATTTTCCAGATTTGAGTTTTATGAGTGCAGTTTTTTTTAATTGCGAAAGTTTGCTCTGCAGCATAAAACGGTGGAGGCGAGTGTGTTTAAATGTACGTAAACAGGAAGTTTTCACTAAGAAAGTCTAAAAGGCTCCGGTGATACGGCCCAAAAAACCAGCGTCTGTAGTCGGGAGGGCGGCCTGGGTTGAGTCCCACACTATGTAGTACTTGCTGTCGGGAACGTTGGAGGCCACGGCAAGTCCATAGAATATGGTGAATGTCTGCGGTCGATGCCGACGTGGTGCAAAATGGGCATGTCCGGCCAACCGGGCCCGTCGATCCGGGGGCCAGGTGTGGGTGACAGCTGGTGTAAGAGCAGCCCCGACTCAAATCCTTCGTAGCGCCAACTCCTCACTGCGGGTGAGCCCACCAGGGATGTTTGATCCACACGGTGGAATAAGTGCGCGTGTGGAGCGCCGAAGGTCTTCTTTGTCGGTGGCCAACTTGGCATTGCGTCAACTGGAAATAAGGGCAGTGGATGCGTCGTTGGAGGTATACGAGTCGCCGCATCCGCCTGTTGCTGTCCAGGGGCCGATGTCCTCTGGGCCCAAGTAATCTTCACTCTGAAACTTAGGGCCGCAGCCTTCGCGTGGATGGTTTGGGACATGGGCACTTGATGAAGTACTTTCCGAAGGTCTCGGACAGCTTGCATTGAATCGGTAAAGATGTTGACAGGTTGCGATTCGTCTGGCCTCAGCAACTCTATAGTCGTCAAGGCGTCGAAAATCGCTTTGAGCTCAGCAAGTGTTGACGGGGGCCTCTGAGGGGCGTATTAATGGCAGGTTTGACAAAACTGCATGGCTGGGTTTACGACGGCTGTGGTACTAAGGCTTCCTGAAATACTGGCGTCGACGTAAAACGTATCTTGGCTATCACTGGATGAGAGTTGCGGCGCAACACGGCTTGACCGACCCAGAGGCTTGCAGTCAGTAATTAATATTCGGGTCCAAGGAGGGGGTTCTGCAGAGGGATCTGGCGGCGTGTTAGTTTGGAGGCCCATATACCACCTTAAACCAGCCACAGATGTATACACCTGCGCTTTAAGAGATCGTGCCTGTCACCGCTGGTGAACCAACTCATCTATCGTGTTAACGCCAGCTTCTTCCTGTAGTGTGGAGATGCGCGTTAAGCGAGGAAGCCAAGTAATAGTCCTAATGGCTTCTCCATTGATGGCCTCTTGACGATCCCATTCCGCCCTTGTCATGTACTGAAACTGAGCCTGGTACGTGATACGCGGCAGCAAGATTGCACGTATCAGAAGCCGAGCCATCTCTGTGCGAGCTCCTCCCGATTTTATGGAAATGAGGCGAAAGGGCGTGCCGGCGAGCTTCCCGGAGCCATGGCGTAGCTGAGCCGGAGGCCGCAACGTCCAGGCCAAGGATGCGGTGAAAAGTAACTTTCGTCACTGGCTCGCCATCAAGATTTAGTAAAATGGGTCGGTTTTGCAGATTTTGTCGAGCCCTTCGATTGGCGACGATAAGTACCACTGTCTTATCTCGGGATAGCATGAGTCCCACGCGTTTGCACCATGTATCAACCATATTTAAAGTACTCTGAAGAGTGCGTTCTTGATCCGCAATGTCTGGAAGTGTCGACCAGAGCGTGATATCATCCGCATAGATGAAGCATTTTAGATCTTTCAATGCCCCTACTGCCCAAGCGAGCGGGAGAAAGGCAAGGTTGAACAGTATGGGTGCCAGGTTATTTTGGCTAATTTGTATTGATCCATAATATAACTGCGCCGTAACACGAGGACACAGCAAGAGGCACAGATAATACCGGGTACGGCGCAGACTAACGAGTGATTTTTTATTCAGGAAACATGTATATACAGGAACAGCCAAATCTTCGCGCGTACACACACTTACCGCGTCGTACACTCAAATCATAAGTAAAGTTCCAAAAGTCACGCTCAGCACAGCAATCGTACTTCGACAAGTGAGCAGCCCCTTCTTTTATTTGCCCGCCCTCACCCCCCCCCCCCCAACCACCGGCTTAACCAAAATTAAGACGTGTGATCTCGCTCTCGTGAATGGCGATGGCCGGACGGGTTACACACTTGTGGTTTTTGTGCATATAAAATGCCTCCATGATTTTTCTTGACAACTGGTATGTGTTGTTGAACAGCACCGTTGTCTGGTCAAGTAGTGGGCTACATGCGCAATCCCGGCAATCTTTGCAGTGTGCCGCTAAGTGCCAGTTCACGGCGATTCCGTTCAAATTGTACTGGTGTTCGTTCAGGCTTTCGTTTACACGCCTCCAGCTCTCTCCGATATACGTCCGTCCGCATGGGAGAAGAATATTCTACACGACTCCACATGGAGCAATCGACGAACCTTTCCGCGTGTTTCACCGTGCACTGTAACCGCAGATGATCGTTTCCTGCTTGCATCCGCTTTTAAGCAGCTGAACACATGCCGCGGCACCTGTTCTTCGCCTAGAAAAACACCATGATTCCGCGGCGAGTTCCAACCTTCCTAAATAGGTGCGAAAGGCCATGAATGTATGGTATGACGGCCATCTTCCTGCGCGCTTCGTCCTTGCGCGTCCTTTGTGTCCGTTCCTTTTCTTGTTTATAGCGCTTCAAGATCTTCGGTGCCGCTACCCGCACAAATAATATAGGATACTCGGCTTCATCCAGTCTTTTTTTCTGCTCCGAAATATTTTCCGCTATGTTGTGCACGCCGCTCTTGTTCAGCACCGCATTATTGCACGAATTGCTGAAGCCATTCTGTACTACTTTGGTTTGTGCCAACTTGTAGCCGAGACGCGATTTTCAGGTCCTTGATTCGTACCTCTAGCAAACGTGTCCGTCCTGGAATTACAGTTTTACATCCAGCAAATGGATCTGGTTAACCTATAGTGCCTCAAAGGTGAACCTCAGACCAAACCCCTGCTTCTTTAACGCTTGCAGCGCTCTTCCCAGGGCCTTGCTTAAGTACACTCTGTCCACCAAAACCAGATAGTCGTCCACCTACTTGAAGACTTTCTTTACTCCATCAATGACGCATTGTATTATTGCATCCACCTTCCCGAGAAAGATGGTGCTGAGCATCGGAGCAACAATGGAGCCAATGCGCTCCACGGAACGTTGAACAAACACCTTGCCATTCCAGTTGATCACTGTCGCTTTCAGATAGCATTCCAGCACTTCTAGGAACCCTTGTACAGGAATTCGAAACCTTTTAATTGAGGCTTGTTCATCATTGTCTTCGCATATGCAGTCTCGGTAGTTTTCTCTCTCTCTCTCGCTCTCTCTTTCTCTGTCGAACGCAACATATGAGGGGGTCCTGCGGCATGGAATAATACAGTTCCTCGACATCAACGCTGAATGCCTTAACACCCTGAGTGCTCTCTTCCTTCAGCCAACGAGCAACTTCCATAGAGTTCGGAACCACAAACGGGTCGATGATGGTCAACGAAACTAAGTGCTTATGTAGGTAGCCGGAGCCCCCGTGATCCCAAGGGCCGTGTTCCTATACAATGGTCCTAAATGGTATCCCTGGATTGTGCATCTTGGCCGCAAAGAATGCTTCCAACAAGTTTCCAGATGCCTTTTAGACGTCCGAGAGCAATCTGGTTAGGTTATGCGTCTTCAGCAGTTGCATTACACGGGATTTTAATTTTGTGGCTTTGTCTACAATTTACTCTGAGTTCTTCTGTATCGCATTTTCTCCTTTCTCTTGGATCATTCCTTTTGGTAGTAAGACAAAGTGACCTTCTTTATCTGATACCAACAGATGCACACTCCTGTTTGCAAGATGCTATATGACTGGCTAGAGGCTTCATTCTCGTTTTGTTGAGGTATATGTTGCAGTCATAAACCGAGCAACCACAGTAACGCACTCCGCATGGCACCTTGCCCTTTGGATTTCTGGCGCCTGTCGTGTGATGGTCCTCGACAACGTCAATCTCTCTAGCACCTTCGCAGGAGGCTACACACAGAACTTTGGTGCCCGTGTTAGCAGGAGTTTATGGTCTTCCGGTAGTTGAACGTCACCAAAGAGAGTCAGCTCTCCACTTGGGTTACTTTTCTTTTTTGTAGGCACAGTCGGTCGGCCGTTGTTCCACAAAAACGCTGTAGTTGTTGAAGTCACCCTTATTCATCCTTCATACCTCTTCCTGGCAATTGGTGGCCCCTCTGCCTGGCCACGCATGATTCTAAGACAGTCCCTGAGGAATCGGACCTGGCGTGTCCATTCGGCGGAAAGCATCTTACAACACCTTCTAGAATGTCCAGCTGATGGCGCCAACAAACCGCAAATCCACTGCAGTTCTGCAGCGCAAATGAATATTTTGAAATACCAGTTGGCCCATCGTGCCTTGCAGACGTAGGGTGCGATCAAGGCAGTGAGTATGGCTGGATTGGCCTGTTGAACGTTAAAACATTGAATAGGGCCCGTTGAACTAGAAACATACCTTAGGAATACAGTGAATTCGGCTAGTTAATATTGATACCTAATATAACTGCTAGGTAGCAGGAGGACACAGAAAGAGGGAAAAATAATACAGGACGCGGCGCAGACTTTCAACTGATTTTCTATTCAGTAAACATGTAATTTACAGGAACTGCCAAATCTTCACGCCTACGCACAATTACCGCGTCGTACACTCAAGTAAAAAATAATTCCAGAAGTCGTTCTCCGCACAGGTACAGTACTTCGACACGTGAGCAACGCCTTCTTTTATCTGCCTTCTACCCCCAACCACCGGCTAGACCAAAATCAAGAAGAGCGATCTCGTTTTCGTGAAGTGCGAAGGACCGACGGCTTATGCCCCTGTCGTGGTTTTTGTGCATATAAAATGCTTCCATGATTTCTCGTGATTGTGCATGTAAATGCCTCCATCATTGCGGATGCGGTGTCGTGTACAAGATTCCTCTCCCGTGCGGACGGATGTACATCAGACAGACCGGGAGGTGTTAAACAAAACGGTGAGCGAACACCAGTAAAATCTGAAAGGAGTCGCCGTCAACTCGCACTTAGCGGCACACTGCAAGGAATGCCGGCACTTCGCATATAGCCCACTACTCGACCAGACAACGGTGCTGTTGAAAAACAGGCCTCTTCTCAAGAGAAATCATGGAGAAATTTCACACGAACAAAAACCACGACAAGTGTGGAAGCCGTCTGTCCGTAGCCCTTCCCGAAAATGACATCGCACTTCTTGGTTTTGGTTAAGCCGGTTGTTTGTGGGAGGGTACATAAAAGGAGGGGGGGCTCACGTGTCGAAGTACGATAGCTGTGCTCAGCATGCCTTTTGGAACTTTGTTTTAGATTTGAGTGTACGACGCGGAAAGTGTGCGCAGGCGCAAAGATTTGGCTGTTCCTGCAAAAATCTTTTTTCCTGAATACGAAATCTGTTAGTCTGCGCCGCGTCTTGTATTATTTGCGCCTCTTTCTAGTCCTTGTGTTACCGCGCAGTTATAATATGTAATATTGAGATATATGCAGATATAATGGCCTTAGAAACATATTTAATTACGTAGTTTTTAGATCGCTTTCTTGATGTCAAAGCACACATAACACTAAGTGAGTCAGTGTACACAATACACTTTGGCACTTGCTTTTAGATAATGTGATGTAGAAGCCATCATATGCGCTAAGCATCTGCCGTGAAAATACTCTTGTGGTAATACATCGCGTTTAAGACACGAAAGTTCTCTCCATGTGCAGCAATAGAAACGGCGGTAGCAGTCTTTGAAACGTCGCTGTAAAATGCTGCACTTGGCATTTATACGGCAGAGACAAGAAATGGCGCGCAATTAAACTTTTTAGGGCCATATTTTCTTCAAGTTGCGGAAATGAGAGACAGCACGTTAGGGCGGACATGACAAGGTATAAAATAATGGTGGGTGTCTTGTTTATGTTAAAAGGTGCCTTTAGCTTACAAGCTTACCCTTTGTGAGTAGGGCATAGAAATGAACAAAGGATTTAAAAGAGTTTTCTTGTGGATGTATCGTTAAAGGGGAATTAAAAAACTGGGTATTCAAAGCCATAAGTTTTGAGTCATGCAGCAAGTACGTTTATGTCCTCTGGTGACGTAGGGAACACTTATTTCACTCCATGAAAAGGCTCTGGACTGGCCTAGTGCATAAAGCGCCACACGCAAGGCGAACCCTCGTGTGCAGCACTTGTTCAAGTAATTTTATATAAGATTTTTATTACCGACACTTATACCACACTTCCATACTCCAGGCGAAACCCCAACAAACTGGTAAATACCTAAGAGGACTGGCTTCACCGTTCGATAGGGCTGGGGTGACATGATTTTAAAAATGTTTATTGCATTTAGGCATTTATGTTCCGGTTTGGGATTGTCACGGATGAATGCAAGTTTTTTTCCAACCCTACAGATAAAAACTTGCGTTATTTTGTGACAGGAATCGAAATGCCATTAGGAGTTGTGTCCAGTCTGCGATGGATCCCACACTTACTGCAGAAGACAGCACAAGTACTTGTTGATGTATTCTACCTAAACGCGCTCTTGTCCGCCTCACTGGCACATTTTTGACACCACCCTGAAATTTGCGTTCGCATTTTTACATATTCCATCATTTCAACGATATCTGAACGCCGTCTACATACCCTCTATAACAAACATTATGTGTCAATGCCATCCTAAGATAGTTAATCTTAACTATGAACAGCGTCCAGCTTAGAACTCTATCTTGCCGTACGCGTTTTTCTTTTACTTGAGCCCTTTGCACCACTAAATCTTACCGGAAGCGTTCTCTCAGACAGGTCTCTAGCATGGCTGTTTAACCTAAGGCCCTAAACACCAAACGGCCAGTTTACTGAAAATGCCGTAATGCCAAGCAATGTCATAGGCCTTCTCAAGGTCAAAAAACATCGTTGGACAAAACTGTTTATGACTGAAAGCATCCTTTATCTATGAATATAAAGCGACGAGTTGGTCGTTCTTGGATCACCCCGCCCTGAAGCCGCTCTCGAGAAGATCAATTAAAATGATTGCGCTAAAAAGGGGACACGGACGGAGTGAACACAGACACCCACGGCGCAATGTGTCTGTCCTCACTCCGCCTGTGTCCCCATCTTACCGTAATCAATTTATTTAACAATTGAGTGCCAACATGCCCAGGACGCTACACTTATCGAAAAGATCATTTTCCTCTAAGAAGTATACTTCTCTGGTTTATCATCTCGGGAAGGTTAAACTCAGCGTTTCAGGGCAATGGGTCGATAGCTTGCGGGAGAGGAAGGGTCCTTCCCTTCGTTTGGGAAAGCAGTCTCTGCAGCCCCCATTCAAGACCTGAGAAAATGCCCCGAAAGCCATATTTTGTTGTATAGTATCACAAGTGCTTCAACAGTCTCAGTGAGTGGGTGTTCTATCATGTTATATGTGATGTTGTCGGCTTCTGGAGCTGAAGGCTTACAAGTACTGAGAGCCACCTTCAGCTCATGAAGTGAAAAGAGTGTTTTAAAAGATGGTCGACACTCTATTGTCTCGCAAGGGCTTCTTTTCACTCAATGTTTATGTTTTAGTTGGAAATGTTGTGCAAGTGCGTTAGCCTGGTACTCGAGTGTGGTTTTTGCTGCGGTAACCAGGAGCAAGCTGTGCGTCTGTTGGGACTGAGTTTTCGTATTAGCGTCCACACTATCCGTGTGCCTGTGTATGAGTGAACGGATGGCAAGACGGTGCGCGAGCTGGTGCCACGTGCATTCGCCGTTTTAAATGACACAAGGTATTGGACGTGGCGCACCGAGAAAGAATACACCACACGTTGTTCTGGGTCTCTTGCGCGTTCTACACTCCTCATTCCACCAGGGCATTCCTGGTTTTCATGGGCCACCAGAGACATGGTGAATAGG
Organism: Haemaphysalis longicornis; assembly: GCF_048455015.1. Classification (NCBI taxonomy): domain Eukaryota; kingdom Metazoa; phylum Arthropoda; class Arachnida; order Ixodida; family Ixodidae; genus Haemaphysalis; species Haemaphysalis longicornis. Next base: position 4,690,679 of record NW_027526245.1, read on the forward strand.
CTTTTTTGCGGCGTCGAGGATGTGCGCCGGGACGATTTCGGCAGCTTCGTCTACGTTCAGTTGTGCTATGTATGTGGGCTGTCGTGTAGATATTTTTGCACATGAACTCCAGTTTTCTCTGGCGTCATTAAACCATTAATCTCGAGATGAACTGTTCCGGCTTTTACCTACACATGCTAATGTGTTGGGGAAGATGCCACCCCCATATGTGTGCGGGCGCACGTCCTACCATAGTTTTGGAAAGATACTTGCAGAGCCAATGACCAAGTCAAGTCATTATTATGTGTTGTGTCTTAAATGGTGGTAAGCAAGCTGTTCTGCGTAACATTGCATGCCCCCAAAGATGTTAAAGAATTTCAATAAGGTGACCTCGGACATCCTTGCGGGAAGAGCACGAGAGTGGGTTATGAACATTGAGGTCTACTACTAAGAGAAATGGTTCTTGTAACTGGTGTATCAAAACCTGGAAATCTGAGCTCGATAGCCGGTATTGACGAGGAATTTAGTGAGGATAATACTATTATTACCTGCTCGAAATTTATAATTGTGCCAATTATGACTTGTGGCAGCCCCACGAATGCTGTTGAGATTGATTGAATGATATGCTCAGGATTTTCAGGTAAGGATCACCACACTTCTCGAAGAGTGTGTGCCGCCACCCCAATAATTTCTGAATACCATATAACTATTCGCGAAGCCTGTATGTTTGAATTTAGGTGTGTTTCTCGAAGAAACGTGCCAGTTAGGTGATATGAGTGGAGTGTCTCATACACATCATCAATTCTTTTGAAAAGCCCCTATAGGTTCATTGAGTAATGTTTTGACTTCCCATTACTTAGTACAAGAACTACTGAAGATTGGGTGCATGTGTTGTCATTCGGGGCAGTGATTGTATATTTTTTGGACTTTTCTGGGGGCTTTGTTGTCGGGACTCGTTCTTTGCTGTGCGCCAAAGGTGGGGATGGTCCGCATTCATTTTGTGTTCAAAAGTCCTGAGTGTAGCAGACGGATCGGGATCTTTAGACCGTGGACCCTTCTGGGTGTTCTTCGCTGCAGCAAACGCCGACAAGGGGGTCAGGGGCGCCAAGGCTGGCACAGACTGGCAGCACGGGTTGGAGCCGCCACGCGTGCCTCCGTTCCCATCTCCTATGTATCCTCGTGTGGGCTTTGGGCCGGTGGCGGGGGAAGAGCGAATGCCGCATCACTTACGACCGATAATCCTGCCACCAAAACAGCTACCGACTCAGCAAGGGGTGTGGTCACGGATTGCCTGCCCATGCCACACGCTGCTCCTTTCCCACCCTCGGGAGCTGCATCGGGTCACATTCTTAGGGGGGAAAAGGGGAACCTATTTCGCGCCTCTGGGAAAGGGAGGTTCTCGGGCACTTGCACTATAATACATTTCTTCTCCCCTTTGAAGCAACGTGGAAAACTGGGCCTTCTGATTCATGATTTAGGGATTAAAAACCAGCCAAGAAGACGGAGACAAAAGGAAAGAAACAGGCAGGATGATGCTGGACTAACAACTGAATTTTATGAATAAAACAAGAAATTCTCCCAACCACAAGTTCTGCATGGGCAGAACGTAACAAGTGATACTTATCACTTCGTACATAACTAAAGATAAAGTTCGCGACAATGCATAAAATCGAACAAAACGTAAACAAGAAAGTATCACAGATTACCTGCCAAGAAAAGAAAATTCGTTGTCGGAAAGGCTCAAAGATGCAACGCTTATGCAGCGCTGCTGGCCCGCAATCCTAATATAGAAAGCCTTTAAAATCTCACGCTCAAATTTTGTCCGGCCACGTCCTAAGGTTGCAGTTTTATCTAACATGTGTGTGCAGCGAATATCGCGACAATCGCGACAATCGGGACAATGGGTTGGCAAATGGGCACCGTCTGAACAGTTAAGAGGAGCAAAGTGCTGCCTAGTCCTGTCGTTTATACATCGCCCTGTTTGGCCTATGTATACTTTGCCGCACATCAAGGCAATCTGATAAACCACGCCCGTGGTGCACCGAAAATACTTGGTGACGTGCTTGGTTGTGCACTGGGATTTTCGTTTATCTTCCTGCTCTAATCGAATACACAAACTAGAGAGCTTGCGCCGGGCTGAAAACACAATGTTTACGCCATGCCTTTTCGCTACCTTTTTCACGTTGTGCTACACTTTGTGCAGGTACGGCATCACTTCTAATTTCTTCATATCTATCTCTGGTTACTAAGATGCGTGAGAATTGCCCGAACGTGGTTTTTAAATATTTTCAAGGCAACCGCACTCTGGACCGCGCTTGTGTAGCCTGCTTCCTTCAGCATCGTCCTGTTTGTTTCTTTCCTTGTGTCTCCGTCTTCTTGGCTGGTTTTTAATCCGTAAATCCACTTTGAACTTCTCACATGCTCGAGAACAGGCAGCGTGGGGTCCCAGGCAGTTCACACAAACGACGTTTACTGATTTTCATCTTTCATTTGGGTGATCCTAAGCACCACACTTTGCGCACGCTAGTCTGCCATGAAAGGACTATATCCCGTGGCAGAACCGCTGGCACTTGAAGCAGCAGGCCGAGTTTGGTATGTAAGGTCACACTGGACATCAGATGAAGCCTGCATTGACCGACTCTGGGAGCGTCGAGCACTCAAATGTCAAGGCAAATTGTTTTGTATTTATTTCAGTGTCATTTCGTTCTTCAGTGTGATTTCGTTATTCATCGTTCTGCTTGCGCTCCTTGGTGTTGAAGGCTGTCGAGTAGATTTGTTTCTGTTTCATTCATTAGATCAGGGTCGGAGATGACGCCCTGGGGGTGACGACTTGGTTCAGCGTGCGGTGGGGCGGTGTTGACACGGTTGGTGTGGGGGTGAGACGGGGAGGGGGTGGTGAGACGGTTCGTGTATTCCTGCTTAATGTTAATGTCGAGCAGGATGTCTCCAGGTTGGAGTTTCTTGGCTTTGTACGGCCTTCCCACAAAGCTGTCAAGATCAAAACCGCGGACGGTGTAGTACGGGTGTCGATTTGTCAAAGCATTCTATCATCAAGAAGCATGAGAAGTTGCCAGGTTTTCTAAAAGCGATTTCAAGCAATACAGGAACCGAAAATTTGTTGCGTGTCATTTTGAATAACCGATCAAGTTTTGAGAGGTGGGCGGAATCATCCATACAGAATCGGAAAAAGGAAGTGGAGGAGGGTTGTTTCTTCTGTAACTTTTCCTTGATAGTCAAAAAGGTCCCGCAGCTTCCTTCCTGAAACGAAGTGGGAACCCCACGGCCAGAGCTTCAGCAGCGTCCAGATAGCCACCTTTCAAGACTACTTGTCGTTCACTTCCAACGTACCCGCCGTTATAGTTATACCTTGTTAGTAAGAGGTTGCAGGTACGAGGTTGTGGGCTACTTAAGGGGGCTCAGGGTCCGCGGGGTTTCAATGCCCTTACAAACCTTTCTTAAAGTTTCCCGTTCGGGGCAAATAATTCTTGGGGAACAAAATACAGAAATTAAGGCCGTGGGAATATAAAGGTACAGCAAATAAATTTAAAATGTGTTTAATAAACATTCTGAAACCCCTATGTTCAGCTTACAAAACGAAGGCCTAGAAGAAGAACAAAATTATACCTATTTCAATATGGCCTTCTGTGCTGATCCGAGACACTAGATAGAAATCAGGCGTGTAATTGGCCTGGACTGGGAAGCATTCGGCAAACCCTTTCGTACTCTAAAAAGTAAGATACCATCCTCACTGAAAAGAAGAATGTAAAGCCAATGCGTCCTGTCGGTGATGACGTGAAGCCCAAGATTGGCGCCTTGCTAAAAACGTTGAAGTGTACTTAGATCAGCTCAACGGGCCATGGAACAAATAGTGATTGGAGTACTTAGAGACACACGTAGAGACACAACACTAGCTACCTAGATAAGAGAACAAACAAGAGTACACGATATTATATTTCGAATAAAAAGAAGGAACGGACTTAAGCTGGCCTCGTAGGTAGGCAAGCTGACCACCCGTGTTGTACTAGGGTGATGGATCGGACACCCAAAGACGGGTCTAGAAAACGAGGAGGCAAATTACTTGATGGTGGGAAGAAATAAGGAATATTGGAAGCAAAGAATTGACTCCGGCTGCGTGGGAAATCAGCGGTGGAGGTCGATGGAGACGACACCGTTCTGCAGTCAACCTAGTTGCCTGTTGTTGTTGATGATGACATTGCTATTCCTGTTGCCCAAGTGAACCTGAGAGTATATAGAAAAGCCCGTCCTCACTGGCTTTTAAGGAAGCACTCTTCATAAGCTCCTCCGAAATAAATACGTTATGCATTAAGAGTGCGGACCTACCAGTAAGGCGTATGTCTGATAACTTGTCCCATGTTTTTCCACCAACGGGAGAAGTATGTATAGAGTAGAGTTGTTTGGCTGGGATACATTGACGATTTTCTACAGCGCCTCACAGTGATCAGCGGATGGGTAGCAGACCATAAAAGAATGTTTTATTTGGCTTAAGCGAAACCCAGAAGTATAAAGCTCGCGGGAGTGTCACTCCGAGCAAGGCGGCTCTTAGCAGGTATGGTCTACCTCGGAAGTTTGGAAGCCCAAAAGCGTGTATGTGCAATCCACCGAACGAAGTAAGCCGAGAAGCAAGCTCTACGTAGTTTTCAATTTCATCATCATCATCTGCGAAATAACACGATGGATTGGGAAGTATGTATTATGTGTCCTTACATGAGTGTAGTATGTAGTATCTAAATGTGTGCATTATCTAATAAGGTGCAGTTGTGGCGTAGAGTTGGAGCATCTGCCTCGCGTGCAGAAGGACCATGGTTAGAATCTCGGTGCCAGATATTTCCCAAGAAATAAAAAAAAATTGGTGTTTGATGGAATTGCAGAATGAGGCTCTGGGTACGGCCTGAACCTGGCGACCACTGACGGCAACACACTTCCTTACCACAGCATGATAGGCCACCCTGGTGTAGCAATGGCCTCAACTACCTATGAATACGCCAATTACTTACGGCCCTCAGTCTCCAGTGGCTGCGAAGCAACTGACCACGGCGGTGGTCAGACATGTGCCCCAGTAAATGGTGCTAAGAATCCCTGGAGCCGGAAAGGCCGCCATTTGAGTCTGAACCTGGCAGCGTTTAACATGAAAGCCCTATCTAGCAAAGCGAATCTAGATGCCCTGTTAGATGAAAAAAGGAAAATAAATGGAATGCAATGCGGCTTAGTGAGCATAGGAGGACAGGTTAGGCCTTTACGGTGTTGAAAAATGGACACCTCTTATGTTTCCGGGGTGTAGTCGGCACAAGAGAACTGAGATTGGGATTTCACCCATTAAAAGCATAGCTGCAACAATAAAGAATACTATATGATTAGGGAAAGTGTAGAAAGACATGCATTTAGGATCAACAATAGGTACAAACTCAAGGTGGTACAGGGCTACGCACCCACATTCAGCCACGACGACCACCTAGTTGAACGCTGTTATGAAGATGCAGTATCTGCAATGGCTAAAGTAAAAACACAGTATACTGGAGTTATGGGAGATTTCAATAATAAAGTACCCAAGAATCAGGCCGGGGACGAGGAAGTTAGGAACTACAGTATGGGCCGGTCGAATAGCAGGGCAGACCTTCTAGTCGAGTTCGCAGAACGGAATCACCGACCAATCATGAATACTGTCCTCTGCAAACGGGAGAACCGGAAGTGCACGTGGAGCAGCCAGAATGGGGCGCATAGAAATGAAATAGACTTCATATTTGGCGATAACCCTGGCGTGGGGCAGGATGTTAAAGTACTCGGAAAGGTAAGGTCTAGTGACCACCGTATGGTAAGATGTGGAATTAGGCTAGATTTTAGAAGAACCCATAAGAAGCTAGTCCGAAAAATTCGACTAATGAGCTAATAGTAATTCGTAAAGTAGAAGCTAGATCGCACTGCAGAACCGATATTCATCTCTTACTGAGGAAGCATAGTTTACAACACATGAAACCAGCGACCATCCTACGCGCATTATTACGGAGTGTGCAATAGATGTCGGGGGCGCGATGGCTAGACAGTATACTGGTAAACTTTCCCAGCAGACGAGACATGTAACCATGAAAAGGCAAACCAAGGAAATTCCCAAACCAGCTGACAGAATGCAACCCGCGGAGCTTTCGAAGTTAATCAATAAGCGTAAGACAGCTCAAATACGGAAGTGTAATATGGAGAGGATCGAATATGCCGTAAAGAACGGATACAAACTGAAAGCAGTGAAGACGCATCTTGGTGTTTGGAAAAACGAGATGTATGCACTTAAAGACCAGCAAGCCAATGTTATTACAAATATGAATAATATGGTTATAGTAGCCGAGTAGCTCAAAAGAGATCTCTGCAGTAGCTGAGACATTCAGGATAATGCCGAACAAGAAAGTAGTTCATAGGCGATAGATTTCCCCCAGTAACCACAGAAGAAGTAAGGAAGGCTTTAATAAAAATGAAAGGAGAAAACACACCTGGTGAGGATCAGATAACAAATTACCTCTTGAAAGATGGCGATTAAAGTGTAATTAAAAATTCGCACTGTATACGCAATGCCTAATGATCACGAGTGTACCGGAATCTTGAAATAACGTGAAAATGATCCTAAATCATAAGAAAGGTGACATGAAGGACTTGAAAAATTACAGCCCCATCAGCTTACTGTCAGTTGTCTACAAGGTACTTACCAAAGTAATCGCTTGTACTATTTCTGCCACTTCAGATTTCAGTCAACCTAAAGAACGAGAAGGGTTCCGTAAAGTCAATTCAACAATGGGCAATTTTGAGAGAGAGAGAGAATGCAGTTTAATGATGCTGACGAGATCTGTCCAGCAGATAGCCTAACATGTTGCGTCAGGTGAATATTTAAACAAACGAAAAAAAACGACATGAGGACTATATTCACCCTATCAATCAGGTGATAGAGAAGTGCGCTGAGTATACTGAAATCCTATGTATAACCTTCTTAGATTATAAGATGGCATTTGACTCGGTAGAAACCTTAGCAGTCATTCAGACATGCGGAACCAGGGTTTAGACGAGCATTAAGCAAGAATACTAGAGCATATTTAGAGTGGGTGCCACAGCTACCATGATCTTTCATAAGGAGAGCAGTAAAACACCTAGAAGGAATGGCGTCAGAAAAGGGGACACAATATCTTCATTGTTTCGCACAGCATATTTACAAGACGTATTCAGAAACTTGGATTGCAACCAGCTGGGAGTAATGGTTAATAGAGTATACCTCAGTAAACTCACATTTTCTGATGAAGTTGCCTTGTTAAGTCCCTCGGGCGAGTAATGTCAAAGCATGCTTTCCGCACTGGACAAACATAGTAAAACCGTGGGCCTAAAATTCAATAGCCAGAGAACTAGAATAATGATCAATTACCTCCGGATGGCACAGCGGTTTCAGATAGGTGGCGAGGCAGTGGAATAGTTAAGCGAATACATCTACCTATGCCAAGTTTAGACTACTGATGTTAACCATGAGGCAGCGATAATGACAAGGATAAAAATAAGGTGGAGTGCCTACGGCAGGCATTCTCGCATAATTAATCGCAGCCTACCACTGTCCCTGAAGAAGAAACTGTATGAAGCTGCATCTTACCGGTACTCACCTACGGCGCCGAAACTTGGAGGCTCAGTGATAGGGTTCAACTTACATTGTGGATGACTCAGCGAGATATGGAACGGAAGATGATAGGTGTAACATTAAGGCACAAGAATAGAGCGGAGTGCACCAGGGAACAAGTGCGTGTTAAGGACATATAAGTAGAAATTACGAAGAAGAATTGGACGTGGACAGAGCGTCAATGCGAAGGCAAGATAACCGTTGGTCAATGATGGTAATATAGTGCGTCCCAAGAGAAGCCAAGCGTTGCAGAAGGTGGCAGAGAAGTAGATGGGCAGATGACATCAAGACGTTCGCGGGGATAAATGGGTCACCGTTAGCACAAAACCGGGATAATTGGATATAATGGGTGAGGCCTTTGCCCAGCAGTTGGCGTAGAAAGGCTGGCGATGATGATGACGTTCTTATAAAATTCAGTTGTAAGTAAGCGCTGTGGTTTTTTTTGTCTACTTTCTTTGTGTACGTGTGTACGTGCGCTACAGTCGAGATGTTACACTTGGTTGGTGTATTTTGCCCATATAACGTTCGGTCGCCCCGTGCCCCACTTGCCTTGTTTAGAGATTCGCTCTATTACATTTAATGACCAGCGGTTATCTTGCCTTCGTATTTATGCCTTGCCCACACCCATTTCTTCCTGATTTCTACTAATATGCTACTACAGCGTGTTAGCTTCCTGGCCCACTCCACTCTGGTATTTTGCCTTGTTGCTACACCTATAAACCTCTGTTCCAATGGCTCCCTGAGTCGTCCCGAATTTAAGTGGAACCCTTTTACTGAGCCTCCTAGTTTCTACCCTGTGAGGGTATCGGTAAGATGCAACTGTTATACTCTTCCTTCTCAGGGAGAACGGTAGGCTGCCGTTTATTATATTAAAATCTCGGCCGAGTCCACTCTACCTCATCGTTGTCCTTATAATTCTCTCTGCCACATGCTTGTGATTGGTGGTCACTACTTGGCCTTAGTACACATATTCGCTTGCCACTTCTACTGGCTCACTGTTTCTTTATTTTAAACTGCTGTGCTTTCGCGGGGTTATTGGGCATTACTTTAGCTTTAGGCATATTAATTTTTAGGCCCACGACACTTCTCTGCTTGTCCAATGGTGTAATCATGCTCTTGCCCTTCGTCTCCCCAGTTTCTTGGCAAGGCAAAGTCATCACCAAGTGTGAAATCACTGAGGCATCCTCCATTAAGCCTTACGCACACCTGCACCCAATCCAATCTTCTGAGTACCTCTTGTAGACATGCTGTGAATTACATTGTAGAGACTATGTCTGTTTGCCTGACCCCACGTTTTATAGGTACTTCACTCCTCTCCTAATTGAGGCCTGTGGTAGCTGTGCACCGATTGTATAAATCCGATTGTATTCCTACGTATTGCTCTTCTACATGCTGCTTCCGCAATGTCTGAATGACTGCTAAGGTTTCGACCAAGTAAACTGCTTTCTCATATTTTATGATGGCTATATATAGGGTTCTCGAAACAGCGCAAAGCGACGAGGACGAGGTGCGGATGGGATAAAGTTCTTACTAACAACAGATGTTTCGGGCGCAAAATACTTATATACAGAGTTATTTTGCAACAAATGAGAAAAAGAGGGAAGATGAAAGAAACACATAAAAATTTCATCCCGTCACTGCAGTTCAAGTTCTACCAAAGGATATAAAGCAATTTCTTTGTCGTTTAACAACACCGAAGGGTTGCTGACACACGTGTCTTTGTTAGAATATATTATCACGAAGCCACGCCATCGAAAAGCCATCGAAAAGTCCGTAGGCGGCGCCAGTCGTACTCGTGAAGAAAAAAGACGGCACACTGAGGTTCTGCGTTGACTACCGGCGATTGAACAAGACCGACAAAAAGGACGTGTACCCCCTGCCACGAATCGACGACGCGCTCGACCACCTCTGCCACGCGAAGTACTTCTCATCAATGGATCTGAAGACAGGCTACTGGCAAATTGAAGTGGACGAGAGAGATCGAGAGAAGACTGCATTCATAACCCCGGACGGCGTATACGAGTTCAAGATGATGCCTTTTGGGCTATGCACGGCACCAGCAACGTTCCAAATCGTCATGGATACTGTGCTAGCTGGCCTGAAGTGGCACACCTGCCTCGTATACCTCGAAGACGTTGTGGTATTCTCCCGGACTTTCCACGAACACCTTACAAGGTTGCAGTCTGTACTCGAGGCCATCCATACGTCGGGGTTAACGCTGAAGCCTGAAAAGTGCCGCTTCGCGTAAGAGGAACTCAAGTTTTTGGGCCATGTCGTCAACGCCGCGGGAGTCCGGCCTCATCCGGCGAAAACTTCCGCCATAGCGAACTTCCCAAGACCGAAAGATAAGAAGGGCGTGCGGAGATTTCTCGGACTATGCGCATAGTACAGGCGCTTCGTCGCAAACTTCGCCCGCATTGCAGAGCCACTCACCCGCTTGACGAAAGATAGCACTTCTTTCAGCTGAGAAAATGCCCAAGAAACAGCCTTCTGCGAGCTGCAACAATGCCTGCAAAGCCCGCCTGTGCTCCCGCATTTCGACCAAAATGCCGAAACTGAAATGCACACGGACGCCAGTGATATAGGCTTGGGTGCCGTCCTCGTGCAAAAGCAAAGCGGGTGCGAGAAAGTAATCGCCTATGCCAGCCGTGGTCTGTCTAAGGAAGAAAGAAACTACTGAGCCTCTGAGAATGAGTGTCTCGCTATTATATGGGCCATTTCAAAATTTCGCCCATACGTGTATGAAAGACCATTCAGCGTTGTAACAGACCACCATGCGCTGTGTTGGCTCGCCAATTTGAAGGACCCCTCTGGCCGTCTTGGTAGATGGAGCTTGCGCCTGCAAGGATTCGACGTTACAGTAGTCTATAAATCCGGGAGAAAACACTCCGACTCCGACTGCATGTCCCGCGCCCCCGTCGACCCACCACCACAAGACTCCGATGAAGACAGCGCGTTCTTCGGAGTCGTGACTGAGAGCGACCTGGCCGCCCAGCAGCGCGCCGGCCCCGATCTACGCGTCATGATTGACTACCTCCAAGGATGCAACGTCGCCGTGCCCAGGGCCTTCAAACGCAACTTACCTGCATTCAGCCTGAAAAACTCCGTCCTCCTGAAGAAGAATTTCAGCCCCAGAATGAGAGCAAATTATCTTCTTGTAATCCCAGCAGATATTCGTGACAACGTTCTGGAAGCGTGCCACGGCGACCCGTACTCCGGACATCTCGGCAAAGCTCGCACAATTGGGAAACTCAAGGCCATGTGCTACTGGCCCCGCCTTGCATCCGACGTCACCCACTACGTCCGGAGCAGCCGTGACTGCCAGCGACGAAAAACGCCACCGACGAGACCCGCCGGACTTCTGCAACCGATCGCCGTCCCATCTAGGCCCTTCAAACAGATTGGAATGGACATTCTGGGCCCGTTCCATACATCCCCATATTAGAACAAGTGGATTGTTGTAGCGACAGACTACATGACACGCTACGCAGAAACCGCCGCACTTCCGAGGGGGACTGCACAAGAAGTCGCAAAAAGTTGTTCATAAGCCAAGTTGTGCTGCAACATGGAGCCCCAGAAGTCCTAATCACGAATCGTGGAACGGCCTTTACTGCGGAGATGATGCAAGCAATATTACGCTACAGCAACACGGATCACCGAAGAACGACGGCGTAACACCCCCAAACGAACGGACTAACGGAACGCCTGAACAAGACAATATTGGATATGCTGTCAATGTACGTCGACGTTGAACATAAGACTTGGGATGAAGTGCTACCGTACGTCACCTTTGCGTACAACACGGCTATCCAGGAAACTACGCAGATGACGCCGTTCGAGCTTGTCTAAGGAAGACGGCCGACTACGATGCTCGAAGCCATGCTTTCGCACGTAGAAGAAGACGACGTCAACGCCGACGTCCAAGGATACTTTCAGCGTGCGGAGGAGGCCCGCCAGCTGGCTCGAGTTCGTACAACGGACCAGCAGGTGGTTGATGCCGGGCGGTACAACCTCCGACGCAGAGAAGCCGAGTACCACCCTGGGGATCGTGTGTGGGTTTGCACTCCCATCCGTCGACGCGGACTGAGTGAGAAGCTTCTGCGACGATATTTCGGACCCTACCAGATTCTACGACGTGTCGGCCAACTTACCTACGAGGTGATCCCCGATGGTGATTCCGGAACGTCACGACGACGCACGCAGCCCGAAGTCGCCCACGTAGTTCGCTAGAAACCTTACTATGCAAGATGACGAACTTTTTTGTTGTTCGTTCGGACTGTGTTTTATTTTAGCATCTGGTCGATGCACTCTTAGAGGGGGGTAATGCCGCGAACCATGTATGCGTTTGATTTTTTATTGTTTGTTTCTACTGCCGGGACACGCCTCGCTGTGTTATCTGCGTTCTAAACGAAGCGCGTCTTACATTCTTTACTTTTATGCCGCACGGGCTATCACATTCAGATAAGCAGACTGTTTCCCCCTAACGCCACTACCAGAATAATCTTCTGTGATTTACAATGTTCTGGATGTCAATCGACATTTCCAGAAACACTTGCACCGAAAGATAAAAGCCTGCAGAGCAGACGCCGCGGCATTCATTCGAAGACACTCGCCTGTGTTAGTCTGTTGACCGCTGCTTCGCCGCCTCTGTACTCTTTTGAGTTGTTACGGGAGCACAAGTTCGCTCCAATAAACTTGTTTCTCCTTCAAGACAACTGCGTTGTCCCATGGCTTCGGCACATCTGATCCAAAGGGCGGCGAAGCAGGGGTCAACAAAGTGACTTGCGTCGGCGAGCGTCGCAGAATCAAACGCCGCCTCGTCTGCTGTGCAGGCTTTTATCTTTCGGCTCGAGAGTTTCTTGAACTGTCGATTCACATCCAGAACATTGTGAATCACACAAGATTATTCTGGGCTAGCGGCGTTAGGGCGAAACACTCTGCTTATCTGAATGAGATTGCCCGGGCGGCATAAAAATAAAGAATGGTACACGCGCTTCGCATGGGACACAGACAACAGATTCGGGCGCGGCCGGGCATTAAAACAAACGATAAATAAACAAACCCGTATATGGTTCGCGGCAATATCTCGTAAGCTTCAACGATCTCCCTTGTCATTTGATTGTAACCTTTGTAGATTATGGAGCATTTTCTGAGGCCAGAATAACAACCACAATCTTTGAAATGTGCGCCTAGATGCCCGTTATCCCCCTTTTCCAAAATATTGTGATGGTCGCGCGATCTGTCATTGACGCATCTTCCTGTGTTGATGGTGCAGTTTTTCTTGCACTTGTTCGGCGGTATTGAATAAACGACGCCATCCAAGCAGGCCAGAAATGGGCTGCGATATTTTGTGCTAC